>NC_134868.1:14399396-15109396 GCF_049852395.1 Peromyscus maniculatus bairdii
TTGCTTTCTCTGTGGTATAGACTCTATTTACATTACCTTAACTTTAATAATCACAAAATGGAGATTATAAAACATGAGACAGAAAATAAATGAGAGAGAGAGAGAGAGAGAGAGAGAGAGAGAGAGAGAGAGAGAATATTGAACATCGACTCTGCCAAACAATGTTCGCCCAGAACCTCAGCCTGTGAATTAATTAATTTGGCTTCTGCCAAAGCCAGGAATTGGGTTATGCTGGACTAGTAAGATGGCTTATAGGCAGAGAGGCTTGCAGCCGAGCCTGACAGCCTGAGCTCTGTCCCAAAAATCCATTACAATGAGAAGTGACTCCTGTGAATGTTACGTGACTTCCACATGTACTCTGTCTTAGATAGGGTTTCATTGCTGTAAAGAGACACTGTGACTACAACTCCTTTTTTCCTTTTCTTTCTTTCTTTCTTTCTTTCTTTCTTTCTTTCTTTCTTTCTTTCTTTCTTTCTTTCTTTCTTTCTTTCTTCCTTCCTTCCTTCCTTCCTTCCTTCCTTCCTTCCTTCCTTCCTTCCTTCCTTCCTTTCTTTCTTTCTTTCTTTCTTTCTTTCTTTCTTTCTTTTATTAATAAGTACAATAGTTAAAACCAAAAATACAACAACCTTAAATGCAGAACAGCACTTGAATCAAACTGCTGCTGGAATTCAAAGATACATGGTTCCTTAATTTGATTCACATGCATGCAGGTTTGTGAGTGTGTGTGTGTGTGTGTGTGTGTGTGTGTGTGTGTGTGTGTGTGTGTGTAAACCAAGAACAATTTGAGAAATGGAAACCACTATGGGGCAGAAAGCATGAACTTTTCATTATACTACCCCAAAACGCTCTGTGCTTTTCCTTTACTTTGTGTCTGTATTTCCAGTTTCAGGTGAACTTGTCACAACCCCAAATCATTCTTCCTTTTTTTTCCCAGATTCTCCCCACCCTCAGACTTTCTAGAGATGGAAGAGACATTCAAACCAAGCCCTGTGCTCTTTCCTTTAGTCTACCCAGGTTAACCATAGGCTTGCTGTGAGATGACGGATCTTCTGCCGGAAATGACGAAATTCCAAACCCAGCTTCACCAGCATCTGTCTTACTCTCCATGCTTACAGGTACACTGAGTTCTTCTCTTATGCATTCTCTTGGTCTGAGGCATCCAAGATGTAATTTTTTCATCTACTTTTCTGATGTCACATCAACAGCTTTTTCAAGAGGTTCTTCCTCTTTAACAGGCAGTTCTATGGGCTTTGGTTCTTCTTTCTCCATATCATCTCCCAGTACATCTTCTTCACTTCCTTCCTCTCCAGCACATTCTTCAAGACATGCTTGGAGCCTACAGATAAGACCTTGTTCAATTCCCTTGGACCCTAAGCTAGGAGCAAGATATTCTTGCTTTAGTGCAGCAAGCTTCAGCTTGTGGAGCTCCACTGTCTCACTGTGTCTTCACAGCAACTCTTATAAAGGTAAACATTTACTTGGGGCTGGCTTACAGTTTCAGAGGTTTAGTCCATTATCCTGATGCTGAGAAGCATGGTGGCAATGCAGGCAGACATGGTGCTGGAGAAGGAGCGGGGACTTCTTCCTCTTGATCTACAGACATCAGAAAGAGGCTGTGTGCACACGAAGCACAGCTTGAGCATATAAGACCTCAAAGCCCACCTCCACAGTGACACACTTCCTCCAACAGGGCCATGCCTACTTCAACAAGGGCACACCTCCTAATAATGCCACTCCCTATGGGTCAAGCATTCAAACACATGTGTCTATGGCGGCCATTACTATTCAAACCACCACAACATGTGACCACAAATGCACACATTCAAATGCATTAACTAATTGATTGTTTAATTAAACATTAAAAAACAAGAGATACATTTTTCTCTTCTTTTAGCTAGTTTTAAAATTTCTCCCATCTTTTCAAAAATATCTTTCATTTTAATACTTAAAGGTAGTTTCAAATACATGTTATAGTTTCTTAATGAAGTTATATGTCTTATTTTTATTTGTTTGACTGTTTAAGTTCTCATGTGTCCCAGGTTATCCTCTAACCCCACAAGTAACTGAGAATGACCTTGAATTTCTGTACTTCCATTCTCCACCTCTCCGATACAGGGATCACAGAAATGACTCACCACTCCTGGTTTATGCTCTGCTCCAGATCAAACCCTGGATTCACACATGCCAGGTAAACATTCTACCATCCGAACTATAGCCAAGACTTTTAATAAATGCTTTAATTCAGAACAAAAGCCTTTTTATTATTTCATTTTCCCTCTGTTAACTCACTAATTATCTTTTCATTTGCATTGTTTACTATAGAGATTATAATGATTTTCTTGTACTATCTTGGTACAATTATATTAGTTTTACTTCTTATCCAATTATTGGATGTTTTTGAATATTTAAATTTGGTAACCCTCCTGTACTGTGTATTATTGCTTTAATTAATTTAGTTCAAGAAATATTAAATAGTTTCCTTATATTAATTTATTATGTTGCCCTAGGAAACTAACACATCACAGCAAATTTTTATTCCATGTAATTCTACTATTATCACTGTTTTATTCAGTGAGTATGCGTTTGTATTTATACTTCTTCTCACTCTTTTCATTTTATCTTATAATTTTAGATATTTCCTGGAATAATTCTCATTCTTTTTGTGGCTTTTGAGTGGTTTCAATTCATAATGTTTCTATACTGACCTTTCTAAGAATAGTTTACAAAATGTATACTTATTTTATTTTACTGTTTGTTAAATACAGTTACTGGGTATAAAACTCTAAGCTGAAATTTTTTCTTTAATTAATTTAAATATGTAATGCAGCTATAATCATCTTAGTAATTACTGTGAAATCATTTGAAAGTCATATGTTTTTTAAAACATTTGCAAAACCTTGATTTTTCCAATCTCTGTATAATTGCTTGTGTCATGTTGAATATTTGTAAATTTCATTAAATAATTTTGATTTTTCAATGGTTATGCTATGCTTTGCTTAAGTATACATTAAACCCAATTGAAAAATGGTAATTCCAGCTACAAGACAAAAAAAAAACTGTGTTTTTGCTAATTCTATCTAGAAGAGAACAGTAAAAAATTTCACTTTAAATAAGGGTAATGGATAATATAAAAAATAAAACATGCAGTAATACACAAGTTGTTTTTATGAAAGAACAATTTTTAGGATGTTTTTGTAAGAAGAAAGAATATTAAAGAATATTAAATTTGGAAGAAAGTGTAAAAAACAGAAATATAAAGACAATTGGTAGAAGTGTTTTTGCTTATTGATCTAGCTATGTCTTTTAATTAGATTACAATAATAGATGCTTTGTTTTTCATTGTCTAAATTTAAAAGGCTTGGAATATATTTATGAGGTAAAATACCTATAATTTCTTGGTGGATTGCATTTGGAAAGAGATGATATATAAATGTAGATGATAGAAAGAGAGAGAGAGAGAGATGTTATAATTTGTGGCTTTTGAAAGGAATCAAGGATCTGAAATGTATCAAATTGATTAACTCAGTTAATGCCTTTATAAACAAGATGAGCTTACTTCTGAAAGATTTTCATATAGAAAACTGACCGAAAGAAATGTAGATACCAATGATAACATCTATGGTATAGCATGAAAGTATAGCATTACTTGAAATGGGTCAAAGGACCAAATATCTAGAAATCAATGGGCTATATAGGGTAATTATATGTAACTGGAAGTTTCCAAAGAGTAGCCAAGTTTATTTGTGAAAAAAAATATAAAAGAGTGCTAATATAAGGTTGAATAATACAAAAGAGTATGGAAGACTAAAAGAATATATAGAGGGTGGTAGAGCTGAGCATCATGAACATGTGTAATGACGTTTTTCAATAGAAGAACCCAGGGGTTTGAAAGCAGCATTCAACTCCAGGAATCTTGACCCTATTTATGTTATGAAATATATGTTGAGAAAAAATAGATTAAAAATACTTAAACGTGTTCTTTAAAAATTTCACACATATATGTAATGCATTCTAATTCTCCTACCCTCTACTTACTCATTTGTATACCTCTCACATCTAACAACCTTCCTCTTTGTGAAAAACTGATGCCCATGCCTGTGCCTTTTGCTTTGTTTTGTGATTCATGGAAGTTCACCAGAGCTTTCTGTGTGGCCCCCGACATGGATTTATCCAAAGGAGATTGGTAGACTCATAAAATACTTACTCACTCTTCTGTAGAACCTTTTACTATCAATAGTTCAGCAAATATGGGTAGAGTCCCAGGAATCACTCCATTAATCTATGTCAAATGTTGGCAAGTCTAGTCTTATATAAGCCTAGTGTAAGCAACTGAAGCATTTGTGAGTTCATGATTGTGACAGTTGTGTCATACCCAGAAGATAGTGTTCTGCTGCCTTTCTCCCTATCTTCTAGCTCCTATATTCTTTCTACTTTTTCTTTCATCATAGTACCTGAGTCTTAGTAGGTGTATTATAAATTTTCTGTTTAGAGCTGAATGCTTAATAGTCCATTTTCTTTATATTTTGTGTAGCCAAGACTCTGGATTTACTGTTGTTCATTATAGACAAACTTCTTTAATTAAAGCTTAAAGTAGTATATGTCTACTAGCTTAAAACAGATTTCTGAAAGACAGTTTGACACTGTGTCAATTTAGTTAAATGAAAGTACTAGGCTCCATTCTAGGGCATATGACCTCCTCAGTCATGGGTTCTTGACTAGCTTATGGTATCAGTTTTAAAATTCCTACCGAAGAGCTGACCTGGAAAACAGTCAGAGAGGGGATGGTTGCCCACTATCAGTGTGCTACTATCAATGCAGTAGACACACCTTGCATGGTAGGTTAGTTAGTATATAGTTCCAGTATTTGTATCTAAGTTAGACCATCAATTCCTTCTCTCTCCTAGAAGCCTATAGAACACCTTCTGACATTGTAAAAATAGTCACCTGAGCGGAAGTTTCCAGTTTAGTTTTAGCTCTCTTTCTTGCAACCAAGATGTGTGGTGTCTTCAGTAATATGAAATTTTCATCTAGTTCTGTTGGGCAGCTAAGAGAGTTGGAAAGAACTTGTGTTCTTTTGGAGGCCTTGGGGGTTTCCTTGGCCGATAGCACATGAAGAAGTATTCCATATCTGGCCTTGATACTTTTGTAGTATAATTTTCTGCAGATTAAAGACTTTGTCCCTTTCAATTGACATAGCTTTTCATAGTAATTAGAACAGCCTTGATAGAAGTGAATACTTTGCATGTCACAGAAAGTTGGAGCTGGAAACCAATCTCTAGAAGAATAAATTTAAGATGATAAGACATCATAATTTTGTAATAATTAAAATGGAAAATATTATTTAGTTATTGAAAATTACTCTGAACATTTTAGAAGAGAGACATCTATAATCTCATGCTCAGAGTGTAAAATAGGTAATAGAACATATAATTTTGGACTACCAGTAAAATGTCTAAAAGCATCACTAGGCTTGGAAATATTGCAATTAAAATAGAGTAGTAGAAGAACCCATTTTTACACTCTTTCATCTTTTTTGGGGTCTTTTTCCTTGCTTTTCTTTTTGAGGCTAATTTAATAGAAATTGAAGCTAATTTTGAAAGAGGTATTCTGATTTGCTCATTATTCTTCTAAATCCACTAGGGAGCATCCGACAAACCTTTGTAAAGCTTTGCTCTGAGAGTGAAATGCATGTCACATATAAATGATGCTCTGTGATCGTCATGCAACTGAAGAGCCTGGTTATTGGAAATAATAAAGTCTCCAGGGAAGAAAATGCCCTCAGTGATATTTTGGGAACTAGAATATCTCAAGGCCATAATGTTGCCAGGCTATTCAAACAATGATGCAAACTTATTCTAAAATACTTCTTTTAGGAGGAATGTAAGTTTTATCTCGTTATGCTTTAAATAAGAACATCAGCATATTTCACATAATACAGATGGCAATATTTATAGAACAAATAATTTCAAATTAGATGCAAAATTGTTATTCAGTGATAAAGTTAATTTCTAAAACTTACTCATGATTAAATTTATATAATTTACATATATGCATTATAATTACTGATCCTACATACTTATATTTTATATGCATTTAATCATGACAAATATAGCTTCATTACCCCACATTGGCATGCAAAAAGATACTAACTCTGTGAGATCATTGACATATTGTTTAGTTTTGAAACTATACACAAAATAATGAAGCAAAGGAACTAAAGTGGATTTGTGAGATTAATAAAATTGTTATAGATCTAGAGACCCTCCCTTCAAAATAAAGTGAAATTTTATATTAGATATTAATTGGAGGTAATCCTAATTGATTTTGCAGCAATTAAACGATTAAAAGTTGAATATTAAAAATCTCTGTGACCATAATCTTGAGAGACAAAATTACGTTGCATTCAAGAAGAAACCAATACTCTGAGTGGTCACATCGCTTTCAAATATCTAAGTTTGTGTTACAGATCTTTATTAAAACACAGACAAATACAGATAATTTAGCTGCCAAAAATCATTTATTTATATTAATACTGAGGTGTCCCTCTTATTCCCAGGCTGATCTTCAGCTTGAGATCCAACAGCTTCAGCCTCCCAGATGCTGGAATATAGACCTGTTCCACAGTGCCCTACACAGCGTTTGTAAAAGAAATGGAACAAATACACCTCACAAACATAAAAAGCAAAAAGGCTTCCAAATTGAAATATTAGGCTATTAGTTTCCTAATTCCAAAGTCAGCCATTACAAGCACAAGAATGATAAAGTCTGTAGTTCATTAGCATAAACACAAAAATTCTTAACACATTAGCAAATACAATGAACATATACAGGGAGTAACTACATATAGGTTGAAATAGAAGTCAAACTATTTCTATTAAAGCTACCCATTGAGTCTAGAGGGTCCTCCAAAATTAAATAGGGGCATTAAAATATGCTAGTAGATGCTTGAAATAAGAGAAATCTTCAATTTTCACTAACTATTTAAGCAGAAGTTTGATTAAAGGCACCATTTAATTTAGATAATATTTATTTTGAGACAAGGACTTGCTATGTAACTGAACTGGCCTTGAATTACCACCTTCCTGCCTCAGTCTTCCCAGTACTTTGATTCTGTGATGCACCATCATGCCAAGTTTTAACCCCAAATTTAGATCATGCTTTGGGGGATGAATTGGTTAAGGCATCTTCTGCAATCTGGGTGCTATTTCCCACAAGAAATCAGTGAAACACTGATGAAATCACTGGATGAGAAAGTGATGATGGCTTTGATGAGAGTAGACAGGACTATATGGGAGGGGTTGAAGAGAAAAAATGGAAGGGAAAATAATTTTAGTATATTGTAATCTCAAAAAAATAAAGTAAATAATTAAAAACCCCAAAATGATACCTTTCTTATGAGTATTGTATTGCTGTGAAAGAACACCATGACCATGGCAACTTGTACAAAAAGAGAGCATTTACTTGTGGGTTGCTTACAGTTTCAGACATTTAGTCCTTTATCCTTTATTGGTGAAATTATTTTGGCCACTCCATGTAGTTAAAAGGATATTTATTTAATGGCGTAACTCACAAATTAAGTAATAGGTAATTCGCAGGGTCTGGGGAAGGTGTATCGCAATTCAGCGGTGTTCTCTGGAGCTCTGCTCAGTCAACCTCCACCGTTCAGCAACCTGGCACAGAGAGAGTGCACAGAGCGAGTGCTGGCCCATTCAGCTCTTGGGTCTCCAGGCGCCTCCCCTGGCCCTGCCTGTAGGCATGACAGTTGCCAGAGTCTCAATGGTGGTTGGAACTTCCAGATCCAAGCTGGAATGGCTACCCACTACAATCCTTATGTTGGGGAGCATGATGACGTGCAGACAGACTAGGTGGCTAAGAGTTCTACATTCAGATCCACAGGCAGCAGGAAAAGAAAAAGAGACACTGGGCCTTGCCTGTGCTTGTGAAACCTCAAAGCCCATCTCCCAGTGACTCACTTCCTCCAACAAGGCCACACCTCCTAACCCTTTCAAATATTGCCACTCCCTGGTGATTAAACATTCAAATTTGAATCTACGTGGGGCATTAAAAAATACTAAACTCTTAGAGAAGAAATGGAACTCTTTAATCAGAAGGAAGTGAAATCTGCTAAGAGTCCTGGAGATCTGACATGATTGACAGGTACATGGTATGTAGTAAGAGCCCGAGGCAGAGAGAGCATCTAGGGCATACCTACAGAAATCACCAAGTATTAAATGTATGTTTTTTACATTTGTATTAATTTAATATACAATAATAGAAAATAAAGACAACCTTGATTCATTTCAATTAAAATGGAAATATTTTTTCTAATATTAATTTAATTTCATTTAACTAACAAATGACTCCATTCTTATATGCTTTCAGAATGCAAGTTTTTTCAGGCTATTTCTCTCAAATTTCTCTGAAAGTATCAATTTAATATCTAAGTGTTAGGGTAAAGGGCACCTAAGATGCCAACCTTGCTGAGCACTACATGGTTTAGGGCTGGGGCACGAGATGTTCTGTTTCCTATTGATGTCACTGCTGATTGCCCACAGCATCTTTTGGAAAATAAATTTGGAAATTAACTTTCTTTCTGCACAAATAGAACTCGGTGCTTACTTTTTCAGCCTTCTCAGAAATGATGCTGCCTTATCTGTTTTTTGCTGGATGGATACAGTTCTGAACGATGGCTATGTGGTTTTGGACTCTGGTTTTATAGAGATAAATTTTAAAACATTTTCCCCAGAAGGCACTATTTTGCACTTTCTCAGACAAAAATCAAATGACTTAGCAGAACACTCATGGTGTATTGTCATAAAATTGCAAAAGCATCTATCTTTTATCCCACTACTGGATAAAGTTTCTTAATATTCGATATACTGGAGACCTGGCCCAATAACTTATAAGGGCTACATACAGTTTTTTTTTTTTAAATCTAGCTTTCAAAGCACAACTCTCACATTTCCATTTACTCCAGTATCTGCCAGCACAGATAATCATGTGGTATGTTTTTATTGAAGTTTCATTATTTTGCTTTATATTAATTTTAGTTGCAATGTATGAAATAGTAATTATTATAGCAATTGTTGCTTTACATGGATGTATTGGGTAGCGATGTTGAAAATATGAATTCTTACATATAAAATTGAGAACATTTATATAAACAAGAACACATTTAAGTATCATTTTTTTTAGAAGTGGCACTTGGAAAACTAAAGAAAAATCACTGGCATTTTTGCAAAGAGTTTTAAGAAAGTGACTTGGAAAAACATTTACTTGGACTCTTTGATCCTGGACACAAAGGAAGTATGTGTGGCCAGGTGGCCAGAGTAGTGTATGGAGAAGTGATTTCTGTGTTCATATATATATATATATATATATATATATATATATAAAGACAAACAAACAAAACCCAAACAAATGAATAGGAAAAACAAAAACAAATGAAAAAATAATTAAAGGAATATCTCCCTTTCTACCCTTCAAAACCATCCTAATTCATTCCAGGTTTGCTAATGTTAAAGTGTAATAGGGAAGAGAATTGAACTGAATTCCCATGTAAGAAACTGAAAGTGTAATTTAACATTAAATGAACCTCAATTGAATTTGAGATTATAATATCGCCAACAAAGAGAAAATGTCAGAAATCACACGCCTCAAGTTTCAGCCAATGACAAGCAGCAATTACTCTCACCATGCCCAAATAAGGCAGATGTCTAATTGTGGCTTATTAGGTGTCTTTCCTTTGTGTTTATCCTATGAAACCCTCTGTTCATCCTGCCTGGGTGGGGCTTTCTGGTTTCTGGGTTTTCACTAATTCTGAGCCACACTCTTGGCTCAAATTCTGCTAAATCTAATTAGTTCAGATTTTTTTCTTTTAACACCAGTTACATGTAGGCTTACTTCCTGAAAAATCTTCAGTTATATAACAGTGAGACAAATTCCCACAAAGAGAAGCAAAACAATTTCTAAGCTTGCTGCACTGAAGAAGCTGATTAAAAGGTTAAGCTCTAAGAGAAGATGAAGTTTTTCAGAAAGCAGGAAGATCATAATATTTTTAAATTAGTATTACATTGTGTGTGCATGTGAGTGTGTGTGTGTGTGTGTGTGTGTGTGTGTGTGTGTGTATGTGTGTGTGTGTGTGGTTAGCCATGGTATATAAATGGTGAGAAAACAACTTGTAGGAGTTCATTCATTCATTTCACCATGAAGCTTTAGTTATTGGAACTCAGGACATCAGGCTTAGCAGCAAGAGCCCTTACCTAATGAGTCTTCTTCATCCAAGATCACAACTTCATGTAGTAGAATAATACACATGTGTAGCTGGAGTTTTCTCCAGTCCTGCCCTGGCCCACAGCCACTCACACCCAAATAAACACACAGACGCTTATATTAATTAAAACTGTTTAGCCTAATGGCTCAGGCTTCTTGCTAGCTAGATCTTAAACTTAAATTAACCCATAATTCTTTTTTATGTTTAGCCACGTGGCTTGGTACCTTTTCCCAGTTCTGCCTTCACATCTTGCTTCCTCTGTGTCTGGCTGGCGACTCCTGACTCAGCCTTCCTCTTCCCAGAATTCTCCTCTCTCTTTGTCTGCCTATGCTTCCTGCCTTGCTACTGGTCAATCAGCACTTTATTTATTAACCAGTCAGAGCAACACAGTCACAGCATATAGAACGATATCCACAGCACACATGACCAGGTATTTCATCATATACAAAAAGCTCACCACATGTACCAAGGCCTTTTCCCATTTTCACGGTTGGCATAAATCACTGACATTTTTACACCTTTCAGTATCAGTGGTCAGGAAACTCCAAAGTTTTCTGAAACACATGTCTCAGTAATCCTTGATGGGCAAATGATGCCCACCAGCATATGCTGTTTACTTTGGAAATTCAGAAATGTAGCTGCTTATTTCACTTAAATTTTGGTTGAAACAAATTAGAGTAATCTATATTCTGGATATATAAAAATTAATATGTTGTTAGAGAAATGTAAGCAAAAGATGATGATGCACACAAAGGTTAACTATAATAAAATTCCCTTGAGTGATAACATGGGACTAACTGGTAATGACATTACACTACTCAATTATCTGAAGAACACAGTTATTGATTTTCCATTAAAAAGTGAAAGAATTTTATAATGAGATACAGGGTTATTAGAAAAGTTTGGAACAACTGAATGATTCATATTAAATATTTTATACTTATTTATTTTATTTTGTGTGTATGAGTGTTTTGTATGCATGTATGCATATGCCCATGTTTGTGTCTAGTGGCTGAGGAGGTCAGAAGAGAGCATTTGATCCAATGGAACAGGAATTAGAGATGATTGTGAGCCGTATTTCTGGTGCTGGGAACTGAACTCGGGTCCTCTGCAAGAGCAGATGCTATTCACTGCTGAGACAGCAAACTTGGCTCAAACAAAACGTTGGGTTAATACTCAGACATTTATTTGTGTGTCTTCAGTGCTGTGGATTGGATCTAGTGACTGGAACATGCATGGAAAGAACCTTTCCTCTGCTGTGAAGGGCCTATCCACCACCCGACATTTCCTCAGAGTACTCTTGAGTAGGAGCAGCAGGAAATATCAGAAGGATAGAGAGGGAAGATAAAGATAGAAAATACAGGATAACCTCTAGAGGACCTGGATCCTAATCCACTGGACCCCAACTGTCTTTACCCTAGGGTATATAAAAGAATGCCAAAAAGTGGTGCAAAAGACCCCCCCCCTCCCAGCACAACCAAGTGCAGACCATCTCAGACACCTGCACTCAGGCCCGTGGTCCAATCATCCTCTCTATGTGGACCTGCTGGGTAAAGCCATGAGGGATCTGAAAATGGGCTCCCACACTCTGCAATGCAGCTCAAGCTCTCTTTTCATTTATTTATTTTGAGGCGAAGTCTCACTACGTTGTCTGGGCTAGCCTTGAACTTTTCATCTGGAATTAAAAACTTGTTCTAACAGCCAGCACACACAAACGTCCGCACACATTCACGCTCATTTACTATTCACAAGACACTTTATAGTCCCTCCTGACCTTCTGCTCGCTCTTACCCTTTCTCTCTGTCGTCCACAATGCCTTGGACTTTGCTAAGTAGCCCCGTAGGGTCTCGAATTTGCGATTTCCCCCTGTAAGCTCTTCAGGGGTTGACTTCAGGCCTGGTCTGCCAGACCCAGTGAGAGTGTCTCTTTTGGAAGACAAGTAAATATTTGTTGGTGTTGGTGTTTGAAATTCCATGTATAAATACACCAATATTTTAATCATAAATAGAGGCATACATAAATCATGTCATGTTATGAGTTTCAAAATAATCTCTATTGAATTAGGCATATGGATAGTGTTGAAAAGTTGTATGCTTATTTTCTAACAGAGCTATATATTAAATTTTTATGGGTAAACAATACATCAGTAATCATACTATCTCCTAGTAAAATGCAAATCATATTTTTCTTACTTTACATTATGAATTTAATTGGAGTGTATAGATTGAAAAATTAAAACTAAATGTGAATGATTTTCTGAAATAGCTGATTGTTAGCATCTGAAAGTTTCTTCTCTGTTCCTCCTGAAGGGCAGTTGATGAGATGTTTGTCTATCTAGTTGGCTAACTGAGTTCTGCTTGGTGATTTTCTAGAAAAGCAAAATTCTGAAGGGTGAAAGAAATTCAAACTACCAGACAAAGTAATCAAACATGTTGCAATTAAACTTATGAGAAGATTATGCCTGGTTATCTGACATAAACTGAAATATTTTCCCATATTGTATGGAAACTGAAAGCTTCTCTCCATTCCCTTTCAAACTAAATACCAGGAATCTCTTCGTCCATGATCCTTTTGGAAACAACAAAGGAAAATACTTTTATTCTTACGGAAGCATGAAGCTGACTATCTTTAAACAATTCTAAAAAGTCACAACAGGACTTAAAAATAAAAATAAAAAAAAAACATGAAAAGTATTTAAAAAGCCAGGTGTGCTGTTTTTCTAGTAGAAAGGTTAATCCAACATAAAATTATTTTTTAAACCAAACGGGCACAAAGAATTAATAAAATGAATCAGAGCCATGATGATAAGAGAACAGTTAAACAAATGTGGCTGAGATCACAGAAAATCAGGGAGAAAAAATATACAAGCAGTTTGGATGGAGCGTCTCTTCCCTATGACTGACAGCTGATGGCCAGCCACAATGGGATGGGGCCTTTAATCAGCTGAAAGGGTTTTTCTTTGCTGAGAGTTGGTTAGCAGTGACAGTGTCTGTCAGAAACAAATGAAAATGGCACCGGCATGAAAGGAAAACAACATTCCCCTTCAGGAGGCACTCCTGAAAGGAAATTAAAAGGAAGCTCTCCAGGTAGCAGGAAATTATTTCAGAGGAAAGTTGGAAATAGTAATAAAGAAGATGGTACAATAATAAAACCAAGTTCAACAGAGATGAAATATGAGGTGAGTATCTGTGCAGGTGTGCAATAATAAATGGCGATTTTTGATAAACTTTATTCATTTTTTTCTCTCCCATCAGATATGAGAACATAGCAGGCATGAATTATAACTAAAGTATTTAAATTATACCATGAAAAAATCTTTTAGTAGCATGCTCTTTTACTTTTGGACTATTTTCCAATGTTCATTTCATGAACACGAAAAGTTTGTGTAATAAAGTGGTTAGGAAGTATAAAACTGATTAAGCACAAGGATTATTATCATCATTGAGAATAATTAATGGAGTGCAGCCCTAGAATTTTATTAGTAGGTCTGCTAAAGTGTTTATAGTCATTTTTACTGCTTTGGATTAGTTTAGGACTGAGGCACATGAAAATATGTTGTAAATGAACAACATTAAGTAATCAACGTGTGACTTCAGGATCTTCACTGCTGTTCCAATAAACTGGAACATTTGACAAAGGTGACCAAAGGGCTTTGTCAGAGAGCCTGCCAATAAATGATAGATGTGATGCACTATAAAACAAAAATCTTCTGATAACCAAACATGGAGACTCAAGTTTGTAGATTTGTGTTAGACAATGATTATCTTTACTTCAGCATGATTAGTATTAAAAACAAACATCTATTAGTAAAATTAAGCATTTCTTATATGTACTCATATTTTCACATGATAGGAGGGGGCTATAAGATTCACTTGGATTTCCTCAGGGGGACATTTTGCTGCTTGATTAAGAATGACTAGAAATGATCATTTTTCTGAAATTAGAACTCTCAGTCTTCTAACATGGCTTTATTTGATCGGCAGACATTTCATGATAGGTTTAGAAACAGTTTCAACTTTGTGTTCCACTTAATCATCACTGAAGAAATTTACTAACATCACATCAGGAGGAAATACGGGCTTACATATGCAACTTTTATTTTATAGTTCATGAAGAATAAAGAATTTTTGAAAATAACATTTCTGAAATGTTTAATGTTTTGCAGTTCAGCAATGTACTAAGGAATCATGTTTTTGCTCTGTGGTACCTTTGAAAAGGATTTTAAAATTTGGTTTAAGACTTTAATTTGAGTTTAAAAATAAAACTTAAACTGCACCAATATCATGAATAGGCAGGGAAATATACCAGAGATCAGAAATGATTTTGAGATGATGGAAATAATAATTGTAAAATACAAAATAAGATGGCATATAAGAGAACATAGTTCATAGAGGAATAAACATGAGTTGTGTGTGAGTAAAACTAAAACAGAAAGATAGAAAACAGGGAATAGCCAGGTTTAAGCAGGGACAGCTGTGGGAAGAACAGGGCAATCAGGGTCTTACGTGACGTATTATCCCAGAAAGGGGTGTGTGGCAAAGCAATATGGAAGCCTACTCTCTTACAACCCAATTCTAATATATTTGGAGAGGACAGCAGAATAGATGTAATATGCAAAAAGAGGTAGGAGATACCGGGGGTTAAAGATTTATATTGGGATGGAGGTGGGCATGTGAGAGAGGAGGAGGTAGGTAATATGTAAACAAAAGTAAAAATCCTGGAAGAACATCACGGAAACCCACTAGTTAGTAGGATGTTTTCAATAATCTTTTTCAATGTATGGGTGGATGACACAGAACATTAAACAATTTCATTTTCATGTGTGGTATACCTCCCTACAAGTTATTGGCCAAGGGGTCCCCAGAGGTCTCCAAAAGAACACAACCTATTGTCACTGCTCTTGCCTACCCAGCATAACTACGTGGTGATACACTGTGACTGAAGATGCCACAGCACATAGAGAAACACTATCAAGACAACTTAAAAACATCCTTCTTGGTATGTCAAGTTGCAGTGAGACTAGACCCCTCCTCTCCTATTAAGGCTGGAGAAGATAACCCAGTAGGAGAAAAGTGTCCCCAAAGCAGGCAACAGAGTCAGAGGTAGCCGCTGCTCTCCATGTTAGGAGTTTCACACGAAGACCAAGTCACACAACTGTAACATATGTACAGAGGGCCTAGGTCAGTCCTGTGCAGGCTCACTGGTTATAGGTTCAGCCTCTGTGAGCCCGTATGTGGCCAGGTTAGTTGATTCTGTGGTTTGACTTATGGTGTCTTTGACCCCTCTTGGACCCATAGCTCTTCCTCCCCCACTTCCCTGAGGTCAGTCTAATGTTTGGCTGTGGGTCTCTGCAGGTGTTTCCATCTATTGCTGGGTGAAGCCTCTCTGATGACAGATGGTCTAGGCACCATTCCAAAATATCATTAGGAATAATTTCACTGCCTTGTTTTTTCAGTCATGTTTGGTTCTATCCTAGATCTCATGGCTATCCTGCTTCAGAGTCCTGGCCTTCAAGTCTTACTGCAACTTATTATACCACAGCTGGAAGATATTCATGGGAGGCCATTCCCCCAACCCCAACCCCATTTTTTAAAGAAAAACAGAAGGATGAGAGAGTAGATGCACAGGGGGAGTTGGGTAAGTTGCGGGGTGGGTGTAGGAGGAGAGTAGGTAGGGCAAACTGTGGTTGGAATGTAAAAACAAACAACAAACCAAACAAATAAATAAAATCCAAGTGATGCCTTGATGAACTAATCATAAAAGAAAGAAAGAAAGAAAGAAAGAAAGAAAGAAAGAAAGAAAGAAAGAAAGAAAGAAAGAAGGAAGGAAGGAAGGAAGGAAGGAAGGAAGGAAGGAAGGAAGGAAGGAAGGAAGGAAGGAAGGAAGGAAGGAAGAAGGAAGGAAGGAAGGAAGGAAGGAGAGGAGGGAGGAAGGAAATACCTTCTTCCTTGCTGGCTAAATTACACACTACTATTATGGGTTAGGTGAAGAGAAATTCTCTCAAGAGGCCTGAAGGAGTCGAATGGAGTCTTGATTGAAAGTTGGTGAAACAGCTCTAACCAGATTAGTGAAAGTAGCCCTTAACTTCCAGTTTGTTCAAGTTTTTAAAGGCAAAACCCCCACAACTACAGAAAGGCAGCACAGGTCATCTGTAGCAAGCAAGCATTGTTTACAGAAGTGGAGAGATAGCAGTTAAATGACCAAGCAGCTAACTTTTAACTCTGGGTCACTTTGTATAGCAATTTATGGCTGGTTCAGAGACCAGTTTACCATAGGAATTTATGGCTGGTCTAAGTGACCAGAGACCAGTTTTACCTAGGATAGTGTTAGCACTTGAAGTATTCTTAGGAATACTTTCATGAGATGGCATAACTATATAGTTCAGTATCCCACTACAATATCATAATACCGACTTACCAAACAAGTTGTAGTCATTGGTGAAATATGGCATGACTTTTATATGATAACCAATGGCTCTCTGATTGAATATGAGGCCTTCTCCACAGGAAAGAATTCATACTTGCTACTGTAAACCTTGTCAAAGCCGTGTATAGTTCAGGAAGTCATTAGCCCCTAGTGTGGAAGCTATTATTCTTATTGTCAAATGGCCTACCAAATATTTATAATTTAACTCTGAACCTAGGCTGTTCTTAATCTTGGTCAGAGGAGCTTCCTTTTGTACTGGGCATTTACTCACTGCAGAGACTCATAATGGGTCAAAGTGCTGAGAATACATTTTTTGTGACAAAGATGTCAAAGCTCAGAGAACATTATAGAAGAAAATAAAAAAAGATATGATAGCCAGATGATGGGACAGCATGCTCTGAAATGTTAGCTTCTGGTCATGATATGGTTCTTGAACTCATGAAGTTACTATAACTGTTGTTACCTGCACAAGAATGGTATAAAATCCAACCTGCCAAACTTCTTCACAGAACTGGGGAGAAATGCATAATGCCCCACTTTGATCCAGTAACTTTCTGTAGTTGTTAGATGCTAGGGATAGGAGAGTCACACTAGTTGGGTGGTGTGGGTATTCTTCAGTAGATACCCATTCACCCATGTACATGTGAGCAACACTAATTAGATACAGCAGACTATTAAAAATATTAAAAGAGGACATGAAGCTGAAAAGAAGATGGGGCACATTGATGGGGCATAGGGGGAGATGGAGTGAGAAAAATGAGGGGCAGATGGGATCATATTACAATGTATGCATCTATGGAATTGTCAAAGAAATAATTTAAAATGTAAGGTGAGATAAATAGTACATCAACCATTTGTGAGGTATTTGTATCAATATTTGTTCAGCTTTAGTGAGCACTCGTATTAATAATGAATTGATGCACAGATATATGCTAAATGAAATAATAATGGCTGGTGGAATTAGGATGGTTAAATGAAAGAGCTGAAAGACCAGTGAGCAGCCTACTCTAATCATTCAGTTGAAGCATATTCTTAGAATAAGATGAGGAAGGATATGCAGAGTGAGACTGACGATGACAGGAATGGCAAGTATAATAAAAAGTTCTTTGAAAGCTGAGGTTACGGAAGGTCTTTAGAAGAGCAAAACTAGCAACAATTGCAAGAGTGAAATAAAGTATCATATTCTTCAAGATGGAAAAAGGGAAAATTGAGATGTCACAAGTGAATTGGAGGACTTAAGAAAAAAGGTTCATTATTCATTTAATCTTGGGTTTATGACTTATTCCATGAGATGGAACCCATACCTGATGCTGCCAATGAGGCTAAGGACTCAACACTCGATAGCTCTCGAATGAAAGGGGAAATTGTTACATAAATATAAAAATAAAACAGCTCTTAATGATATATTGCTCTATCCATAGGTAAGTACACTACTTATCCCACATAAGAGAAGATTCTCTTGTAGTAGAGAACTATGACTGAAACCCATATCTGAACAAGAGACTTGGGAGCACTCACTCATAGAGTATCTTTATCAAACTTATCTCCTCAGGTTCCAGATAAATGTGAATATATTTACACATATATACATATAAATGTGTATTTATATATGTGTATGTATTTACACACACACACACACACACACATATATATATATATATATATATATATATATATATATATATATATACACATACATGTATAAAAGAGGATGCAGATTGATTGTAATAGCCACAGGTGATGGAAGACTCCAAGGAAACTGCATCTTCCAGGCACAGAATAAACCTATACCCCTCAATCCATGCAAAATCCCAATGTGACCGAGGAGACATGTCCACAAGTCCTACTCCAAAACAAGAAGATATTCACAGTACTAGAAAAGGGAAAATGGATTTTCATCAATGGAATGACACTAGGTATTTCAACCATAATCCAGAACAGGCCTAAAGCTGAGGAGTAACTAGTCATCACAAATTGGCCTTCATGTCTTTAATTCTCTCTCTCTCTCTCTCTCTCAAGAAAGAGAGAAAGAACATGAAGTTGGATGGGTAGGGTGAGGATCTAGGGGATTTAGGGGATGGGAAAGAATATGATAAAATTGTACTGTATGAAATTCTCAGAGAATAATTTTTAAAAAAATACAAACAAATTGGTCTGAGTAAGCAATGTGGCTAAATGAGTAAAGGTGCTTGCCACCAAGCATGAATATCTGAATTCAACCCCAGGATCCACAATGTGGAAGGAAAGAATCAACTCCTGTAAATAGTTCTCTGATGCCAATGAATGCCTACACATAGGTATCGTACACAAAGATACACACACACACACACACACACACACACACACACACACACACACACATGAGGGAGAAGGAAGTAAGAGACAAAATAATGAATGTGATAAAACTAGAAATCTTTTGATTATTAATTATGCACAAAGTTATACTATACAGTTGGAGCGAAAATCTACAGAGATAGTATTTGTCTTATTGAACTTTAAATTTGGTAAGTAAAGAGGGCATTATATCGTCTGCCTAGAGATGGACAAATCAAGCTTAGAACAGTAACATTCTTTGAAGCTAGACTACAAAGCATGACACCAGGGAGATGTGACCTGTTCAGAAAGATTGGGAACCACAACTATAAAGGCTGAGGTCACATGGCTAGAGCCACATTCAAAAGAAGTGTGAGGTTGCAACCAAGCATTGAGGAGTGTCAGTGGAAACAGATGAAAAATGTTCTGGGCAACACAGGCAGGTTGTTCTGTGTGGAGACTGAAGAAACGATGATGAAATTGTGATATAAAAAACAAAGATGAGTACATTCCTCCTGAGCAAATCAGTCACTATTCAACTAGAAATTAATCTTAGAAAATAGGTTAATTTTGGAGCTTAATTATAGTCATGAAAAATGTCCATCTCATAAAGCCCAGACAGCAGAGAACCAAGCTGACTTTGTACTTATTCTTACTTTCTAACATTTCTCATATACGAATCTTCCATTTTCCAAAAACATATATAAAATTTCATGCTACCTGGATGGCACAAATATTGCAATTATTTTGCTATTATTTTCTATTATAACATAGTGTATTCTCTTCCTGCCAACTATTTTTATGAATCACCACAATCTTGATGTTAAGTGTTATTTTAACACTTAACACTTGGACTCCAGCATAGAATTATATTACTTACTTTATTAGCTCATTTACCACCTACGAAGCTCTATAACTAGGTAATCCATGGAAGATGAGATATTTGAGGTTACTTCTCATAGGAACTTGAGCACCCTTTTGGCTTACAATCACTGTCCCTATAAAGGCTATATCTTTATGTCTCCTTGAAAATTTAAGTCATTAATTGTTGTTACATGTACATATGCATATTCATATCATATCTATGTCTATATATAGCCTGATCAGTCTCTAAAATGTTGTTTGTATTATTCCAGGCTGATCATTTGGTATTGGATAACCAGTTGGTGTGATATTACTCTAGAAACACCATTTCTTCTGCCCTCAGCATTACTTAGTTGCCTGTAGTTCTTTGCGTAGGATTGAAGCCTTATAATATTTCCCCTCTGCACCATGCCATCTCTACTGAGAGGCAATGAATTTTAGAGAGAACAAAAAAGGGTGTATGGGAATGTTACAAGGAAAGAAAAAGAAGGGGTAAATGGTGTAATTATAATGTCAAAAATAAAATAAATATAAAAGAAACTTAAAATTATGTAAGTAGAAAAAATGAAAACAAATTAATTATTTCTAATTAAAACATCTCTGAATCAATAATCAGAAATTTTCAGAGTATATTTAGAAAAAGATCATGTGATAAGAAGAGTAAGCACAGGAGTAGTCCTTTTCTAAGCACTGGTTTTATATTTCTTCAGTTCTGCATGGGGAAGCATGTAATATCTTATGCATTCAAAGAACAATAAAATTAATATGCTAAAACATCAGATTCTGAAGTCAGATGCCAAAGAACTCTAGTATTTCTTGTCAGATTGGCATCATAAGGCTACCTGTGTTTTGGCTTTGAACACGATTCTTTATTCATTTTTGTAGAGATATTGCTGAAAACAAAACAAAATTGACAAGATACTTAAATGCTACCAGGCAGAATATTCAAATTCTACAAGGTTTTATGCTTGTTTAAGAATCTTAGGAGATATGTTAAATGCTTGAAAAGCAATATAGTTAAGTTATTTGTAAATATGTATTTTTAGTTTCTGACTTAGTTTTCATCAGAGATGTTGGTGTCTTTATGTAGCATATGACACTAGTAGTTATATGTCCCGATGACTCTGGAGTGTTGCTTAAGACAATAGTTGTCACATGTTGTGATGACAATGGAATGCGGAAGAGAAGCTTCCAGTTTTTGAAACACTTTTCCTTTCATTATTTGACAGTCATACTTGCAAATTTCAATGTGAGTGTATCCTGAGCCTTATGAGAAGATATGACCAAAGGTTTTAGACAAAAACATGGGGTTGTCATTCTTCACGTAGTTTATAACCTCAAATCAAAGGGTTGTGGTAGGTCAATAATGTTTGTATAAATGGTAACCTTGTCGCCCTATTTTGGCAAGATTGTTCCTTTAATTTTTGGGCTACATATTGTTCGAGTACCTTAAAATCTAAAACCCTGGGGGAGTCAAATAATTACCTTGGATATCCAGTCAAGATGGATTCGAACTAGCTTCATTACACTTTCATATTCCTTAAGCCCTGAAAAAAAATTTTCATATGAAAGGAACCATTTCCCTTCATACTCTTCTGAGAAGTTCTCTATGCTGGTGAGTTTCTTCAATTGAGAGATCAGGCTTCTTCCACACTGTCCAGGTAACTGAAGTTGAAAAAAAAATGAACCATTGTCTGATTACACTGTTAGTCATAGCAGCTACATGAAAACTTTTCCTTAAAAATAAGTTGTAAGTTGATGTTTTATTACCTAAGAGGTTGAGAAATATCAAAAACGTGCCATTTAAAACCTTCCTCTAAAACAATTCAATGCTGTACACTCAAAATTAGACTCAAAAATAAATAAAATAAAAATTACCTCTTAGGTTTTAATAATTTTTAGTACTCCATATGGTTCTAACTTGTCAAAAAAATATGCACAGTGTTTTTTACTCACTGAACTTTTGTAAGTCTATAATTGTTATATACACTTTAAAAATCTGTATCTCTCCTATGTTTATTAGGCTGTTTTATATTTTTCATTCATTTCTTATTTAATTATAATAATTTAACTTCTTTTCCTGAAGGAATTGTTTCCATTATTGTGGTATTTTAATCACACCACAGCTACTATTATTATTATTACTATAAAATACTAACTAAAAACTGAAATGAAAATCCAAGCAATAAATTTTTATGAGGGGATAATTATAAGTCTATTTCATAGTGTCATTAATATGTGTGAATACCATAACTTGATAACCTACATACAAATATTTAATTAGCCTACAGAAATTATGTTATAATGACATATTGATTAACGCATGTGGAATTATATGCTAGACTTAAAAGATAGGAGATAATATTCAACTACAATGTATCATAAATTCAACTCATGGTATAAACATATATACTTAATGCAAGAAATAAAGATACTGACCCTCCTGACACCTGCCCATCTTGACCATCTGTCTTTGACCTCTGTTCATTGCCTATTATTATAAAATTAAGAAATGAATAATCAAGGATCTACAAATTACAGTAATCACACCGAGTGTCTCCATTATCTGTTTTGTAAATGCAATTTCTTTTGAATGCGGCGATTGTTCTGATTTTGTTGTTGTTGTTTCATCCTGACACATTATAATTATCTGGGAAGTGTGGAATCCCAATTGAGAAAGTACATCCCTCGAGTTGGGCCTGTTTCTTGATTCATGACTGGTGTTGGGGTCACCAGATCACAGGGGCTGTTGCCACGGCTGGGCAGATGGTCATGAGTTGTATAGAGAGTTGGCTGGGCAAGTCATGGCCATCAACCCAGTAGAACAGAGCTCTTGCGCTGTCTCTGCTTCAGTTTCTGCCTCCAGGTTCCTGCTTTGAGTTCCTTCCCCAAATTCCTCTCAAGACCGACTGTGATCAGGTCACGTAAGCTGAAATAAACACTTTCTTTCCCCAAATATTTTTTGCCATGGTGTTCCATTACAGCAACAGGAAACCTAAGTCATTTTTTCAGGCATTTGCCTTTGGCAATGGCTGCTTTCAGAGGAACTAATGATGCAGGGGTATTCTAACAGTAACAATTTGAGTCATGATTTTGAATAGTTTTATGTTTTATAGTTTGTTATTATATGCTAAAATATAAACATCATTGTAAGTTTTTCTATCCTTTGGCTATATTATTATTATTTAAATTTCTGATATCTAGGGTTTATTACAAAAATCAGAAATTATAAGGGGTACTGTCTAATTCACTCTGTCAATAGTACTGTTGTCTCCTCAAACACTCAAATATTTTAAGTTAATAGTCTTAATTTTTGTTGAACAAATTGGTGGAAAAAGAAAGTTATTTAAAAAAAACCTAGAATCTGTCATAGTTGGGAGATTGAATAGTCTTTGAAGTGTTTGTATTCACTTTAACTTTTTTTTTTAAAATTTCTTCTCATGTTGGGGGCCATGTGTTTTATACAAGATACATTATTTTAGAAAGATAGGATCTGATGCTGCTTTAACTGATGGCTTCTCTTTTGTTTTTTAATTGCTGTCTTTGGTTTTCTTTTTTCTTGAATGCTATTGGCTGTGGCAAGAAGGAAAGAATTATGACACCAGTATCATATTACTGTAGTGGAAACCAGTAGGAAGCCTCTTTCCTAAAGAGGATGTATTTTTAATCTTAAGTTTTAATTATGGTAAAAGTACCTAAAATTAACCATATTTTTAGTGTGTAGTTCAGTAGTGTTATGTATATTCACATTTCTGTGGAATCAGTTTCCAGATTACCTTCATTTTCTAAAAACTGAAACTGTATTAAACAATAAATCCCCATGTCTTTGCCATTTGCTTTCTATTTTTGTGATTTAACTATTCTAGATATTTCATATAAGAACTTCAATAACTATTGGCATACAAGTCTATCTTTTGAAAGTGACTAAAATCCAAACTAATCAAAACTCTTCTGCTGCTCAAAAACCATCGAAATGACAAAGAAGTACCAGATGAAATGAACTGACTGACCCAAAGGAATCTAGAGTTCACAGCATTTTATCTGGCTTTTGTTTCAAATAATAGCTTTGTAATTCTCACTGAATCATTTTTAAAGCTTTTGCTTGAAATTTTAAACTTAAGGCATCTAAAGCTTTTCCGTATTGTATTTATTTTTTTCCATTTAGTCTGCCATTTAGGGCATTAAGAAAGAGTTGTGATGCTTATGACTATCTTGGTACATAAGTTACATGTAAAAAGAATTAAAAATCAACCCAATGAGCATTGGAATTATAATTTTATCATATAACAAACTGTAAAGATTTCTAGATCTTGATCCCTTGAGATGATATAAAAATGACTTTAAACACAGATATATAAGTGTCCTTCCTTAAAAGTCTTGCTCATTACTCTCCTTTAAAACTTGGCTTAAGTTTCTGAATATTCTACATCTGGCTTTCATACACATTTCCTTTACGATGTGCTTAATTTTGTCCTTGTCTAGTCCAAATGCCTACAAGTTAATAAAACATTGAAATTTGGCAAAAAAAAATAATCTAAAAATATGATTAAAGCTTTCTCCCCATTTCTTGATTGTCTATAAGTATCCTCTGCTGTCAACCATCCCATACACGCTCCTCAGTTGCAATAGGCAATTGTCTGTCCTGTCACATCCTCAATGCTGGACTGGCATCCTTGCTTTAGCATAACGTGCTGGATGTCCCAAGTCTCTATTATGAAGGCCAGGAGATGTTTTGATCACCTTTGAAAGACTAAAAGACAAAATGCTTGACTCCATAGTTACAAAGTTTTCTTTCTCTTTTCTTTGGGATACCATACCATGCCATTTTTTTGGAAACCAAATACTTGATCCTATGATCCCTATAGCATAGGGATCATAGGAAAATATAGATACTATGGAAATAAATACTAATTATAGAAATATAGTCAGATAAATGAAAAATTATAGAAAAGCAAATTTGGTAGGGATTTGCATTGTGACTTCATTTTTATGATCTGACCAGGAATATACTTGTATTTTGTATAATAGTTATCAAATATGTACATAGCAAGTACAAGGATATATGCAGCATTGACATTTGTCTTTAAAATGTGTTCGAATTTACTAAAGTTGTTTGCAAAATATTTTGTTGATTTAAGAAACAGAATATTGCCTGTCATATAAACTGCCACATTTAATCAGCAGGTGTTCACTTTGGGTAGTCGTAACTTCTTCTGAAGAGCTTTTTGATGTCAGTATCTGTTAAATAGACTGTAGGAATCTGGTTCCTGGAGAGAATTTATGGAAATTTTGCTATCCTGTTGTGTTGATGGGAATCGTATCATGTTTCTTCTCTCCAGTGGAAAGGAAACAGTAGGACTCTGTTTAGGATGGAGCGTTTCAGAGATTCAGTAGTTTAAATGAAGCAAAGTTTACTCTGTGCCATTGAAATAACAGTAACTGTTCAAAGGATGATTACACAAAAACCTAACTCTCTTTCTAGAATATGCTTTCATTGCTTTGCCCCTGTAATGTTCTTACTTGGAATTGGACTTCATCATAACTTCATGGGTTCACCAGAAAGTACCTTATCGAGTAGAGAAAAACCATATTTGGCACTTTAAAATCTTGTAACAAGAAGAAAATCACTTCCAACTTCCATGTAACAAATGTGAAAATGTTCCAAATCATATATTTGGCTATTCAAACTCACAGTGAAAACAGCATTTTAGGCATTCCACTTTAATGTCTACTTAGTAGTAGTGCACTGAATAAAAATCATGAGAGTTCATTTTCAGAGCATTTAGGAAACTTGTATTTTATGTACACTGTCATGAAATAATCACATTTCATTTTTTATCAATATGCCTCTCCTTAAACCACAAAGAAATGTATTGCCATTTTACTTTGTGAATTTGACTACTTAACTTCTGAAGCACAGTATTTTACCAAAATTGTCTTGGTGAGGGTCAGAATATGGAGGTTCAAATCGGACAAAAAATCCAAGCAAAAAGAAGTCCCATCCCTGATCAAGAAGCTATTGGCCAGTGGCGATACATTCTGGAAAGGGGAAATCAGTTTTCTGCAATGTAGATCACAGGTCAATCAGTCTTAGGCCAGTCCAATGCCCAGGAGTAGTTGGGAATATGAAACATAGTTCACATTTTTTATGTTTTTGTTTTGTTTTGTTATTTTGTTTTTTGTTATTTATTATTTATTTATTTTACTTAATGACAGAGAAAATGAAGTTGGTTGGTAATAAGGTGGGAGAGGATCTGGGAAGAGTTGGGAGAAAGGAAGGAATATGGAAAAAATATGTTCTATGAAAGAAATTTTAAATAATGAATTATTTTAAAAATTTAGAAATTCAGAACTATGTACCTTCAAAGTAAACAGAGCAAACATATTGTTATATTTTAAAGTTACTGGATATGGTTTTAAAATTAAAGAAATGAAAGAAAAAATGCATTGTTGAAGGCCTGGTTAAGGACTGACTAAAATTGTTCATGTAAGGACCACACATGATATTGGAATAGCTTGCGTTTGTGTAGTTTTTGTGTTTTCCTCTTTATACTATCCTTTCTGGTTTCATTCTGTTGTTGTGATAAAACAGTCTGAGTAGAACAGGAACATCTTTATTTAGCTTTCACTTTCAGGCCACAGCTTATCACTGAGGGAAGTCAGGGCAGGAAGTCAAGGAGGACATCAAAAATAGACTTGTTTTCTATTAATTAATTCTAGTGGGAACTCACTCATAGTTAAAGAAACAGCATAAATTATACAAGAATGCTGCTTGTTCATAGGGTCATGCTTAGCTAGCTTTCTTATACAGCCCAGGACCACCTGCCTAGGGATGGTTCTGCCCACAGTGGGCTGGACCCTTCCACATAAAATTAACAACCAAGACAATTGCCCATATATATACCCATGGGACAATATAATCAGGGTAATCCCTTCACTGAGTCTCCCTTATCGGGTGAAGGTAGGCTATGTCAAATTAACCAATTAAAGCACAGAAGGTCAACATCCATGACTAAATCATATGTAATAATATTCTTTTAAAAAATGGGCTGGGGGGAAGGGGAGGGGGCAGGAAGGGGGAGAACAAGGGAATCTGTGGCTGTTATGTAGAACTGAATAGTATTGTAAAATAAAAGAAAAAAATGTTATTTTTCATTAAAACATAACTACATCATTTCCTTAACTCCATCTCTTCCCTCTAACTCCTTTCATGATCCCTCACTTTTTAAAATTCATGGCCTCTTCTTCATTCATTTTTATTGATATGTATATATCATATATAGATATGATATATATGAATGAATATATAAATATAACATACTGAATCCATTTAGAATAACATATATGTTTTTAGGGATGTTCACTTGGTATTAGATAGCTATTTAGGAACTTATTCTTTGAGAAGAACAATTCTCCTTCTCTAAGAAGTCATTACTTGTTGCTTGAGATTCTTCCAATCCACAATGACTTGTGACTGGTGTTTTTATTGCTCAGATATTGGTTAAGCAGACATATTATTGATATTAGATGGGTGTAGCTCATAGTCATATCTAGAAGGCACAATCTCATAGCAGATTTCTGAGTCCCTTTGTAGCTGGAGAGTTTTCTCTCCGGGTCCCGCAAAGCCCCGGCAGTCCGACAGTCCATTTATAAAATAAACACACAGAAGCTTATATTTTTTAAGCTGTTTGGCCTAATGGCTTAGGCTTCTAGCTATCTAGTTCTTACATCTTAAATTAATCCTTGCCATGCGGCTTGTGGCTTACTGGCATCTTCACATGCTGCTTGTCATGGCGGCGGCTGGCAGTATCTCCCTCCACCTTTCTGTTCTCTCAATTCTCCTCTCTGCTAGTCCCACCTATACTTCCTGCCTGGCTACCAGCCAATCAGTGTTTTATTTATTGACCAACCAGAGCAACACATTTGACATACAGATCATCCCACAGCATCCCTTGGTTCTTACAGACTTTCTGCACTCTTCCAAGTTGTCTCCTAAACCTTGTGTGTTGGGGTTGTGTTATAGATGTATCAGTTGAGAATCTGCACTTCATGCTTAGTCATTCTCTGCATTTTGACTGGTTGTGGCTTTCTGCAATGGTCTCTATCTGCTCAAAATATAAGTTTCTTTGATGAGGGTTGAGATCTACTCTTACTTGTATGGATAAAGCTAAGTATTTAGAATGCAGTTAGGAATTATACTAGTTCAAGAAATTGACAGTACTAGGTTCTCATCTAGGATCCATGACCTCAGGAAATTGACTACTTTTACAACAGCAGGCACGAATTCTTTTCTATTGAGTGGGTATAGGTCCAATTAAATAGTTATTGGTTACTACCAAGGTATAAGCACCATTATTGCACCTTTGGGGATATCTTGCCATGGTGGCCTTGTAGTACTTCATAGGTGTTATAGGTGTGCATTGACCACTGTCTTTCTCTGGCAGCTGATGGCATTTTCTTGTACTATGAAAGCTAGTCCTCATGGAAGAGGCTTTTGGGCCAGTTCCAGCTTGATTCTTACATGTCTCATGTAAAAGAAATGTGTCATGTTTTCAGCAATAGGGATTCCCTTGAACTGAGTATCAGTCAAGAGCAACTCCAGTTGCCCAGAATGTCTTAAGAATCTCTTGGATTCTACTGAGCAAAAATTTGAAGGAGGTGTTCTCATACTTGGTAAGAGAGTTTTGGTTAGTTTATGATCTTGGGAAGAGTATTGTCACCCCAAGTGGTATCACCTGGCATTTCTAAAGATGCTAAGATAGAGCCTCCTCAATACATTTACACTCCATTGTCTCTCACAGTTCCCATACAAACACCATTCTATTGGGGACTAACTCAGTCAGTTACTTTGTAAGTATAGTTGCTAAGTCAAACATAAAGACCTCATGCCTGGTTTGGCAAGGCACATAGCTAACAAGTATTTTAAATTTTACCTTCTCTATTTTAGAAAAAAGCAGTACCTCAAATTTTGTGTGAATTGTAGGTTACTGATAAATTTATTGAAAGCAGCTTTAAGCCAAAAGAATAAATAATGTTTATATCAAAAGCATCCATCATTCAAATAATAATTTATGAATCTTTTGAGATCATACATAATCTCAAAATTGCAAATTCCACATAGCATGGAATCAATTTGAATACCCATTCAAAATATTGCTTAAAGTTTATTTGGCATATTCTGTTTGATGTACAAAGGAAATGAGACTTTGGAAAGCAGTTGTTAAAATCCTCATTTATTATTATTATTTTAAACTGAGGCAGCTGGAGAATGCTGTCAATTACTCAAAGTTAATCTGGTGGCTGTGCACAGAACACCCCTACTGGGTAAGTAAATGAGAACCACATGCAAATTAACTGAATAACTCACTCTCTGGACAATTACTAGTTTATCATTTTTTTTAAAGGGTGATTTTTTTTTGACACGAAAACTTTACTTCCTGACTTCACATATCACCTGATTTAGATATCAGCTTGCATTCCCGTGCACAAAGAACAATGGAGGGCTAATTTTAGACCATAGAAGGAACGGCTTTTTAGCACATCCACCAGAAAACTGAACAGGAGCCAAAGCTCAAGTTTGTTTATCCAAAAGGTTGGTGAGAGAGGAATTTAAAGGAAGGGAGCGAGAGGAAGCTGCTTGTCCATTGGGTGGCCAGAGAGGGGAGTTTTACATTTCTTTCACATAGCCATCATGCCTATGTCACCATAGGTCATGTGCTTCATCAGGTGGGTTGAGAAGTTATCTTGTCCTATATACTATATTTTTACCTTAAACTGGATGAGCTGGCTCCATTTGTGTATATCTATCCTTTGACTAATCCATTTCAAGCCATCCTTGACTAAGTTCTAGAGGCATTTCCTGAAAAACACTTTGTTATTTGGTGAATTCAGGCCCATGTTGTCTAGGATGTAGATAGATAATTGCTTGGTTTCTGCATTCTCTCACCTAATATTGTAGATTACAGTTAATCATATTTCATTTAGGGAGATGGTTGTCTTAGTTGTTAGAAAGTATCCACACTGAGATATGAGGACCTTATATAGTCTCATTTATTGCTCAGTTAAAATACTAATATATGCTATTATTGAACTCTCAAATATAATGACCTAGTATGTGGTATTGTCTGGAAGCCTACCATGTATATTCAGATCTTGATATCTCTGCCACATCATGATTGATAACAAATTGCTTAAAGTCAACTTGTTCTGTCTCAGTTTCCTCATCAACAGCACAAGTATAAAAGTGGGTCCCATCCCACAAGACTGTGAAACAAATCAAATGACTTGATTTAAAATGGCTATCATAATATTCTGAACATGCTAAAATCACTGTTTTAGAAAAACCTATTATTATTAGTAAGCATGTGTGTGGTATGTGCCTGCCTAAGGTTGAGAATGCTCAATGCGGAGACTTGAGGATGAATTTTGGAATTCAGTTCTCTGCATGCATGATGGATTCTAGGTGTGGAAATTGGGACTTCTAGATTGAACAGCAAACAACTTTCCTCTCTGATCCAGCCCTTTGGTTTCAAATCATGTATTTTTAAAATTTGGAATTAATTTTTATTATATGTTATCAAATTTTATTTTTACTTTAAAGCAAAATTTATTCCTTATTTTTATTATAGTTATCAATTTTTTAAAATTTAGTTCCTTCTTTTTGGAAAATAAGAATAAAAAACACTCTTACTCCTTTTCTTCTTATTTATTTATTTATTTATTTATTTGGTTTTTTGAGACAGGGTTTCTCTGTGTAGCTTTGCGCCTTTTCCTGGAACTCACTTGGTAGCCCAGGCTGGCCTTGAACTCACAGAGATCCTCCTGCCTCTGCCTCCTGAGTGCTGGGATTAAAGGCATGCGCCACCACCGCCTGGCTCTTTTCTTCTTATTTATAATATTATTTCCCACTCATCTTTTTCCTTTCTTAATTTGACCATACCTATCCTTCCTTTCCTGTTCCTGTCTTCCTTAATTTCATTCATTTACTATGTTTGCTTTTAACCTAAATAAAATATAGTTTCATAGCACATACTATGTATATTTTTGTCATTTTCTGTTCTATAGCCATTGATAGTGCATGAGGTGGTTTGAGTTTCTTTGTCTAGTCATGTTCATTTGCTCTTGGTGCTATTGCAGTGGTTAATTATTTTTTTTCTTTTGGTTTTTCGAGACATAGTTTCTCTGTGTAGCTTTGCGCCTTCCCTGAAACTCACTTTGTAGACCAGGCTGGCCTTGAACTCACAGAGATCCACCTGCCTCTGCCTCCTGAATGCTTGGATTAAAGGCATGTGCCACCACTGCCCCGCTTCAGTGGTTAATTTTCTTCTCCCTTAATGCTACTGGGGATTGTCCCCTAAAGGGTATGAAAGGGTTAAACTCTCCGACTTTTCACAACTAAATTTAAGTTGCAGTTCTCTGGAAAGGGCAAAACAGGTGTCTTTTCCAGCAAAGGGCCATTTATCTGCATGGCCTTTACATTCGGGGTCAAGAGAGAACAAACACAGAGGGTCTAAGTCAGCCTTACAGTATCTCAAGGATGACCCCAGCAGCCTGCTTTGAGTCATGTCCATGCTTATGTAGATGTGTCCAAAAATGAAAAGACTAAACCTTAGCCAATTATAAATATATTAACATAACTTATGCTTGCTTAACCAATTATGAAGCTGTCACTGAAACTCCTCTTAGCTGTGCTTAAAAGGAACTTGCATGTCCTTCTCGGGGTCATAGTCAATTTGTACAGGTGAATGACCCCAAATGCATGCTGTTATAATAAATGCTCTTTGCTTTTACATCCTATTTGAGTCTGAGATCTTCCTTCAGCATTTCCTCAGACCCTACAGGTAGGAAGCTTACTGTGAAGATACTCATAACATCTTAAAAGATATTCAATACAGCAGATGTAATAATCATAATACAGAAACACAAAAAGCAGGACAGCAAAATGTCTCCAAGAGAATATAACTTCTCAATTACAAATCCAAAGATACTGAAATGTTTAAAATGTCTGACCAAGAAATCAAAAAGCTTACTTCAAAAATATCCCGTGATTTCAAAAATGAAACATATCCAAAGATGAATAAAGAAAGGAAATCAATTCAAGATGTCCACAGTAAAGCTAATAGTACAATAGAGAAAGGCAGTAACACAGAAGAGAAATTCAGCAATGAAGTTGAGATCTTGAAAACAGAACAACCAGACATATGTTGTAGTTAAAAAGCTCAATCAAATAACAAATACAGTTGAAAAAGTCACTGATAGATTAGATCTATTGAAAGTGAATACCAGGGACCGAAAATAGAAGCTGAGTAAATTCCACATTTAGACATCACTACAGGCAGAAAGCAAAAAAGCAAAAAAAAAAAAAAAAAAAAAAAAAAAAAAAACATCAGAAAGTAAAAACTAAACAGATATGGCCACAACATCCAAGATTTCTGAAACATGCAAAAGAGTTCAAATACAGGATTCAAGGGAGTAGAATAAGGAGCTGAGATTAAAAACTAAAGATGTAGAAAAATCTATTCAACAATAGCAGAAAAGAAAAGAAATTGACATCGAAGTACAAGGCATTTAGAACCTTTTTTAAGAACAACCACAGAAAAATTTCTCTGTGAAACTTCATAATCAAAAACTCAAACTAACAAACAAGAAATGAGATTAAACGAGACAGAGAAAAATGCTAACTTACAAAGACAAACACACTGGAGGATCATTGGAACTTTCAAATCAAGAAAAATACAGAATGAAATATTTCAGGTCCTGGAAGTAAATAACTTCCAGCCAAGACTGCTCTTTCCAAAAGAAAAAAAAAAAAAGAGTTAAAACCAAAAGGGTAGATAAGAACACTAAAGATAAGCCTGAGCTAACATAATTTATGACCAAACCTACTTAAGTGCAGATACTTAATGGAATCTTATATACAGAGACCTCTCATGAGAGCCTCATGAGGGCATAGGAAAGAAAAACATTCTTAGAAGGGAAAGAAAAGAATGAATCTTCTCAATCTCATGAAATCAGCAAGCTCTAATATGACCAGGAGAGAAAGAAAAGAACAAACAATAATTGAATCAGCTAGGAAAGAATGAACAGAATTATGGGATTAGAAAATCCCTCTGTATAATAACTGTATTGATATATTTATTTATCCTTTATTGAATATGTTTTTCATACAATATATTCTGATGGTGGTTTTTCCACTGCTTACTCCCATTTCCACCCATCTGGATGCACCTACTGCTATCTTTCTCTCTCATTAGAAAACAAGCAGGCTTCTAAGTGATAAAAATAAAATAAGATAAATAAAAAACAAATCAGAATATGACAAAAATAACAAAGCAAGAAAAAGAGCTAAAGGAAAAGAATATAGACTCAGTGATACACACAAGTCCCATAAAAACCTCAAACTGGAACCAATAATGTATTTGCAAAGGAAAAAAAAATACCCTATATGGGAGAGAAAGAAGAAACAAACAACACTGAAAACCACCCCCACCCCCACCAACAAAATACAAACCCCAAACCCCTGACTTAATTTATGAGACAAAGAACCTTGAAACAAAATTTGTTTTGTGTTGGCCATCTATGACTGAGCATCGGGGCCTACCCTTAAGAGTAATTTGTTTCCCCAGTGAGACTCCCTTGGAAAAAAGGGAGTCTTTTTATTTGCAAGTAGCTATCAAGTGGAAATAGCTTTTGGGTTAGAGATGCGGTGTGTGTCCACTTCTCTTTTCAGTTCTAGGACACCTTCTGGTACAGATCCTGTATAGGCTGCCTTCTGTGAGTTCATGTGTGTACCGGCCCTGTTGTGTCTACAAGGCCCCTATTTCTTGATTTCTCCCATCCCCTATGCCTGTTACATTCTTCCTACTTTTACTTCAGTAACGTTCCGGGAGCCCTGATGGGAGAGATTTGATGGAGGTAGCCTTTTTAGGGCTGAGTGTTCCAAGATATCTCGCTCTCTACGTAAGGTCTGGCTGTGGGTCTTTGTATTCATTCCCATCTGCTGCAAGAGGAAGCTTCTCGGATGATGACTGAGCAAGGCACTGATCTATGAGTCTAGCAGAGTGATGCTAGGATTCATTTAGTATTATTGTCTGTTTGCAGAGCAGTAGCATTGGGCTTCTCCCCTAGGTCCCTGGCCTATGTAGCCTCAGTTTCTTGGCACTTAAGCAGTGTTGGGTATGGGTCCCATCTTATGGAATGGGCAGACAGTAAAATCAGATACTGATTAGTTACTCTCAGAGACTTTGTGCCACTGCTGCAGCAGTGTGTTTTACAGGTGGGTCACTCGTATAGAGCAAAGGGCTTGTGTAGACAAATTTCTAAACAGTCTTATTAAATAAGAAACACAGAGCCAAATACAGGGGTGAAAGCCATAGAGATCAGAGAAATAGGAATAGCCACCAGCTAACCATAGCTCACCATGCCGCCATAGCTTCCCAATGGAACCAGCTTCTTCCTGTCTAACCTGCTCCTTTATTGTCTTGCCTTTATCTGCCTTCTCATTGGCTCTTAGCCCAGCTACCTCACTTCCTTGTCACTGCCTGTCTATACAGACCTCCAGGTCTCTATGGTTGGTATTGGGATTAACTACTCCTATCACCATGCATGGCTGTGTCCTTCAACACATAGAGACTCTGCTTGCCATGTGATTGGATTAAGGGCATGTGCTACCACCACCTGACTATGTGAAGTAAAACTGTTGTTGACATACAAAAAAATCAAATTAATAATTTCTATGTGTCTATCTTGAAGAAGATCCAAGAATGAGCTTAGCTAAAGTGAAACACTCTAATAAAAAAAATAACTGATATGGAATGCTAAATGTGTAGTGATATTTTTTGGTTAAGATAAAGGGAGAGAACTGAGTTGGTTACATTTTTCAACCATGTAGATGTAGCAACACTGCTTAAGAATATGGAATCATGTGGATTGAACATACACAAAAAATGTACCTGCTTTAAACAATCTTATTTGGCTAAATCAGTATGAATAGTATTATTTTGAAATTGCTAATAAATATGGGTTAAAACAAATGATTTTTTCAGATACTCTATTTCTTGGTTTTGAGAATGAGTGTTTCTGTGAAAAAGACAAAAGACAAAAATTGAAAATTTTAATTTTGGACAACAAAAATCAGTGTGAATATATATGATGAGTATATAAAGATATAATATTCTATAAAGCCAAATTCTCTTCTAGTTCTGACCATTAAACAGGTATAGAAAAAAAAAGCTTTTTGCAGTGAACTTCTTGATGTCCAAATTGTAATGTTGCAGTAGTATTTCTCATTGAAGGAAGCCAGCATTTATTGGATAGATATCCAGTCTATCTCTGAGCAGGAAATATACAAAGACTGCTTGGAGCTTCTTGTTATATTTGTGAGTAAGAAAGTTACCAAAGATGACCAAAGTCACATCAAAATGACTCAGTCACAACATACTTGAGTATTTTTATCCTTGCCAGTACCAGCCACCTTTGAACTAGATATAGATATGTGTAGATTTATAATGCTTTGAAGGGAAATAAATATGTTCAAGTTCATGGTCATATAATAACATAGGAGAAAGCAAACAAAATAACACAAATTTGGTCAACTTTGGACTCAGGTGTTTAACTTCTGGCTTTATTTTTAGGCATGTGTTCTTTGTGTGTGTGTGCCACCTGTGTATGGGTACCCAGTGATTCCAGGAGAGTGTGTTGAATCCCCAGGACCCTGAGTTATAGATGATTGTGATCCACTTGAAATGGGTGCTAGAACCCTGAGTTTCTATCTTCTCTAGGAGCGCTCAATTCTTAAGCCAGCTCTGTAGCTCACAGATGGACAATTTTTATTTGTAAAGAGAATAATCCTCTATATGTCTTTTGAATATCAACTGATCTACTGGTTAAGCTAAGAAAATGAGGAAATATTTCAGGAAGCTCTGTTTCTGGGAATTAATGACTATTAAATTAAATTAATTAAAGACTAGCAATACAGTGTGTTCTAAAACATTAGTGAGTTTAAGCACTGAATGTGATTTTGGCTCTCAGATGCTCTTGACGGAAGCACTTACCTTTGGCTCTTACATTCTTGTAGCCTCCTCTTCTGTAACTTTCTTTGACACTTGGAGGATGTACAAATGATCCTTTTAGGACACGGTTTTTCTATCACCACTTATTCTCAGCATTTTGACCAGTTACATGTTTTTTCATCAACCACTGTCTGCCTTAATAAGAAGCTTCTCTGATGACGGCTGACTGGAACTGACTGTTACCCCCCAAAACATTCTTTATTCTAGAGTGGAAATTATTTCTTGAGGTACTGGAGAAAATTAGTTTACTTTTTCTTTTTAGTCCCTTTCTTAAAATGAACAGGCCTAAAGAGATAAGTATGTAGAAGTTAGAGTGGCGATCTGACTATTTATTAAAATAGTGGTAGACAGCATCTACTCTGTGGCCAAGGTTGAGCTGGAACTCACTATGGTCACTACCTGACCTCTAATTCTTGGTAATTCTCCTGCCTTAGCCTTCTGAATTGTAGACTTATAAATGAGAACTGGAACATCGGCCTTTTTTTTTTTTTATTTAACTTGGTTTAGTTTTGTTTTTATACAGATTAGCAAAATCAGTAAAACAGATTGTATTTGCAAACACTGAAAAATAACAAATATAGTTCATTAAACTTGTTAACACAAAAGAATGAGAAAAACAATACAAAATTAAGGAAATTTAAGCTATTGTTATTGTTAGAATTTTCATTAATTTGATAAAGATTAAAAGTAATGCATCTGATTACTAAGGCAAGTAAAATATTCTGAATGAGAATGTGCATCTTTCCTTTCATTCAAGAGGCTGGCAATCTGTGTGTTGTTTAAAGATAGTAGGAAATGCAGCATGGTGGGAGAGGTTGCAAATGTTCCTAAGACTGATGTTGCATTAGAATAGAGGTAAATAGTTCTACTGTATCACAATACTGCTCTTGAGACTGCTCTCCATCATATCACAGTATGCAATTAATGAACCGCAATTAAACATCTGCAAGGCAAAATTTTCCTACTGGGTAAATATTTAAACACAGACTATAATTAAATGCTATTTACATATTATTGATTTAGAAACGATGTGGAAATAAACATGGCATTAGGAGTTTGATGGACATTACTGTTATTTTTGAAAAGAAAAATCTGTGCTCTGTGTTCTAGAGTAGGGGACTGGATCTTGAGGTTGCTGCACAGAGTTATTTCTCTTCCTGGTTCCTCCCTGAAGATAAACTAGGTACAGACATGCAACTGGTTTCATGAATGGAATTTAATTAATTTAAAACTTAATTAAAAGAATCATGGTTTATTTTCTTAGTTTGTTCTTTTAAAAAGAAGAGAGAGGCTTTTCCATTTGTCTCTATTTTGTCAATAGATGAAGAGAATTCTAAATAATTAGGGGAAAGGCCATTAGAGCTATAAAATGATAGGTTTTCCTTCTGCATCACAAAGTGAACAACAGCTAACCTTGAACAAAGAATCTACATATAGCATTAAATGAAGGAGAAATTAGATTACATTTTATCAAAGCACTGATATCTGTGTGGCTTACTAATGACAAGAATCAGAATTATCCTCATTAAAACATGTCTGACAGATTTCACACAATTGTTTATATATTCAGGTATATGTACTCATGCATTGAATGAACTACTTTGTAAGCCATTTTTGTAAAATACTTCTTATAAATATCAAATAGTTATAACTCATAAATGCATTTTATTATATTTGAGAGGGTGTTATTAAGTGACACAGTATTAATTATATTATTTATAAAGCAATTTATAAATATAAATATAAAGAAATTTACTCTAGTAAATTTCTGGAAATCTCTATCAGATGAAAGTGTATACATTTTAAAATGAAAGTATGGTTTGTTTAAGTGAAGGTATTGGACTCAGTCATATACACTGAAGTAATAGTAACATGCAAAGTGTGTAATACAAAGCTTGCCACACAGTAGTCACTGAAACAAGATAAGGACTTATTAGCCTTAATACCATGAAAGTCATCCACCCTAGTGGGTTATGAAAGTGCTGGGTTAAATTCCTTTATCCTGTTATTAACATGCATAAAATTACATATAACTTCTGTCCTCATGAACTCAAAACAGTTAATTTATATGCGATTTTCTTCAAGAAGTTTCTACAGGTACTTTATTTTATGCGTTATTTCCAATTATTTTCCACCTGGCTTGGAAAAAAAAGATAAAATTCAAATTAAGAACACAGCCTTTTACTCTCTGGATGTAGCACTATTAACCTTGCTCAACCTAGACAGCTTTCTATTCTAAATGCATAACACTTGGGTAGAATAGATCCCCTAGACAGTGGTAATCTTGGGAGTACTTTATCACCAATATGTACATGTACAATAGAGAGTTAAACTAAGAAGTTACATACTCTTATATTCCATTTTTTCCCACTCTGATAAACATTCACCTTCCTTCCAAGGTGATTCTCTTTACTTCTTACTCAACAATCTACAATTATAGCAGAAGTTTTAGCCTTTATAATTCCAGAATTCATCTGGATGTCATGAATTATATTAGGGTATGAATTGAGAAGATGAAGAGATAAGATAAGGATAGAGGAAAAAGCCCATGATATTAGACTTTAAAAAGAGACATATAACTTTAATATAATGAGACATTTTGTAGCTCTCTTGAAAGATTTCTGTTTTATGAACAGTCTTCAAAGGGAAATTATTAAAAGCCTTTGAACAATGTTAGTATGACTCAAAATACACTTTGAGGAAAAAGTTTCCTTTAGCAGTAAAAGATTGAAGACATTAAAAATGGATTATGTTATTTCAATTATATTTTGTATTCAATACTAAAATGAACAGTATTAACTTAGGTTCAAGAAACTTGGAGTTTTGAATTTTCATGTTTCTATTCTTTATAATTGAGTAAGCTTCTAATAGCGACCCAGAACAATAACTAAACATGCTAACTAATAATTTAAGCATGTCAACAGAAGAAAGAGAGACCCTACTTAGCCATCACAAGCATTACCAAACTTGAAGGTCAATGAAAGTGGACACTGCTTTGAGTACCCAGGATAGTCATGGGTGTCTTCATGATCTTTATTTTTAAGAAGCATAGATGGAGACTGGTGGGGTTAGTGACAGAAGATACTTAAATGGGCTGTCTAGCTTCATTTGGGGGAATAATGAAGCTATTATTTTATAGCCTGCAAATGATGAAGCTATTATTTTATAGTCTGGTTAATAATGCTTTATATTTGGAGTTGGTTTAGCCCGGAAAATGTCATTCTGTCTTAGTTTCAGATGTCTTAGGTCATGACAAAAAAAGGCACAGCTCTAACAGACAGGTAGCAAACTAACTTGAGTTTCATATGGCTTGCACAATGTCATCAATAATTAATTATAACAATTGAGATGAACAAAAGGATCATATCAAACTGGAGAAGAATATATATATGCTATCGCTGTTTCTTATATTAAGTGAGTATCGGATTAGGAGAATGACGTTGAATTAGGAAAAGCACGTATACTTTAAAACACATTTGAGATGATCCATATTAGCATATCCATGGATAACGATGAAATCAATCTGAGATGTTAAAAATTAACAACATAGGAAAGAAAGGCTGTAACTGTGGGAGTAAGTCCCTGATAACAGGCAGGAGGTTTTTGAGACACAAGCATAGAATATTTGAGAGGGAAAACTGAAGACCTGAAAAAAATCAAGGTGCCAGCCCACAATTTAGGCAAAGCCTATTTTTTCTATATATATATACAATATAATAAGAAGAGATAATTGAGTTATTTTCCAATCTAATGGGTTCTATTTGATTGCATCAGGCAGGTGCTTTTTGTATTTTGAAGTATCATTAGCATTAGCTGCACTTCAACTTCCTGCGGTAAGAAGTGAGCCAGAAAGACGCATGAACTAAAGGAAGGAGGAAACAACAGAGCAAGCAGGATTTTTCGAAGGAAATAAAATCTTGCTTATATGTGTCTCTTCAAAAGTGCTGGGAGTGAATAATTCAGGGCAGAGTTCAATCTATCTTCCAGCCATCCATCACTCTCTCTCTCTTAGTGTTCTAGAGAAGCTACTGTGAGCATGGTTGTGAAATTTTAAGCCCAGCAAAGAGGAAGGCTGGAAATGTCCAGGAAGAACTTACTTTCTTGAACTAGAAAAGCACAGAATTACAGAGACATGCACTGACCTTTAAAAAGTCTTCAGGACATAGAAGTAAAGTTGTTCTTTCCAAGACTGAGTATAAATCATAATTTAAATTATGATTGAATGTTAGTTATACCGTATGACATATTAAATTGTGATTGACAGAACCTCTAAAGGAGTAAATAACATTTCCATAATTTGTTTAATTGCTTAGACTTCAAAGCTTATTGATAAACAATAGCTTTGACAGGAGTTACTTATTTCATGTGACTTTGATGTAAATTATTTTCCTATGGGTAAAATGTTTTTAAAGGTTAATGTGAAGCTTTTGTTTTAAACACAAAAAGAATTCCAGTAAATCAATAAAATAATACATCTTTAGAAAATGGGTATACTATTAAAACAGACTTTTTACTAATATATGAATGGGTAAGTATGAAAATACAAATTAAAATCACAAGATACCACTGTACCATCCATTTTAATGGCTATGGTCATCATCAATGAAAGAAATTAACTGTCATGAGCTCGCAAGGAGATAGAGAACCTAAATGCTCAAGTATGCTGCTAAAAACGTATCATGGTACAACCACCCTGCAAATCAATTTGTTAATTTCTTAGTAAGTTAAGCAGAAAAATCATAAACTTCCATTCAAAATTCTGATCAGTTTATGAATTACTAAGTGAAATACATAACAATATAATAGAGCTATAAAACAACATAAAGAAATTACTAATGTATACTATCTCATGATGAACTTCAATTATAATCACAAATGTACATTTTATTCTAAGTATATGAGTAGAAAATTCAAGGTTATCTATTCAGAAATCAGAATAATGGTTCCTTACAACTAAAGATGCAAATGTACAAAAGAGAACTTTTAATATGGGGCTAATATTCAAGATGGGATTGCAATGATGATTGCATAAACATGAGAGCACTAAAAAATAATTAAATTACAGACTTAATGTGGATGACATTTTAAGTAAATCCAAGCTACATATGTTTTCAAAACCAATAATCCATAGGAGTACTAAAGTTTAATGAACAAAACGAAGTAGTTCCAGAATAATTTGGAGTTGCAATGTAGAAGACAGAACTTATTTTTTAAAGTAGGTCCATAGAAATGCATCATGTAAACATAAAACTAAATTCCTTTTTACAACAGTGGTAAGATTTATAGTTTTGAAACAGTAAATCTTTTCATCTATAACCAGTTAACTTCTATCCTGTTCATCAATCAATCAGTTTAAAAGGAAAGCAGAATTGTTTTTCTCTAAAATGTCATTTCTGCTAAATCAAAATATATATGTCATAAATGGTTACAAGTTACAAGAGTGTATAGATTTCATCTTACTTGAGGTTAAGTCCAGTGAACACACTATAATTACCAACTCAATAATTACCAAACGCATATTCTACACCTGAAATTTATTCATTTATTTAAAAGGCTTCTTGATTTTTGGAAATATTTGTGTGGAGTTGCCATTGTGAGACTTTAAAAGAGATATCATTATGTAAGACATGACTCGTAAAGGAGAAAATATCTTTATAATCTTCAAATACCCCTCCTATAATTTATTTTCATCCTGGGAGATTAGAGATTACATACACTTTTATTTTGAGATTAAAATGTGTTTTGAGTTACCTTTCATATGTGTGCTCTGTGTTTGTACAAGCCTTATGTGTACTTCTATATATATGTGTGTGTGTTAAGAATACATAAAAAAAGGTAATACAAAATATAATCTATGTATATATCTATTTTTGTGTCTTTTTGTGTACACACACAAACAAACACACACATACACAAACAAAAAACACACACATACATACTCACATACATTTTAAGACAGAATCTATGAAAGCCTAGCTGTCCTGGAACTCTATGTAGACCAAATTGGTCTACTCAAACTCAGAGAGATCCACCTGCCTTTGCCTCCCAAGTTCTGGGATTAAAGTCATGAGCCACAGCTGGGTGGTGGTGGCTCACACCTTTCATTCCAGCACTTGGGAGGCAGAGGCAGGGGGATCTTGGTGAGTTTGAGGTCATCCTCATCTACAAGGTGAGTTCCAGGACAGTCAGGACTATTACACAGAAAAACCATGTCTTGAAAAAACAGCAACAACAAAAAAGACATAAGCCACTATAGAGTATGTATGTATGTATGCATGTTTATGTATGTGTATTTAGTGTCTTTAGTGCTGCATTTGGAAGGAAAACATATTATTATCAATATATCAGCTGCTGAGTTATTTTTTTAGCCCTTCATAAAGAATTTTTAACATGGTGTGAGTTTATCTGTATTTAGACAATAACAAACAACAGTAAAAAGCCAAATAGAACATAAGATAGTGATGGATATCTAGTCTTAATGAATATCATGCAGTAGATTTGTTAAAGCCACAAACAGTACTAGTCTCCTCAGTTAATCAAAGAGAAAATCATAACAGACTAGGAATTCTATAAACATATTTTTGAGTGATTCTCTATATTTGTTATTCTCTTGTCATGCATGATTGCTTTAGATATAAAACAATAAAATGAAGGATGCTCAAATTCCTTTTGATAACAAGCTAAATCAGTACACATTTCCAGGTCAGTTGCATTATATTTAATTCCCTTATTTTAAGATTAAATTAAAAATATATCATTTAACTCTCCAAAGATGGGATATATTTAACAAAGGTGTTTTAAATCTATAAGGAAATAATCTTTCTTCAAGATATTAATTAGATTCATTTATTCTCACTTTGTTCTTCCATGAACAACCATCTTGAAACTAATATAAGAGAAACAAAAGGAACAAAGATGATAAAGCATTTATCACATCATTGATGTACATTTGGTTCTTGGTGTATTCCAGGAGAGAAGTACTGTAAAGCCAAAAAGGTATTTTTCAAAACCTTCTTTGTTTTAGTGAAAGATGATAAAATGCTGTAGGATGCTTTTCTGTATGCTGTGAATATGTGTTGCTATCATTATTTGATAAATAAAGCTGTTTGACCAATGATGAGGCAGAATAAGGTTAGACAGTATTCAAACTGCAGAGGGTGACAAAGAAGGGTGGAGTTGGAGATGCCATCCAGACACCCAAGGGGCAACATTTCAGCAGACCAGCAATGCCACGGCCATGTGACAAAACAGATTAATCGAAATGGGTTAATTTAAGATGAAGGAGCTAGCTAGCAAGAAACCTGAGACATAGGCCAAGCAGTTTATAATTATTATTAAGCCTCAGAGTAATTATTTTATAAATTCTGAGGGACCATGGGTGGGAGAAATTTGTGATGACCACAGGGCCGGGTGGGACCAGATAAAATTCCAACTATAACAAAACTGTGAAACCAGTAAGTTAAGGAAACTCTACATAATACCAAAGAAACCCATGTAAAGACACATCAGTGTAAAATGAAAACTGGAGCCAGTTCTCAAAAACAGCCAGAGGGTAATGGCCTTGTGTACCTTTAGGAGCACTTTGAATGACTCTGGATTTTTCAAGAGACCATGGAGCAAGGCAGCTACACAATTTTCAATTGGTAGAAGTCAGAAGTGGATTTCATCTCCTTAAGGAATTAAGGGGAAATAAATCATTCTCAAATTAAAACAAAACAAAACCAATAAATTATGGAAGCATTTTGTTACATTATACTTTTCCTTAAAGGATGACTAAAATAAGTTCTTCAGAGAAAAAAGAGATTGTCAAATAAGAAAACTGTGGATGATCTCACTGGAAAAGAAAAGAACAAAAGGGAAATATGTTTGAACTTATTAAATAATTTATGTGCAATTTGATAATGGAACAAAAATACTAATACTACCAGGTACTGGAAATGATAATATTGAAGTAGAGAAGGTATAGGGGGCACATTGAAAGTTAAGTTTCCATAAGTCTACTGAAGTGAGAAAATGTCATTAACATTGTATTGTGACATTTATGAATCATGACCTCCAGAGCAAGCACTCTAAATATATAGATATGCAGAATTTACTCAATATACCAAGAACCAAATTCTGAAAGTCTATAAATAGTCATGATGAGATCTTGTGAAAATTTCCCAGTAAAGTTGTAAAGCTGACTAAGTGAAGTGGCTCACACCTATTATCCCAGTACTTAGGAGACAGAGACAGGAGGATTGCCTAGCCTCAAGAATACCCTGATGTATTTGAGACATTGTCTCCAGAAAAATTAAAAAAATGAACTGAAATTGGGAAAACAAACAGATGAAAATATAGAAAACAACCAAGCTATGAGCATATCAAACATTTCCAAATATCCAGGATTCTGTATACACAGAATAAAATAAATTATTTTAAGTATGATGAAAATGCAGGCCTCAACTTTATGTTTTTTGAAAATATGCCCTGAAAGGGAGATAAAAGGTAAGTAAATAAAAATATATCATACAATTGTTTATTAATATAAATTTTAATAAAATATTTTAATTACTTCAAATAAGATAGTCCAATTCATGCAGAACATATCACAGTCCCATGTTTACACTTTACCAAAGATCTCTATACCACCATCCAATGCTTACATTTTACCAAAGATGTCTATACAACCATCCCATGTTTACATTTTACCAAAGATGTCTATATAACCCAAGCTCATTTGACTGGAAGGAAATACTGACACATTTTCAGTTCTGATCAGGAACCTTAACAACATCAGTCTTAGTAACTTTTTTATTGATGAGATAAAACACCGTGACCAAGCCAAATCATAAAAGAAAGAACTGAAGTTGGGTCTTATGATTCCAGGTTAGAGTCCATGAAGATCACGGCAGGGACTTTGGTAGCAGGCAGGTAGACAGGCAGGCAGGTAGACAGACAGGCAGGCAGGTAGACAGGCAGGCAGGTAGACAGGCAGGCAGGCAGACAGGCAGGCAGGCATGGAGCTGACACAGTGCCTGAGAGCTCACATCTTGAAACACTAAGAGGAGGCAGAGAGAAAAAGACTGGGATTGGTGAGTCTTCTGAAATCTCTAGGCACACACCTGGTGACACACCTCCTCCAGTAAGGCCACAGTCTTAATTCTTCCCCAAACAGTTTCACCATCTGGGGATCAAGCATTCAAAGATAGGAGCTTTAGGGAGGCCTTTCTCTGTAGCTAGAGTTTTCCGCCTTGCCCACAGTCAGGACAAATCTTTGTCACCCGCCAGTCCCACAGCCGCTCAGACCCAACCAAGTAAACAGAGACTTATATTGCTTATAAACTGTATGGCCGTGGCAGGCTTCTTGCTAACTGTGCTTATAGCTTAAATTAATCCATTTCCATAAATCTATACCTTGCCACGTGGCTGGTGGCTTACCGGCATCTTCACATGCTGCTGGTCATGGCGGCGGCTGCAGTGTCTCTCCGCCTCAGCCTTCTGCTTCCCAGAATTCTCCTCTCTCATTGTCCCACCTACTTCCTGCCTGGCCACTGGCCAACCAGTATTTTATTTATTGACCAATCAGAGCAATTTGACATACAGACCGTCCCACAGCATTTCTCATTCACCCTCTCTTTGGTGATTTATAGAACTGCTTTATAGAAAATGAGCAATACCCACAAATGGTTCAAAGGGTCTTGCTTATTTATAAATTCATTGTCTATCATTATGTTGTCATCCATGCTACAAAAATATTAAATGCAAAATAACCAGACTGAAGAATTAATAAGTTTATAATTGCATGCATCTTAATAGAGTGATGAACATTTACTTCACCTTCTCCATCTCACCTGTAGTATGAAGTAGTTTTGTCAAGCATATCCACACTGGATATACTACCTGTTATTGTTAAGTTAATATAGGTGTTGTATATCAGATAAGCTCTTGAGATATAATCCTCATGTTCAGATAATTCTTATTTTACTTTAATAAGTCATTATACTATTTTATTATCATTTTTATTATCTTGTATCCTATATAAATTAAAATTTTATGATTGATAGATTATTTATGGAGAAAAATATAGTATTTACATTGTAAGGTTTGACAATAACCACAGTTTCAGGCATCTATGGAGAGCCTTTCCAATTCATTTCCCAGAGATAAGGGCAGATTCCTTTATAATATAGACTACTTCACTGAGAAAAATAGAATACAGTTTTATTTGTGCAAATGGAATATTTACCAAGAGAAAATCCCCTGTGCTTTTTATCTCAACAAATCTGAAGTAGTTGAAATGATGCAACATATGAACTCTCACTACAGTGATTCCTTTCTATACCAGAATAACAGCAGTCATGTCTCATTTGGAAATTCAGCAACATATTTCTAAATAAGTCATTGTTGTAAATAATTCATAAATTAAACATTGAAGCTGAAAAACTGCAGAAACTAAAAGTAGAAAATACAATGCATTGACCAAGGTGTAACTTTGCTCAGCTGGAGCCCTAACTACTTATGAGGTTGATGCAAGAGGGTCACCTAAGCTAATGTGCCTGAGAACTGCCTGACCAAAATATGAGACCCTATTGAAAGAATCTCCTAATAAAAAAAAATCTCTACTCTATGAAATCTTTGCTGAAAAATACTAGCAAATATCCACATATAAGAATTAGCAGACATTTTACTCAGGATTTATTAAAAGACTCTTATTTTGTTTTCATGTGTATGGATATTTTGCCTGCATGTAATATCTCTGCCCTATGTGTGTGCAGTTTCCACAGAGGTCAGAAAGGGCAATAGATCCTGGGAACTGGTATTGCAGACAGTTGTGAGCCTCCCTTCATGTGCTGGGAATCCAACCCAGGTGCTTTGCACAAGTGCACTTACCCCTGAGTGGTACTACCTCTCCAACTACACACACACACACACACACACACACACACACACACACACACACACACACAGTAATGCTTAAATTCAGGAACAGTGAAAGAATGCTAATTTCTTGCTACTTCTATTTAATAACTTAGTTGATATTCCACTGTATTAGGTTAAAAAAATTATCATCTTGAAAATAATTTAATACAGATATTATATAGAAATTTTTAGCAATCTATGAAATGAGACAATATAATTCATAGATGAGTAAGGTATGGCAACACACACCTATAATCCCAGAACTCAGAAGGCAGAAGTAGGAGGGTCCTGAGTTCAAGGCCAGCGTGGGCCATGATGAAAGTGTGTTTAAAAAGGAAATGCAGACACCAAACCGTGAGTTAAGTAAGTACTAGTGTGTAAGATCTATATAATAGAAGACTAGGAAGACCATTACAATTTCATTAACTATATAAGATACTTAAATATATATGTAATAAAAACCGTTTCACTTCATACTGAAAACTATAAATCATTGTTTAAAAGTTAGAAAAGATGAAAATAAATGAAAAGATTTGTTTGGGATTGTAGGAGACTTCGTCAAGAGAATTATCTTCCATTCAAACTGTGCCTTGTCCATTTGAAAACTGACTCCTTTTCATAAACTACATGAAAGTTTGCAATTTTCCTCTCTAGTACTATCAACTTTTTGCTAAACAAGCTGTTGGTATTTTCTAGCTATACACCAATTAAGAGCCTAATGCTTTCTCTGTCTATGTTTACTGGAGTAGCATCAGAATCTTAGCTGGTCTTTCTGGGTCAAAATTCCTTCCCTTGTTTCTTGATCTTACTCTACTCACTGTGTATCAATTACATCCATTTTGTATTTTTACAACTAAAGCTCTCCCCGTGGCCTCTGGTGTTCTGGATATTTGTGTGCCACGCTGAAACGAGGAAGCCTAGTTTCTTGGCAGCCTCTCTTAACAGAAATCCTAGCCAACAAAAAATGACTGTCCTAGAATTCTCTGTAATCCTTAATGATTAATGCAAAGTTCAGCAAGCTTACTATAAAAAAAAAACTATAAATATTTTATGGCTTATAGTCAAATATTTTTCTTTGCTAATATTTACAATCCTTTAATAATTAAAAGTCATTCTTGATGGACAGAAATACAAAGCCAGCCTTTTACCCCCATTTAACCCCAGCCATACTTGCTGAAGTCTACTTTAATGAGAGAAGAATGAATCTGGTACAGAGAAAGATAATATTTTGTTTTCAGTTGTGTTTCTTTTTTTTACATTAATAAATTTTATTAGTTCCTTGAATAATTATTAATAGCTTTCCACTTTTCTATATTTTGAGCATTTAAAAATTAATGCATCTGACATCAAAAGAATTTGATATGTCATTATCTTTTTTTTCCTTTTTTTAAAATTTATTTTATTTTACAATACCATTCAGTTCTACATAACAGCCACAGATTTCCTTGTTCTCCCCCTTCCTGCCCACCTCGCCTTCCCCCCAGCCCATCCCCCATTCCCACCTCCTCCAGATCAAGGCCACCCCTGAGGACTGAGATCCACCTGATAGACTCAGTCCAGGCAGGTCCAGTCCCCTCCTCCCAGATTGAGCCAAGCGTCCCTGTATAAGTCCCAGGTTTCAAACAGCTATCTCATGCAGCGAGCCCAGGACCTGGTACCACTGCCTAGATACCTCCCAAACAGATCAAGCCAATCAACTGTCTCACCTATTCAGAGGGCCTGATCCAGTTGGGGGCCCCTCAGCCTTTGGTTCATAGTTCATGTGTTTCCTTTCGTTTGGCTATTTGTCCCTGTGCTTTATCCAACCTTGGTTTCAACAATTCTCACTCATATAAACCCTCCTCTTTCTCGCTAATTAGACTCCCAGCGCTCCACCCGGGGTCTAGCCATGGATGTCTGCATCCAGATTCCTCAGTACTTGGATGGGGTTTCTGGCACAACTATTTGGGTGTTTGGCCATCCCATCACCAGAGTAGGTCAGTCCCGGCTGTCTCTCAGCCATTGCCAGCAGTCTTTTGTGGGGGTATCTTCAGTTGTGTTTCTTATTAAAGCATGTTGCATGATTGTTGTAATCAATGTGATATAAAGTTCTGCTGGACATTAGCATTAGGGAGCCATACCAAAAATAGAGTCTTGGTTACCCTTGGGCATACAAATGAGTAATCATTTTGGAATAATGTCCTACAGGTTACATCCAGCACTACTGAATTAAGCTGAGTTCTAAAGGAGATTAAAAAACAAAAACAAAAAAAAAAAACCTTAAAAGTGGATTGAAAACACTGGGATTTTTCCAAGAAATGAATATAAGAGGCTGGGAAAGTGGAGACACATTAGAAAAGGGATTTACTGTAAATCAGTTACAATGTAGATGTGGCCATAAGAACACCGGGGCATAAAATGTCACTAAGATTTGGCTCACAGGCTCAGGAAGGCTTAGAGTCCACTCACTCTCATCTCTCAGCATTGGATAGATTGTCTGTGGACTCTAATTGGTTTAAGGTTACCCAAATCTCCAGTTGTTGAAAGCAACTCTGAAGGAGAAGTTGAGAATACCTGATTTGCCAGTGTGTGGAGAAGCTTCAACGAGCTTTCTCAGAGACGTCTTGTCTTCTGTGACTGTTTAAGACAATCCCTGCAATGAGCAGGAACTGAAAGCTACCAAGAGGTTAAAGATTTATTGCCTCTTAGCACAGGTAACCTCCTATGTAATCCAAGTCCCAGTATTGACAGCTGGGTTCCTTACTGTACTTGGTAAATAAAATCAGACATGTTTATACTTATTTTTATTCTTTATAACTTTTTAGATGCTAATGACTTGCATTTATTCATAACATTGTAGGGATACATTTTCCAGATTTATCTTTAAATTCTAAACATATCTTTCATAATGGGAGAAAACATAATTCCTTTGATGCATATTTTATGGCATCATTTCTTGCAAGAATACCAGATATAAGTAACTAAAAAGGCTAGGAGATTCTGAGAAAGGTAATAAGTAGACAACGAACTTCCAAAAGGTTAATGAAATTCAAGGAAAAGTTTCTTTACAGAGAAAGTAGATAAAAGATTGCATTTACCCTGTACTTTATGGATGATAGGATAAAGCTCGGCAAAATGAGCAATATTGACATATTTGTAAGACTTCAAAAGGCCATTTCACCACGCAAAGTAGTCAACGGGGTTTATATTTCTCATAAAGGGCAAATCTACATGAGCTCTTTGGGGGCAGGAGATGGAGGGAACATTGACAGTGATGGGTATGCTTTCAGAGTTTAGTTTAGACTGCATTCATTTTTAAAAGACTTATTACTTGGGTCTTTGTGTAAACTCATATATAACTGAAAAAAGTCTCAATAAATGTTCTCAGTCCTATATTTAAAAGACACAGTTTTTCCAGTTAAAATAGCTGTTTGTCTAACAAACATTCTTTGCCCATTTAATTATGAGTTTTTATTTCATGCTACATAAAGTGAATATATGATCATTATTTATGATATAGAAAAAACAGGCTTATAATATTGACAACATAATTTATAAACTAATAATTCTTATCCTTTATGTAAATCTACAAATATAAAGTAATAGTGAAAATAACTAGAGAATGTAATTCAAATTTTGCCAGCTACTCTATAAATCCTATGTAGGAAAAAAATGAATCCTTATTAAAGAAAATATTTCTGTTTATTTTGTTATCTTTATTTCTTTGTTTTTATGTCAAGATTGAGAGAACCTTGTGCTAGAGACTTCTGTTTATGAAGAGAAAAATACCCTAAAAGGGATATTCAGATTTGATTTTTGCAGGTTTCAACAACAGAAGTCAAATCTATTGCTGATATAAGCAATAGTTGATATAAAATTATGGACTTGGGAAAAGATGAAGGGAGGTTTCTGTATGTTTCCTTAGGACCACACAGAAACCAATGAAGCTTTAAAGGTTGGAATAAAAAAATATCAAGAGTCTAGTTGTAGCATCCATTGAGGGCTTTGTGTCTACTATACAGATCTCAATCTGCCTTAGATTGCTCATGATTCAAAGCTTTGGAATAATGGAGAGGTGACCTTGAGGAGTTGTAGGGCAATCATTCTTCAGCTTTCCAGCAGAATGAATCAACAGAACCTGAGGTCTCTTATGTAACATGGCCTAGTGTAATTTGTAAACTCCCTTATTGAATCATCTTCAAATTACTTAAAAGACCCAGAATGATGTAAATGCCATACATGGGTTTGCTGTACTGTATTCTTTATGATGAACAATGACAAGGAGAAGACTCTATATATTCATTGCAGGTTGATTTTTTTTTCCAATCTGTGGTTGGAATATTTTCCGACTAAAATTAGCTGACTGTATAGAGACAGCCTTTGTTATAGAGAGAAGACTGAAACTGATTGCTTGGGATTTATTTACTTTGGCCTCAGTCATCTACTATCTGGGCTAGATGATGAATGTGATTGGCTTTTGATTGTGCAGCAGAAAATGACACCAAGTCTTATTAAGATCATATGTGATAGAGTACATGTTTAACTCGAGCAGAAGTGCATTAGCAAAGGTGTTATACATACTAAACTTACAGGAAACAATTTCCTAGCCAATGACTATCTGACCAAAATACAATGAAATCATTAAGATTAATTAGGTCTAGTGAGCATAAGTTTACTTTTAAAAAATTATAATGTCTTGACCATTAATAGAGAATGATAATAAATTAGCATAGCTAAGACATTCTAAAGTCTAATGACTATAATATATGTGTGATGAGTGTTATTAAATATTTCAAAATAGAAAGGGGCCTATCAAGGTTTATATCATAGACTTCTGTGAGGGTTTTAATTACTTAAATTAGAATGCATGGCAATTAGTGCATCACTTGTCTTAAATGGCTCTTTTCAAATACTAAAGGGCATACCTAAGTGAAGTAATAACATGATTAATTGGAGTACCATTTTTAGGGTTCAATTAACAAAAACTCTCAGATCATGTTGGGATTTGTTTTTAGAAGTGTGGAAATAAATAAAAGGCCACAACTCACAGCTTATTTTTAACAAGAAATCCAGCTATCATCACTTATATTTGGCAGAGAATCAAAGGCTGATCAAGCCGTGAAAGGTTGTGGTGAGAAAAAGAGGAAATGTTCAACCTGTTTAGACTTTATAAATTAAAATTACAGAGACAAGCCACAGAATAGTATACCTACATTCTGGACTATTATCTCAGACCAATAGCATTAGAGATTCTAGTCCCAAAGGAAGCAATATCAAACATGGACAAATGGATACTGAGAAAAACAATGTTCACTCAGTTGTTCATAACACCAGATCGGAGCAATGGTCCACCTGAGATAGATTCTGCAGTTGAAATTCTATTACTCTTTTCCGTAACAAATAATTGGCCTATGACTTCATGAATTACTTCAAATTAATAGGTTTGTAGCTTTTAATTAATGATTGTGCTAATGTAAATCTATTTTGACTTTAAGTTAAATGTTCTCAAACTCAGATCAGTAGACTGTTGCTACATTTAATCTAAAAGGACTTCCATTCAATGTACATTTGCTCTAAAGTTTTCTCTGTGTGTCATCAGTGACCTGCATCTGAATGTGATGGGTAAACTACTGTGGCTTCCCTTAGCCAATCACAAGTGGCCATCTGACCAACCTGTATTCCCCTGAGATAGCTGTGAGCCACACTAGTCAGACTGTCTTCACCTCCTTTCTATTTTCTCCATATGATATTATTTTGGCCGGCTACAAATATAATGTACTCATCATGTAGACCTTCACATTTGAACATTTGTTTGTAGTTGTTGGCATTTTGGAGGAGTTGTGGAGTCTTGGGGATGTGGCTCCTGCCTGTTATAGGTAAGTCACTCTGGCAGGTCTTTCAAGGTTATAAGCTGGTTCTGTTCTCAGTCTGGCCCTTTGTTTCCTGGTCTGGCCGGCATGTGAGGAGCCCTAGCACAGGATCACATTGCCATAGCCAGGAGGAGCTTTCTCATGCTTTTCCCGCCATGCTACACCAAATGTTCAGCCACCATGGGGCAAAACTAAACCTTGCTTTCTTATTTTGTTTCAGGCAGTATTTTGTCACAACAGGAAAAGTAACAAATACATAGAGGAAGACTTTATTAAGAGCTATGTATTTTTTCTAATTTTAATATAAGGATATAGTTGGTATTATTTTTCTGCCTTTACAGAAAATTATTGGTAGCAAGGGCAAGTAGAGATTTAATAAGTAATGGCTTACAGGGTTATGCTTAATGGTCCCATAAAATGTGTGCCTTGGTCACTTGATATAAAGCTTTTCACAATCCAGTTCAAATGTACATAAATAAAGCAATTTTTTAGTCTCTAGAGACTGACTTACAATTTAAGGATAGATATTCTTTAATCCACTTGAAAACTGACATATAATAATTAAAAACACAATCACATCCCATGAAGGGCAAAAGCAAACTGATATTTTTTGAAAATGTTTAGAAATCCTTTCAGACTTTGTTTCCTAGAGACAGCCTACCATTATAAGTTTTAAGAATTATAATTTTAGCAGATGACCAAAATCCAAAATAGCTTCTGATATATTTTTAAGACTTTTTTCTCACCAAATTCAGATTATGATAGTAACCACATTTTTCTACATCATCCATAGTAGTTTTGCAGGCAAATTTAGCTAATATCTGTTTCCACCACAATCAAGTGCCAGATACTATAATGTGTATTACATTACATCAGAAATTTGACTGCCAGTTCTAGGATGAGAAGCATGAAATGGAGACAGTCACAGAAAAAAAAAGTGTTTTTGAGATATATGAGGGGTGGGTGGGTTCCAGATCCCTATACTTGGCTTGTAATGAGCTATCCTCTATTTTTGACACTTTGTTCTTCATGGGTGTATGCACATCTGTCAAAATTCCTATTCTTGTATGAACATTGTTTGCATTGTGTTAGCATCCACACTATTTAATATCAGTTCGATTTCATTACCTATATAAATAACCTGTCACTAGTTATGACCATATGCTGAGGCAATGGTGATTAGGGACATTTAAAGCTACTAATGTGTGGTGATTGCAAAATTCAACTAATCACAGCTACCTTTCATAAATTTGTGGAGATCAAATCATTTATGACCAAATGTTTTCCTATTTTTCGTTCACAAAATCAGGGGCTAAATGTTTATACTTCACAATGGCCATTTTGAGTTATCCCATAGACTTTAAGATTTAGTCAGGATCATGAACTTAGTTAATATTTCTTGTTTGCTACATGTCCTGGTTTTCTTCCTGTTGCTGTGGTAAACATAATGATTAAAAGTAGACTTGGAAGAGAGAGGTTTTATTTCATCCAACAGCTTATAGCTGGTCCCTGGAGGAGGGGAGGGCAGGAACTTGAAAAAAAAAAAACAATGAAGAAAGCTATTTACTTGCTCTCACTATGGAACATCCAGATTTCTTATACAACTCAAGACTATCTTCCCAAGAACGGCGCTAACCACAGTTGGCTAGGATCTCCTATGGAATTAGCAGTCAAGAAAAGGCCACATGTACATGCCCAAAGGCCACCACGATCTAGGCAGTACCCCATTTCAGACTCCGTCAGATAACTCTGGGCTGTGTCCACTTGATAGCTGAAGCTGACTAGCAGAGGATACAGTTGGCTTCAGAATTCCTTCAGCTTCTCAATTCTTACCTTTCACAGATGTCTTGTCTTTGTAAAGCCATGGCTGTGGGAACTAACAGATTATGTAGAACTTCCTTGCCTGTGCACATTTGATCGACGTTCCAGCAGTGATGAGAGAAGTCTTTCTTTCAATGTCAATTAGTATACCTGCTGTTTATGTATAGTTCCATTCTCTGAGTCTTCACTAGGAGATAACCTCTCATAAAAGCACTAATTTCCATTATCTGAGATTATTTATATGCAAGCAACTCAGTTATATGGGGATTGTCCAAGACACATGGCTTACTGAAGCTTCCAAGATGCAGAAGTAAAGCTGTATCCTCCTTTTAAGTCTATGACCTTTTTTTCTTTAAACTTATTGATACTTCCAAAGAACTAGCTTGAGATCTCACTTTATCCCAAGGCCCTTCTGAAACAGACATTAATACTACCTGAACCAACTGAGATTATGCATTTCAGCAAGCACATGCAACTCTTATGAAACTTTGTTACTCTATCTTTCCCACATACCGTTCAAGAGTCCTCGAATCCTGCAACTCCCCTGCTTCACGATTTCTTGCTTGATTTACTAGCTAGAGTAACTTTTCATATCCTTCCTATATTTAATAGTGACTCAGTTTTGACAAGTCATCTATTATTTGTCTATGAATGGCATCACTGAATTGAAAGTAGGGAGGCTCACCGAGAAGTAAGATCTCATTTAGAATATAGGCAAAAAGCTATTGATTTTCCTGTTGTTTAAAAGCATACTGAAACGTTCAGAACAAGATCCATACCAGAGAAAAAAGAAAACAGAATGTGAGTTTATGACAAGGTGGCACTTGTGTCAGGAACTGGGAAAGAAAACCCTGGGAAAGAAGCTGTGTCTGCAGAGACTGAGTGACTGAATAGAACTTCGGTACTGTGGAGAGATTGGAATGTTACAGGTCTGGAGGCTAATTACCATAGTTTGGGCTATATCTAGCCCTCTGGAGCAACCACTCATTGCTATTTCTGAACTCACATCTCATGACAAATTGAAATCTTTTGGAATCTGTTAGCTTAGCATGCCACTAGATTACACTAGGGCAAAAACTGAGAATGTCGTCAGGTAGCTTCTGAGGCCTACAGAAAAGTTCCCATCATCTTGCTGAAGTTGCTTCTCAGATGTACCCACCAATGTATTTTAAACTTGCCTGGATTTATGGCTTTCTTGGTGTTCTAAAAATGATACAACTTCATAAAACTGTTTCCACATTGGAACATAGAATTTGGGGTAACTAAATCTAAATTCCCTGGCTATGATCACACAAAATAGCTCCAGAGTAAACAATCTCTTAATCCATCTAGGGTAAGAGCTGTTTCTTCTTGTGTGTATAGTACCACAGTGAAATAACTGTTAATAGCTTTGTTGATGTTCATGGGGGTCACGAGCATCTGGATTCCCTCATTTGTGTTGCATGTCTTTGTGCACACCATCTTGTTTGTGTTTAATAGAGTGGAAGATGACAGTGTCACAAGTTCTCGTAGAATGTATCAGGAAGCCTTTGGAGATGAGGCCTTCAAGTGTACCTCTGTATTCTTCTTTGGCTTTTGACCTTGATGTTGAGACAGTCTGAGTAAAGCTTTGGTAGGCTTCATCTTACTTTTAGTATCTTGCAAATTAATCATTTTTCTGTTTTTAGATTTTTTAAAATTTTATTGAGTGTTTTGCATACATGTATGTATGTGTACCATGTGGTCATGGAATATATATATATGTGTGTGTGTATAAGTGTGTATCTAGTATATATATATATATATATATATATATATATATATATATATATATATATATATAGTGTGTGTGTGTGTGTGTATGTGCATCTATTTTATAAATGTGTATCTAGTGCCCATGAAAGTCAAAAAAAGTCATCAGATTCCATGGCACAGGTATTACATATGGTTGTGAGCTGCCCGGTAGGTGCTAGGAATTGAACCCAAGTACTCTGCAAGAGCAATAAATATCCCCTACACTATTTATGTGAAAAATAAATATCCTCCTCTGAATTTGTTTTGCCTCTCTGCTGTAGCAAAGGATGAAATTAATTAGTACAGGACAAGTTTACACACACTTTGGTTCTATAGGTCAGTAAATTGAGAGTTCATTGAGCTAATCTCAAGATAAGATATTAACAGACTTGCATTGTGCACTATCTTAAGCTCCTAGAGGCTACAAATATTCCCTGAGAATTGAGTCTTGCCTAGCTTCCAAACACTCCAGCTGCATCTCTTTGGTCGTTGTCCTATTGTCTAATTTCTTCTGTTTTGCTCTCGTTTGTAAAACCCTTGTAAGTTTCTTAAGTCCACCACAGTTTCCACTCTGTAGTTCAAGGCCAACTGAGAGGAAGTCGAATCTCTTCTGTAAATTTAAGTGCACTTCATTTTGTAACCCAACCTGTGAAAAAGACAATACGGGGGGAGAGTGCAGAAACATCTCACCAGGGCATTGCTGTGCTCCTCAAACCCTGCTAAGACAATATCCTCGAGAGGAAGGAGTGCTTTCTCACCACAGGTTTAATGTAAGGAAACAAAACAAAACAAAACAAAAACCCGGGCTTTCCCTGAATAATTGTCACTTGTTTTGCATGATTGGACCCAGGAAAAGGGGATACACACAAGTGTCAGGGTATAATTATTGTAAAAAGTATAGTGCCTTTTCTTCAGTTCTATTCTGGAATGGCCAAACAGGGGTGTTTTGTTTATTATTGCTGTTGTTTGTTTGGATCAATTTCCCCTACGTTTTGGGGTTTATTTGATCCTCAGTCTATTATATAAAGAAGGATCCTATATGTTTCTCAGCATCTAGGAGTTAGCATTTGGGGTTCTGGCCAATGATTCCGCAAATCATTGTTTTGTTATTCGGTGAACTCTGAGTCATAGGTTCAACAGCATATTCTCCCAAACCTACACTTGAAGCCTCTGTTATAACTGTGATGCTTTTTATGGTGAGCATGTTTTAAACACAGTCATGTGCAACAGGGAAGCCTATGAAAGAATAAAAGTGAAAAGAAACAGCCTGACCCACACTGATCCATGGTGGGTTTTCAATAAATGGAAAGGAGCAAAAAAAAAAAAAAATCTAGGAATGGAACTCAGAGCTGTTGCCAAGGAACTCAGTGAGAAAATGCAGAGTGCGGAGTTTTTGCTGATTTTCAGTCTGTAATTGACTTTCTAAGCCAGAAACAGTAAGGCACAGCATCCTCTGTGGGTACTTTTCTCCTCAAAGGCTGGGCTTTCAGCAATTTATGCATGAAATTCTTTTGGTAGATTTGACAGGGAAAAAAAAGCTATGAAAAAATGAAGATCATTTGATAAAGTACAAATAAAGCCTATTTAAAAAAGGGAATAGTATCTCCTGCTTATCACCCTGGCTTTTGAGAAATGGAGGCAGGGGCCCCAGATGCCAGGCCAGCCTGGGTTGCATAGTGCATATGAAGTTTCCCTCTATTACATGGCTGCTTTATACATTCAAACAAACAATCAAACATACTAACAGACCAAACGGCAACAACACAAAGCTTATTTGTAGTTAGAAAAAGCAAGGGAATTGGCGACCAGCTCAAGAACTGTAGTCAGTACAGAGTGGGCAAATGTTATTCAGGGAGGAAAAAAATTGGGTTTCAGGTGGTTGTTACCTTGAACCAAACAGGGAAGTGACATGTATTTGTTGTAGGAAACATGTTTGACTTTCTTAGATTCTCCCTAGCTGGAATGGGTGCAGAAAATAAGGAGGAGTCTGGCAAACACTTAACATCCTGATTGTTTCAGAAATGAAGTTACAATTGTTATAACCTAGTAATTAAAATTCTACAAATTTATGGCCCCATCCATGACTCACTTACCTTTTTGGCAAGCAGGAGTGTTTAATGGGGATGTAACACAAATCAATGTCCATTCACCTTTCACATCTCTAATGACGGCACTTCCTCTTGTAATTGTTGTAGAAATGAATAATTGGCTTAGGTTTACTACCTTGTTGGAGGCACAGCAATTGTGGGAGCTTCAATTTGGCCCTTTTCACCTTCTCTCCATCATTCTGATATCATTTATTTCATCTGAAATTGGAAAGCTTGGTTGTATTGATGAATTATTTTCTGTGCCTTTAACCTCACAGACCTCTCCAGAGATCCTAATGTTCTCTCTTCTGTCACGTTATTAAACACCCAAGAGATTTTTGAAAATACACATAGTGGTTTCATGAGCAAAAATAAACTAAATCCCTAGTAGACTCCATATCATACTCTATAATGTGCATGAGAAGGTTTGTTATTTTAACCATGTTTAATATACTCATCATTAAATCTAGGATTTAATTAGACAAACTAGCAGATTTTAACACCAACCCTAAAAGATTGTGCACCACACAGTAAATTATGTATCTTAGGTGAATGCACCATTACCTATGAACTTGTTTTCAGTCTTAAATTTCACTCTGATACACATTGCTTCATCTGCAACTGAATAGTGGCAGTTACACTCTCAAAATTCCAATTTATACACCGTATCTTCTTCAAGCAGATCTTGCTATAATCAGACTCTATTTGTGTTTAAATTGAATTATAAGGATAAGGAAAAATCAACTGTGAGAATTCCAAGATGAAGTTATGATTAAGAAATTATGATAATAATGATGAATCATTAAGATTATGTGGGAGTGGTGTGGCAGTCTCTGCTAGCCAAAACATTTAAGAGACATTTGGAGGATTGATTCTGCTTCCATATTTTGTGAGCTATTTTTTATTTATTGTTTGAGAATGTCATGCATAAATATAATATACTTTGTTCAAAATACACCCTCTCCTCTCAACTTCCCCCATAACCCACTACCTCATCTTTTTTTCCCCTAACTTCCTATGAGTTTAAAATCTCATGAGTCCCTTAGTCCTGACAGCATGTGCATTGTTTTGGTCTAGCCATACTTTTATCCCTTGATCATTAACCCTGTGCCAGCAATATTCTTAATTTAAAATAATTGGTATTTTTCATTGAAGTATCTTAAGGAATTTATTTTTCTTTGAAACATCATATCCTAGACTTAGTCCTTATCCCTAATCAGACTGTTGCTTCAAAGTTTTCATTACATATTTTGATTCTAATTGAATTATAATCAATTATGTCATTGATTTTGAAGTTTAATTAATGGATTCATATTTTCTATAGACTACCGCTGTTAAGAGGTAACATAAGCACACATTCTTATCATCTATGTTGCTCAAATGACAACTACCATATCGTAACCCTCTGCTAAGACTTTTGACAGCTTCAGGAAACGTGATAAATCTCAATATATAGATTTGCCTATCCCCTTGGCAAATAAGTTATCTCTGTGTCTGTCAAAGCACGAGCAATACACATTTATATTCTTACTTTGAAATCCTGGTTTCTGGCTTATGCTGGATTTCAGTAACAAGATCTCAGCAGGAAAAGACACTGCTCACAAGAGTTTAGAAAGTGTAGATTTAGTAAAAAGTCTTTATTAAGCACATAGTAGGAGGAGGTCAGGTTAAACACAAAATAAAACATATTATTCCATGGTCATAAAAGCATAGTTGTGACAATCTTTTGACTAAAAAGGGGAGAAGGCACCGTTCTTGAAATGTAGAAGAGTACTGTAAGCAGTTATATTCCAGTGCTGTGGTATTCAGTCAGGATGTCCATTTAAACAGAAGTAATGATATGAAGAGAAAGTTAGAGGGCAAAATGGTACAGTCCATCCTCATTCTGTGTTAGACTTCTACCAGAGTTTTCTATTGCTGAATGGAACTAGAAGGAATGAAAATTGAGGTAGTCTAAAGAATCTACTTTCTGGTTCACATCACAAAATTTGAAAGATACAATTGAATCTGATCATATCTTGTCAGTTTGTGATTGCTAGGGGAGTGGGAGTCTTTGAAAATGTGGCTTCTGGTAGGATTCTCATACTCTTGTGGATGGACCCATACTCATGCACATATGGGCAGAACCAATTGGACTTAGTGGGTTATCCACTAAGAAGAAGAAGAGGAGGAGGAGGATGGGAAAGAGGAGGAGAAGGAGGAAGAGGCATAAGACAATAACTTGAATGTGGAAGGAAGATAATATATTTGGGAAGGAAAGAGGAGGAAGATTAAGGAGAGAAATGGTGGGTAATAATATCATGTACCATTTATATATGTATGAGATTTGGGGGTAATAAAATAACTCTAGGGTAAAAATAAAATTAATGTATTACCCAAAAAAGGACTTATGCTAGATTATCTAATACCTCTTTGTAGAGTCATACAATACTTCAAGGGAGACTAATGACTACTTATGTGTTTCTTTCTCTAGCCAATTTGCTGCTCTTTTATTATCTCCTGAAAAAGAACATTGACCCAGCATGTAGTGATATGGCAGAGGATAAAATCAGAGCAGGAAGGAAGTCTCAGTTGGATCAGAAGTTCTGGTTAAGGGTCCTGCAGACCCAAAGCTGTAGGATCTCTACAACACAGGGCAACAGCAGGATAACCAGGAGGAGTTCCAGTGAGGGCTCAGCATTAATAGTGTAGCAGAAACCAGAGGCCTTGAACCAGACCAAAAACTCTTAGCAAAGAACACTCGAAAGTAAAGATAAATGGATAAAAGTGTTTACTGTGTGGCTCACTGCATGGCACCATAGCTTGCATGATGAGATTGATTTTTTTCCTTTTCTTTTTTCCCCTTTTTTCTCTTAAATTTTATTATATTTATTTATTTATTTATTTATTTATTTATTTATTTTATTTTATTGTGGGAGAATGCAAGGGCAAGGGATGAATACAAAGGGACCGAGAAATGAATGGGATAGAGATGCATGATGTGAAAGACACAAAGAATAACTAAAAAGGAGAAAGAAAAAAAAGAGATCTGGTTAAGACTGGGAAGGCATAGAAGGCCTTTAGAGCTTTAAGGACCACTACTACCTCTGACTATAGAGACCAGAGCCAAGACGACAGTTGGAACTTTGAAATCCAGTGAGTGTGGTGGTTTGGATGAGAATACATACCTGCCAGGTACGTATGTTTGAATACTTGGTCCCCGCTTAGTGGAACTCTTTGGGAAGGATTAGGAAGTGTGGTCTGGTTGGAGGAGGGATATGACTGGAGGTCATCATTGAGGTTTCAAAAGCCCAAGTCATTTCCAGTTAGGCCTCTCTGCTTTATGCTTGTGGATAAGACACAGATTTTCAGATACTACTCTAGTGCCCTGCCTCCTGCCATATTCCCACCATTATGGTCATGGATTTGGAACTGTAATCCCCCAAGTTAAATGTTTTCCTTTATAAGTTGCCTTGGTCATGGTGTTTGTCATGGCGATAGAAGAGTAACCAAGATGGTGAGACAGTTAAGAGAGAATGGGGGGCTTTTGGATGCATAGGTATGAGGTAACTGGAGCCAGTTAGCACAGGGCTGAAGATATTTTAAGAATGCACAGGACACTTGTGTCATTAAGTGTTGATTTACAAAAGGCAATGCAATCAATCCTATATATGCAGCAAGGAAAATACATCAACCTCATAATTGATGAAGGAAGAAACTATAAGCAGAGATTGGAGAATTCTCAGACAAACTTTAAGTTCAGTTGTAACTTGAGCTACTTGAGTGATTGTACTGTTTTCAGAGATTTATTTTCTTTTTAATTATGCATATGTGCCAGCATGTGTAAGTGAATGTAGGTGCCAGGAAAGGCTGGAAGAGGGTGGTGAGGTTCCAGGAACTGGGGTTTTGGGGGGTTGTGACCTGGTCAATGCGGGTGCTGGGAAACAAACCTAGGCTCTTTTCTAGAGAAGCCTGTACTTTTTAAAAAATTTATTTTTAAAAGACTTCTTGTTCATTTTACATAGCAATCCCAGTTCCCGTTCCTTCCCCCTCTCCTGAACCCCAACTCATCTTCCCCCATCCCACCCTCCATTTACTCCTCAGAGAGGGTAAGTCTGTACTATTAACCACTGAAAAATCTCTCCAGGCCTAAATGAGTGCTTTTTATGTAGTTACACAAATGAGCACATAAATTGGTGAATATATAGGTGCACACACACACATTATATTCATGGAGGTAAATAAACATGGAAATAATAAATTAATGAAAACAATATGCAAAGAAAAATTTCACTTTGGGGGAAAATATCACTAGTATATTTAGAATGAAAGGAAGCTAAAAATGCCCCTAGTTAGTAGCTGTTCCGGTGATAATAAACTCATCAGGTCCACGTAGGGATTTCACTCAGTGGCTAGAATTATCTTCCACATACTTCTGATTAATACAAATGCAAGTACGGTGCAGGTCAGGAAGCCTGTTGCTGGTAACTGCTGCACTTTCACCTTTGTGGTACTCTGAACAAAAAATGTATAACCTAAATGCAAATTTTTTTATAATTTGATTTAATTTTACATATCAGCCACGGATTCCCCTGAGGAAACGTCAGAGACATAGAGATTGCAAGTATACCATGCTCCAAATGATTTGTACTTTTCAAGGAAAATCAGGCTTATAAGCAAAACGAAGACCGAGGACCTACCTCTGATTAAAGAGAGTATAATTAAGACTAACACACAAATGAACTGTAAAAAGGCCAAAAAGGAAAAATAAATTGTAAAGAAATCACTGAGTCATATTTTTTTAATAACTGGACATATTTCAGCTTTCTATCGATATTTAAGAAACAGTAAATGTTAGTTATTTACATGCATCCACGCATACACACTTACATACATACACAAATAGAATAAAGTGAAAGGGATAGACAGAAAAAAGAGAGGAAGAAAAGTATAACATAAAAAAGAGGAAATGCACATGTGTAGTAAAATGTGACTATGTTTGAAAGCTTGAATTGATGCTGTGTGAAAATTCTTTGCCCTGAATTTGAAAATTTTGGTAAATTATTAGTGATTCCACTAAAATCAGGAACAAGGCAAGGCTGTTTGGTCTCCTCATATCTATTCAATGTAGTACTTGAAGTTCTAGCTAGAGAAATAAGACAACAAAAGGAGATCAAGGGGATACAAATTGGAAAGGAAGAAGTTCATCTTTCACTATTTGACGATGATATGATGGTATACATAAGTGACCCCAAAATTTCTACCAGGCAACTGCTACAGCTGATAAATACCTTCAGTGATGTGGCATGATACAAGATAAACTAAAAAAAAAAAATCAGTAGCCCTCCCATATACAAATGATAAATGGGCTGAGAAAGAAATCAGAGAATCATCACCCTTTGCAATAGCCACAAATAATATAAAATACCTTGGGGTAGCTCTACCTAAGCAAGTAAAAGACTTGTATGACAAAAACTTTAAGTCTCTGAAGAAAGAAATTGAAGAAGATATCAGAAAATGGAAATATCTCCCAAGCTCATTGATAGATAGAATTAACATAGTAAAAATGGCAATCTTACCAAAAGTAATCTACAAATTCAATCCAATCTCCATCAAAATCCCAACACAATTCTTCACAGACCTGGAAAGAACAATACTCATCTTCATTTAGAAAAACAGAAAACCCAGGATAGCTAAAAAGAATCATGTACAACAAAGCCGCCCTTGGAGGCATCACCATCCCTGACCTCAAGCTCTACTACTATAGAGCTATAATAATAAAAACATCATGGTATTGACATAAAAACTGACATGTGGACCAATGGAATCAAATTGAAGATCCTGATATTAACCCACACACCTATGAACACCTGATTTTTAACAAAGAAGTCAAAACTGTACAATGGACAAAAGAAAACATCTTCAACAAATGGTGCTGGCATAACTGGATGCCAACATGTAGAAGATTGCAAAAAGATCCATATCTATCACCATGCACAGAACTCATGGCATATTGGTACCTTTACATTTTGCTTCTTCTGGTGGCAGCTAGCAGCATTTCCCCTGCTCTGTCTCCTTCCTTCCTCTCTTTCTCTTTAGAATGCCCTGCCAAACCTTCTTCTGCTTCACCATTGGCCGAACAGCTTTATTTATCAACCAATCAGAACAACACATTTTCACAGCATACACCGGTCAAGCTATAGAGCTAAACAGAGAATTCTCAACAGAAGAATCCCAAATGGCTAAAAGACATTTAAAAAATTGCTTAACATCCTTAGTCATCAGGAAAATGCAAATCAAAACAACTCTAAGATACCATCTTACACCTGTCAGAATGGCTAAGATCAAAAGCACCACAGACAGCTTATGTTGGAGAGGATGTGGAGCTACGGGAACACTCCTCCACTGCTGGTGGGAGTGCAAACTTGTACAGCCACTTTGGAAATCAGTGTGGCAGCTTCTCAGAAAATTGGGAATCAGTCTTCCCCAAGCCCAGCTACACCACTCTTAGGCATATACCCAAGGAATGCTCAATTATACCACAGGGACACTTGCTCAGCTATGCTCATAGCAGCATTATCTGTAATAGCCATAACCTGGCAACAGCCTATATGCCCCTCAACTGAAGAATGGATTAAGAAAATATGGTACATATACACAGTGGAGTACTACTCAGCAGAGAAAAACAATGACATCATGAAATTTGCAGGCAAATGAATGGTACTAGAAAACATCATCCTGAGTGAGGTAACCCAGAATCAGAAGGGAGATGAATACTTAAAAAAGTAAGAACATTCTTTGTTGGGAAATGGAAGGTTATTGGCAATCGGTCTCTATCACTATTTATATATCAGTGACGTGTTTTGCAATGCACAACTTGCTGAGCATTTTAATAATCATTTTTGTCATCTTTTTATCTAAAATGTCTAATAATACCTTTTTAAGACTTTACAAAATTCCTGGAATTATGGAAGAAGGACAGTAGCATTGAATGACTTGACTTTTATCACTTTCTTCCAGGGATTTATTTATCGCTCTTTCTTTTATTTTCTAGTGAGATGGAGGATGTAAAGGAGACTTAGTAGTAATTGGTCCCTTTACTCAGGAGCACAGCCATCCTCAGTAGTGACAGTGACTTCAAAACAACAAAACAAAACAAAACAAACAACAAACAAAAAACAGGTATCCATATAGACAACAAACAGGAATGCAGCAATATATAAGAACAATTGAGGAAAACCTTCAAGAATAAGGCTTGACTTGAAGCAGTTATAGTATGTCCTTATCAATTAGAACAGCCAAGGGACTGGATTTTGATCTTGTTGGCAGCTAAATAATAGTCCGTTGTGTACATGTGCCACATTTTATTTCTCCATCATCAGTTGATGGACACTTTGGCTGTTTCCATTTCTTCACAGTTGTGAAAAGGGCTACAGAAAGCTGGATAGTGTAAATATCTCTTTGGAGCCCTAGCTTGATTTCTTTGGGATGTATACCCAGTCACAGAATTGATACAATAGATGGTAGTTCTATTTTCAATTTTCAAAGTATTTTCACAAAGTGTCTGAGATTTTAAAAGTCATTTCTGAAAGATCTGGGCTGGTGCCAGGCACACAGTGAGCTAAAAGCTAATACCCTCGACAGAAGACAGGATAAGATCAGCTTATTTCATCCGTCTCTTGTCAGTGCCAGATGATATTTCTCAGAGTACTTTTTCAGGTTTTCTTGTCTGCCTATAGTTTTATCAGATAGGAAAGTCTGCTGCCCATTAAACCACCATTTATGTTTACCTTGGCTCTTGGCTATTTTGCCCTAAAGCAATGAGGTCACAATCCTGTTTTGAAATAAACCTTGGATTGTGAATTGACTTTTATTATGCAGGAAAACTTGAACTTTATCACTTCCTTCCAGTCCTTCCAGTGGTTTATTTATTTCTCCCACTTTTATTTTCTGATGAATCACAAAAAAAAAAATTGTTTTAGGTCAGTTCTCTCAAGAGCACAGCCGTCCTCAAACCACAGGGGAGGAACATTATACTCAATTTCGGTTTTAGATATTCCCAGAAGGATAGTGCACATATTCCTTTCCAGAGAGGAATTACTCATGTGCTTCAATTTCTATTGCAATCTTTGATGTAGTTCAAATCATCGGAAGGATAGGGATCAAAGTGAAAGATGGAGTTTGCCCAGTGTTGCCCGACACTCACTCACCACCAAATTGACAGTAATAGATTGTGACCAGGGTTTTCAGAGTTCACTGCAAAGAATTATGAGTCCTTCCTGTCCTTGGCTGTGAAGTAGCCTGCCTACATAGAATTCGGTGTTCACTAGTTTTTATAACATCACTTAAAAGTATCTTGCTCTTGTCTCACCTATGGCTCTCATTAGCATTTCCAATTTTTAATGTGACCTAAAAAATTAAATAACTGAAATTCATTCAGACAATTGAAATGTATACTAAAGGGAAAAATCCTTGTATTAAAGGTAGTGATTCCATTATAGTACAATTATAGTACACAAAGTAAGCAAATTCAAACTTGACCTTCTTTGAGCATTTTAATACCAGATTTATTAATCTATTTTTAGTGCTCATATATTTTATGTATAGTAAAGACCAAATGTTTCCGTAGATTTTTTTAGTGGGATTGGATGTAAAACACTTATTATGCAATTACTTAAATTTTGTCACATCTAGCTTTAACTAGTCACTGCATTTGAACTGCTGAAATTCAATCTACAAACAGACTAATAAGACCTAATTTATTTAAACATACATTTGCATATTTGTAACACCCAAATAAATTACAATGTACATAAATTAATATACATTGTTGTTTTCAGAATTATGAATGTGGATACTAATTTGCATAGTTGAAATATAGTAAAAGAGATTACATTATGATATAATCAGTTTTACTACTGTCTTTAGTTCATGTAAGAACAAGCAATTAATATTATAGAAAATTAAGAGTCCTAAAATTTTTAACCATTTATGTTTTTGTTCATAAAAACATAAATTTAGTGAAAAATTAAATAACAAAGTTTGTTTTGTAATACTTCCTTAATTTTAACTGACATTTATCATATTTTAATGTATAAATGTTGACCAATCATGTTACAATTAATGTATAATTCTATATTAGATACTCACAAATTCATAAACACCAGTTTGTAATTGTGTCTTACAAAAGGTAATCTATAAAAATACATACAAAAATATGTGTAGCTAACCATTCTTATTTTGATATTTTTCAAGAACACAATATAGATTTATCTATCACACATTCTTCATGCTTATATGTATTGGCATATTTAACCATCTACATATGTTTGTGTATGTGGAATATCAAAAATTACTTCTAAATCACTAAATAGGAGTAAGGAAGTGTAATTTTTCTAAGAAATATTGGGTAACATAAAATAGAACTTTGATGCTTTATGAATATCTAAAGAAAGACAATATGTATATTGCCATATATATATGAAGCTTACCTTGAACATAACTATAATTTTAGCTTTATTGAGAACTGGAGAACACAGATGCTCATAAGGAAGTTATCCTGTAATAGATTGGGAAGAAGGTAGACACCAGAATAATGAACTTCGAAGATAACAAGCTGTATTTGCATCCTGCGTCAACAGCACTTATCATTTGGAAAGAAGATTTGCACATTGTGAAATGCCAAGATCAAAGAGCAAAAACAGAAACAGAAGAGAGGGTCACTGGCCCGTGAGAGCCAGGTTAAATATGAAGAAGGCACAAAAGCGCAGCGCACCAGCAAAGGGAGCAAGGCCCAGACATTTGAGAGGTTATGTCAAAGTTGCAACCTTGGCAGCTTCAAAAAGCGAGACTCTAAAGCAATATACCTAGAAGTGTCTCAGGTGGCCTCTGAGGGCAATGCAGGGGAAGAGGTCAGCAATGGAGTTCCTATAATGAAGTCCCCAGAGATGCAGAAATTGAAAGAGAAATGGAGAACAGCCTACAAGAAACAGAAAATACTTCTAAAGTTGTATTTACAATTCTCTGCTAAACAAAACAAAACAAAAAAACACAAAATGAAAAATTTTTACTAAAAAACACTTTCAAATATAAGGCCAGAGCTGTCATTATAGGTGATTTTTATAATTGGTCCACTATTGATGAGTGCATACATAATTAAATAGAATGACTTCTAGTACTTAAACAAATGCTCATTGCCTTTCTTCCAAAGTTGATTTTATTTTTTAAGATAAAGTAAATTAAAATAGACTTTGATTTAAAAAAAAAACACTCTGTTTTTATGATATGTTTACATGTCACAAAATTTTTTTTATTATATTTAGAATTTTAAGTTTGTGGCTATCTTAGAGTTTTTTTGAGGGGGAATATTGTCCAGATAACAGGTTTTTACAGTGTGATCTCTCCAATGCTATCTGCCCATTCTAAAATCTCTGAGCCTGGGGTCTATGCTGGGACACTTTGCTCAGCTGGGGTGAAGGGAGGAGGGGACTGGACCTGCCTCAACTGAATCTACCAGGCTGAGCTGAATCCCCAGGGGAGTCCTTGCCCTGGAGGAGATGGGAATGGGGGGTGGGCTGTGGGGAGGGAGTGAGGAGGGAGGACAAGGAAATCCATGGCTGATATGTAAAATTAAATTAAATTATAAAATTAAAAAAAGAGAGAGATCACAGCGCATGTGTGGTGATATTTTATTTGTACTGAAATGTGATTTTATTTGTATGTTAATAAATAAAGTTTGCCTGGAGATCAGAGGTCATAGCTAGCCAGGAACAGAAGTCAGGCGGTGGTAGCACATGCCCTTAATCCGATCACATGGCAGGCAGAGTTTCTGTGTGGTCAAGGACACAGCCAAGCCTGGTGAGAATAGCCTTTAATCCCAGTACCAACCATAGAGACCTGGAGGTGTGTATGACAGGCAGTGTTGAGGAAGTCATGTGGTTGGGTTTATAGCCAATGAGAAGGCAGAAAAGAAAGGTAATACAAACACAAGTCAGACAGAAAGAAACTGTCTGGGGAAGTGACAGCCCGACAGGTTGTAAGATAAGGTAGTCATGACTCTTTGATCTCTTTGGCTATTCACTCTGTATTTGGCTTTGTGTTTCTTACTTATTAAGACTGTTTAGAATTTCGTCTACATTCATGTCTGTCTGTATCTTTTTCCCTTAGTTAAAAATTCATTTTAGATCATAAGGAAAATGTTTCTAATGTGAGTAATGTGATTGCTTTTGATAATTGCTCACACAATTTATTTTGAAAATCCCAATAATCAAACTCTGTCACTTTATTTCAGTGATTTACATCATAATATCTCTGACAAATATTTGCTCATGTTTTCAATGCAAGTAATAGGAAGGCATCACTTGCTATAGTTTGAAGTAATGAGTATCAGCTCTTAGAATTCATAATTGTTAGAATCGTCTCCATTTGTGTGTGTGTGTGTGTGTGTGTGTTTTGTTTTTTGAGACAGGGTTTCTCTGTATAGTTTTGGTGCCTGTCCTGGATCACACTCTGTAGACTAGGCTGGCCTCGAACTCACAGAGATCCATTTGGCTTTGCCTCCTGAGTGCTGGGATTAAAAGTATGTGCCACCACTGCTTGGCCATTTTCTTTTTGTTTGTTTGTTTACTATGTGTCTTCTACTTTCTGTTAAGCTCTCACCATTTCCTGAAGATAGTAAAAGACACAAGTGATAGATTTGTGCATTGTGACCAAACTACCTGCAAGATCAACTCAAAGCAAAGAATAAATTATGTTGGTAATTTTTTCTAAGGTGTCAAGGGAATACTAGTAGCAAGATATGGCAGAGCAGAACAATCTATACCTTGGAGGTCAAGAATCAGACCAAAACAAAGAAACAAACAAGAAAGGGCCAAGGCAAGATAGGCCCCCAAAGTATGTATCCTCTGACTAGTTACTCTAGACACCTGACAGTAATTCCATCATCCCTAGAATCCATCAAGGGATGAGTCCATTCATTAATGAGGTCAGACCCCTCGTGTCTAGTCTTCTTTGAAAATATTGTACCCTCAGAGATATGTCCAGAGGTGTGATTACCAGTTATTATTCTTAATCCAAGGAACTTAAAATTTAGTATTAGCCATTACCCAAAGGTTACTAGGATAAAGGATGTAAACAAGTCAATTGTAGTTACTGCCTTCACAGAGATCAACATTTAGGGGAAGAATAAATAATTAATCACACAGAGAAATAACTGTATCCCAAATGTTGTCAGGGGTCTCCATGACTCCTAAGGTGCACTTGACTTGAATCACATTCTATGCCTCGTGGTGTCATCCAGAATTTTCTTCTAGATTGTTGGACATTGCTGGAGCCTTGATGCCATAGGCTGTCCCCTAATGGAGCTTCTGGTGTTTCCTACTATTTGCTTGGTTCCACAAATTAAGAAAAACAGATAGAAAGAAAGAAGGAAAGAAGGAAGAAAGGGAGGAAGGGAGGAAGGAAGGAAGGTGGGAGGGAAGGAAGGAAGGAAGGTAGGAGGGAAGGAAGGAAGGAAGGAAGGAAGGAAGGAAGGAAGGAAGGAAGGAAGGAAGGAAGGAAGGAAGGAAGGAGAGAAACAAACAAGCACACATGATGGCACGGACATTAATTCACAGTAAATCACTTAGAGATTAAAAAATGCAGAAACTAGGCTTAAAGAATCTGAAGAATTTGAACACTAGCCTATTCTTACATAGCAGACAGATTATATGCCTCTAACTCACTTTTGTGGACTTTTATTTTCTCAAAAATCTCTAACCTTCATTTTGTTTCCTTGATTTTTTTGTCATCTTAACCACAGATAAAAAATAACTTAAAAAACATCTTTATATTAATGATCAATTTATATTAATGTATTCTGTGATAGGTCACTCACACTATAGGATTCAGAAATTGGTAATGAATTCATTTCACCATTTATCATCTTCAAATCACTGTGGCTGCTCTCATTGGTCTTTCTCAATGACTCTACACACTCCCCGTCCCTCGCCACCGAGATTATCTTTGGGTCCTTCTCCTGCTCTTTGTCCTTTCTCTTCATATATTCCTTTGGTTTCTTAGTATTAACTCTCAACACATCTTGGGGTCATCATTAAAAAGGAGTATCAATTAAGTAACTGCTTTTTATCAAATTGGGTCTGTGGGCATTTCTGTGAGGGATCATTTTGATTGCTAATTGATATAGGAAGACCCAGGCCACCCTAGGTGGGACTAGTTCATGGGTGTGTGTTCCTGGGTTATGTAAGGATACTAGCTGAGCCTGACCTGGAGCCTGAGTGAAACAGCAAGCAGCATCCCTCCATCGTTTCTGCTTCAAGCTTCCACTAGAATTTGTTTCCTGACTTTCCTCAGTGATGGATTGTGACTTAATTGTAAACTAAAGAAGCCCTTTACTCTAATCAGTTAGTTGATTTTGGTCTTGATGTTTACCACAGTAAGAGAATCAGAACTAGAATAATTGTGAAAGGAATTTCCTGTCCTTGACTCATAAAAAATAGTATATGTGTTATCTTTAAATATTTGGTCCAGCCACACCCTAAGGACAGCCCATTATCCTAAAGTAGCTTACGTCTCTCCCTTCACCACACAAAACAAAATAAAGCATTCTCCCAGCTAACACTGAAGAAATTTATTAAAATAATAAAATTTAACCTTTCATATTCATCAATATAGTGCACACTGTTAAAATTGCTATAAACTCAGTGAGGGAAATCAACTTGACATATATACTTGTTAAAATATGTGGCTATTATGCATTGCATGCAGGGAACTATACATTTGTGCTCTCCAATCTCACATTTATAGGCTGAGTTCCTAATCCTAGGAGTAATGGTATGAGGATTTAAGAACTTTAATAGATAATATCCCAATATTAGTACACTTCTGAATGGGATCTTGAGAGGTCTCAAATGTTCACAAGCGTTTTTGTTATTGTTGTTTGGTTGCTTTTTGTTTTGTTTTTTGTTTGTTTGTTTGTTTTTATCCTATGAGATACTGCAAGAAATTAATACTTTGCAAAGCAGAACCCAAACAAGTCAGGGCCTTGTCCTTTGAACCCTTATACTCCAAACTGTGAAAACTAAAATTCAGTTTGTTATAAGCCATCTAGGTGTGTAGTATTTTGTAATACCAACCATAGCAGGTAAGGCAGTGGCCTATGTGGTTTCCATGCTTGATGTGCTGCATGTATCTTATGAATATTCATGATTACCTTAGCATAAATTGTTTTGTGAAATCTTTGCAGACTAGTAATGATTTCTCTTTAACTGCTCATTCTTCTCAACCATTTAAAATGAAACAAACTCATCAGTCTACAGATTACAGAGTGTTTGCAGTACACAAGGATGACCCCAGCTAAGACTCCTAGCAATAGTGGAGAGGGTGCCTGAACTAGCCTACTCTTGTAATCAGATTGGTGACCACACTAATTGTCATCAGAGAGCCTTTGTCCAGTAACTGATGGAAGCAGATGCAGAGATCCAGAGCCAAATACTGGGTCAAGCTCCCGGAGTCCTCCTGAAGAAATGGAGAAAGGCTGTACTAGCCAAGGGAAGTCAAAGTCATGACTGGGAAACCCACCAAGACAGCTGACCAGAGTTCCTGGGAGCACATGGACTCGGGACCAACAGTTAGGGAGCCAGCAGACGACTAACTTAGGGCCTGTGCCTGTGTGTGACAGTTGTGTAGCTTGGTCTGTGAGGCTCCTAGCAGTGAGATCAGAACTTGTCCCTGGGCTTAGTTGGCTTTTGGAAACCTGTTCCCCATTACCCACCCAGCCTTGAACAGGGGAGGAGCTCTTTCCTGCCTCAACTTGATGTGTCATGCTATGTTCAATCCCATGGGAGGCCTGCCCCTTTCTGAATGGAGATGGAGGGGGAGTGAAGGGGGTGGTGGTGGATGGGAGTCTGGGGAGGGAACTGGAGGAAAAGAAGGAGGAGAAACTGTGGTCAGTATGTAAAATAAATGAAAAAAATGTCAATTAAATAAAATAAAACCCAACAAACCAACAAAGAAAGAAATATACAACATGAAGAAAAGAATGTTTTATTTTTACTTGTTTTTTTAGACCACTAGCATTTGATTTACCCTAGGTTTCTGGGCTATCTAGTCACTGGTTCTTGTTCACCCAGTGTCAGTTATGCATTCCATCTCATGGATGGGGCCTTAAGTAAAATCATAAACCGTTGGCTCCTACCACAACATTTGTTCTACCATACCCTGAGCATAATTTGCAGGCAGGACAGGTTGTAGGTCAAAGGTTTTACGGATGGGTTGCTATTTATTTTTCTCTTTCAGTAGCTTGCAGAGTACCTTTCAGTGTCATAGACTTTTTGTTTTTTTTTTTTTAAAGAAAATTAATAAAAAGAAACAAACTGTGATTAGATTCAGCAAATAATGCTTGAAGTCCTTATTAAGAATTGAGAATTTTATGAGTTTTTGAAATTTTGTTTTTAATGTTTCTACGGAATAGAGATAAAATAATTGGAGAATCAGTAATAATGTGATGATTACTTTTTTTTGACGAATTTCTAAACAGTCTTATTAAATAAGAAACACAAAGCCAAAGACAAGGGTATAAGCCGTAGAAATCAAAGCAGTAGCCACCAACCTTAGCTCACCACCTTGCTGAAGCTTCCCAAGAGAGACGTGATGATTACTTTTAATTAATTTTTTTACCTTCTCTAAGACAAGAATAAGATTATCACTAGAATAAAAATAATGACTTTATAAGCAAAGGCACCAGCTAGTTAGGTAGAATGGAGTTTGGGCAATACAATTCAAGACTATAATGTTTGAAAATGAGATCAACAAATGGACATATCCATTTTCTTTTCTGTCCATAAATGCTTTGCTTTCAAATATGTAAGTGGTCAGGAATAGCTTAGTTTCATCTTATCATAGTGCAGTGAATCATAGTTTTTCACATGAACACATTTATTTAGATTTCATACATGGTTCTTATATTAGCTTTTGATTTCATCATTTGTATATTAAAGCTACAATGTTTAGTTTTAATTTCTAGAAGATTTAATAAATTTAGGTCAATTCTTTTTTGTTGCTTTGTGAATAAGTCACTTTCTTGTCAGGTTGTTAATAAAATGGTAGTGGGGAATTTATTTCCTTCCAGTTTACTAACAACACTGACAACATAAATATAGATTTAACTCATATCATTCATCACTCAAATTACTTAGAGTATGCTTACAAGTGGCAAAATAATTAACAAAGAATGCATTCATGGGCTTGTACTTGTTACTTGACACCATTTTCTATAAATTATGGAAGGAACAAGAACTAGATATAAACAACTGATACAAATTAATAAAAAAAAACTTTGTTAAGTCCAAAGTATATTGGAATATGTACTTTGTTGCATAAAGAATTTATACTATTATAACTAAAGTAGTAAAAATTGACAAGAAATGTAACTCAGCTTAATTTATAATGCCATTGAATCATCATCATTAGCATGTCTGGGTGCTTGTGTGTGTGTGTGTGTGTGTGTGTGTGTGTGTGTGTGTGTGTGTGTGTGTAAGTGAGAGAGGGGGTAGAGTCAGGAGGGAGAAAGGAAGAGTGGTGGGCATCTTACAATGAAGCCCTGTCTGGACTGGAACTCACTATGTAGAGCAGACTAGCCTTGAAGACATGAGATTATCTGCCTGCTTATGACTACTTCATGTTGTGATTGAAGGCATGCACCACCATGTACAGCACATGAATCATTACTTTTTATTTAATGTGTTTTTGTCAAATTAAGTTAGTATGTCAAATTTGGTAAGTTCTTGGTAGGAACTGAAATAATTATTAATTTAAACATTATCTTTACATTGTGATTATTGTAAGCAGTAACAATGACTTGAATGATATGGTATGGCAGCATAGATAAAACTACTAAAATTTATAAAAGGCATACATGTAATTATTAATTTTCAATAATCATGGTTTGTTTTTAATACAGATTTAATTATTGTCTAAAATTACAAATGGAATAATATTTAATTTTGATATATATTTGTGGTGTGATGATGTGGAAATCAAAAGGTTGAAGATGTTAAAAAATTTCAAATATACATGAAATTGAAGTGAGTACTTTTCAAAGAAGAAATAATAAAGTTACAAAACATTATAGAAAAGCACTTTGTTGTTTTATACCAAATATTCTGTAGTTGCCTCTATGTCTATAGTGACATTTTTGTAATGTTAAAATATTTTACCTTGAAAATAAGCAAATAATTCATTGGATTCTGTGTCTCAGCAAGGGTAATGTAAGATCTTTTAGTTTCTTGGAAGGAAATCTCACCATTGTTGTGTGGATTTCTGTCTGGGTCTTCAGTTCCATTGATCAATGTGTCTGTTCTTATGACAATACCATGCAGTTTTTATTGCTACAGCTCTGTAGTACAACTTAAAATCAGGGATAATAATGCTTCCAGCAGTTCTTTGATTGTTCAATATGTTTTTAAGCATCCTGTTTGTTTTTCCATATGAAGTTGAGAATTATCCTGTTAAGATATGTAAAGAATTGTGTTAGAATTTTGAATATTGCATTGACTCTGTAGATTGCTTGTGCTTAGATGGCTATTTTTACTCTGTTAATCCTATCAATCCATGAGCATGTGAGATCTTTCTATCTTATGTTATCTTCTTCGATTTCTTTCTTCAAAACTTGAAGTTTTTGTCACTCAAGTTTCTCACTTGCTTGGCGATCGTTACCCCAATTTTATATTTTATATTATTTGAGGCTATTATGTAAAGTGTTATTTCTCTGATTTCTTTCTCAGTCAACTTGTCATTTGTTTATAGGAGGGCTATTGATTTTTTTGAGTTAATCGTTTATCCAGCTACTTGGCTGAAAGTGTTTATCAGCTGTAGGAGTTCCCTGGTAATATTTTTGGGGTCACTTATTATATACTATCGTATCATCTGCAAAAAATGATACTTTGGCCTCTTTTCCAATTTGTATTCCCTTGATCTTCCTTAGTTCTCTTATTACTCTAGCTGAAATTTCAAGTACTATATTCAATAGATATGGAGAGAGTGTACAACATGGTCTTGTTTCTGATTTTAGTAGAATTGCATTATATATATATATATATATATATATATATATATATATATATCCATTCATTTAATTTGATGTTGGCTATAATCTTGATACAATTGGTCTTTTTTATGTTTAGTTATGTTTCTAGTATCCCTAATATCTGTAGTAATTTTATCATAAGGTGTATTGAATTTAATCAATGACTTTTTCAGTATCTAATTATATTATCATGTGTTTTTTCTTTCAGTTTATTTACATGTTAAATTATATTTATTGATTTTCATATATTGAACCAGTCCTGAGTCCCCAGGGTGAAGCCTACCTGATCATGGTGGATGATGTTTTTGGTATTTTCTTGGATTCAGGTTGCAAGTATTTTATTGTGTATTTTAGAATCTGTATTTATAAGGGAAATTGATCTATAATTTTCTTTGTTGAGTCATTATGTGGCTTGGATAAAAGGATAATTATGGCCATTTAAAATGTACTGGGCAATGTTCCTTCTGTTTCTATTTTGTGGAATAATTTGAGGAGAACTGGCATTAAAACTTCTTTGAAGGGGTTGGGTATTTAGCTCAGTGGTAGAGTGCTTGCCTAGCAAGCACAAGGCCCTGGGTTTGATCCTCCTCAGCCAAAAAAAAAAAAAAAAAAAAAAAAAAAAAACTGATATCAGGCATTCAGTTTGCCGGGCGGTGGTGGCACACGCCTTTAATCCCAGCACTCGGGAGGCAGAGCCAGGCAGATCTCTGTGAGTTTGAGGCCAGCCTGGACTACTAAGTGAGTCCCAGGAAAGGCGCAAAGCTACACAGAGAAACCCTGTCTCAAAAAACCAAAAAAAAAAAAAAAAAAAAAACTTCTTTGAAGGTCTTGTAGAATTCTGCACTAAAACTGTTTGGCCATGGACTTTTTTTTGGTTGGAATAATGTTAATGACTCCTTATATTTCACCCCCACACACAAATATATATATATATATATATATATATATATATATATATATATATATATGTATGTATAATATATATATATATAATATATATATAATTAAATATATATTTCTCTGGATTTCCTCTGTGTTATGTCTCCCTTTTCATTTTGATTTTCTTAATTTTGATATTCTCTGTCTTTCAGTTAGTTTGCATATGGATTTTGTCTATCTTGTTGATGTTCTCAAAGAACAACTCTGTCCCACATTTGTCCATGCTCTTTGGCTTTTAGACTCTCCATTGAGAAGTCAGCTATGATTGTAATCAGTCTACCTTCATATGTTAGTTGGTCTTTTTCCCTTGCAGCTTTAAAACCTCTTTGTTTTGTGTGTTTCGTGTCTTGATTATTATGTGGTTGGGGACAGTTTTCTGGTCCCATTTTCATATTCTGAATGCTCCTTGTACCTTTATAGGCATCTCCCTCTTTAGGTTAGGAAACTTTTCTTCTATGGTTTGTTGAAATTATTTGAGCCTTTGAGCTAGAATTCTTTTTCTTCCTATATTCCTATTATTCTTTGGTTTGGGATTGTCATAGTGTCCCAGCTTTCCTGGATGCTTTGTATCAGAAAGTTTTTCAGACTTAACATTTTCTTGGACCAATGTGTCCATTTCTTCTGTTGTATCTTCAATGCCTGAGATTCTCTCTTCCATCTCTTACATTCAATTGGTGAAGCTTGCCTCTGTAGTTCATGTTCTAATTCCTAATTTTCAGAATTCCCCCCACTTTCTGTTTTATGTTTCTATTTCCTTCAACTGATTGTTTCTATTTTCTTGCAGGGGTTTATTGTTTTCCTCCAATTGTTTGTTTGTGTTTTCCTAGATATCTATAAGGGATTTATTAATTTCCTCCAATTGTTTGCTTGTGTTTTCATGGATTTCTTTAAGGAATTATGCGTTGCCTCTTTAAGGACCTCTAATAATCATATAGTTGGTTTTAAAGGTCTTTTTCTTGTGCTTCAACTGCGATGGGATATTCTGGGCCTGCTGTGATAGGATACCTCAGTTCTAGTAGTGACACATTGTTCCTGTTCCATCTATTATTGACTGTGTTCTTATGCTGGTGTCTAGGCATCTGGGTTTGGGGTAATTATATGTCTAGGTGCTGATTTCTGGGTTTGTCCGTTTTGGTGGTGTTTTGTTCTTTGTTTTTTGCTTCCTCTCTAGATTTTCATGATTATAATGGCTGTGTTGCCTGTTTTCTTGACCTTCTTGGCTGTTATGCTCACAGAATTTTCCTGCTGGTGTGAGGCTAGGATGTACTGTGGAGTTGGGGAAGGAGGCCAGGAGGGGATGGCCTATGAGAGCCACAGGAGACATGGAAGAGGGAAAGGGAGAGTCTGCAGAATGTGTTCTGTTGCAGCACTAGGGATGAGCCCGAGGGATTAGGTCTGCCATGGGAACACAGAGAAGACTCTTTATTATTTCTGTTTTTGCTTTTCATCTCATCATTAAATCTCCCTGCATATTAATATAAGCTGTTCTTTCTTTATGGTGAAAACATTTAACATAGCAATCATAGCTATTTTAAAATCATCTTCTTACAGTTTTGGCAGCAGAGTCCTTTCTGACTCTGATAGTATTGATTGACTGGTTGTCAGGTCTGATGCGCAGAGATTTGAAAGCCAGAAATGACTCCTTTTAACTTGAGATGATAAGCCACTTGGGAATTGACTTGAATTTGCTTTTGAATTCCTTTCTTTAAAAAAGAATGCCTTCAAAAACATTGAGGCTACCTTGCTCATTTTGTTTTTCAAAGATCCTTCTGATTTTTTTCTTTATTTTTTCTCTTTTTTCAAATTTAAAAACTTTTAAATTAATTTTACATACCAACCACAGATCACCCACGCATCCCTCCTGCTGCTCCCCTCCAGCCTCCCACCCTCTGACCCACCCCCCAGTCCCCTCCTCTATAAGGATAAGGACTCCCATGGGGGGTCAGCAAAGCCTGGTACATTTAGTTGAGGCAGTACCAACACCCAGCTCAGGCACCTAGGATGAGCAAGAAGTCCCATCATAGATAATGAGCTCCAAATAGCCAGCTCATGCACCAGGGATAGATACTGATCCTACTGCCAGGGGGCCCTCAAACAGACCAAGCTACACAACTGTCTCCCATATGCAGAGGGCCTGGTTCATCCCATGCATGATTCACAGCTGTCAGTCTAAAGTTTGTGAGTTCCTACAAGTTTGGGTCAGTTGTCTCTGGAGATTACCTGGTTCTGTGGGTAGGAACTGGTTGAAAACATCATCGCATATTGTGTCACCCCCTCTCTCAGTGTATTGTTTCTCCTTCTGATTTTGCGTCTTAACTGTACGTCTATTTCCATCCTACTATAAATACTATTTGCTATTCAGCACCACCTTGCCTGGAACTGGAGCACAGGCTGTCTCTCTCAGTACTGGCTTAATCTCAGTGTTACACAGCAGTTAGAACTGACTGAAGAATGGTGTATGACCTGTCTTTTTTTATATAAAGCAACCTTTTTAAATATTTATATAATTGCCCTTGACTCATTTAGCAGCAATGTTCCCTCTGTGAATTTTGAAGAATATTTTCAATAATGAATTGAATATTAATCTTCATATTAGAGGTCAGAAAGCCTGATATTGATCAAATTAGGGAAAATGAATACAAAACTAAAGTTAAAAGCATTTATGGGGCTTAAAATTGAGATGATAAATGCTTTTCTTGCACTTCTGAATGTTTATTTGTTCACTAATATAATCCTTCACCCATAATCACCCATAAGCTTATACAGTCTCACCTGTTACTTATCCTTATTATAAGCATGCAGCATCAAAATTATATCCTTTCAGTGTTAACATTTCTTGCTAACGCTCAATGAGTTAAAAGAATAAAATGAAACCATTTTTACTTACTTTAAAATATCAGCTAAAGATCCTGTAATTGCTGTAGAGTTCAAATCTGATAAATCAGGATGGTGTTTCTCAAGCCACTTGGAGGAAGGCTGCAGAGATCACATGATCACAGAGCTATATAACATATTGGTCATGTGTATGTGTGTTTATTCTTTGAGAATTTTATACAGTATATTTTTATCATATTCTTTCTCATCCCCTAACTCCTGTGAGATTTTCTTGAGTCTCTGCTCAGGCAGCTCTATTTTCTTTCTCTTTCTTAAAACAAAACAAAAGAAAAAAATCTAAAACACACTAAAAAATATGGGGTCTGATTTGTGTTGGCCAACTTCTAAGCATAGAACCTCTCCTAGGGTGAGGTTAATTCTTCCTGTCCTACTTCATTGAAGAAAGATGATTTTTCCCTCTCCCAGCAGCTATCAATTGAGAATAGCTTCTTGATTAATGGTGGGACTTTGTGCATGCTTGGCCACTTTTGTGCTGGATTTTCTTTCATTTGGTTTGAGGTTTTGCAGGTTTTGTACATGCACTTAGTTTCTGTAAATAGACATCTTTCATGATGATTAAAAGAAGTAAAAATGAATTCCATATTTATTTAAAGGCTTAAGTGAACAAAGTCAAATTAGTCATACAAGGTGCTTAGCCCTGAAACGGTGCTCCTAACGAAATGTTTTCATAAGCTCCAATGTTATCAGTGAATGAAAAGGCACCCATAATCCATAATACATTGTTCTTGATGAGATCCAGCTTCTCTCCAGTATATGACAACTAACCATATCTACTATCTCTACTTTGTTATACCAAAGAATTTAATTATATCTGAAATTCTACCTCACTCAGGCTACTGTGTTTAATAAAACTATTATTGACATTCTGGCCTCCTGATCCCCATGAAAGGTTATTCCCTAGTACTTGTCCATTCATACCCGAAGGCATAAGCACTTAAACTGTTTCAGTCTTATCTGTCTCTATTTACTCTAAATTCCCTGTGAGAAATTAACTTTTAAAACTCTCTTACTATCAATCAAATACATACAAAATGAAATTGTGTGTTAAAATGAGAGTGCAGGTGGACAGCTTAGAGTTGCAGGTGTCGGATATTAATCGTTAAGTACCTTGACATCTGACTAAGGCTCTGTGCAATCTGTCAGTTTTCCTTCCAGTAGGAATCATAGCAGACTGTTTAATTAATAAAATACTTCCAGCAAGAGACAGACATGTTCCTGTGCATATGAAACATTCAAGTAGAAATTTTCAGACTCTCTGTGTTAATATTGTCTAAATGGAAAGTACTAGAAAACCATAGAACTCATGTGCTTTTCTTTTTTTTTTAAAGACTTTTTTTTTTGCTATATGGAACAGAATTTAATTGTATTTTTACATAATAGGTGGACCTTTTTTTAGCAACTGTAGACAAATTGCTAAATGGTCTTATTAATAAAAAAAAATATGGAGCCATATATCGGGGTGAATTAGGGAATTAGGAAAAGCCACAAGCTAGCCTTACCTCACCAACAACTCCATAGCTTCCAAAGCGAGCTACTTCCTGTCTACCCACACACATATGCCTTGCTGTTCTGTTCTCTCATTTGCTTCCTCAGCCTAGCTATATCACTTCCTCTTCCTGCATACCTCTGTCACTTCCTGTCTGTACATAAAATAAAGTAATAAATTAAAAATAAAATATTTTAAAAGGCAAGTCCTAAAACCTAAGAGAAATAAAAAGGGCTTGAGCAATTCTTTAAAATAACTTCAAGAGCCTTACAGCAGGGGATCTGTTTTAGTGGTTTCCTTGTTATCATATTGTATAAGCGCTCAGCAAAATTAATAAACTAGTATGTTAAGTTATGAGGCAGTGCATCAGTCTGCCTTGATTGCAGTGACTCAGTGAATACAATGTATCTTCCACAGATATTCTCATTGATCATGCTCAATTATACATGAATGCACTAGTCTCTCTCTGGAATTGCGCATGGGCTGGGTCTCAAGTTATGTTCAAAGGAGATGGGAAACATGACTATGTGCCTATAGCAGATGAAATTCAAGCTAAACCCCTATGGGTTTGCACTAATGTATGGATGATCATTCTAGTCATGGTTATGATTTAGATCTAAATTCAAGGACATTTACTAGGAATAAGATCATAATATCATTAAACATTCTTTATAATTTAGATTCCCAATATTTTCAAAAAAAATAATTCTCTACTCTGTTTTTAAACTTTAAAAATATAAATTTATATAAAATCTGTGGAAGAAAGAAAAATTGTATCAATCATCAGTTTAGCATAATAAATTCAAATGTCAATCAAAATCACTATTTAATAGGTAATCAGTTTAGTCATACTGAGGATCACAGCCATCACACAGCTTCCCTAAGGTTTTGACGCTTTTAAAAGACAAATTTCATATTCAAATTCTAGTTTTTGAGACTTAGAAACTATGACACTGGTATTAGCAATTCCCAAGTTTAACTCTACCACTTGATAAGTGATAAAGATTGTTGAAAGGCATAGTGGGAGCTTCGAGAAAAGCATTTTTAAATCTTTATTCTTTAATCTATTAACATTGACACTCAATAAATGAACACATAGAGATGTGACAGACTTCTTCCTGCCCTGTTAAAACATAAAGTATACAGAGATTGAAAGCTGACTTCCAAGAATCACAGGTCTCACTGGGGACACACTAGACATTAATAAAAGCTCTTGATAAATAGACTTGCACTGAGTCTATTTCACAATGAGTACAATAGGTCCTGACATATATGAAGTCTTCATTTCTGAAGCCAAGAATGCATCTTCCAAATGGACATGTTGACAACTATATGTATGCTCACATCCATTCTTTGAGATTTGGAGTAACAACAATATAGTAGGATATGCCAGGTGAAAACCATTTCTCTATGATAGTAGATAAAGTATATCACCTAATTTCAAATGTATTAAGTTAAAATTTCATGATTTCAAGGATGCAGGCATCACTGGTTTTACTACAGCTCTAATGAAGTTAATGGTAAAGTCTATGAATGGACTATCTCGATCAATGCAATACTTGTTCATTGGCCACTAAATTTATCATCATAAATTCAGTGTCTACTGCTGTGCCAATTTTATGGACACAAACCACCTCTTGTAGTTTTCATGTATCAATCTATCTGGCAAATGTGTAGATCTATGGCTCTAAGACTAGAATGTGAACTACAAGATTCAAATGAGTATGATACGAACCGGAAGCATCAAGCTTAAAAAACAACTGGGTAAAGCCTCTTAAAGTTACAGGTCAGCTACCACTCTGTAGAAATACTTTCATTCAGATAATAATATAGTTTTATGGTAAAAACCCTTGACTCCAAGAAACAAGAGGGATATATTAATGACCCCATCTCAATGAGGCATCCATCGAGTGCTTCTACACACAACAATGCCTATCATTTCACTAACATCTTATAAGCTAGCAAAATACAAAACCTTTGATAACACCCGATCATCTCTAATTTCTTTGTTTTTGTGGATCATAAAGCAAAGGAGTTTTATAACTGGCTACTACTGAACCTCATGAACATCTAGGGTAACTGTTATGTAATGTGATCAGGAAAGAATAGCTGCAGTCCATAGGATTCATGGATGTCTCCAGCTGCTCCTAAGCCCAGCTTAATTGTATGGACTACCCGACTCAGCTTCCAGTTTTTTAAGGGAAGGCTTAAATTATGGTTTGATAGGTTTAATAAGATTTAATAGCTCGTGTGTTTGTGTGTGTGTGTGTGTGTGTGTGTGTGTGTGTGTGTGTGTGTGTGTTTGCCTGTGTCCATATATACATTTCTTGGGGCCAGAGGTTAATATTGGGTGTCTCTATGAATGTCCACATTTTTATTTTAGCTCATATTTTTGAGCCAAGGTTTCACACTGAATCTAGAGTTTATTGATAGGCTGGCTTAGATGGACAGTGAACTTCTGGGATCCTCATCTGTCCACCTTCACCTCTACCAGCACTGAAGTTATAGGTGCATACCAGCATGTTCAGCATTTTATATGGATGCTTGGGATTCACACTTAGCATCATAGATATGTATGCATACATATACTCTTACATATATACACACATATGTAGTCACACACATTACAGAAAAGAGGGAAGGAGAGAGAGAGAGAGAGAGAGAGAGAGAGAGAGAGAGAGAGAGAGAGAGAGAGAGAGAGAGAGAGAGAGAGTTATTTCTGGGGACTGAAGAAACATAAAATGGGTTACAGGAAAGAAAAAGGACAATTGAATCATAGGCTGTTCACTTGGCATTGGAATCGACTTCTTTATTTGCCTAAAATACAGAGAGCTAATGGGTGAGTCAGAGTTATCAATCTTTAGTTGTAGAAAAACGTATTTATAACCAAAAGAACATATGTAAAGGATTGGGTAGGAGAAAGGCTTGACTAATTTGAAAAACTTTAGAATTACAATAGAAATGATAGTCTGGGATAGGCATGAAAAAGCAAGAGACTGAATAAATAGTGAGCGACAAACAGAAAAGGAATATGAGATATGATCAATAGTTTGGCTTTTATTCCAAGAGCACTGGAAAGCCATTAAAGAGATTTCAGCTGATGAAGACAAAGCTTGCTTGGCATTTTATAAAGATCATTCTCATTGCATTGTAGAGATTGAAATAGAGATGAAAACTCAAACAAAGAGAGCTTAACCTTTGCTTTGTCCTTAACTATGCCTTGGATTAATATGACTGTGGATATAGTCCACATTTACAGGAATCAATAAAATCTCTGATAAAATCTCCTGAAACAATAATAAGAAAAATCTGAACTAAATATCCATGACAATATTTATTTTGTGCTCAGTTTAAAAGTGAAAAGAACCAAGGTAGAAAGTAAGGAGCAAAAACAAAAGAAAAAAGAAAGATCTTTACTGGATACTGCACTGAAATTCTTCAGCCCCACTCACATAAACTGGCATTTAAAAAGCTAGCAACAACATAATAAGTGTAAATCAAGTTTTTTTTTTTTTAAAAAAAAATCACATTGTTATTAATAAAATTCAACCATGAAGCTGTTGCCAGTGCATGGGCACGCAACAACAATTTACACAAAATGCATATGTAATTGTCATGCTTCAGTTGTGAGGTTAATAAATCCTTACTCTTTCTGATGGAGAAAAATAATTAGCATAAGCATTTCATTACAGTGTGGTATCTCATTACAATGCGGTGAATTTTGCTTGAGAAATGAACTTAGCGAATCAAATTATTTCACAAAAACCGTGAAACAGCTGTCAAATGAAAGTGACTTTTGCTAAAAATCAGCAAGGACCTGAGAGACTGATAGTATAGGGGCTGGGTGTACATAATTGATTCTTCCTAGTCTCCTAGTGTCCTAATATTTTTATAATGTTTCAGGCAGAACGGGACCGATAACTCTTTGTCTGGATCATTATTAAAACTATTGCACACGTTAATTGACACATCAAGGCTATCATCCCAGAACTTCGGAGGCTGAGGCTAGAGGATATAGCACTTGAGATGGCTTGAATAGCTCAGAAAACCCAAATCAGAACAAAACCTCAGTCTGGAGAAGGGTGTTAAGCAGAACTTTTGCTCTTGGCCAAGGTGCTATTGTCAATTTGTACCTACTGAGAGAGGAAGAGTCAATTTGCTCTAAGAGTATAATGCCTGAAAAGTCTCCCATATTCCAGTGGAAGGCCATATATCTAAGAATGTTTGGAGAAAAAAAGGACATAAAGTGGGTAGGAAGGGAGAAGGGGCTACATCTGGCTAGAGTTGTGGGAGGAGACGGTAAATATTAGCAATAAAAATTTTCAGAAAATTACTATCTATACATTACATGTATAGACATTAGTTCTCTCCTCTGATGCTGAAAATGGGTCTTTCCCTAAGAGTGGAACTTCTGCCTACTGACACTGTCCATGCAGATTTAATCTGGTTTAGGCTTGCAGTGTGACTCAAGTTAGCCTCAAATTTGACATCTTCTGGCTTCAGCTTTCCCAATCCTGGGGTAAATTCTCTGATGTATGAAGTAGAATGGCAGAACTCTGGCATCCACATCCGCTAATCTGTGTGTACACTTTGACAATAATTACTTTTACTAACATTTGTAATATAGATATAATTTGCATATTATGTTCATACTGAAAAAGTGATTGAGTAAACACATTAGCAACATTAAGTGAAAAAGTATGAAAAAAATTAAATATGTGATCCTAAAGTGAGTAACACTGTGGGTAAAACAAGATTTTTATATTTTTATTTTATACATTAATGTTTACTTTGTAAAGGCAACTGAAATATGCTTTCCCTCTTTTTAATCGTCTTTTGTTTGTCCTTCTCTGGCCTCCTTTGTTGATATATATCCATATATATTATATATATATATATATATCCCTATATATATATCCCTATATATAATATATTATATGTAGGGATAGTAAATATTCCTATATACTATTACTACTAAAATAATTATCCATTATTAAAATAATAACAAAACTTTAATTATTTCTCTGATGTATTTATTCTCTCTGGCCCAAAATAAATCCATTAATACTGCATTATTTTATTTAATTCTCATAATTAATAAACATAAGAACTAATATGATTTAATTTTCCACTAAAGTAACAGTATGAAATAATCAAAGACTTCTCCAAGTTCACACAGCTTAAACATACAGGGTTGGAACTGAATTCCAAATTAATACCAGATTGTCTCTTTACTCCATTGCCATTGTATAGAAGAATTTTCAAAAGGCAAAAATTAAACAAATGAATGGAGAAAATGAATGAGTTCATAACTAGGACACAAAACAATTATATATACACATACATTATTTGTTCTTTAAGATTTCCGTACTGTATTCAGTATATCTTGATTGTTTCCATTCCTTGCTTTCTCTTCTAAATCTCTTCAAGTTTCACCTCAACTCAATTACATTTCTGTTGTATTTACTTATATTATTCATTCATTCATTCATTCATTTAACCCATTGAGTGCAACAGACATTATCACGTGTGCATGGATGGAAGGTCATCCAGTGGGTACGGACAACCTCCCCAGTTACCAAACCCTAAAGAAAAGTGACTCTACCCCTCAACAGTCATTAACTGCCAACAGCTACCCACTAGAGGGCTTCTGGAGCCCCACCCCTACATGCTGGAATTTGAGAGCATGTCTGTGGGGGATTTTCTTGTTTTCTAATTGATGTAGGAGGTCCTGGTTCAACATTGGCTGTACCACCCCTGGGCAGGCAGCCCTGGCTTATATACAAAAGTTGCCTGCACATGAGCTAGAAGGGACAAGCCAGTAAGCATCACTCCTAGATCTCTGCTTCAATTCTTGCCTCCAGATCCATCCATTAAGTTTCTTCCTTGACTTCCCTCAGTCATGTACTGTTGCAGGGTAGTGTAGTTGGAGTAAATTTTTTCCTCCCCTGGTTACTATTGATACTGATATCACAGCAACAAAAGTAGCTAGACCATCGTTTCAGGAATTACGAGAAATGTGTTAGAACAAAAATGTCTGCAGTGTTCTCATGATAGGAAAAAATGCCCTTCTGACAAACTGTAGGAGATTTTGATAGGAAAATGACATAAAAAGTTTATATCTAATTCCCTCCTACAGTATGTGACTCTTCTTGTTCCCTTGTGTCTAGGTTATGGGAAACAAGGACATGAAAATGACTAATATTAATCATACCACAACATAGGAGAATCAAACAATAGTAAAACAGTTGACTATTGGCCATTAATTTTGCTTAGGGGAGGATTGGCTAATTCGGGGATCACTTTTCATGATGTGGGATTCAAGGCAGCACTTCAACTCTCTCGTAAATAGATAACTACCAGGGCATGCTATTTTTTGAGGAAGTTTGGCCATTTGAAGGTTTACCTTGCTGAAGCTAATGGCCCCACACCCTTGCACATATTAGCAGTACTCACTGAACTTAAGTGGGTTATGAGTTTTTTGTTTGTTTGTTTGTTTTTTGTTTTGCTTCATTGGTGTTCCAGACATAGTTTCTTTGTGTAGCCCTGCCTGTTCTGGAACTTACTCTGTAGACAAGACTGACCTTGAACTCACAGAGATCTCCCTGCCTCTGCCTCCTGAGTGCTCCGATTAAAGGCATGTGCCACCACCATGCCTGAGGGTTGTGCTTTTTAATGTGTATGGAGTTGGGAGCTGGATGCATTGGGAGAATCTGGAAGGAGGTGGACAAGAGAATGGATGATAATTATGAATATATTCATTGTCTATGGGTATGAAAATTTCAGGAATAAATTAAAATCACTAATTTTTGAAACAGCAAAAGCATAAATTGTCTTTGCCAATGCACCTCTTCTGTAATGGACTTGTAACCTACTGCTTCTGTGTGCTTTCTTAGGTTGCCTACACCGTGTTTTACCTGACAATCCTGCCTTAAACCTTAGTTGTGTTCTAGGTTAAGATTCTTCTAGAAAGCATGGAATAGGAAATTTCCTTTTTGTCATAGGAAAAAGAATTCCAGACAGAAAAGGGTCATAGAATGTCTCAAAAAAAATGGCCAATCTTCAGTAAACAGACTTTAGTCATACATTTGATGCTTAAGATAAAGCTATGTCTTGTTATAGGCAAATTATAAACATCAATAATGAAATTGCTAAGATTTCTGAGTAGGGAAAAAACTGAAGTCTATGAATATGCTTAGGAAAGAAATGTCAAGATCAAATTAGAAAAAAATTCCAAGTTTTCCCTCAACATTTAACTTGTAAGAACTAGGAATGTAAGTAGTTGGGTAGTTCTGGGTCATTGTGCAATGTTCTAAATCAATCTACACTCAAGATAATAATTACTTCTACTACAGTAGTATACAAGACATAAATTAGATTTCTCTGTTGTTGGAGGGCTTCTCTCCAGGTTCCCCAAGCCTCGCAGTCCCACAATCCACTTATAAAATAATCACTCAGACACTTATATCACTTATAAACTGTATGGCCGTGGCAGGCTTCTTGCTAACTGTTCTTTTTATCATAAATTAACCAATTTTTATAAATCTATACCTTGCCACGTGGCTGGTGGCTTACCAGAGTCTTTACTTGCTGCTTGTCCTGGAGGTGGCTGCAGTGTCTCCCTCCTCAGCCTTCCGCTTCCCAGAATTCTCCTCTCTCCTTGTCCCACCTACTTCCTGCCTGGCAACCTACTTCCTGCCTGGTCACTGGCCATCAGTGTTTTATTTATATAGAGCAATATCCACAGCATTTCTCCAAGTAAAAAATTGTGGACTCTTTCTACCTATTCTTCAAAACAATTATATGCTCTTATTAAAATAACAAATCAAATAGAATCAAGAACCAAATCAATAAGTAAAATTAAAGAGCATAGCCATTTGACTCATCTACATAAATGACAAAGATCATTTTACTTCAACAATTTATTTTTAATGTTCTTAAGTAAGTGTACAACTAACTATGTAAATGAAATGTTAGTTATTCTAGGAATAATACCTATACACACTCTATTATTTTATTTTATTTATTTATTTATTTATTTTTTGAGACATGGTTTCTCTGTGTAGCTTTGTGCCTTTCCTGGATCTCACTTGGTAGCCAAGGCTGGCCTCGAATTCACAAAGATCTGCCTGGCTCTGCCTCCCGAGTTCTGGGATTAAAGGCGTGCGCCACCACCACCCGGCTTTCCTATACACACTCTAAATTCTTTACACATTCTTTATATTGCTTCCAGTATAGAAGGGGAAACATAAAACCAATCAAGCTGATTGTTTGTTTATGTGTTTTCTATTTTAAAGATTAAAGGCATTAAGGCATATAAATAACCCAATTGATGAATTTCTTTCAACCAAATTTAAGTTTTGTTAACTCATACACTATATAACTCTATAAACATATTTTATTAGTGACATATGTAAAAAGGTCAAAGGGTTTTATATTTAGAATGAAGAAAAATTATATAGAATATGAGTCAAGCTACATTAGGCATTAATGATAATTATAATAGATCCCCACTAAAATAAACTTAATAATAAGTGCTTAGTACCTTTATGACTGTTGGAGTATGGATTGCTACAAGGAGTTAATTCAATGCATATTAATATTTAAACAAAAATAAATGTGATAAAAAATATTATATGATATAACAAGAATTCATCTCAGTTAACATTGCTGACTTCTCCAATTTTTTGAAATCTTTTGTTGTTTCATAAAGCTATGGTCAATGATTAATTAATATATACATGAAAGGAAAACTGAAAATCAAAGTGTGAATTTGAAACCTTACTGCTAAGACACCATATCTGTAAGTTTCTGTGATTTCTTCGCATTTACCATTCTTCCTGCAAAAACCTCAAAGTCAAGGTAAAGCAAAGAACAAAAGGTATTTGGCCTGATATCTGCCTCATCAGAATTGGTAGTGGAGTCTCCTTTAAAATTATACACAGCAATCAGTTTAGGAAAATGGCAGTAGTGCATTCTGAAAGTTACACAAACCCCACATTCTGAGAGGAAGAGCTTTGGAAAATCAATGGCTATTGATAGGAGAAAATCAGTTTTCTCTAGGGATAAACTCCCTGGTGGATTATCCAATCAGTAGTGGTCAACCTTAAATACATGGGCATGCAAGCAATCCTAAGCAGAATCAGTGTGTGTGTGTGTGTGTGTGTGTGTGTGTGAATAATAATAATAATAATTATAGTAATAATAATTGAGACCTTACTTTGAGAGTGAGTGGCCTAAGCAGAATCAGTGTGTGTGTGTGTGTGTGTGTGTGTGAATAATAATAATAATAATTATAGTAATAATAATTGAGACCTGAATTTGAGAGTGAGTGGTAGGAAACAGAGAATTTGGAGTGGAGGAAAAGGAAATAATGTAAATACTATATATATGAAATTCTCAGAATATTAAATAAAAATCACAAAGTAGATATATAATTAATCTGCAAGAGCTTTGGGCAAGTTTAGAAAGAAGAAATCCATGAAGTACTGCAGTATAATGGTATTTTTTTCTTATATTAATGTGAATAAAAATATAGCAAAATTTGTTTATGATAATAAATGAATTTTTTTTAGGATTTGACTAGAAGCTTTCAAAACTTGCATGAACATGTCCCATATTTACTAAGCATTACAATATAAAATAGAGAGAACAGACCTAGTAATGAATGTTTTGTTCTATGCTAAGTAGTTCCTGCTCTATTGTGTTGCTGTCTCACTAGTAAATACTTGAAAAGCAAACATAATATAAGTGCCCTGGCTCACACAAAAGTCTTGGGTATATTTATGGACTAGTGTCAGATTTGAACATTTTGAACATAAACTTTGGCGAATCTCACATTCATGCTCAAATAAAATGACTGTGAGACAGAGCATCTACTAAGGTTTTCCTCAATCTCCACAGTCTAGTATCAAGAAAATGCAGCTAATAATCAAAGGTGTAGGTACCCAAACAATTATTATGAAAACAAGTCAGTGTATAGTACAAATATTATATTTGGACAACATAGATTTCATATATTAGACTTATCTGAAACATGATATTAGTTTATATATCTGAATTACAAAACGCACTTGATACTATCAAAAACAAATAATCATGTAACTGATTTTCAATATCCCAACAGAGTTATTAATAGAAAAATAACATTTTAGTCTGAGCAATTTCATAATCTATTCTTCTCAATATAAAATAGAAGAATTATGATGTTATTAGCGGATTAAAAATTGATTTTGAAGATAGTACCCATGTGAAAAGGAGCACAAAGGATATGCAAAATGAAAGAATTAAGATAGATAAAATGGGCCTATTCCTGATTTAAGTTCTGGGAAGATGGATCAGAGATTATGTTGATGCAATAGTACATGCAAAGATAATGGTTTTGATCTTGAGAACTGATGAAGGAGAGAATCCATAGGTACAGTCAGTTGATGCACTCATCAGGATTAAACAAAATCACCAAAATTATGTTGTATCAGAGTGAAATGCCAAATCATCCGGGTCCAAAAATTCTTTGAAATAAGGTAAGAAGAAATGACAATTGTAAAATGAATGATTGGAAAGGCTTCTTTCAAAGCAACGCTAAAAGTTCCTTAAGAGGGTAAAACAAAAAGTCAACTGAGAATTGAGAATCTGGTAAATATAAACTTACAGGAACTAGGGTGACACACAAACACAGCTGGACAAAAATAAAACAGAGTGACAATTTTTTTTTTTTTTTTTTTTTTTTTTTTTTTGGTTTTTCGAGACAGGGTTTCTCTGTGTAGCTTTGTGCCTTTCCTGGAACTCACTTGGTAGCCCAGGCTGGCCTCGAACTCACAGAGATCCGCCTGCCTCTGCCTCCCGAGTGCTGGGATTAAAGGTGTGCGCCACCACCGCCCGGCCAGAGTGACAAATTAACCACCAGCTTATTTTCACTAGGCCTACTTTCAAAAAGAGGTTGGCCATCTATAGCCAAAGGGTGTCCTGAGATTGAAACAAATGAACAATAAACACACACACACACACACACACACACACACACACACACACACCCCAGTCACTGACATGTAGATGAAACTGAACTAACCTCAATGTTAACAATTTATGTATTGCTGTGAGATGGTCTGCATGTCAAATTGCTCTGATTGGTCAATAAATAAAACACTGGTTGGCCAGTGGCCAGGCAGGAAGTAGGTGGGACAAGGAGAGAGGAGAATTCTGGGAAGCAGACGGCTAAGGCAGGGAGACACTGCCAGCTGCCGCCATGACCAGCAGCATGTGAAGACACCAGTAAGCCACCAGACACATGGCAAGGTATAGATTTATGGAAATGGATTAATTTAAGCTATAAGAAGAGTTAGCAAGAAGCCTGCCACGGCCATACAGTTTGTAAGCAATATAAGTCTCTGTGTTTACTTGGTTGGGTCTGAGAGGCTGTGGGACTGGCAGGTGACATAGAGTTGTCCTGACTTTGGGTAAGGCAAGAAAACCCTAGCTACAAGTGGCGCCCAACATGGAGCAAGTGTTTCCACCTAAAACCTGAGAATAAAGATTCTAAAATGGAACTAAAAAGAGCTTCCTAATTATCTCTCTCAAATGAGCAGCAGCTGCCAGGGTTTGAGTTACTGGCCGGTTCCTTGTGTGTGTGCTTGACCTGCAGTATGGCAGGAATGAGGCCTCTGCAAGTGGCACATTAAGCTGCATGGTGGATTTAGCCTTTGCTAGTACAAAACAAAAAGAGGTTTCTGGGCTACACGCTGCTTTGATAAGAAGCATAGACCCACTATTTCTGAGAATCAATGGCTCCCAAAGCTGGCGGAAAATGTACCACCGCCATGTTGGGAAGCTGAAGTGGGTGGAGCCAGCAGCCACAGCACCTTTTCAGTCTTAGAAGGCTGCAGTTCAAAGCAATAGGCTCAAGATAATATAAAACATAAGTCACATAAAGATGGCTACCACACAGAGAATCTGGATTATGTTCTCTTTGATATTTGTAACTGAAGAAAAACATTTGATTGCAAAAGCTGTTGAGTTATGCCAAAATGTGTATTTTAAAGGTACCTTGACTTAAAAATTTGGCTATAAGGATATGTTGCTTTGGAAAAGAGGCTCTGCTTTTGTTTCTACAGAAAGCCAGAGGCTATGGATTTGTTCCAGATTAGGATATATCAGGTTTGACCAGCCAAGACCACCTGAAAGGTCTCCGATGACACCATGGCCCAGATGATCCAACATCCAGTATCGGTTCAAGGCAACTGGCTCAGACGATACAGTCTCATGGACTACTCCATGATCCTAAAATTTTCTTTGTGTCCCTATAAGATACAGCACCCCCCTCCAGCAAGAAGTAGTAAGAGAAGCTACGCCCAAATTCCCAAATATACGAAGCTGGCTTTGGAGATGTGTAAAAGTTAAAACCTTCCTTTTTAAAAAAAGAAAAGGGGAAGTGCTGTGGGATGGTCTGTATGTCAAATTGCTCTGATTGGTCAATAAATAAAACACTGATTGGCCAGTGGCCAGACAGGAAGTAGGTGGGACAAGGAGAGAGGAGAATTCTGGGAAGCAGAAGGCTCAGGCAGGGAGACACTGCCAGCCGCCGCCATGACAAGAAGCATGTGAAGACACCGGTAAGCCACCAGACACGTGGCAAGGTATAGATTTATGGAAATGGATTAATTTAAGCTATAAGAAGAGTTAGCAAGAAGCCTGCCATGGCCATACAGTTTGTAAGCAATATAAGTCACTGTGTTTACTTGGTTGGGTCTGAGAAGCTGTGGGACTGGCGGGTGACAAAGAGTTGTCCTGACTTTGGGCAAGGCAAGAAAACCCTAGCTACAATGTATAAAGCCTGAATAAGGCACGGTGATAATTCATAAATTGAAAAATTACAAGTTGGAGTAAAATATTAGCTGACTTTAGCTTACTAAGGGAAATGGATGTTATATGATTAAAAGTACCTTTATGCTTAACTATCCCAAACTAAAAGATGATCATTAAGAGTTTGGGAATGAACCCACAGACATAAATGCTGCATTATTCTGAAAAGTAGCTTATGAGCACAATTTACAATACTATGCAATCTCTCACCAAAGGGGGAAAAATAGTAAAACAAACATTAATAAGGGTGGAAATGATTGAGAAACTGAGACTTCAAACTGTTTTATGCTAGTTATACTTCAGTAATTTAGAGGATAGGTCCCTTTTCCTTGGAAATGAGCATGATAATTAATTAGCTTTTATCATTGACTAGGAAATCTTAATAATAAGTACATGTACCTCATAGTATTTATTAATTGAAAATGGTGAAAGCAATAAAATATTTTGATTTATGATATTCAAGATGGATAAAATATGAGACCTGGAAATTAATAGCACTATAGAAGATTGACAACTCTATCATTATATTAGGGTTCTTTAGCAGCCTCTCACAGTAATAAAAGTATTAAGAAGCTCTGAGAAAACCTCAAAAGGTTACAAAGGATTTATTCAGCATAATTGATTTGCTTTAATGAACATATATTAAATGTACTAATAAAAGTTAGGAAAATTATTCAAATGTCATTTGTTAAAACGTAGCCCTGGAACAAGTCTCAGTGTAGTTTAATATTTGATCACAACTTTATGAACTTATAATAATTAAATTAAAAATTATCTATGAACACTTATTTTCCTAATTAAACATCTCATATTTGAAAATACAAGTGAATTCAAATTTTAAGGTTTTAAAATGGCTAAAGTATTTGTACATTGAAATCTGTGGAATTGCCCAATGTTGTGTTTGCTGACAATATTCAGCTAGAATAGTACAAAAAGGAAAAAGTCCAACAGGGAAATTGTATGTATTTCTGAATCAATTAGTAAAGGAAATGTGTTGTTGTTGTTTTTAACTCTTTGCTCTTTGGGGTCCTCCTACCCAGCTCCCAAATAAATACATGGAGACTTATTCTTACTTATGAATGCCTGGTCTTAGCTTGGTTTGTTTCTAGCCAGCCTTTCTTAAATTATCTCATCTGTCTTTTGTGTCCAGGATTTTATATTTCTCTATTCTATATACCTCTCTTTCCTTCTTACTCTTTGGCTGGTTGTGCTGCTAGGTGGCTGGACCCTGGTGTCTTCCTCTCCTCTTTTTCTTGCTCCTCCCTCTTTCCATTCTTCCCCCAAGACTAAATTTCTCCTCCTGTTTAGTCTCACTGCCTAGCAGCCCTGACTATCTCTCTCTCCTGCTTAGCTATTAGATGCTAAGCTCTTTATTAGACCAATCAGGTATTTTAGACAAAGTAACACAGGTTTACAGAGTTAAACAACTGCAACATAAAAGATTACAGCACATTTTTGCATCATTAAACAAATATTCCACAGCATAAATGAATCTAACACATCTTAAACTAATATTCCACAGCAGAAGAGTATGAATCCAAAATAGAATTACGATCTCATAAAATTCAGAACAGAGTTTCACACAAAAGGAACAGAAAAAAATCAAAATGCCAAACAAAGGTCACACTAAAACTCAAAGTTCTAGACAGAGAGATCAAGAAAAATAGAAGATGAGGTATCAAAATTTTGCAATTGGGATCCTCTGAGCTCCATAAAATTTGTCATTTCTACAGACTACAGGTAACAAGATGAGTGGTGATGAGGCTGGGGACCTGATGGTGACCATAAATAGCACGATGCACTCACTGCTTAAGTCACTGGAAGAAAAGCAAGGCTGTTTCTACAGCGTTGACTGTCATGAGACACCGTGAGATCATGACACAAGTGAGAGCAAGGAGAAGGCAGTTTCAGTAGCAAAGCCGGAAAGGAAATTCAGAATAAGAAGTGAAGAAAGTTCAGAGTTCATTCTAGATGGCGCAGGCTAAGTCTCTGTTCCCAGGGAAGGAAGAAGACCTGCAGAGAATGGGACTGTGGTGTACACCCTAAACATTCAAGGAACTCTCACTCCAGTAGGGTATAAAATGTACCTAAAGCTAACATAATGAAACATTTCCAACACATCCTTACGTATATCAGTAGAAACTTGACAGCAAAATTCTGTTAGGGGATGTCTTGACAAAAATGCCACACTAATTTCAGCAAGATTTACAGAGATAACAACCAATATAAATACTTAGGCCTAATTTTAATATTGTCAGTTACAATCTTATTAGATGATATATGTTTAAATTAGATGATATGAAACCTGTATTTTAAATAAATGAATATAGCCACTAGAAGCAAACAAAATCAAGAACAGTGGAATTAACCATTCTTAGGCACTAATATATTTTAACTCATTAATTTCCTTATTTAAATCTTCATGCTTCTGACAGAAAACTTGACAAGGCTCTTCAGCGTGGTTCTATCTCTAGATATAATTAATTTATTGGAAAGCATTATATTATGTCACTTTAAATATTTCTCAGAGAAATAAGCTGCTAATGAAGATGAACACAAAGTATCTCCATTTGTCTCTCTTACTGACATTGTTGAAGTTTGGATTCTGTAGCTAAAAATAGAGACTTAAGACTCCTGCTGTTTGCAGAGTCAATTTACCAGAGGCCAGACTCAGCAGGATAACACTTTGTGGAATAGAAGACAGTAAGATAAACACATCTTGTGAAAATTCACTTAGAGTAACAGAAGTAATTTTGATTACAGGAAAGGGAGGAGAAGGAAACTTTTATAACAATTAAGGGAAGAACTTAATATTTTAGATATTTAGATTAAGTTTTAAATGTTATAAAAAGGGACTAACACGGAAGCAATAGCAGACAAAAAATTTAAAAATAAGACCAGTTTTGACTCATTTGCTAAAGGTGCTTGCTGGCAAGCCTGAGGATTTGAATTCCAGCCATGGAATCCACATTGTAGAAGGCAGAAACCTACTCTTGGAAGTTGTCCTCTGATTTCCAGAGGCACATGCATCCCACCCTCACTCACATGACAAAGTCAATAAAAATGCATGTAGATTCATTTACAATACCATTGTATTGTAATATATATATATTGGTTTTTCAAGACAGGGTTTCTCTGTGTAGCTTTGCACCTTTCCTGGAACTCACTTGGTAGCCCAGGCTGGCCTTGAACTCACAGAGGTCTGCCTGGCTCTGCCTCCTAAACATCAACCTCTTGTATATAGTTCTGCTCTGTTAGGCATAGAAAACCTCTTTGCTAATAAATAAACAAGCAGGCTTGCAACTCTAAATATGAAATCTATTCTAAAGTAGTATCAAACACAAAGCATAAAAACTTGAAAGTTTGAAATAGCAGCAATGAGGCATTGACTCTTGGTTGTCACTTAAACTGAGGTTATAAAACAAGAGAGAAAATGAGAAGCTGCTGTAAGAAAGGCCTTTTGGAGAGGCATTGAGATCAAGCTATTTATGAAAAAAAGCACAATATTAATGTCTCTTTGACCTAATTTCATCAACTGAGATTATATCAACGAATTTAGTAATTTTCAGTCCTCTTTGATGAGAGAGATTATTAAGTATTTATACCAAACTTGCTTCTCATTTATCTCTCTTGAGAAACACACTGTCTTTAAGAGATTTCTTACAATGTGGGTCTATTCCTAACTTCATTTCTTTACTTGCCAATACTCCAGACTAGCTCTACTTAATGGACCATTAGCATAAAATTTCCTTTTTAAATTTAATTTAAAAGGTATAATATCTGTTCTTGTCTAAATCTTTGTATATACTAGCTAAAATAATCAGTTTTCTGCTGAAATGAACATGCGTTCTTAACTATTATATCACCATAAAGTTGATTTCTAATAGTTGATGGCTTATTGTAAAATCTTTGCTTCATTCTCATTTTGGGAAATGAATGAGAGATTAAAATTCTAATTAGAACATTACAAATGGAAGGTTGGTAAAGATAAATGCAATTTCTTAAAGACTAAGACCATTTCATGACAGTTGCCGAAGTGAAATACCATACACGTCAATGTCTTTTGTACCCATTGTCTAACTATCTTGTTTGAGTCTTTGGGATAAGCCTTCTCTATTTCCCCTTATGCTTTAGTTAAACCTGGAACAAAGCAAACAGGAGTCTGGGAGGTGGCTCAGTCAATAACGTGATTCTTGTGTGAGCTGAGTCCCTTATTTCGATCTCTAAACCTTTTTGAAAGGTTCCAGGCGTATAATAGTATTTGTGTATCTAAAACAAGAGCCATGAAATTGAAAGAGCAAAGACAGATATATGAGAGGGTTTGGAGGGAGGAAAGGGAAGGGAGAAATTATGTAATTATATTATAATCTCAAAGTTATTTTTAAAACTTCCACTCAATGGCACATATCCAATCCCAGTGCTAAGGAGGATCCTCTAGGCTGCTAGGTTAGGCAGTCCAGAGCAATCAGATATTCCTAAGCTCCAAGTTCAGGTAGAGACCATTGCTAGAAAAGGAAGAAGAAAACAAAAGCCAACTGAAACTGAATGAGAAGAACATTGGTTGTCAACTTTTGTCTCCATATGGATGTACACACACACACACACACACACACACACACACACACACACGTACGCACACATGCACACGCATACACACAGTCATTCATTTACTTTATAGGTGGTTATGAACTTAACTCTCACAATGTTCTTTATACAGCAGCAAAGAAAAAGATGAGTGTGTCTACCAAATGATACATTAAAATGGGAAAGAAAATGATATACTAAGCTCACAAGAAGTGTATGGTATGACAGAGACTAAAAAGAACTTGATTGCTTTTCAAATAACCCCTCTATTAGCAATCATTATTCTCTATCATTTATGTATTCCTGAAGGTTGGTAGGGGAATAGGTATTTACATAAGAAGCAACAACTTTTCAAATCTTTCTGACTTTATAACCACGTGACTGTTATAAAGAGATTGATTTTATTCTTCTTTTGAGAATTTATACAGGACTCCTGTATTTAAATCATTTCTAAGCTTTTGGCTGCCTCTTGCTCTCACTGTGCCCTAATCACCCCTTCTCAAATTCATGACTTCTTTGATAAGTGTGTGTGTGTGTGTGTGTGTGTGTGCGCGCGCACGCACGCAACCTGTGGAGTTCTTTTATTGTTGTGTCTATGACTATGCATTCAGGGCTGACCACTTAGAATTAGATAAGCTATCAAGGGGCTCTTCTCTAGAGGAGACCAGTTCTCCCTAGTAGTTAATTGCTTAAAGCTCTTCATGTAGGAGTGAGGTCTTATGAAATTCCTCATCTACACTGGAATGTCAGTTGGTGTCACTGTGCAAGTTTACATGACTATTTTTTTTCTTCCCTGTTTCTCCATCAGGAGTATTTCTAAAACAGAGTTGCAAATTAATAGCCCCATGAGGGAATCAGTAGAAAGGCTTGTGAAACTCTCATGCCTCCTGAATGTTGTAGCTATAACTTCTACATCAGTGTGTGTCTCTTCATTGATGTAGCTGCAGAAAAGTATACAGCTGGCTCTACTATTAAGAAGAGAAAGCAGTGTTGAATCTAAAGTATGTGAAACACTTCAAATTCTACTTTATAAAACATAATAAATGATGAGTAAAGCTAGAGAGTGACTTGGTCTATGGGAAAAATGATTTGATACTACTGTATCAGAACCACTTCTGAAATCTTATCAGTGTTTCTATAACTCGCATATGTTTTTGTGATTCTGCTGCTCACTCTGTAAGTGTGAACCAAGTCTACATTGGTGCAAGCTCCCCATTCAGCTCTCTTAATTCATGCTGCATCCTTGGGCTGTATTAATGCTGGTGAACCCCACCAAGTTTTTCCTGTAAGTCATGGAAATTTAGAGGCATTGAAAATAAATGGATAGTGTGTAGCTCAGGCTTGCCTTGAACTCATGATCCTCCTGTCTCTGCCTCCTTCAGCAAATTCTACTGGCCTGTGCCACCACAACCTAAGCACTCTGCATATATGTTACAGTTGTGTAGTTTGGTCCTCTTGTGGGAGTCCTAACAGGGGGAGTGGGACCTGTCTCTTACTCTTTCACTGGCTTTTGGGACCCTACTCCTCATACTAGATCATCTTGCCAAGCCTTAATAAAGAGGAGGTGCTTAGTGTTACTGCAACTTGATATGCCATGTTATATTGATATCATGGGAAGACTTCCCTTTCCTAACAGAAATGGGGGGAGAGAGGATGATTGTGGGGGAAGATGGGTATGTGGAGAGGGACTGGGAAGAGAGGAGGGAGGAGAAACTGTGGCTGGGATATAAAATAAATGAATACATTAATTAAAAAGAAATAACTTATTCACAGAGCATTTCTTTATGCTTTTCACAGATTTTTTATTACAATGTTTATTAATTGTCTAATGGAATAGTAGTAACTTTACAATGGAGATAAGGTCTTGCTCAAATCAAGATTAGTATTGATAGTATTGAAATATTAATGTCTTATATTTTCTGATATGGCATAATGAATATCATTTCTGTTCTTGCCAAATCTGTACAACCAAACAAATCCAGACAAATGCAAATTAAGAGGCACGTAAATAACAAACCAGTGCTCTTCTTGTTTAGATCACATAAAATAAAGGCTTGATAATCACTTCAGGTTGGAAGAAATAAAAGAGATATGGCAACTAGAAGCAATGTGGAATTCTGGTTTGATATCCAAATTAGATGAAAGGAATCATTTGAGCAAAATTTGAATTACTAATGTAGATTTGACTTAATAGCATTAGTAATTTCCCTGTCCCAAAGTTATATAAGTTGCTAACATTTGGAGAAGTTAAATAAATGATGAATGAAACCTCTTTTGTAGTATATTTATAAATGTTTTGTGTCTGAAGTTATTTCACAATAAAATGTGTTTAAAATAAGAAAAGAAAATAATGAATGGTATAATTTCTCTGTGAGACTGTTTCTCTTCATAGATTCCAATTGTCAAGCCCAACTTTTCATTTCGACTTCTGGTTCTGTTGATCTACACTGAATTATGATAAATTATAAGCACAGGCCAAAAGAACTTTTGTAGATAGTCTCATCAATGTGTGATTTTCTGACATCTAATTTCATAATGAGTGTTTCATTCCACATCAGATAACCCGGTTCTACCTTTTGATTTTTTTTTTTTTTTTTTTTTTTTTTACAAAATATCACAAAGGCTAAGAGTCACTCATCATGTAGATTCAGGATTGTTTTTCTGATGTGAAATAATTACACATATGTGATATGGTATCTTGGGTTATGGGACCCAAGTCTAAACACGAAATTCATTTTGTTCCGTATACACACAACTTACAAAGTATACATCAAGTTTCGGTTTGTTTGGTTATGAATGCTGTAAATTTACAAATATTTTGGCTGTGATCCATCATCACCTGCGGTCAAATGCAACATGTACTAGGTAGAAACACAAAATGTCTTGAATTTTGGAGCAGTTTACATTTCAGAATTTTAGGTTAAGGCAATTTAACCATACTTGCTAATATATTTCCAAATGAAACATGGCGAGATTCAATCTGGATACATTATTCATGCACTTACCATCAAGATAAAGTGGAAAACTTTATCCCCTACCAATTAAAATGTGATTGAGACTCTTTTCAAGGTAAATCTTTTCTATGTATGAAACTCCAATTGTAATATAAGTAAGGCTATAGTTTGCTGTTGGTCACTGGACCCTCAGCATTGTAAACATCTGTTCTATCCATTAAAATATATTAACATGTAAAAGTAATATATTGATGGATACAAAATAATATTATTAATAATAAATAATACAATGGCATATGTATACATATAAAATATATACATATTAAAATATGTGTATATTCATGCCCCTGGTATGAGACTTCTTTATTTTTACCATGCACCATGGTATAATAGCTTTTTCATATTAAATTATATAGTGACTCAAAATATTCATCTTGTCTAAATGCACTTTTGCAGCTATAATCTATCTATTTTTCAGTGATTCTGATCTTTGGAATGATTGAGAAAACTTCTTCACTGGGCAGTTAACCCCCTTTATTATCTGAGTGACCAATTTGTGTGTTATATTACCTGCATAATATCCCCATTGTACATAATGTATTTTTGATTTAACAGCTATAATCTCACCAAAATGTTCTTTCTCAGTCAAGTATTTTCATGGACTTCAATATTTAGAAAGAATCTTCTTGGAATTCCAGTCAATAATCATCCAAGAGCACTATATTGGCTATAAAGCATCCTCACCTTCTATCAATAACACCTTCACATTATCAATATCCTTGTATTTATGTGAATTTTTAGCTGAGCCATGTGGAATGTTAATGAGTGAATTTACTGGTTACAGAATTCCAATTTTAAGCCCAAGGTAGTATTGTTTTTTTAGTAACTTAATAATTAACACTTCCTTTAAAATCAATTCCATGTGTATTTTCAACATTGTAGATGTAAGAATCATGTTATAGATTCAGTGTATTATTTTTCTTAAGTACTCCAGGTGTAGTAAACTAACTGCCCCCATTGACTGCCATAGCAGACTGAGTTGATTGAACTATTTTAAATATTTCTAACACCAAAGACTTTCAGTTTCTGTTTCTTATAATAGTCTTGATTAACTCTTGGGTGTTCAGTTTAATAGCAATGCTATTTACCTTTTCATAACTTGGTACAAACAAGATCAAAAATGTTAGGGTAAATGTTTATATATGAATTGCATATTTCTAGCAACCACACAAAATTACTCCCATGAGTCTCAATTTATGCTTTATTGAAAGTAATTGGTGAATAATAAAAGGTGAACATAACAAAGGTAATTTAAGTGGCAATTTGGGCTTTCTGTTTGCCTGAAATGTTTTCCCAATTACCCTTAGACAAATTTAAAAGTCTCTAAAACTCTTGGGCACATACATGATGCATACAACTCTGTGGGTGTTTTAAATTAATGTTTTGAAATGATGCTGTCATAAGGTATATTATAGATTTGTGGTTTACATTATGGGTTACCATTGCAAGAAGCACTAAGGCAAGTCTTACAGTCATTCATTACATCCTCATGTCCCCTTGTCCCTCCTTTTTCCCCTGAAAAGACTCACACCATTTTTTTAAATTATTGTGTCTAGATCCTTCTTTCATACAATACATCCTGATCACAATTTCCCCTCCCTCCACTCCTCTCAGCTCTCCCACACCTCCTCTTTCCCCCAAATCCACTACCCCTCTGCTTCCTTTACAGAAAATAGCAGATATCCAAGAGAGAACAGACAAACAGGACAAAACAATGTACAACAATACAAGGCAAAGCCCTTATATGGATGTTGGATAAGGCAATCCAACAGGGGGAGAAGAGTCCTAAGAGCAGGCCAAAGGTCAGAGATCCACTCTTTCCCACTGATAGAATTCTCACAAAAACACCAAGTTAATAGGATAACATATGCAAAGGACCTGGTGAATGGCCATGGAGATCCCATGGTTGCGACTTCAGTTTCTGTGAGTCCATGTGAGCCCTGCTTAGTTGATTCCATGGGCCATGTTCTCCTGGTGTCCTCCATGACTATCTGACTCTTAAAATCCCCCCCACACACTTAGCTTAGAATCACATCTTGTTGGGATTACTATTTCCTTCTACCTTAGTCTTTGTCAATAAAGACTGCTGCAGCTTCCCCTTTAAACCCCCTAAAGTGAATTTAATATAAGTGTTCATCTTCCTCCTATCTCTTTCTTCTGTCAACTGGAATGTGAGTGCTGTTGCCCTGGGGCATGTGATGAGAAGAACTAATGCATGTACTTTATGATCTCCACCTCTGTATCTCTCCAGGAAAGGAGAATAGCACCCTATACAGTAGCATTATTTTATGTCAGGGTTCACAGACTCCACTTTCTACCTACTACCTATTTCCACAGCAGCTGTGAACTTAACAAGAATTATAAATGATTGTGGAAGAACTATGGGCAGCAAATGCATGCAAAGGATCTGGGTGTTATTTTCTTTGGTGATGTGGCCTTGAATGGTTTTCTCATGTGGTAAATAACTGTGCTTTTGCTCAGGCAAGCAGCCATAATTAAACTCACTGGGTAAAAAAAAAAAAAAAAAAAAAAAACTCATCAAAGTAGATATGGGTTTGTTGGGAAAAATTAAGTTTTCAGTGAATGAGAGGAATGAAAGCAAGATGAGAATGGGTATATAGAATAATCAAAATTCAGTATGTTAGATACTAATATGCCTAAATTTGTGATTTGCCGTGGATTATGCTCATTGTTAATAGAAACTGATTGGCTGATAGTAGAACAAGAAGAGACTGAGTGAGATAGACTGATGCAGAGACAATGGAGGGAAGAAGGACAGAGTCAGGAGAATCGGGGGAGAACAAGCCAGCCACCAGGCAAGCAGGATTTGTAGAAAATTAAGTAACAAGTCATGAACCACATGGAAAAGCATAAATGGAAATATGAATTAATTTAAATGTAAGAGTTAGCTAGTAACAAGCCTGAGCTATGGGCTGAGCATTTATAAGTAATATTAAGCCTCTGAGTCAATTATTTGGGAAGTGGCTGTCAGATATTTGGGAACAGGAGGATGAAAGAGAAATATCTGATTACAGTAATTATTAATTAGTAAATCTATATCTACCATGTATACTACAGCCTTAAACTAGGTAAAACTAAGATTCAGGGAGTTTGAAAACGTAAATATCCTGCATTAAGCCATCTGTAAAACAAGTGGATTATTCTTATGATAAAAAAATCAAAGAGGTTCACAGTAGATTCTACTTAGATTCAGAATTCTCAAAAATGATTTTGGTGATAATACTTCTAAACATCCCTGACATGAACTAAATATTAATGTGTACATTGTATAACAGCTAATATGTGCTAATATGCTATGAGACAGGTAAGGTTTTAAAGGCATTTATTTATTAATACATTTAATCATATAAATTAAAAAAATAAAAGTGACTTTCTCCCTGATAAGATTCCCATTTCTCATTTTTTCTATGTCTTTTCCAGAGCATGATGGAATCTAGTAGCCTTCTTACCTAAGATAAACTTGGGAAAACTGAGTCACACTTCTAACTCTTGACTCCTGGTTCTCCTTCTATGAAATATGGTGATTTGACAAAGGTTTGTAAAGCAGTTTCCTCCCCAAATAAAGAATTTAAGGGAGGAGAAAATCTTTACTCTTCTTGTGATATTCCTTCTAACTCATTTTAAGTACTTGACCCTGAAGTAGAGAATAGCAAACACAAAGGTCTCCTGACTGGCTTATTAAAATTTCTCATCATTCCTTCTATTATCCTCACTTGCACTTATTACTTTTCCACTTTTATTTCTGTTATGTTGAGATCTGCCTGACTCCTTCTTCTTTATAACTGCAGGCCCACAGCCTATCAAAAATTATCATTCTCCATTAGAGCAGCATAAAATCCCTTAGGGATTCTGTGTAAGAAGATGAGATTTTTTTTGACTTGTCACAGTTTCTGACACAAAATGCTAGTATTATTTGTCCAGTGTTTAAAGATACAATTCACTGCTTACATATCAAAATCATTGCTGCAAAAAAAGGGGGGAGGGGCTTCTTCTTCAAATGCTCACAGTGCTGGACTGAAAAGTGTGACAAATCCACAATCTTATGTTACATGACTTTAACATTCTCCTCTCAGGTACAAATTGAAATGCTAAAGAGAAAATCAGCCAACAAAATCAAATAAGAGAATGTAATTGACACATATAGAGTACTTCATCAAAAAGAATCATTAAAATAGATAAAACTCTAACAAGTTGGAAAAGAAATGCAAGAGAAGACACATCAATCAGTGATTTGGATGCCAGAGGGGATGCCTTTGTAGATCCTGCAGCCAATTAAAGGCACAAATAGGATGGAGAAATCTCACAAGGTCTCACCCTCCGATGAAAAGTTCAGGCAATTAATTGCTGCTGTGGTTGAGGCCCAGTCTCTTTTGTGGACGAGAGCATTGAGTTTATCCAATCTCAGGAAGTCTGCCCTAAACACATATAATCAGTGTGTTTTGATAAACTTATATGTATTTATATGTGGTAATACTATTTAAAGAATACGACTCCATGGATTTGAGAAGGAGAGCAAGACTCCCATGGATTTGATCCCATGGGAGGGGAATCACAGAAGGATTTGAAGAGAGGTGAGGAGGAATAATGGAAACAGCAGTCATGTAACAAATAATAATATTTTAGAAGTACCAAAAAGACAGTGGAGAACATTATTTTTAAAAAATCCATGGTCAATTTTATAGGGTTGTGTTTGATTGTTTTATTTCACCAGATAACAGACTAAGTTTTGTAGATCTTCAAATAGTTTTTCTTTTCTTTCTTTCTGTCTTTTTTTTTTTTTTTTGGTCTGAGTATTTTGGTCTGGACATTGATAATTGATATCCATTTTTTTTTTTGTATTTTGGGTGGAATATACCATTTTTCATTTTTATGAAGGTACAGAATCTGGATTTATGCATCAATATTCACCTTTCTTATTCTTACTTTTACCTATTCAGTGACCCTTTCTTATCAAATTATTATTAGCTTTAATGACTGAAATATTATTTGTGATAATTACAGATACATTACTACCATTTCTACTGAAAGATAAATCTTTGAAAACTGGAGAATACAACTTTAAGAGAAGAAAAAAAGCCTGAAGAGATTTGATCTTTAGACAAATTAAATTTACCTTTAAAATTTCATGTCTAGCTGTTTGCATTTTAAATTTTAAGAAATAGCATATCTCGCCACTCAAGTGGTTAAAAGTTGCCTAAAAATTTGAGTGATGCACTATGCTGTGTCCTTCTCAAATGGGCTGTGAAGAGTGATTAATGTTAGAGTTTATTAATTAATTAATTAATTAATATTAGCATTGATCTATGAAACAAAATGAAGTTTCTAAAATATACTTAAAGGTGTGCATAGGTTTCATAGTTTTTACATTGCATAGATGTACAATAATTGTACAAGTTTGGGGGCTCCATGTGTAGTCTCAGTAAACAGTATTATTATTTAAGTCAGAGTAAGTTTATCTTGTAAAATACTTATTGTTTCTTTTCTTTTTATTAAGAATTTTTTTATTCATTTACATACCAATCACAGATTCCCCCTCTTCCCTTCTCCTGCCCCTCCAGCCTCCCCCCCAAGCCACCCCACATTCCCTCCTGAAAGAAGGTAAGCCTTCCCACGGGGAGTCAGCAGATCTGTTACATTCAGTTGAGGCAGATCCAAGCCCCTCTTCTTGCCTGTGTGAGGTGTCCCACCATAGTTAGTGTTTCTTTATGATGGAAACATTCTAAAGCCTTCCTTCTATTTTTTTTTTTCCTGAAAAATACGATGGATTATTGTTTGAACATTTCCTAAAATGACCTTTGTCATTAAATGAGCATTTGGTTTGAGTGATGTAAAATTGGCTATGTGATATCTGTTCTGGAGATCATGGCAATAAAGATAATGGTCACTTGTCCTGAAGAGATGCTAGTAGAATTAGGACACATTGAGCAACAAAGTCAGCCTAAAAGTATCTTGAATGTTAGACTGTTGTAGTATGAGCCCTATGCCCTTCAGTGTGCCTTCTATTTTTCCAATGCTTCCTGGACCTAGATAGAAATATTAATTTGAGGAAAATTAGGAAAAATAAATTTGAACACACACACTCACACACACACACACACACATATATGAGAGAGGGAAGGTGTGTGTGTGTGTGTGTGTGTGTGTGTGTGTGTGTGTGTGTGTGTGTGTGCATGAGAGAGACGGGGGGAGAGAGGGAGAGAGAGAGAGAGCATGTGTGTATTATAAGATAGTAATATTGATCAGTCTGGGATTGTAAGAAGTTTAATTGGAATATCAAGTAAGCAGTAGTATACTTAATCTAAGTTTTCAGTTAAAATTTGTTTTGTTACCACAACATAAATGAATATTAAAATGCAAGTAAGGCTTATACTACCAATAGAGAGAACTTGAGTTTAACAAATATTGCAGTGGTTAATTACTGGAGACTTCTGTCTCTTATGGGATGAGCCTAGGAGGTAGGACTATACATGATAATAATTTGGAATAGTAAAGACACGGTAGAAAGGCTGTGTATTTATCCTGCTCACAAGCTTTCACTTTTACTTTACTGTAAACTACACAGAATATTTGTACTATGTGAAAATAAAACAAAAGTATCCCTGAACTTAGGAGCCTAATATTACATAATTTTATTTCCATGATTCCATGAAAGTACTGAGGATTTTTCATTTGTATCCCAAATGATAGCTGGGTCTAGACACACATACACACACACACACACACACACACACACACACACACACACACACACACACAAATTAATGGCCAGTGATCACATTCAGCTGACAGTTGAATATGGATGTTGCTTGTAGAATCATTTGAAATAGTGACCACAGAATAGAGATTGTCCATGGGAACAAACTCCTCAAGAATTCCTTAGCATTGAGTAGAAACTTCTCATCATTTATAGCTTGAGTCCGACATAGTAGCAATTCAACCATGAAATCTGTGGATTCCAAATGATACAGGTTGGTCCAACTCAAGAGAAGAGAAATAATCTCTATGCTTTAATAGGGTAATGACAGAAGTATTGGCTTCTTTCGTTAATCTAATATTGTTAAAATTAGTGTTTCAAAGACAATGATTCATGGAAATGGAAGTGCAAAGTTGAGGAAAGAAAAATTAAAATCAAATACTGATTACTTCACATTCTTAGGTTTAGGTTTTACTTTATTTTAAATCTCTTGAAAGACTTTAAAAATATTTTTAGGTGTTTTGGTTACAAGTATGTCTGTGTACTATGCATATGCCTAGTACCCACAGAGGCCAGAAGAGGCCACAGGATACCCTGGGACTAGAGTTTAGATTGTTGTGAGCTACCATATAGATATGGTAATCAAACTGATGTCCGGTGGAAGAGTAGCCAGTGCTCTAAACTGCTTAGTCATCATTCCAGTCCCTCATGTCTTATTTTTTAATGCAACAAATTTTTGTTGAATCAACTTCATGTTCCTAGTCTCATTCAAAAAAAAAATACATAGAAATTTAGTGGAAGAAAAGCTAGTTAGTATCTTAGTGATACAACAAATTCCATGTATTTTGTAATATCCCACTGCAGTCCAACTAGACTTGTTTCTAATGAGCAGCAGTTGTGATGTTCTTCAAATTAGCTTTTCCATTTTTTGATATAAAGCCAAACTATTATCTGTGCTTAAATGTATGCAATTGCAAACCAAAGTTGAAAATTTCTAAGGTGAGTAAAATGCCTTTAGGGGTAAATTCACAGTCTGGATTAAATTATGCAAAAAATACACATCTAAATTGTGTTTTATCAAAAACGAAAGCATCAGGAAACATTGAAGACATTTAAGATGAGATCTTTTCTCTTTGATCAAAGATTTCATTCACATATAGAACAGGTTATTGTGTAGGTAGCATTTTATTCATAGACATGACTTCTCTTTAAAGCAAGTATAATTTCAAGCTATGAAAAACAATTTTATATGGAATATAAATGAAACATTAGGGAATATAACCTTGCTTTGATGGAGTTAATCCCATCACACAAACTTGTATTGGAACAGTTCATTTCCAAATAAATGCCAAAAACAGTTAAAATTATTAAAAACAGTAACATTAGAAAAAAACAAAATATAAGCCGGGCGGTGGTGGCGCACGCCTTTAATCCCAGCACTCGGGAGGCAGAGCCAGGAGGATCTCTGTGAGTTCGAGGCCAGCCTGGACTACCAAGTGAGTCCCAGGAAAGGCACAAAGCTACACAGAGAAACCCTGTCTCGAAAAAACCAAAAAAAAAAAAAAAAAAAAAAAAAAAAGAAAAAAACAAAATATAAAGCTCAAACCTTGTAGATGTAATTCTAAATGGTCTTATTAAATAAGAAACACAGAGCCAAATGCAGAGTTAAAAGCCCAGAGATCAGAGAGCAATAGCCAAGAGCTAAGACCACCTTCTTACCACCTGCCGCTGCTGCCTGCTTTCCTCTGAGAAAAAGACCTACTTCCTGTGTGTCTGTATTTTTATTGCCTTTCTGTTTTGCCTTCTCATTGGCTCTAAACCCAACCACATGACTTTCTCATCACTGCCTGTCTATACAGACCTCCAAGTCTCTACGGTTGGTACTTGGATTATAGGTGTATGTCACCATGCTGGGTGTGTCCTTGAACATACAGACTCTACCTGCCATGGGTAGGTAGGGTGTGTGCTACCACTCCCAGACTTCTGCTTAATGGCTATTACCTCTGATCCCCAGGCAACTTTATTTATTAACATACAAATAAAATCATATTTCAACACAAATAAAATATCACCATAAAACCTTGTAGATAATTTTGTAGTTGTTCCTGAAAGACAGAGGTAGAATATCATGGTCAAGATGAGGCTGAACATCAATTACTCACCTATTCATATAGAAAAACTGTGAAAAACAACAGGATGAATTGCTACTGAAAATTTTAGACCATGATGATAAATAATTCATTCTTGAACCTTTGAAATACATAGGAGGAAATCAATAAACAAGAATTGCTTAAGCCCCAAGTATGGAAAATAAAGCTCTCATTTTATTTGGAATGACTACATGCTTTCTCATATCCAAATGCATTCATCTCTGTCTTACATGAGTGTGGATCACATTCATCAAACTCAGGCGCAAATGTGAAGCAGAGCCAGGGCATAGACACCAGGTGGTGACTGAGTTAAGCTCAGTGTTTCACACAACACTTGACTGACATTTAAAAAAAATCTATGTGTGTTTATGTCTGTTTCTTTTTAAGTGATTACAAATATGTACTACAGTTTTATATATAGTAATATAGAATCCAAGAAGCATTCTAGACAGTCAAATGCATGAGCAAGACACAGACAACAACAGCCTTATAAACTGGAAAACTTTGTTATTTTCTGTGTTTTATTTATATGCCAGTGATTCAATATAAAGGAAAGATATTCATGGCCTTACAAAATACAACTCTTTATGATAATTATAATACACACAATATCTTCTATTTAAAAATGTGGCTATAGGCCTGAGAATTCAGTATTAACTAAGGATGTGAATAAATGTTGGTTTGATCTATAGCACAGAAAGAAATAAATTAACTAAGAAAAATTTAAAATAAATAAATTAATTAATACACAGTTATAGATGTGGGGATATTTTAAACTATATTAAACATGAAGGTTATACTATGTAAGTTCTGGGGATCGAGGGTTATATAGACAAGAAAATTTTGTCTTTATTTTGTGAGGCAAATATTATTTCCTAAATTAAATTAGCACAGTTATACAATCTTATGCATATAGTTTTATCAGGTATCATTTATATGTGCATGTGCAGGCTGCACTCCACTCACAGGGTACATATTTCGTGCCCCTATGCTCTGTCTCACATTTCTCAATTACTGACTCATTGGATTACTTATTTTGCATGTTCACAAAAAGAATCATTAAATGTATCATGTTCGGTTTCTCACTTTTTATCACAGCACCTATGAGGTATATACTACTATACTATGAGTTATATTACTGTGTATATCAGTATTCATTAATGGACTTTTGGGCAACTTCTCATTTTGAACAAATAATTCACCAAAGATGAAAAAAATGAATGAACAATAAGGCCACAATAATATTTTGACATTTCTAGGCATCAAAATATAAATTAAATGTCATAATGACATCATGCCTGTCTATTAGAAGAGCTAAAATGAAATGACTACACCACCAAATATTTGCAAGATTGTAATCAGCTTGAAAGATAATTATAATAGGGATGTAGACTGTTATGAATTTGAGAAACAGGAGGTTTAAATGGGCTTCAACCATGTGATCTGGACTTTTCTTTCTTAGATAGAGAATTGAAAGCCTCATGAGATTTCTCCCATTGACTCCTTAAAATTGATATAAGCCACACAAATCTATGCATAAAGTAGAATATCATAAAGTAATTAAAAGTGATGAGAGTAACAGACCCATCATTATAAGTAACTATCAAAATAACTGTAGTGACTGAAAGTTGTAAAATATATGCTGCATGATATTTTTGGAAATTCAGTGTAATGGTTGCATTTTAAAGATAACAGTAGGTATTGGAGTTCAAGAAGGAAGAAGAAAAAGAGACAAAACACAAGAGTCTGAGAAATTATAGATATGCCAGTCATCGTAATGTGGTGATAGTTTCATGTTGTACACATGTTAAAACAGAACAAATTGTTGAAATATGTGTTATTCATTCCACACTAACATGCTTAAATTATTAAAATAAAACTGCTTCATTTATATGCATAAGGTGAATAAATTCTGTGTGCTCCATATTTTATCATTTGCTACTGCCAAATTCTAAATGTTAGTTTCTCTCATTACAGTTGGATTTTAATTTTCCTGCTACTTTGGATGAATTATTCCATTTAATTATTATTTCTGAGGTGCCCGTTTATTAGTGATGTCCACTAGTCGCATATCATTAGGAAAATGAACCATAAATGAGGTTTTTGCTTCTTTTAGTAAGAAGGCCTTAACATTGTGAAAAATTGGGGTGGGGCATCTATGTATTTAAGGAATTTGAAGAGAGGTAACCATAGGGCTTAGATTAAAGCTGTGTTCATGAAATACAGAGTGATCTAGACTAGAGGTTTAACTACTGTCTTCTCTAACATAGGCAGTTTCCTCTGGCTTTTATGTATCTGGAAAAGGAAAATATTTGCTAATTTGTGTGGTTCACATTTTCTTAGTTCTATGTGGGTTTGTAAATAATTATTAAGTATATTGTTACTACTCCACCATGCCCACATAGTCGCCTCTTAGGCTGTGGGTTTTATAAGAGATTCACTCTGTTTTGTAGAAGAAATCTACCATTTAAGAATATTGATATTAGCAATGCTGGGCAGCTGTCACCTTGCCAGGGCACTTTCTTTTTAAGTGACTCTCAGGTTTTAGGTTGAAGTGTTTGTCATTTGATTAACATGCAGGTGGGCTCACCAAGCTGTCCTGAGCACAGCATGTGCCAACTTGGATGGACCAAGTGTGTGCCAGTGACATATTGTACCTGGATAAGGTAAGGCAGAAAGAGGTCACCTCTGTTATAATTGTTGGTGCCAATGCTAAGAGAGAAATAGCTCCAGATACTATTACCTTCTCCATGATCTGTGATTTCTTCATAAACTTTTATCTACTACTATATCTGTATCAGTCTTTCTCTATGGAGACATTTTTCTCACCTCTCAGCATTTGGGCCAACCATCTTCACAAAGTAACCTCTATCTGCTAGAACTTATCCAGTCACTGAATGATGGAGCTGCATTTTAGGTGCAGCCAGGCTAGCACATCCTGTGCTAGGGCTAGCCTGGTGAGTTCCATAAGTATTGCACTCACAATCAATCCACAAGGGAACCTGGGTCTCACACTCAGTTTTCTGGCTCAGTGTGAGGAGCAATGCCCACACCTTCTCAGCTTGCTACGGCCCCATCACACACACAACCACCACCACCACCACCACCACCAACAACAACAACAAAATGTTCACATACTTTCCAAGAGGTAGTTGCAAAAACACAAACAATGTTAAAGGTCAAAACAGAATATCTTCTATAAAACCTACTTGTCTTATAGAAATATTCTCCAATTATAATTGCCTCATTTGAACCCCAACCTACAGATCCTAAAGAATAATTATGAATATCACAATAAATATTCAAGGAGTTTAAAGAAGACACAAACAGCTCAGCAAATTCAAAGAGAATAAATATCTTAGTGATGCCCAGGAAAACCAAAGCAAAGGACTGAATGAAATGGCAAAAGTAATAGAGATTCTGGAAATGTCATTCAGAAGAAAAAGAAACACTGAAGACAATCAACCTGAAATAATGAACCCTTCAACTGAACAAGGTGAAGAATTATATAGGATGCTACTTACCAGAACAAATATTTGTGAGATTAGTAGGAACAAAGAAGGTTTACATGAGAATACACATTTTTTTTTCACAATTTTTGGAATTGAGTTATAGAGCCACCATGCAGAAAGCTTATTTTGAATGTGTCTGGTAACAAAACCGTCCAACTTCTCAAAAATTAAAAAAGAATACCACTTCAGGAAAAGTTTCTAAAATTCCTTCTACTGAATTTTTTGACTACTATAGAAAAAATAGTTATATATATCGGCAGCCTACAAAATGGGAAAAGATCACCAACCCCACATCTGACAGAGGGCTGATCTCTCAAATATATAAAGAACCCAAGAAATTAGACATGCAGATACCAAATAATCCAGTTAAAAAATGAGGTACAGATCTAAAGAGAGAATTCTCAATAGAAGAACCTCAAGTGGCTGAAAGACATTTAAGGAACTCTTCAACATTCTTAGTCATCAGGAAAATGTAAACCAAACGACTATGGGATACCATCTTACACCTGTCAGAATGGCTAAGATCAGAAACACCGATGATAGCTTATGTTGGAGAGGATGTGGAGAAAAGGGAACACTTCTCCACTGCTAGTGGAAATGAAATCCTGTACAGCCACTCTGGAAATCAGTATGGAGGTTTCTCAGAAAATTAGGAATCAATCTGAGAGGACTGAGAAGCCAGACCAGAGCCATGACAGGTTTCTAATAGCCCTGCCAGGGACTAGGCCTTAGTTTCAGTTTACTGGAACTAGCTGGAGATGAGCAAGCAGTACTCTGGAAGACCACAACTCAGGGGCAACCAATCAGCAGGCACCCCACAGCCTTTTGCTGGCTCAGCAGATGCCCCCCCCCAAGCCTTCTGCTAGCTAAAGATAGCTTTTCCTACCCTCATGTTAACAAGCCCCTAACCACTACAGCTTCCAACCAATCAGCTTTCACACTAATCTTTCTTCTACCAATCAGCACCAGATTAACCCTTCCTCCCCAGAATTTCCCTAACTCCATTATTTGCCACCCCAACATGCTGGAAATAAATGCTCTTGCTAAACTGAATATGTGGCTGTTGGTCTTTCTTGGGTGCTTCTCTTGGATCCTAACACAACCTACCTCAAGACCCAATGATACCACTCTTAGGCATGTATGCAAATGATGCTCAATTGTACCACAAGGACACCTGCTCATCTATGTTCATAGCAGCATTATTTGCAATAGACAGAACCTGGAACCAACCTACATACCCTTCAACTGAAAAATGGATAAAGAAAATGTGGTACATTTACACAATGGAGTATTACACAGTGGTAAAAAAAAAACAAGGACAACATGAAATGTGTAGGCAATTGGATAGAACTAGAAAAAATCATCCTGAGTGAGGTAACCCCAACCCAGAGAGACAAACATGCATGTACTCACTCAGAAATGGATATTAGACACAAAGAAAAGGATAACTAGGCTACATCCACAACCTCAGAGAAGTTAGGTAAAGAGGAAGACCCTAAGAGGGACACAAGTGGATCGCCCCAGGAAGGGGAAATGGTTAAGACCTCCTGGGTAAACTGGGAGGGGGGATAGAGAGGAGGGGATGGGGGGTGGGAACATGAAGGATCTTGATGTTCCAGTTGGGGGAGGGATATTATCAATCCACCTGAGTCTATTAACTAAATGGGTAACAGAATTTATTAAGATATAAACTGAGGAAATACCCTTCCAATTACAAAATGGAGTAGACAGCAGAAGTTGTCCTCTGATCTGACAGGAGCTAGTCCATCTACCTTGCAGGCAGGAGCAGGAAGAAAAAAAGGCATGTGACCCTTCTCCAACTCCTTATCAGAGGTCATGTACAATAGCAGGAAGCACTGATTCCTTTGGGCCATATAGCTCAAGGTCATGGGTAGAGCAAATACCAGTACAGAGGGACAGAGAGAGGGAGAACAATGAAAGAGATACCTTGACAGAGGGAGCCATTGTGGGGTTAGGGAGTGTTGGTTTTAAGGCAGTGCTTCACAAGGCATGACAAAACCCATGATCAGAGCAGAGTTTTATTAAGAGAAGGGAGAGACAGACGAGATTGTGACCAGGCCTGTGGAAGACATGTACATGGAGAGAGATGGTGGGGAAGAGGAGAAGGAGGAGAAGGAGGAGGAGGAGGAGGAGGAAGAGGAGGAGGAGGAGGGGATTGGGTCCTGCTTCTTATAGATTCCCCTAAACATTCGCATATGGGCTTACAGAGGAGCTATGCCACACATGTGCAATTACATAGGATGTAAGCCCCCTTACTTGGCTACTGACCTGCGCATGTAGCTGGAGGAATGACCAGGATCCCAAAACAGGGAGAAACCTGGTGCTAGGGAAATCCCCAGGAACCCACAAGGATGACCCCAACTATGACTCCTAGCAATGGGGTGGAGAGAGTGCCTGAACTAGCATTCCCCTGTAGTCAGATGGGTGACTACCTAATTGTCATCTAGAACCTACATACAGTGACTGATGGAAGAAGATGCAGAGACCCACAGCTAATCACTTGGAGCTCCTGGAGTTCAGTTGAAGAGAGGGAGGAGGGGTTATAAGGAGTAAGGGGGAGTCAAGATCATGATGGGAAAAACCACAGAGATAGCTGACTCAAGTTAGTGGGAGCTCAGGGACTCTGGACTGACAGCTGGGGAGCCTGTATGGGACCAAACTAGGCCCTCTGAATGTGGGTGACAGTTGTGTGGCTTAATCTGTTTGTGGGGCCTCTGGCAGTGGGATCAGGACTTATCCCAGGTACATGAACTGGCTTTTTAGAGCCCATTCCTTATGGTAGGATACTTTGTTCAGCCTTGATGCAGGGGGCAGGGGCTTGGTCCTGTCCCAACTTGGTATGCCAGCCTGTGTTCCCTACCCAAGGGAGGCCTTACCTCTTCTGAGGAGTGGATGGGGGTGGCAGGAGCGGGTGGGAGGATCTGGAGAAGGGGAGGGAGAAGGAACTGAGATTGCTATGTAAAATAAAAAAAATAAAACTTAAATAAAATAAAGGTAAGAAATGTTAGTCATGATAAAATCAGATACACACAGCTTTAGAATGACACTGGATACAATATGTATGACTGACAGTTATTTCAAAATGTCACATTTTGCATATAAAAGATAAATCATTATTATCTTACAATTTCTTTCTATAGTTCATCCCATAGAAACAAAATGCCTATGTTATCATTTACAAACACACTTTCCAAAATAAAAACCTTGGGAATATGAATCTGTAGGCATAAGTTGGCTTGCTAATTAAAACTCTGTTGTCATATTTTGTTAAAATTCCTCTAAAAAATCACTTGAAAAACATGGAACTTCCTGAATACCAGCAAGAAAATAATAAAGGAGACTCCAGAAACAGCTACAAGTTTAGTGGCTAAAAATAAAATCAAATAACATAGCAAGCCCAAGCTTAGAGTCTATGAGGTTCATATATAGCATAAAGATTTGTATTTTATTATTTGGTTTTACTGTGGAGGCAAAAGTTTAAATAAGCTATGGCTTTCGTGGCAAAACAAATTCCTCCTGTCTGCAAACAAATAATTTAAAAAGAATTTATTACAAATCAATGGAGCAACATCCCCCTGGTTTATTCCACTTACTATAAGCCTTTTTTTATAAAAGTGCCAAAGAATGGATGTGAATTTATCACCGCACATTAAATCTTTAACAGACCATGTTAATTGGATGTCAACCTTTGTTTCTTACTCTCCTGCTTACTGAGATTAAGAACCATTTGATTTAAGCACACTCTAAAGAATACGTGGAATATTTATAATAATACTAGCTTATAGGTAAAGCATGGGTCCTCATTCAAACATAGATACTCACAATGCAGTAAAGGATCATTCATCTTTAAAGAACAATGTAATAATGTATTTCATTATTAAATTGAATGTTATAAATTTTAATTTGTCCAGATCTACAAATATGCCAATGAGCAGTTTTTGGAAAGATATTGAAGAATGTTGCACCATGGTATGTGACAACACATAGGCTTCTTCATATTAGACTAAGAAAATAGAAATGACAAATTGTAAAAACACAGTACAACGTTTAAACATGTAAGTAGAAAAACTCTGTCACCATCTGCTGCATTACATTAATATTCTATTTTCTTATTCTATCCTGCTCTACCAATGTTATTTAATTTTTAGACATCCATGTGACATGTGTATTAAAATCTACTCTACCTTTTCAATTCTTATTTCTGCAAATTTAATCAAGAATTTGAATCAATAGCAATCATTTTGATGTGGCCATTTCTATGCCTTCTAGATTGCAGCACATGTTAGAACTTCGAAGATAATTTGTTTTAAAATTACTCTAAACCTGGGAAGTAGGCAGGAAGTAGACAGCAATGGAGAAAAGAAGTGGCTACTAACTGAAGAATGAACTTTGCAATGGGTCACTAAAACTTACATTTGCTTTTAAAGGTTATAGAATGCTGAGAGGAGAAAGATTTCCCAAGGTAAGGCACCTGATTAGCTACCGAATAGCAAGGGGTCAGTCCTGAAATCATAGTAGAAACATTATAAATATTGAACAGGTTGTATGTTTATAATTAGAAATATATAAATATGCATGTGTGCACACAAATGTATATATGTATGTATGTTATACAAGAAGAATTAAAGGAAAGAGGCCTTGAATTTGATAGAGAGCAGGGGGTGGAGTACACTGGAGAAATGAAATGAGGAAAGTAAAACAGAAGCTGATACATTAAAATTTCAAAAGTAAAAATACCATGAAAAAAGGGTTATTGATACATAAGCACACAAACTGACTCAGGACACAGCAGCATGGCTTGATAAGGAACAGAAATGAGACATCAGCACAATCCCAGGATTCACTAATATTTTCTTCCAGACACTAGCCTTGCATATCCAAAAATAATCCTAGTCTAAATTTTTTTTTTTTAAAAAAAACTAGTGACATTCTTTTAAAAAGTTAGTGTATGGGTAAGTTTGCCCCTGGATGATTTAATGCAATAATTCCATATACATATATATGTATATATATTGTTTCTATACCATATGAATACCTAAGTATTTGCTTTCATGTATTTATGGTCAATAAATATTTTGTGTATATGTATGTGTATATATGTATAAATGTATAAATGTGCCTATGTTAATTCATATGTGGTCTCATCTATCTGTATGACATGCCCGTTGGTGAAAGAGCAGTACTAAAGTCTTCTACTAATTGACTGTATAGCATAGTTCATCTCCTGATTTCTGTCTAGTAATTTGCTTTGTGAATTGAGGAAAACTCAAAGCTGATGCATGTGGTTAGTACTGAAATGTCCTCTCTTAAAAAAAAATTAAAACTAATATATGCATATGTGTGTATACTGCATGTATGCCTGGTACCCCTGAGGCCAGATGCGAGCATTGGCTCTCCTGTGACTGGAGTTACTATGGGTTGTGAGCTACCAGGTGTGTTCTGGGAGTCAAATCTAGGTCCTCTGGAAGAGTAACTAGTGTTGTTAACCACTGAGCAATCTCTCTAGCCCTTGTAATATCTTGATGGACTGTTCCTTTGACAAGCAAGAAGTTACTTTTATCTCATCAGTTTGCTTTGGTCTTTGGACCTTTTTGTCAGATGTAAAAATAGCAACTTCAGCTTATTTCTTGCTTTAATTTGACTGGAATTCCTTTGCCACCATTTTACTCTAAGTTAGTTTCTACCTTTGAGAGTGAAGTGCGTTTTTTAGAGACCACAAAAAAGATGGATCCTTTAAAAATATCTGGTCTGCTAATCTGTCTTTTGATTTAAGAGTTGAGACAATTGATGTTCAATGTTAGTATTGAAAAATGCAAAAAGATTCCTGCCATTTTGTTAAATTTATGGCATTTGTTTCTCAGTTCTCTTTTTCTCTTTTGTTTAATCAATGACCTAAAATAGTGATTGCTCATTATGAACTCTTGTAACTTCTCCTCCTCCTCCTTCTTCTTCTTCTCCTCCCCCTCCTCCTCCTCCTCCTCCTCCTCCCCCTCTTCCTCCTCCCCTTCCTTCTCCTTCTCCCCTCTACCCCCTCCTCCTTCTTTTTCTTCTTTTATCTGAAATGTTTCTTCCAGTATCTTTTGTAGGTGTTGGTTTGATGTAAAATAAATCCTTTAACTTATTTTTATTGTGGGGAATCTTTATTTCTCTTTTTATTATGGAATACAGTTTTGTTGAGTACAGAAGTCTGGGTTGGCATAAAACTTACTGTATATTATTCCAAGCTCTTCTAGCTTTTGAAATCTACAGTAGAAAAGGAAAACATTGTTTAAAAATGTTATTCTTAGAAGCTTGCTTGTATCTGTAACTTTATCTAAGAATAATAAGAATAGAGGAAGGAGAAAAACCAAGGTTAAAGGAAGAGAGACTATTTTTAATGTAATCATATATAATTATATAAAAATATAATGTATTTTAATATAATAAAAATTATAGAAGAAATTTTCCTTAAACTGAAGATGCTTATCAAGATACAAGAAGCATACAGTACACCAAACAGACTAGACCAAAAAGGAAGTTTTCTTCTGAACTTGAAAATAAAATCACTGAACATACACAACAAAGGGGAAAATACAAAGTAATATAAAAAGCAGGTATATTAGAATAACACCTGACTTTACACTGGAGACTCTAAAATCTAGAAGGGCTCAGACAGATGTTCTACAGATTATAAGAGACCACAGATACCAGTTAAAGTCACTATACATAGTAAACTTTCAACTAAAATAGATGTAGAAAATAAGATGTATATAATAAAACCAATTTTTAAGCAATATTTATCTAAGAATCAAGACCCACAAAAGGTGATAGAAGGAAAGCACCAACTTAAATGGGAAAAACCATATCCAAGAAAACACAAAGAATAAATAATCCCAAACCAGCAAATCAAAAGAGGGGAAACACACACACACTCAAGCATGCACACATGCACCATCACCACCACCACTACCACAACCACCACCACCACCACCTACCACCACCACTACAATAAATCCAATAACAAAATGGCAGGAATCAATAAACACTCCTCATGGATATCTCTCAAATTAATGGTCTCATTTCTCCAATAAGAAGACACAGACTAACAAAAAAGATGACAAAAGAGGATTTGTCTTTCCTCCTTATCCAAGAAACACAACTTAACTTCAAGGATAGACATTAAAAGGCAAAAGGATTAAGAAAAATATTCAAAGAAAGTGCATCTAAGAGACAAGTCCATGTAATGATATATGACAAAATAGATTTCAACCCAAAACTTATGAGAAGTGATATGAAAGGATAGTACATACACATCAAAGGAAAAGTTTACCAAGATGACATTTCCATTCTACACATCTATGCACCAAACACAAGGGTACCCAAATTCATAAAGAAAACACCACTACAGCTTAAATAAATATTCACCCTCTTACACTGATAATGGGAGACTTCAATACCCAACGCTTGCCAATAGAAAGGTTATCCACACAAAAACTAAGCAGAAATTCTGGAACTAACTGATTCTATAAATAAATGGACCTAACAAATACATAAAATTCCTACCAAAACACAAATGAATATATCTTCTCAGCACTGTAGATGTAACCAACCGTCTTATTAAATAAGAAACACAGAACCAATGTAAAAGAGAAAGCCAAGAGGTCAGAACTCAGAGCTAAAATCTCACCCTTCCTCCTGCAGTGGTCCTACCTCTCCGAAAGAGACCTACTTCCTGTGTGTTTGTCTTGATATAGACTTTCTGTTCTGCCTTCTCATTGGTTGTAAACCCAAACACGTGACTGCCTCGTCACTGCCTGTAAGTATAGCCCTCCAGGTCTTAAAGGCGTGTGTCTCCAATGCTGGCTGTATCCTTGAACACACAGAGATCTACCTAGTTCTGTCTACCAAGTGCTGGGATTAAAGGCATGAGCCACCACTGCCACATTCTTGCTATGGTTCTAATAGCTCTGACCCCCGGGGCAACTTTATTTATTAACATACAATTAAAATCACATTTCAGTACAAATAAAATACCACCATACAGCACCTCATGGAACTTTCTCAAAAATTGACCTCATGCTCAATCACACAGCAAGTCTCAGCAGATGTAAGAAAATTGAAATAACTTCTTACATCCTATCTGACAGCCATAGATTAAAGCTGGATATAAACAAAACCAGAAAACTTACAAACTCATGAAAATTGAACAACTCACTATTGAATTAAAAATGGTCAATACTGAAAGAAAAGTCTTTCTAGAATAGGATGAAAATGAATATCTAACATACCCAAATATTGTGGGACAATAATAGGTGATTCTAAGAGGAAAGTTCATAGCACTCAGTGCTTACATAACAGAATTAGAGAAATATCATACTAGCAACTTCACAGACATCTGAAAGCTTTAGAACAAAAAAAAAATTATACCCCAAAATAGTAGAGAACTAGAAATAGTCAAGCACAGAATGGAAACCAATAAAATAGAAACAAACAAACAAAAATAAAACCAAGAATCAATAAAACAAAGACATGTTTCTTGGTGAAAATCAATGAGATTGACAAACTTTTATACAAATTAACTAAGGGAAGAGAAAGAAGATCCTAGTCAACAAAATTAGAGACAAAAAGGGAGATAAAACAATGAATACCAACCAAATCATAAGGGCATACTAATGGATAACTTTCCTTATACATACTACTTAACAAAGTTAAATCAAGAAGAGCAGGTAAGCAATTTAATCAGACCTCTAACTTCTAGTTAAGTAGAAACAGACATCAAATATTTCCCAATCAAAAAAAGCTGATGGCCAGAAAATTTTAACACAGCATTCTAACAGACTTCCAAAGAAGTTTCAATGCCAATAGTCACCAATTTATTCCACAAAATAAAATCAGGAGGTCCATCCCCCAATTTATTTAATGAGGCCACAGTCATCCTAGTACTTAAACCACAAAATACCCAACAAAAAAGGAGATTAGAGACCAATTTCCTTTATAATCATAGATGCACAAATTCTCAGTAAAATACTTGCTAAATTCAAGAATAAATCAAAAGGTGCACCATAATCAAATACTATTCACTCAGTGATGCAGAGAAGGTTAAATATACATAAATCTGTACATATAGTCCACAACAGAAACAGACTGAATGATGAAAAAACACACCATCTTATTAGATACCTAAAAGTCCTTTGACACAATCCCCTTCATGATAAAAGTCCCAGAAATTTTAGGGTTACAAGGGACATATGTCAACATAATCAAGGCAGTTTACAGCAAGCAGACTGCCAACATCAAACTTAAATGGAGAGAAACTCAAAGAAATTCCACTAAAATCAGAAACAAGACAAGGTTGTCCAGTGTCTGCAAACCTATTCAGCATAATACTCAAAGTTTTAGCTAGAGCAAAAAGATAAAATGAAATCAAGGCAACACAAACTGGAAAGGAAGAAGTCAAAGCATCTTTATTGGAGGTAATATGATAGTAAATATAAGTGACCCTAAATATCCCACCAGGAAACTCCTGCCACTGTTAAATATAATTGGCAATGTAGCTTCATACAAAATTAACTTACAAAATCATTAACTTTCCAATATGTAAATGGCAAATGGGTTGAGAAAGAAATCACAGAAACTACACCTTTCACTATAGCCTCAAATAATATGGAGTATCTTGGAATAACTTTCATCAAACAAGAGAGAGACTTGTAGGATAAAAACCTTAAGACGTTGAAGAAAGAAGCATAAGGTGTCAGAAGATGGACAGATCTCCCCATACTCACGGATCAGTAGGATGAACAGAGTGAAAATGGACAAAAGCAATCTACAGAGTCAATGGTCTGGGTCTATGATCCTGCTGCAGCCAGTATCTGTGTTGAACTCTGTGACTCCTGTCGCCATCAAGAGCTATGCAACTACCCAGAGTCTGAACTGCCACATGGGGCCAGGATGGAGCCCAGGGACCACCCTGCTGTTGAGCCCATCAGGATCTGAGATGCCTGCACTCCTACCTGGGGCCCTGGTGACAACTGGCTCCAAGCTGCTGCTGCTTACCACATCCGGGTCCGTGATCCTGTAGTAGTTAGGGTCTGTGTGGATGTCCGTTGCTTGCATTATCATCAGGGGCCCATGCACATCAAGTGTTGAACCATGCAGTGAATGAGGTGTTGTTGAAGTACAAGGGTCCTGCCGAGTTTGCCCCAACCCCATTGGCCCAGAGAGACCTGCATGCCCTTAACAGGAGAGCTGACCACTAACCACCCCGGCCCTCGGTTAATGGACCCTGATGATCCCAGCAAGGGAATGCTGGCCCCACACCCTAATAGGAGCGAGCTGCCCCACCCTCACACTTGGGAAAACTGGCCCTACCCCTCACCACAGGCCTGGGAGAGCTGGCTTTGCCCCTTACCTAAGGAGAATAGTCCCAGCAGCCTGGATTTACCAACTCAGCTGCCACTTAGGCATACATCCTGAGCTTGGAGTAGGTGCATCCCAACATCTAGCCCATCTTTGATGACCTGCTAGAGTGTGTGAAGGGACTGGTCCTCTGGAACCATAGACACAGGATCTCCATGATTTGGGACAAGAGCAGGGTTATCAGAGAGGATTTTCGGTAGGGGTCCAGGTGTTTTGTTGTTGTTTTGTTTGTTTTTCATTGTTCAAGACAGGGTTTCTCTGCATAGCTTTGCGCCTTTCCTGGAACCCCCAGTTTTTATGGTGTACCAAAGCCAGAGGCTTGAACCTGACCATCAACTCATTACACAATTAACATTTGCCAGTAAAGCTGTTTGAACAACAGGGTCTACTGCATGCTACCCTCTAACTCCCAATGCCACGAAGATGAATGAAGAAGCATCCGAGAGGTAGGAAAGACAAAGGAGTGAAGTGGGGTTTTCTGTTTGTTTGTTCATTTTTCTTTTTTAAAATGATTGTTTATTTTTATGTTATTTTTACTCTTTTCTTAGCTTTCTTTTGGGGGAGGAACTGCAAGAGGGAGGGGCTGGGTAATGAATAGGATTGGGGTGCATGATATAAAATTCCCAAAGAATCAATTAAAACAAAAAAAACCCACAAAAACAAACAACAACAACAAACAGGGATTACACAAAGCAGGGGAATGTGCTACTGTGCATTTCCTCTAAGAGATTAAGTATCGATTGTCACTTGGTCTCATACTTTATAAACTCTTTGAAACAAGCGGAATGTATGGACTTGTTACAATAACTGACAATTGGCTGAACTATCTGCTATACAGAGTAGCTCAACCCAAAGAATGACAATTTGGTAGACTTGACTGAGGATAGAAAGGGAAAATTATGGGGACATAGGAGAGAAAAGAGTTCAGAATCTTCATAGTTTTTTTGGAAGCCCTTTAGCAGCTGAGAATCAAGGTTACCTACAAAGAGACAATACTTCTGTTATATAGAAATATTTTCAAGTAAGAATGTTAAAATATCATTGAACTACAAGGCCTGAGTGTGTATCTTACCTTGAGTACCACCTTACTTCTTTCCCAGATATTTTGTAGGATTCTCACAAGATGTTAATTTCTGTAAACATTGAAAATATCCAACTTCTTCACACCTCTTTTGTGATCCAGATTTTGTCTTTAATCTATCGGCTGTAATTCTATCCAGTGTCTATCATAATCCTGATAGTAAATCTATCACGATTTCACTGTAGTCTCATTTATATTCCTTAGGAGCCCTTTGAGATACAGCATCAGAAGCCACCAACATTGATTATATATAACTATAACAACAAAGTCAAAATATGGAGGGATTTTTTAAAAAAGCATTAAGATTAACATGAAAGAAGCCAGTTGCCAAAAGACTGGAGAGCCCTCCCAGGAGTTGTATCCATGAAACAAGACAGAGAATGCGGGTGAAAAGCCTCAGGGATGGCCATCTGACTGTCACAGAAAGATGGAGCTATTTAAATAACCTACAATGGGTATTGACATTGGAGACCCAAGGCACTTGAGGCTTGGTCCTGTCCCACCTCTCTAAACTTCCCCCTTTTAGAGGAGAGCCTCTATCTTCTGTTATAAAACCTCTATTTCCATCATATTTCTGTGTCCTGGATTAATTTTCTTCCAGGAAACAGGAACCTGGAACTTCAGCAGATGACCCCAGACTCAGACCCATCTATACCACAGCTAATAAGCTAATAAAAGATAATCACGAGGTGTTCTCTCCTGAGAAGCAGGCACCCATGTGCTTGGAGTTATGCTTCCCTCTGGTCAAGTGCTTCTTTATTGACCCTATTCTTAAATCTGTGTTAAAAATTCATTTAATATATGCCAACTCTACTTCTTTTTAATTGAAAATAAAAAAAAAAACCCTCAATAATGAAAGCACTGCTGTGGTATCACCACTCCTGATTTTAAGTTGTACTACAAAGCTAGAGCAATAAAAATAAAATGTTATTGGCAAAATTATATACACATTGGCCAATGGAATAGAATTGAAGACCAAGAAATAAATTCACACCTATGGACATCTGATTTTCAATAAAGAATCCAGAAACACTGTAAGAAAAGACAGTATCTTCATCAAATGGTGCTGGTCAAATCGGATGACTACAGGTAGAAGAATACAAACAGAGCCATGCTTAACTCCCTGCCCAAAACTCAACTGCAAATGGATCAAAGACCTTATAACAACACTATGTCACTGATGGTGATAGGGGAGAAAGTGGTGAGGAATGTTGACTCATTAGCTCAGTAAAAAACAAAACAAACAAACAACAACAACAAAAACTTTCTGAACAGAACACCATTAGCACAGATTAACACAAAGATTAACAACTAAATGGGACATCATGAAACTGAGAAAATTCTGCATGACAAAGGACACCATCATGTGGACAAAGTGACAGCCTATGTAATGGGACTGTATTTTGACAAGTATATCTCTGAAAGACAGCTAATACTCAAAACTGGAAAGAACTCAAAAAACTAGATATCACGAAAACAAATAACGCAATTAAAGATGAGATATAGATCTAAACAGAATTCTCAAGAGGAATTTCAAATGACTGCGAAACAAAGAAATGTTCAACATCCTTTGTCATCAGGGAAATTCAAGTCAAAACAAATTTGAGAGTACTTTACACCCATCAGAATGTCTAAGATCAATAAAACAAATGACTGTTCATGCTGGAGAGAATGTAGAATAAGAGAAACACTCGTCTATCGCTGGTGGGAGTGCAAACTTGTAACCCACTATAAAAATCAGTGTGGTAGGTACGTAGTAATATGGAAATCTATCTAGCTCAAGATCCAGCTGTACCACTCAGGCATATCCAAAGGATGCTTCATCCTACCACAGAAAAAAATTGCTGAAACATTCATTGCTGCTATATTCACAATAACCAGAAATTGGAAACAACCTAGATGCCCCTCAAAAGATGAATGCATAAAGAAAACAATAAAATACTACTTACATAATGGGATATAATTCAGATGTTTTTAAAAAAAAGGAAATTTGCAGATCAATGGATGGAAATAGAAAAAAAAATCACCCTGAGTGAGGCAACCTAGATACAGAAGGACAAATGTAGACATATTCTCTTATATGTGGATATTAGCTGTTTAGTGAATGAGTGCCAGCAATAACTCATAGAACTACAGAGGTTATAGAGGTAACCTACGGAGGTATACAGTAAGGCACTAGGGCAGACAGGTACATCTCCCTAGGAAGGGGAAATAGAATAGACAGACATGGATCTGTGAAGGGTGGGACTGGGTGACCAAGTGGGAAGGGGGAAGAGAGGGAGACAAGGGGGGATACTGGGAGAGGCAGCTAAAAGAAAAAGTCATTTGAGGGGTGGTATGGAAACCTAATACAACAGCATCTTCCTCAATATATACATATATGAAGGCAATCTAAATGAAATCGTCACATAACAGGGCAGACAGAGTCCTTTCTGGACATCTATTGGCTTCAAATTTAGCTTCCCTAACCAATATTGGTTTACACATATTTGAGATGTTGGCAAAAGGTGTTATGTGAGAACCACCAAATAACTCAGGCTTTTGGCAAGACTAGAGTTCCCTTTCCACAAACTGTTGGCAAGACTCTATTGCTGAATATATCACCTACACAACTCATTGAACATGTAGTTGAGCTGGTACCTACATGGTTCTACCCCTATGTCGTAGTGTCTTTGGTACAGGGAGCTACTCTGCTTGCTGCCAAAGGAAAAACATAAAACTCCAATCCAGCCACACCCAGTTTGATCTATCTATTATGGTGTTCACTTGCAAGATAAGCTAGTGCAATGACTGCACAAGGCATGTTGGAGTAACCAAGCAAAGTCTGGTTTGACTTAAGGTTCTCTCCCCAAGATGGAACCCATAATTGACACTGCTTGAGTGACCAAGAGCCTCATAATAGAAAGCCCAGGGATTTAGGGTGATACCAAACACACTTGTCTAAAATTAAAAAAATGTAGTAATAAAAATGACTTTGAATCATATTCTGCTATACTTATCTGTGGTGATATTATTATTTGTGCTGAAATGGGGTGATATTTTATTTGTGCCTTGATAAAATAAAGCTTGCCTAGAGATCAGAGAAAAAAGACCGGCACAGGTAGTAGAGCGTGAGACACATCTGCTCCTGGCAGGACCCATTTACTTCAAAGAGAAAGATGGGCGACGAAGACACTCCATATGGTGTTTATCTTCTTCTTGGCAAAAATAGCCATTTGGGCAAGAGACTGTTCTTGCCTGGACTGCTTGACAAAATATATTGACTGGATATGCAGGACCCACAGGAAGGTGGCCACTGAACTTCGCAAGATGAGATGGTCCTTCAGGTTCCTGCTTCACAGAAGAAACTGCCAGACATTCTACAGGATACAGAGAGAAGCAACTGAGAGACTCTAGTTCTGTAGGATAAAGAATGGAAGCCCCAATGTTAAAAAAAAAAAAAAAAAAAAAACTTTGGGTGACTGTCCAGGCAGCCAGCTGTCTCTGTCATTCTAGATTTTTGGAAGTTGCTTACAATGCTCTTCCTGTTTACTTAGATAATAATGTATCCTTCTGAGGTCTTTGATGTGTTGAAGACTAGGTAGTTATAATTATGGTTTTCCTTGGTTATGATAAGTGATAAAGTAGATTTGAAATCTTAGACTAACAAATATAGGATAGATAAGATATCTTCTTTAGTTTTGCCAAATACAAATAGCCTAGATATTATAACTATAATTCTTGCTTGATAACTGTTTTGTTATATGTAATTTTACTATGTTGAAGTTAAAACCTTCCTTTTGAATAAAAAGAAAAGGGGAAATGATGGGTGATATCATTCTATATGCTGTGAATATGTGTTGTTCTTATTGGCTGATAAATAAAGCTGTTAGGCCAATGGTGAGGCAGAATAAGGTTAGGCGGACATTCCAACTAGAGAGAGAGACGAAAGAGAGCCCACCCCCACCAGGATAAAGAAAGCCAAAGAAAGTCCAGCCATGTGCTCCGGCCTGAGCTGTGTAACCGGGCTTGAGCCAGGGTTCCTGTAAGCCCATACATGGCTTTTTAATGAATTCATGCCATGTTCATTGAGTACCAATTGTAGATGAATTTCTAAATGGTCTTATTAAATAAAAAACATGGAGCCAAATTTAGGAGTGAAAGCCTTAGAAAGATCAGGGAAATAGGGAAAGCCACCAGCCAACCTTACCTCACCAACTCTGCAGCTTCCAAATGCGAGTTACTTCCTATCTACCCACGCACATAGGCTTTGCTGTTCTGTCTGCCCTCTGATTCGCTCTATGTCCAGCTACCTCACTTCCTCTTCCTACCCAGCTCTGTCACTTTCTGTCTGTCTGTACAGACCTCCAGACCTTCATGGTTAACTAGTGTTGGAATTAAGGTATGTGCCACTACACTAACAGATCAGTTCCTTGCTCATCCATCATCAGAGAAGCTTCCACCTGCGCAGCTGGGAACAAATACAGAGATCCAAAGCCAGACAATTTGTGAGACACTTTGGAACACTAAGCCCTAAATGGGATGTCACCATCAATTTCCTCTGCACAGGGCTCATGGAACCTCACTGAAGAAGAGTTGGAAAGAGTGCAAGAGCCAGAGGGGTGGAGCACATCAAGGAGACAAAGCTCTGGAAATCAACAGGATCAATGAACATATGAACTCTTAGAATCTGAGGCAGCACACACTGGGTCTGCATGGGCCTATACCAGGTGTGGTCGTGAATCTGAAAGGAGTAGGGGACACATGCCGTCATGCCTAGCTCAGAAGTTATCTCCAACTGAAGAGCACATACAAATAAAAATTTAGTTTCCTCCAAGGATGTCTTAACGGGGAAACACACTGCTCTTAAGGGCAGGCTGCATTTCCAGCAGCAGATGGCCAACAGAAAACAGCTCAAGGGTACCTGTGGAGGTTCCTTGCTCATAATATTTGTTGAGACTATTTTTTTTTAAACTTTTATCTTATTTCACACACACACACACACACACACACACACACACACACACACACACACACACTTTATCTTCATTTCTATACACAGGTCCTTTGAATATATGTTATGTCCTCCAGTTTAGTGTTTTTATAGGATTCCCGAGTGCGTCAAGGAGTGTGTCTCTGCATGTGTATCTGGCTTTACTTTTTGTGTCTTCTCTTGAGCTGTTTTTCTTCTCCTTTTTTTTTTGTTCAATTGTGATGTGATAGCTTTTCTTATATTATAATTATTCCTAATAAACCTGTTTTTTTTCTAATGAGAGAAAGAAAGGGGGTGAGTTCAGATGGGAAATGGGGTAGAGACAAATTAGGAGGAGTAGAGAGAGGGTAAATTATATTCAGAATATGTTACGTTAGTAAACAATCTATTTTCAGTAAAAAGGAAAAAATAACATGTCAACTGTGATGGCTAAAAAAAATAAGGTAACAGAATGACTATTTGACAAAGTTATACCACTGTTGGGCATCTAGGCTAAGGATTTTAAATAAATCCACCAGAGAGATATTTGCACATCCATGTTATTTCACCACTAGTCACAATCATCAAGTTATGGAATCAGCCAATGTATCTATCAACAGATAAATGGCTAAATCAAATATGGTGTGTATACACAATGGAGTTCAAATGAGCCATAAGCAAAATTGAAGTTATGCCATTTGCAAGAAGATACAACTGGAGATATATCTTCTTATTAAGTAAAGTAATTCAGACCAAGAAAGTAAAATTTGCATGTTTTCTCTCATTTGTAGATTCTGGCTACTGTAGAGACATAAAGACGTGACATGGGGAGCAACATTGTCTAGGGGGAGGAAGGTGATGAGTAGGAAGGGAAGAGGTTGATATTGAGTATTCAAACAGTACAAGTACAGCACTTGAATGAAACTGTATTTGTGAATCCATTACAATATTCAGTGTATATATGCCAATAAAATATTTAAAACACAAAAATATGGATATAGAAAATGCGGTGTATATGCAGAATGGAATTTCTTTTATCCATAAAGAATGAAATTATGTTGACTGCATAAAAATGGATTAAACTGGCGATCATTAAACTAAATTATTTTCTCCCCCTTTAATTCAGTTGCATTTTCTTAGGAGAGCTTAGTTATTTGAGTCAGGGTCTCTCTATGTGTCCCAAAGGACAGCTTAAAGACCAGGCTGTCCTTCAGTTCAAGATCCTCCTACTTCTGCCTTCCAATTGTTGGGATTAAAGGTGTGTACCACTATGTTCTACAATAAATGATACTCGAAGAACTAACTCTAAAAAAATGAATATCATATTTCCTATCATTTGTATGCCATATATTTTTACATCGGTATATGCAATCATTTATATACAAATATAACATTTATGAATATACACATTTATATTTTGAAAATACATATATACTATGTGTGTATGTGTTATATGTACACATACACAGACATACACATATATATTACACATTGAGATTATGGGACAGAAGGGGAATAGTAGAAGGAAAGAATGGTAAAGACATGATCAGTGAAAATCATCAAATTACAAGATATACTTGAAAGAAAATATAAAACTCATCACTTTTTAAAACAACTATATGCCAATACAACTTACAAAAATACATAAATGTGTTCAGAAGCAATTTCAACTGCCCAATTTGATAGTTGTATGTTTTCAGTCTTTGTTTAGAGAAACATAGACATGGTGGCTACAGGAGCAGTGGTGGAGGCAGCCTCAGCCAAAGGCTTCCCACCTACGGAGTGTGGGGTTCTGTGTGTCTCCTTATGTTAGTGTTGCTGGCCTACTTCCTTGTTGCTTACTCCTCTAGTATCTGCAACATCTTTCTAAGCATGAAACACCCTACATTCATTGTTATTGTTTTAATCATACCTCAGATACTTTTCCTTCTTTTCTTCAATTCTTGATTGAAAGAATGAAGATCATTAAAATATTTAAGGTTCATGAAATAGACATATAAATAATAGGGATGTTATATTTACAAATAAAAGGTTTGAAATAGAGGAAGCAGGATTGAGCATTTCTATTCTGCAAAAGAGCTCCTAACTTAATTTCTTAGTACTTTCTCAAAAGAAAACGTGAGCAAGAATTTATTTGTAGGATATATGTTTTATCCTCATTAGAAAGTTGGACAGACTCTAACATTTTATTATAAGGATGAAGAATTCTGCAGAAAGATTAAAATCATTTTATCTGTGTGTGGTTATTTATGATCTCTTAGGAAGAAATTAGAGGGATAGTGGCTTTACTTTTTGTTATTTTCATTGAGATTATTTTAATCATCTACAAATGGAATGGCAGAGATGGACCATTTTTCCATAATTTATAATGTTTATAGTATTAGGCAATGATACAAAATTTGACTAATTTTAAAAACATATTTAGCTTTGATCTCATTTAAGGATAGGATTTGATTATTCTCTTCAGTTTTTTTATTAAGCTGCAATTTGTGAGAGTAATATACTTGAAATTAAATAGAAAATAAGCCTACTTTTTAAAGTTATTTAGGGCTGCTTTAGAAACATTCTATTAAAGTCATTTTATTAAATAACTTTGATTTCATTAACTCAGGAAAAAATATTTAAATCTCTTCTCTTCTGTCTTTACAGCAAGTAAAGTAATGACCACTGGTCTGACCAGAATAAATGAACTAAATCAATAGAAGGAACAAATTTTCTCAGTTATTAAATTTTTTACATTTCTATTTCCCAAAATTTAAAGGTATATAAATAGTAGTGATCCATATGAAACATTATCAGTTCTAATGAATTCCAATATTTCCACACTTGCTTTTATATTTTAAAACGTTTTCATGGCTTCACTCACTGTACATGGTCAACACATCATTCAAACACTCATTTTCTACTCATGATTTTAAGAGACATTTTAGACTCTTTTAACAATAGTTTCTGTGCCTGCCATGTGTCATTTCTTCTCTTTCTTCAATTGTGTTAGATAATGTAGCATGTTGAAATGCAGAATTACAGCTCTTCCTGTAAAATATTTTTATATCTGCATGTGTTTAAAAACAGTATACATATTTCAATATATTACATTCTAAAATATTGTAATACTAGTATTTTACTTTTTATATTTCTGACCACCATTAAGAAAAATCATATAATTGGTTACATGTTATTTTTCTGCTGTCTTGGACCTTATAATTTACACATATTTAGTTTTAATGGCCGCTTTCCCTAGTTTCATTATAAGAAAGAGTGCGTTTGAAAACTTTATTATTTACTAACGTGCACATTACATTCTCTCCCGCTGAACTAATCCTCAAATGGAGATTGAACATTTAGGACAGTGATAAGGTGATGAGAATAACTAGATAGTAAGAGGGAGACTGTGTAACTTGAAGATACAAAGTCCATTCCTAATGTATTTCTCTTTTGGTATTATTAGCCTGAGTGCAGCACTCCCTACAGCCTGGGACTGCCTCACCTCCTAGTACTCATGGTTTTAGGAAGTACCTTATATTTCTATTTGATGAACAACACAGATAATCTACAATATCTACAATGCTTCAAGAGAGAGTACAGAAATCCTCCAATATTCTCTTTTCTTCCTGCTTATAGAAGATAATTTATGTCCTTTTCTGTTCCTATCACTTGTATTTTACCTCCCTCACCTTAATCTTTTTTTTTTTTTTTTTTTTTTTTTTTTTTTTTTTTTTTTTTGAGACAGGGTTTCTCTGTGTAGCTTTGCACCTTTCCTGGATCTCGCTCTGTAGACCAGGCTGGCCTCGAACTCACAAAGATCCGCCTGGCTCTGCCTCCTGAGTGCTGGGATTAAAGGTGTGGGCCACCACCGCCCTGCCCCACCTTAATCTTAAGGATTTCTTCACCCTCCCCACCAAGAGTTTCTTTTGGGTTTCCTCGATTCTACAGACATGGTATTTTAAACCATAAATCTAAAGATTCAACCCTGGAATCCAAATATAAATGGGCCATGGTAAGTCCTCCATGGTCCTGTGGATGGAGCCACACACATGAACACAGGCAACACATATTGGACCTGGTAGATGATAAAAACACAAGCTCCAAAAACCAGAAGACATGAAGATAGATCTTGGAGGCATTAGGGGGAGAAATATGGGTGGACATGATCAAAATCCATTGTGTGCATAATATTATGAAAGGATTCATAAAAATATTATATGAAAAGGAATTGGAAATTCAGTTGCTTATTTCATTGCATATTGGTTCCTAGGCAATTCCATAGCTCCAGGCTTGGGAGACTTGCTCCTTGATTTGGAGAATGCTGTTACTTTTATTCCCCTTTTCTCCTTCTCATGTCACTTATACCCTAAGGAGGATACAGTAATAAAGATGCACACCAGTATGAAACTAAGTAAATTTTAGATTTCTAGCTAATTAAATGGGAAGCCCTCGAGTGTCAGAAAGCATAAAGGAAACAAAGAGAGAAGCGCTTTCGGGGAGTCACCCCATGAAAATATCGTGACATTCAAACGCCTCTCTAAGAGTGTACTTGATGCTCATCAGATAGTAAGTAAGATATTGAGGTATGCTGCTGTGCTTCCTGCCCACAGACTGGTATTAACTGCTGCACATGCCTGAAGGATCCAAAGGGCACCATCAAGGATTTGATGTTAGCTATACTCATAGTAGGTATGGGGGCCAGAGAGCTAATTGGCCTTTATAGCTGAATCATTTGTCTATCAGAACCAATCTAAATAGTTTCTGTAGGATTTAAATATCAAAGTATAATACTGAAAATGCCTAATATATAGTCCAAAGATATCTGGTATTGTACCTACTAGTACTTCAACACATGGGGTAATGCTCATCAATAAGTGTGTTTCAGTCAGATTTTTATCAATATAATGAGATAATTGAGATAATTAACATACAATGAGGAAAGCTTGTTTGGCTCTCAGTATTGGATGGTGGGGTCCATTATTGGTTGGCATCATGAGTTTGGGCCTCTGGGGAGGCATTACATCATGACAGGTGCACACACTGGGGAAAAAGTATCATTACAAAGAAGCAACATTTCAAAGCTAAGAAGGCACCATATATTTTGAAGCCACATCCACTATATCCTGAGGACATTCCCCTCTGGTTCTTCTTAGCCAAGGTCCCCCTACATTCCCATTGTTTCACTCTGGAACCAACTCTTTAACACATCAGCCTCTGTGGATACTCCAGGTCTAAATTTAGAAATATTTAAAATGAAAATAACACTGATATTTAAATTATCTGAAAACATTTTAAAATAACTATTTTGCACATATTCTAGTGAAAAAATCACTTAAATTCTAGAAATAGAACGTTAACAAAAGTAACAAATAAATGGGAAATGAACAATGATCATAAACTATAGGATTGTAGGGCATAATATCAAAACTCACAAGCTGCACTGAACAGCAGGGCATAGGTTAAAAAGAACTGCCAACTTTTGTATCATTAAGGTATGAACAAACAAGAAAAAAGTAATGAGAAATGAACAGAGCTATATATACAAGTGAGTGAATAAGAAACATGGAGCTCATTTTTATATATTTGAACAGAAACAATGGATGTAGAAATTATCTGAAGAAATAATATGTGAAAATTTCCATCTTGTATAAGATATATAAGGCTGGCTTCAGGAAAGGTGATTGTCAGGCAGGAAAAATTGACAGAAGTCTTAATCCAATAGTGTGAGTGCTCTCAACCTACTGAAAAGTGGTAGTATTTTATTTACTTAGTTATTTATTCTTGTTTTTTTAAAAAATTATTCTTATCCCAACCACAGCCTGCCTTCCCTCTTCTTCTCCCAGTACCCTGCCTCACTGTACTTACCCTGGGATATCAACTGAATATGGCATAACAAGATGCAATAAGACTAGGTATGAACTTTCACATAAAGACTAGATCAGGCAAACTAGTAGGGGTAAAAGTGTTCCCAGAGCAGGTAAAAGAGTCAGAGACACCCTAACTCCAACTTTAAGAGTCCAACAACAACAACAACAAAAACAAGCTACACAAATGACTGGTGTTGGGAATGTAGCTTCTTGGTCAGAGTGCTTGCCTAACATGCACAAGGCCAAGAGTTCAATAGTCAGTACAGCTTAGACCAGGCATGGCAATACTCCCATTTAATTCTAGTGCTTGGGAAGTTGAGGTATGACTGTCCAAAGCTCAAAGTCATCCTTAGTGGCAGGTTAAGAAGTCAGAGAGTTGGAGGCAACAGGACTATTGGAGACCAGCAGGCCTCCCTCAATTAAAAAAAAAATGGAAGAAAAGAAAAGGGAAAAAGGAAAGAAACTAAATCTGACAGTTGTGCATGTACCCTAAGGAGATCAGAAACTTGTCTAAAGAGTCTACAAAATACCTTTATATGATTTTTACCATATCTTCACTCATATTTATCTGGCAACATATTTTGTACTTTTTTTTCAGTTAGTAGAAAGTAATACTGTGTATAGTGTAATATTACCTAAAAAATTTAAAAAAGTGAAGTTATGACCAATCCAACACCTGATTGAATCTCAATGAAAGATTAGGGTGACCCAATTACACAACTTCCCAAAGAGTGAAAAAAATGATGGGAGGTACAGCAATTTTTAACAATGATAACTGGGAAATAGGAAGGAATTATAAAGGAATAGCAGGCAGATGATGGGGTAATCGTAATATGCACACTTACTAACATTTCCAAAAATGAAGTTAATTTTATGATCTTAAGAAAAATCTTGTAGGACTATAAATCAAATAAAATCCTCATAAACGTCAATGAAATATTTAATGTATCTTATATTATGTATAAACTTCTTTTATAGCATTGAAAGCATATAGGGATTTATTACCACTGTCAAGTGTTGTAAACTATGTAGTTTTTGGACTGGAGAGATGGCTCAGAGGTTAAGAGCACTGACTGTTCTTCCAGAGGTCCTGAGTTCAATTCCTAGCAACCACATGGTGGCTCACAACCATCTGTAATGAGATCTGGTGCTCTCTTCTAGCTTGCAGGAACACATACAAACAGAGCACTGCAAACATAATAAATAAATAAATCTTAAAAAAAAACTACCAGACTTTTTAATACTGGTAATTTTAACAGATCTGTTTATATTAGTGAACATGTAAATAGTGAATGTAATATTATTTCATAACCTTACGATGATCATAAAGTCACAGATGGTAATTTTAAAATTTCAAATAATAAGGCAACATTTAATAATTGCATAAAGCTCTATTTGATATAGGTGATAGCATTCTAGAATATTATAACTTTTTAGAAAATCTACACACTCAATTCAATTTAAGATGAAGAATCTTTGTTTTTTTTTTCTAAAAGCAGAAAATAAGCATGACCTTAGCTAATGGTCATTAGTAATGACTATAGCCACATTATATTTTATACTATTTAGCATTCAGAACGGAAAATATTATCTGGCTATAAAAGATTAGTTAGTTATTAATTGCCAAACTCATGGTATAGTGGCAAAAGAACTGTTTATAATGTAAGTTATAATATAAGTAAGTATCTTACTAAGGGATCGCAACACCACATTAAGTAAGCAAATCTTGTAACTGTACATTGATCATGTACAATTACAAACAAAAGTGGCATTCTGAAAGATTAGTGCTTGAGCCTCTAATATTAATGCAGTGCAATGTATTTTATGATGCTATTTTTCTCAGTGACGTTCATGAACACACATGCACACACATACAATCGTGACTTGTCAAGAGAACAATACAGGGAAGCAATGCATATAGTTTTCTAAGCCCCACTAATTGTTGTAGATTTTCTTTGTTCTTAATTTGGAATGTTTATTTTCAAGCATAGACTACCAAAATTCAAGAGGTCTATTTTTGTATTGAAACTCACAGTGATTAGGTTTTTCAATGACAATTGGCAAATGGAAGATTTGTATTAGTAAGAACACAACATGCTGGGACACTTTTCTACAATACACATTAATCTGCATATAGTCAAATACCTCAGGCTTTCAATACTCCAATGTGTATACTAGTAGATAGTTAAATATTAAATTAATCTGATTTATTCCTCATTGAGACCATGTCCGTAATTATCCTTTGATAACCAGAAAGCATTATTAAATATTATTAATCAAATATAAATAAGTAATTTGCTTCAGCTAAACCACATCCTTCAGTCTGTGGTTTATATAATATAGTGTCCAGAATCAGATGTCACAGATGGACATTTACTAGGTCTGGAATTCTTAACAGTAGGCAAGCTTTGGCTTAAGCACCTAAAGAAATGTGATTGTTGTCAGTATCTCACAGCCTTGGGTTTGGTAAATCTGTGGGTCCCTTTTCTTCTTTCTATCTCTGTTGTAAGCATGTCCTTCCAGACAATTTGAGATACCTTACTCTGTCTAAACCTACCTCCCTTATATGGTTTCTTTTTCACCATGTGTATAACCTTCATACCAGCTTAACTTAAATGGTATAATTTTGTTTCCTTCTTTCTTCTTTCTTCTGTCCTTCATTCTCCTCCTTTGGGAAGCTGCTGATATTTGTGTCTTGACTGCACTGGGGTTTTTCCTTTAAATAAAATTATCTTCAGGCTTCTACAATTATTATTATATTTTTTTCCTTTTTAATATTATTTTGAAAACTCTAATTGGACCCACTCTTTCTCTAGGTTAAATATTAATGGTCCTTGTTATAGTCATTTCCTTTGTATTTCTTATATACACATGTATGTTAAATTAGTCATCGAGAAAACAGAGAAAAATGAGGCTGGTCCATTTTATTAGGACACTTAAATCTCTCATTGTACTCCTCCTTTTTGACTCTCTTCTTCCGGGTATGATGAAGTGGTCTACCACCATGGTCCATAGAGCAACACGATAATCTGAATGCAGAGGCAGGAGAGACAACTCAGCTAATTTTTACCAAGTCAGACATTGTAGATAAGAGACTTGCAGCCTCCAAAAACCAATTACCTAAGCTAGTAAAAAATGGGTTGGTTATTCCATGGGGGCTCCTCAGCTATTGGTTCATAGTTCATGTGTTTCCACTAGTTTGGCTATTTGTTCCTGTGCTTTTTTCCAATCATGGTCTCAACATCTCATCTCTTGCTCATACAATCCCTCCTCTCTCTTGCTGATTGGACTCCCAGAGCTCCACCTGGAGCTTGGCTGTGGATCTCTGCATCCGCTTCCATCAGTCAATGGATGAGAGTTCTATCACAATAATTAGGGTGTTTGTTCATCTGATCATCAGAGTAGGTCAGTTTGGGCTTTCTCTTGACCATTGCCAGTAGTCTATTGTGGAGGTATCTTTGTGGATTTTGGGGGACCTCTCTAGCACTTTGCTTCTTCCTATTCTCATGTGGTCTTCATTTATCATGGTATCTCATCAGGCCCTCTGGATAAGTGGAAGAGTTGATTATCTTGAACTGTTTGGGAGGCCCACAGGCAGTGGGACTGGAACCTGTCCTTAGTGAATGAGCTGGGTTTTGGAGCCTGGGGCCTATGCTGAGATACTTTGCTCAGCCTGGGTGAAGGGAGGAGGGGACTGGACCTGCCTGACTGAATCTACCAGGCTGAGCTGAATCCTTGTCCTGGAGAAGGTGGGAATGGGGGGTGGATTGGGGGGAGGGCAGGGGGGGAGGGCAGGAGGAGGGAAGACAGGGGAATCCATGGCTGATATGTAAAATTAAATTAATTATAAAATTAAAAATAAATAAATAAAAAGATTTTTACTTAAAAAATTTAAAAAATGGGTTGTTATTATTATAATATTTAATTTTACAAATTCCCAAGTTTCATTGTCTAATGAGGACAATATATATAAATGCACTACCTTTACATTCATTGTGTTCTTTAATATTCAAGAGCATAACAAATTTATTAGTATAAAAAATTTGAAAATCATTGGTCTAGGGTGATTGCATCACTGTAGAATTCATCTCATTTTTGAAAATGGAGGTTCAACTGCATATTAATAAACACTTATTAATATGTAATAATGTAGTCTCATGGACTAGTAGCTATCTTTAAATTAAATAGTTTTAATAATATATATTCTTTTATAGAATCATTTCTGTATCTTTCTTTGAGAAAAATGCAATTTAGCATGGTTTAATTACTAATCTCACCTTTGATAATCATATTTCAACTGATTTTTTTCAAGCAATACTCTACTTTCATTGGAGTCATTAATCATTACTGTCTGAAAATGAGTGATAGAGAATATGTATATTTATCTAATTATGTTGTTTCCCATAAAACCTAAACTCATGTGAACCTGAATAGCTAAGTGTAAATATCATGCATATTTCTTACAATGACTTCCTGTCGAAATACTTATATATTTCCTGTCTAGACAGGAATAAGCTCTAGAATATGTATGTGTACATGGGTGATGAGGATAAACCAGCTGAAGGCACTGGGAAATGCTGGAGGCGTTTTCTTGCTACTCTTTGCTTTTCCTGGTGCTGTAACTTTAAATGAAGGCTTTAATTTACTCCAAGGTTATCAAAGCAAAAATGGGAGAATTATGGGACTCGGTGTCTTCTCAAACTTCTTTGTTGATTACTTTGTGTGAGGAAGATGTAAAGCTGGGCTCCTAGTCAGGAAACATCTGTAAGTGCGGGAAAGTTGGAGGGACCATGGGGTGTCATGAAGGAAACTTCACCTTGCAGAGGTGAGCTTTCATTTTCAGCATCTATTTTTAGCAAGCACGCAGGTTCTTCTTTATTTTGAAACTGTGTGATATTAGAATTGTCCAACCTCTGTAAACATAATGCAGTAAGTTGAATATTAAGAAGATTTGTGGATTTACAATTGGAAGAAGAGTTGGATGGTATAATGTTTTCCAGCACATGAATTCTGACTTCATGATGAAAACAACAACATGCCCACACAGAAAGTTTATTTCTCCCAGCTGGAGACAGAAAAGCAGTACGCAGCAGGCTGGGTTTTTCATAGCTCTTCAAAACAGCTCTCGGGAAAATTTCATTTGAGATAACCAGCCAGGAGGAAAGGAGGAAAAAATATCTCTCAACTATTTAGCTACTTTTCAGGAAAATTTTCTTGGATCACAAAAGTAAGAAATTATATTTTCTGGGAGCAATTATTCTGTGAAAAAAAAACATGATTTTATAAAATTTACTTGCAATTTTTTAACTGACACATGGGGAATGAATTTGAGTCAATGGAAAATATACTCCATTTTAATATCCAGGTAAATTAAAAAATATGCTCTTGGTAACTGTATTTAGACTATAATTACTTTACAGCAGTCTTTTCAGTTCTGTTGTTTTCCTGGCACTTGCAGTGATTACCAGCCACTCTTCTAATAAATTCTAGCCAGGGACAGATAACACAGAACACAGTAGTGGTTTTCAGATATGAAACTAAGTATTCTTTTCATTTTCTAGGTACTGACATTTTTAAAGGTAAGAAAATGTTTTATATTTTGAAAACTGTTTGAATGCCCTAGAACACAGCAGGATTACTAGGTTACTCATATTAATTTAGAATTTTTAAAGATCTAATAAAGGGTATTCTTAAATGTTCCTCGTATAAAGTCAGACTCCATAGGTGTACCAGTTACTCTGGTCTGATTATTACGCATTGAGGATATGGGTTAAAATTCCCCACTGCTCCCTGTATGCCCAACACCAGAGGCCTACAGCACAGATGTTAGGAAAACTTATTATAGCAGGTGCCATGCTATGGGATGTAATGCACGCCAGAAAACCAAAAAGAAGGTGACATTCACCTCATAGCTTCATCAAGCTCTATGAAGATTTTAAATGCTACGTAAATAGGAGAATTGAGTCCTAAACTTTTCAGGACCTGTCAGCTACTAAGTGAGAGGAGTCCTGAAATGGAAACTTAGATGTGAACCTGAAAATAGATGAGGGATTTCCTGGCTTTTTTTCTCTGGTCCAGCAGGAGGTTTCTAGGCTGGACTCCCCACCCGAATGATGGACAGTATAGTTGAGCAGACTCAATGGCACGGCATCTTCACACAGTGAGAGATGTAATAAGGTCTTCACCTTAATGACCTTCAGTTGACCAAGACCAAGGCATCCTCCTATGTGTCTCTGAGTTAAAGAAATTGCTCACAGAATCTATGGACTGAAACAAAACTGTGTTATGAAATGGCAGAGCTTCCCAAACGAGGATGTTACAAAGAGAAAGAGAATGCTGATGCATGTCTGGAAGCTCTGGGCAGCAAGTCATTGTCAGTAAAGAGCCACTATAACCAGAGGCAAGCCTGCCTGCCGGAGCTGCTTTAACATGCCACAATATATACTTATCCTAGCTTTGAGACCACTGAGAAGAACGCAGCAAAATCAGGATGGTGGGAGATGTGAATCAGTCTCACAGAGTTTCAAACTGAAAAACATACGCTTGTGATCTAGTTTCAAAATCAAAGCCAAATTGGGTTTCTCCCTTCGAATTGATAAAATTAAAACTATATGGGAAAGAAAACAAATAGTGACAAGATCTATCACCAATCCAGGAAGTCAGAGAACAGTGGCAGCAAGAGGTAAAGAGAGAAAATATGAACAGAACAGATAGATTCATTTGTTTGTTTTTGACTCTAGGAGTTGAACTTCATGTTTTACATATACACACAATAGGCATTTATCACTGAATACCAAATTCTAAATTTAATACCTGGAGATTCAATGTCCTCTTCTGGCCTCTGTAGGCACTGCTTACATATGGTGCACAGTGAGCTGATTAATGTAGTTGCTGGGAACCAAACTCACGACCTCAGCAAGGGCTGCAAGAGCTCTTAAATACTGGGTCATCTCTTTAGCCACAGTTCAGCTCTAAATACTAAATATTCCCATAATTTTTTTTTAAAAATGTACCTTATATGTATCTATACACTGTGTTTTCTATAAATAATCATCAAGTCCTATATCCAAATGTGATTCTTCATGGAAAATGAAACAAATCATACAGAAATTTTCAAAATATGTTTAATCACTGTATTAATTTATTAATATTTATATAAATTATTAGAGTAATACTTAGATCATTGTAATATTTTCCTCTAATAGGAGAAATTCAAATTATTAAAAGATATATCAAATGCTTGTCATACAATTATAGAATATCACAATATAATTAGTTTGTCTACTTCAAAATAGCTAATAGTATATTACAATAATTAAAGGTATAGCATTATTATAAAATTAGCTTTATTCAACTATTATTGTAAAATGCTTTGGTGGATTAGTATTTATCACAGCAAATTTACCTTGAAAAAAATCATAATTAAATCTAACTATGAAAACATTGCCTACAAATTTTAGTAAGGATTAAAATCTTTGGATGCTTTTATTTTATTGTCTTATCTAAGACTTTTGAAATATAGGTGAAATTTTCTATCATTGGAATTCAGAAATTATGGAACATTAAAAATTCAAAACTATTATTATTAGACTTAATTACCTAGCTGCTTGTATTATACTATTGCATCATCATTTTTTTGCTTCTCTGCTCCATTTTCTAATGAGACACACACCAATTTTTTTGTGCTCTGTGAATAACTGAATATGGAAAATCCTTAATGACAGATTCAGTATTTAATTGAATAATAACATACCTGCAAATTTGTCTTAGAATGAGAGATCAGAGTGATGACCCAAGAGTGTTTCCAGTAGACAAGGTACTCAGCATCCAAAAATAAGTAATGAAAACAAGGGCCCCCACTTTTGTGAAGACTTAGGGGGTGACTCCTTGGAAATTATTGCAGTTGATATGCGATGGTAATGACCTCAAAATTAATGTGAAGAAATTGTGAATCTGCTATAAAAGGGAATGCAGAAAAAGATGGGAGACAGAGTGGAGAACTCAGTCTTTAATATTCACTTTTAATATAACAGGATAAATAGCTACATTCTCAGTGTTTTTGGAAAATTAAATCATCCAACACTAATCTTCAATGATCAAGTATCTCATTTAATTGACAAGCCTCCTACCAGGGCTCCATCAACCACAGCCTTCAAAATACTACTTCAATTTACATGAAATCTTGAAAATTATAAATACTTCAATTTCTTTTTGAAGTTAAGACAGCTCCCTAGCATATTTTAAACATGCAATCTATTTCAGCAACTTCAATTGATGACAATATTTCTATTTTATGCTCTCCTACTCCAAATTCTAGCCTCCCAAAGATGCTTCATCTCCTTTTAGTGCAATTCACTTAAGAGCTTTGAACTGCCTATTCACTCAAAATGCATTTCTTTTAAGTGATAGATTTTTTTTTTTGGCAAGCTTTCTATTTCACCTCTCGTGATGGATATGGACATATTGGCTAAAATTCCTATTTTAAATAACTACATCAATAGATTCCAAGTCGCTTTCGAATCACTGAGTTAGTCCCCATTTTCTGATTATTGTGGATGTCTGATCTTACCACCACTGCCAGTTTCTACATTTTGGCTTCCTTTTTTGTAATTCATTATTTCTGCCATGTCCATTAGAGTTTGATCTCTGGGAAAAATATTCAGAACGTCCTAACTTTTTAACATTATATTGAATTATTAAATTTGAATTTAAAATATGTGAGGAATTAATATTACACTTAATTAAGTCAGTCCTAAAACCCTCACCAGGGCCTGCGATGACACATGGTTTTGAACACAAGCTAACAAGTATTTGTGTACAGTTCAGAAAGTAGGGTGATAAGTTCAATATTTTTGTCTTTTCATTCAAATTCAAGCAACTGTTAAGCCATAATGTAAGTGAACATCACCTTTTTTTTTTTTTTGGTGTCATCTGTGATTTATACAGAGCAATTATTTCTATTATAGAAACAAGATGTATTAAACATAATAGAAAATGATATTGCAGCCAGACTTCCATTAGCTGTTGGAAGCCAGTTCTATTTGTGATTCTTGTCACAAACATTTTATTCCAAGAAACTAAGAATCACACAGTTTCCTGGGTTAATGTTCACATAGTGCTGTAGCCCTGTTAAATCCTTGCCTCTGCTACAACGCTGAGAGCAGAGAGTAGCTGAGGAAAAGCTGTGCTCCCTGTGGGCAGTGCATTTTAATTCATGCTTCTCACCCTCCAGGGGGTCTTCGTTGTAATATCATATTTTTCCCATTCATTCTCTATGTTCTCTGATGGTTTCACACACACACACAAACACCCCCTCAAACTCCAGCCCTCCTGTCTCTGTCCTTTCAGCTGAAGATCTCAATTCTCATGGGAAGAACATTTCAATAACACGAAATTCATTTGTTAGTTTTACCACCACATGTACCTAATAAATCTGTTTTTACCTTTGTTGGGGAAAATTTTCAAGGGTGAAATTCTCAAATAGTATTTCTTACCCACCAGGCCCCATGCTCTTTTTATTCTAGCTGCTTCTTTCTTTTCTTCTCCTGTATCTTAAGGTTTCTAATTATAGAATAAATCACACAATTCTTCTGTGGACAAATAGTACTAGTAGAAACATCTCTCCCATTTCTTTTCTTCTCTAGTCTTTTATTATTGCTGTTGTCAGTATTGTTATATATTAGTTATGTGCCCGGTTGTTTTGCCTGTATCTGTGTCTTTGCAACACGTGTGTGCAGTGTCCTTGGAGTCTTGAAAAAGGCATTGGAATCCTTGGAACTGGACTTGCAGACAGCTATGAGCCAGCATGTGGCTGCTGGGAACTGAACGCAGGTCTTCTTGAAGAACAGCCTGTGCTCTCTACTGCTGAGCCATGGCTCCAGCACCTCACTATGGTTTCATTATGGCAAATATCTCAACCCAGCTGTATGTTTGCCAGTTTTTTACCTGGTCGTGTCCCTTGAGTTCCACTCTCATCAGATACCTCTTTCTCTTTTATACAGAAGCTACTTGCCAGGGTCCCCTGTGATCTTTACACTACTACTAACTGTTAAACCTTTTTGTTTTACCTTCCTCCAGTAGCATTTGACAAATATTATTACTAATTCCTTCTTGCAACAATTGCAAATATGGATTAGACATGTAATACTTTCTTGAATAGGCATTCAACACTTAATATCGTCTTGATTTTAACCGATTTTGTGGTCATATCCTCTCAGAGACCTTTAATGATGAGATCATTTACTCAACTGACCTACTGACATTGAAATACCCCATAGTCTTTGCTGCTCTGTGGAGGATCACAGCCCATGGCAGGATTTTACATTCTGTATTTAAACTGGTGGCTCCAGAACAATAGATGCCACCAAACCATCCCTTAAATCCCAAGATTCCCACCCAATTCCTGTTCAATACCCAGTCTGCAGTCTCATATGTATCCATGTCTTTAAATTAGAGTCACTGTTGCTATAATGAAACACCATGACCAAAAGCAAGTTGGGGAGGAAAGGCTTTGTTTGACTTATACTTCCTCATCAGAGTCCATCATTTAAGGAAGATGGGGCAGGAACTCAAGCAGGGCTGAAACCTAGAAGCAAAAGCTGATTCAGAAGTCATGAAGGAGTGTTGTTTACTTGCTTGCTCCCCAAGGCGTGCTCAGCCTGCTTTATCTATCTATCTATCTATCTATCTATCTATCTATCTATCTATCTATCTATCTACCTACCTACCTACCTACCTATGTATCCATCCATCACCTATCTATCTGTCTGTCTGTCTGTCTGTCTATCTATCGGTCATCTACCTACCACCTCTCCTCTTTGGCAGTACTGGCCACTTGGCCATTCACCGAACACTCCACATGTGTTTTCACGTTGGAGACTTATATTTACAGGGCCTTGCCTGAATGCTGTTTCACAGATACCCTTATTCGAGTTTTGCTCCCATCTTTAGTGATAACTTCTCTACTTAAAATTAAATCCTAATATATCTTGTCACTTCATTCTCTGCTAATTAAACTTTCCTTTGTACTTATACACCTTTTTCCTTATATGGAACAAGATACATGTGCACGTAATCCTTCATTTCCTCTTCTTATCATGTAGGATTAATATAGAAATCTCCTTTGTACTAAGAATTAACTAAGACGGTGTGTGTAAAAACCTTAATGCACAGTAAGCTGGCAAGAAGAAGAGCACACTAACAAAGAAAAAAAATGAACTAATGTCTGTTTTACTTTTACATTATTATTATTTTTTAAATTTTTGTGTAACTTTCACTCTGAGATATCTTTAGGTGAATACTACTTATATACCTTCAGTAGGAGTTGGAGAAGCATTTTATGGTGTCTAGCACACTTTCCTCAGTACTTCCACTGCTCTGTGCATAATTTTATACGCTATATACTTTATATCCGTATTAGTTATTTTTTACATCTTCATTCCTATGCATTGCCTCATATACATAGACTCTTAATGCACTTGTTCATGTATAAATATAAAGAACTCCTGATACCTTTAACAATTATACTCCATAAACTGGTTATAAAATTCCACATTTATGAGAAAATACAAAGGAAATTCAGATTTCCCCAACTTCTAAAAATGTTCTATATGCCACAGTATGATATGCAATGGTAAAACAATATTCACAGCCCATTCATCATATCCATTTATAGGGACTGTATTTCTTTTCTTTCTCTTTAGGCTGGAGGGAATATTTGAATCATTTCTTGTAAGAAAATGCATTCTTTTAAATTAAACAAATTTCTAAGAGCAATGCTTTACATGTTAAATCATAACCTTATGTTAAAAAATGTCTTTCAGATTTAAATAAAAATATTCAGTCACTGTGAACATAAAATTCAGGGAGTCTTCCCATACCATTCTTCCTTGTATACATCTCTGTGATATGAGAAATTGCTCCTTTTCATTATGGAAATCCTGGTGTGTGCCCTTTACATCCAACCTCCACAAATCATATCAACATTGGGAAACACCAAAGAAGTAAAGTAATGCAATTTTGGGCTTTCAAAAGCCAATTTACAGAAACTATGCCATTAAGTTCAGATTCCACCATAATGTGCCCTTTAGAGTTTTGCCACTGTGTATTCCTGAAAGCATTGCAAAGCAGATTTCGTGTGGCGAGGTGGTATGAATCCTGCCCTGTCTTGCACAGCAGTATTTTTCTAAAAGAACATAGCAGGGAGAATGCAGGCTGAGCTGCTTCCTTGAATTACTTTCCACATGCTGCTGGAAAAGATACTATCCTTTGTACAACTTTCTCCACTCTTGCCACACTGACCCCTTCAGCACTCCTGTCTGAGGAGCTGTTAGCCATTGATTGCTGCTGAGAGAGTCACTATTTTTAGGGAAATGGCCACTGTCATGTTGTCCACACCCATGTGGACAATTCCACATCCATGTGTGTATAGGCAGAATTAATTCAGTTCATGATGTTACGAAGAAAAAAAAGGATATGAAGCTGGAAGGGAATATTGCAAATGGAGAGAGCTAATGGAAATTATAGGAAGGGAGTACTATATACAATTAAAATGTGTTCTATACATACCAAGGAGCTGCTCAGCAATTAAGAGCATGAACTAGCTGCTCTTGCAAGGGTACATAAGTTTAGTTCTCAACAACCAAGTTGGGCAGCTCTCAACCACCTGTCACTCCAGGTCCAGAGGATATAATGCCCTATTTTGACTTCCACACGCACTTGTACTCATATTTGCTTGCCTACTTATGACTCATGTTCATATACAAAATCAAAATAATACAAATCTATACATTCTATGCATTCTATACATCTATATGATTGTCAAAAATAGTAAAACCATAAATACAATACCCACTTTGCATCAATTAAATCCTTTAAATAAACCACTGTTCTTGTTGAGGAAACTAATGATTTAAAGTTAAATATCTGTATAAATCTTCAGATAAATGTCAACTAGGCAACTTTACCAATTAGACAACAGGATTATAGAAAGTTGAAGCTGCCTTTTGCCTCACATATTTTACTCACTTACTGCATTAAATAGAATATGCTTGCTTTTTTCCCATGCTTATTTCATATGTTTATGATAAGGTTACATTATTTTATAACATTTAACATTCTAAACTAATTCCCTCCCTTCCTAATGATTTTTTTAGTTGTATGTTCTGGGGCTTCCCAAAGGTTCACTTTTGTGCTTTAAAGTTCTGAATATAAAATATTACACAGATCCATTATTAGGGTCTGCTACCAAGTAGTTTCACTACTCTTAAAAAGTCCCATGAATTTGTCTTTTAAAATATCCTTTATCTCTCAGCCTTTAATAACCACTCATCATTGTTCTTGATAATATTTTCATAGTACTTTAGAATGTCATTCCATTAACATATAGTGTGCAGTAGAGCCTTTTCAGACTAGTTTCTTTTCATTTTAAATGTAGTTTTAAAGTTGGCCTATGGCTTCTTGTGTCTTAATGTCTTACAGTAATCTGTCCAGACCCTTGAAGGATATACTTGAAGATTTCAAGTGGATTTCTCAGGCCATTGATAATACTAGACCATAAACACACACACACACACACACACACACACACACACACACACACACACTCATTGTTTAGTCCTGCATTTGTGTAACTATAATAGGCTTATTTATGACTTTGTAACATGTCATAAAGTTGTTCAAAACTACAGATAATTTATTCCTGAAATTTTTAATTTGATACTTAATATAAAACGTAATGTAAAGGTATTGCATTTACCTATATTTGCCTCATTAGAAATTAAAACTGAGGCTGCCAAACAATGAGTGTGTGTGTGTGAGTGTGTGTGTGTGTGTGTGTGTGTGTGTGTGTGTGTGTTTGTTTATGGTCTAGTATTATCAATGGTCTGAGAAATCCACTGAGGCAGCCACCCTTGCTAGAAAACCAAGTAGGCTGCCTGCAGACATTCTCTTCCCTCTCCGTTCCCGCAGATCCAATTCTCCAATCTTTGTGTTGCAGCTCTGCAGCTGAGCACCTTTGGCAGCCTTTCTTGTTCCCTGCTCCTATTCCATAAGGATCTCACAGATCTTCCCCTACTAACCTCCCTCCTTAAACTCATTGCTTTTTCCCAGTCACTAACATTAGCCAGAATCACGTGCTGACCCACAGGCATGCTTTCTAGAAAACTAGGTAGGCTACACGAAGACCTGATCTCTCTCTATTGCCCCAGATCCAATCCTCCAGTCTCAATCCCAATTCTGCGGCTGAACACCTGTGGCAATATTCCCAGGGTTCCCCACTCATCTCCTGTGGATCCCACCATTATTCTCATTGTAACCTTCCTATCCCCACTTATTCCTTTGCCTGAGACCCCAACCTCAGCAGGTACTTCCTGCTAACCCAAAGACCACTCCCGCTAGGGCATCAAGTAGGCTGAAGTCAGATCCAGATCTCTACTATTGCTCCGAGATCCAACAACCCAAACAACCAGTCTCATCCCCAGCTCTATAACAGATAACCTGCTCTGGTCTCCCTTTCCTCTCAGACCCCATTCCAAATAGAGCACAAAGATCTCCACCAATCTTCCTTCTACTAACCCATCGCATTATCTGAGAGTCCAACACCAGCAGTCATTTACTGGGACCACACAAGCTAAACAGAACAGGGATACAGATAAAGGAAACGAGTAGCCTTAGCATTCCCTCCTCCCCTCCAAACCTAGTCTCACTGTCTTATCCTTAGCACTGAAACAGAACACCAGCTGCAGTCTTCCTTCCCCCTGGCTGATACCTCCTGTGGACCCCACAAACCATTTCCTTCTAGCCACCCATCCCACACTCAGTTTCAGTATCCCAACCCCCAAGTTCCGCAGCCACCCCCTGCTCAACAACAGGCCCGACCAGCCAGAAAACAAAGTAGACTGCCTGCTTCCCTCTTCTCTCTCTGATCCCTCAGATCCAATCCCCCAGCCTCATCCCCTGTCCTGTAGCAGAACACCCATGGCAGCCTCCCCTGCTCCCATGCACTCATCATACTTTCTGAAAATCCGGAAAGCAAACAGAAACCACGAAATGAACACCCGTCCCAACAATGACAAATCCAGAAATCATCACCTAGACCTATTATCATCACAAACGCAGATGTCTAAATACCAACCTGAAAAATAATCAATGATCATGAATAAAAATCAATAATAGCCAAGGCAATATTAATCCCCTGGAGCCAGGATAGCCTACCAGAATATTTCATCATAGCTGAGGCAAAAGAAAAAGGTCTTAAAGTTAATTAATGAAGATAATAGAGGTAATAAATAAATCTCTGAATGAGGAAATGAATAAATCTCTTAACAAAATTCAGAAAAATAAAATTTGGAGGAAATGAAAAAAAAATCCCTTAAAGAAATACAAGAAGAAATGATTGAAGAAAATGAATAAATTTATTCAAGACCTAAAAATGGAAATAGAAGCAATAAAGAAAATTTTGGAAATGAAAACTTTAGGAATTTGAACAGTAACTACAGAGGAAAGCTTCACCAACAGAATTCAAGGGAAAGAACAGAGAATCTAGACATGAAAGATACAACAAAAGAAATGAATATATCACTCAAAGAAAATATTAAATATAAAAACTTCCTAACGCAAAACATCCAGGAAATCTGGGACACCATGAAAAGATAAAACCTAAGAATAATAGGAATAGAGGAAGGAAAAGAATCCCAGCTCAAAAGCCCATAAAATATTTTGAACAAATTCATTAAGGAAAACTTTCCTAACCTAAAGAAGGACATGCCTATAAAGGTATAAGACACATGCAGAACACCACGTAGAATGAAACAGAAAAGAAAATCCCCTCATCAGATAATAATCAAAATACTAAGCATACATTACAACAACAAAAAGAAGAATATTAAAAGCTTCCAGGGAAAAAGACTGTTACATACAAAAGCAGACCTATTAGAATTACACCCAACTTATCAATGAAGACTCTAAAAGCCAGAAGTGCCTTAACAGATGTGCTGCAGACTCTAAGAGATCACAGAAGCCAGACCAGACTACTGTACCCTGAAAAACTTTCAATCACCATGTATCTAGAAAATAAGATATTTCATGATAAAGTAAAACTTAAACAATATCTATATTATCTACAAATCCAGCCCCACAGAAAGTGATAGAAGGAAGATTCCAATCTAAGGAGGTTTGCTACAGCCACAAAAACACAGGAAATAAATATTCTCACACCAGCAAAATAAAAAGAAGGGAATCACACACACACACACACACACACACACACACACACACACACACACACACATACACACACACACCACCTTCAGCACTGCCACTACCACCACCAACAGTAACAACATAAAATAACAGGAATCAACAACCATCTGTCATTGATATCAATGGTCTCAATTCCCCAAGAAAAAGGCCCAGACTACAGAATGGATTTGAAAACAGAAGCCATCATTCTGCTCCATCTAGGAAACACACCTCAATATCAAGGGTAGGCATTATCTTGGATTAATGAGTTGGAAAAAGATAGTCCAAGCAAATGGAACTAAGAACCAAACTGACATAGCCAGTTTTATTATCTAACAAAACAGACTTCAATACAAAACTTATAAATAAAGATAGGGAAAGAGACTATATGGTTATCAAAGGAAAAAAACCCACCAATATAAGAGTTCAAAAATTAACATCTAGGTCCCAAACACAAGGACACTCAAGTTTGTAAAAGGAAACATTACTCCAGCTTAATTCATATATTGACCCACACACACTAATAGCAGGAGATTTCATTACCCCTCTCTTATCAATGGACAAGTTATACAGACAAAAACTAAACAGAAATACTGGATATAACAGACCTTATAAACCAAATGGAACTAACAGATCTTTGTAGAACATTTCACCCAAACATAAAAGAAAATAACTTCTTCTCTGTATTTCATGGAACTTTGTCTAAAATTGAACACATATTCAGACACAAAGAAAGTCTCCACAGGTACAAGAAGATATCATAAGAAGGAGAGATCTTTCATGCTCATGGACTGATAAAATTAACATAGTAAAAATGGTGATTCTATAAAAGCAATCTATAGATTCAGTGAAATCCCCTTCAAAATTATAATACAATTTTTAGATATTGAAAAGACAATTCTCAATTTCATTTGGAAAAACAAAACACCCAGGACAGATAAAATAATGATTAATAATAAAGAAACTGCTAGTGATCTCATTATTCCAAATTTCAAGTTGTACTATAGAGCTGTGACAGTATTAAAAGTTTCATATTTTTGGCATATGAACAGACACATTAATCAATGGAATAAAATTGAAGACCCAGACATAAATCAACACACATATAGAAATCTGATTTTTTTTATAAAGAAGCTAGAAACACAAAGTGGGGAAAAAAAGCATCTTCAACAAATGGTGCTCATCATGCTGGATGTCCGTATAAAGAAGAATGCAAATAGATTCATACTTATCACCCCACACAAAACTTAAATTCAAGTAATCAAAGACCACAACATAAAACAAGATACACCAGTAGAAGAGAAATAGGAAATAACTTTGACTGTTTTGGCATAGACGAAGACTTTATGAACTGCACACAACAATTTAAAAGTGAGACCCCAAGAAACTGAAAAGCTTCTGTAAGGTGAAGGACACCTTTACTTGCACAAAGAAATCAGCCTGCAGAAAATAAAAGGCTTTTTACTAAATCCATGTATGATAGAGGACCAATATCTAAAATACATGGAGAACTCAAGAAATTAGATATCAAAAATCCAAATAATCCAAATTAAAAATGGGTTATACATCTAAGCAAAGAATTCTCAATAGAGGAATTGAAAATGATAGAGAAACACTTAAAGAAATGTTCAATATCCTTAGCCATCAGGTAAATGCAAATCAAAACTACGTTGTGATTCCATTTTATACCTGTCAGAATGGCTAAGGTCAATAACAAAAGTGACAGTTCATGAGGAGAGAATGGAGATCAAGAGGAATATTTTTCCATTGCTGGTGGGAGTGCAAACTTGTACAGCCCCTTTGGAAATCAATATGGCAGTTCCTCAGAAAATTGGGACTCATTCTACCTAATGATCATCCCTGGACATACTCAAAGGGCACTACATCCTACCAGAAGGACACTTGCTCAACTTATTCATTGCTACTCTATTCACAATAGCCAGAAACTGGAAGCAATCTAGATGTCTCTCAACCAAAGAAAGGTTAGTACATTTACACAATGGAGCATTACTTGAGTGTTTGAAAAATGACACCATGAAATTTGTAGGCAAATGGATAGAACTAGAAAATAATCATCCTGAGTGACAGAACTCAAACCCACAAAGATAAGTATGTTATATATTCACTTACAAGTGGGCATTTGCTGTTAAGTAAATGATAACCAAGCTACAATCCTCAGACTAAAAGAGTTAGGAAATGAGGATGGGTCTGAGGGTGACACATGGGTCTCCCTGGGAGGGAGAAGTGGAATAGATTTTATAGGTGGACTGGGGGGGGGTTGGAGACAGGAACAGGTGAGGGAATGAGGTTTGGCATGGGGGACCTGGGGTCGAGGGAGAGAATTCAGGGAGAGATGGCTGGAATTAGGGGCTTATGGGAGTGTGGAAACCTAATGAAGTGGAAACTTCCTGGAATCTATGATGGTAATAATAATGAGGACTTCTAATAATTGGGGGATATATAGTCTCAACAGGCCATCTCTTGTCACCAAGCTAGGCTTCAAGTGGCAGCACTGCATTGCATTAAATTGAGTTGTATGCCAATGTGGCCCAATGGAAATCTCTTAACCACCAAGGCTGTTGCTAAGACAAAGGGATGCTGTCTGCAAACTGACATCAGGGCCCCACTCCTATAGATAACACCCACACAGCTCACTGAACATGGAGTAGTCAAGCTGGTACCACATGGAGCCTTCACCTCTACATTATAATTTCTTTGGTGAGGGAAGATAACTTCGTAGACTACTGAAAGAGAAATGTGGACACCAACCAAGCCACAAAACCTTTGACTTTTAATTTATCCTGATTGTATAATAGACTAGGGCAATGATGTCACAGAACTTCTAGGAGTAGCCAATCAATTAAGGCCTGCTCCAAAACAAGGAACCTATCCCTGACACTGCTTTGGTAATCAAATACCTGAGACTAGATAACCCAGAGGTCAAGAGTAAAACCAAATACTACTGGTCTAAAAAAGGGGGTATCAAACAAGTGATTTGATGATATTTTGCAATACTTACAGATCAGTGCTTTGTCTATTCCTCAGAGAGGCTTCCTCCACAAGCAGATGAGAACAGATTAAGTGACTATTGGTGAAATTATTAAGGCTACTCCACATAGTTAAAAGGGAGGTTTATTTAGTGGCATAACTTACAAATGAAGGGATAGGTAGGTTGCAGGGTGTAGGAAAGGCGTGGTGCAGTCTGGCGGTGTTCTCTGGAGAACTCTGCTCAGTCTACCTCCAGCATCCAGGGTCTAGGAACCAAGAGACACAGCATATCCAGATCTCGGGTCTTCAGGGTCCAATCTTGGCCCTGCCTTGTAGGTGTGACAGTTCCTGAAGCCTCAATGGGGCTTGCAACTTCCAGATCAAGGTTGAAATGGCTACCCACTACAAGAGACCCATAGCCAGAGCCTATGCAGAGAGAGATCTAAATTGGAGGTCTCCATCAAATCTCTCCCTTCAGGGTTCAGAGAGTCCAGCAGAAGAAGAAGCAGAAAGATTTTAAGAGCCAGCGGGGATGGAGGATACCATAACAAGACCATTTGAATGTACTAAACTAGGTGCAAAGGAGCTTACAGAGACTGAAGCAGCAAGCACAGGGACTATACAGGTCTGCAGTAGGTCCTCTGCAAATATTTTATGACTATTAACTTAGCATTTTTATGGGACTCTTCACTCTGAGAAAAAGTGTTTCTCTCATTCCTGTGCCTGCTCTTGGAACTCTTTTCCTCCTGTTGGGTTGCTTTGTCTAGCTTTGATATGACAGTTTCTGCTTCATCTTATTATATTTTATTTTTTAATGTTAGCAAAACCCAAAAGAAGTTGAAACTGAGAAACTTATAAAATTAAATATTATAATAATGAGCTAATTTTATGCTAATGTAAGTAATTGGCTTTTGTAACCTTGATAGGAACATTGAAAGTGAAACAGCAGATAAAATTTAGTATTGCCTTGTTTTAGATTCTGCAAAGAAGTACACTGAATAGCTGTTCCACATTTTGTCTTTTAACCTGTCAAGGACATACAAGCTGTTTTTACTTTGTGTAGTTATTAGCAAACCTGCTATAAACATTTGCATCAGGTGTTTATGAGTATTTGGGCTTAAAATATGTTCACTAAAAGCAAATATCTAAGGAATGTTAAACTCTTTACTAAGTTAGATAAATCGTCATGCACTCCATAAGCAATAAATAAATTTCCTTTTGCTGTGTGATAATATATATTCTTTAACTAATAAATACTAATTTATAGTAAAAAATCAACTATTTCATAAAAGAACATTTGCAAGAATTGTTGAAAATGAATGGATTACCCCATTGTATACAGATAGATATTAGTATAATGTATTTGAAATATATGCACCTTCCTCAGAAGTTTAATGGTCAGCTCAGAATTCCATTCTTGCACTAGCAAGAATATACATATTTTTGTCAACTAAAAAGTTTGCAAAGTATAGCAATGTTTTAACAAATTAAAACTGAGTAGCTATTTAATGTGTTTCCTGTCTCCAAGAAAATGTTGCTTTTCTGATTTTCTGTATTATTGAAGATTTTCTACTTAAACTCAGCTTCTCAAATAAATACTGCTCTTTACCCTGGAATTTGAAATACTAGCTTTCTGTCTCATATTATTTCTTTGCTAAGTATAAAACTTTAGCAATAAAATTTATGATAACCAAAATCCCAGGCAAGAGAAATCTCTTCAACTCTAGCTTTACTGTCTGTTAAATTCTCTACTGAAACTATCATAAGGGATCACTTACAGATTTTTTTTTATTAAAAAAAATAATGCGCAATTCTGTGGAATTGAATCCTTTTCTACTTTCTGTGAAATATTTTTGAAACTTTATAATGATCAAATAATCCTCAAAACACCACTGAGAGGTGAATCACTGGGGTTAAATTATAATGGCCCATAAAATACATTTTTATAAAACCACAAATGGATTTTTGTTTTCAGCTTTGAACATTCATTGGGGCTGACTTTAACTAGGGATATATGAATTCTGTTAAGAGGGATCTCTCTTAAATATCCTTTCTATAGCACAGTACAGCCACATTGAAATCAGTGCTTTTAAGCTGTGGTAGCATTGCTGTTTTAAAAGAATGTAGTCTCTGATACTCATTAAATTTAAAATAATTATTATAGTATAAACTAATATCATGGCTATTCACAAGTTAAAATATTACTTTTAGCTTTGCCACTCAATGAAACACATGTTGAAGATGTACATAATGTATCTGCAAAATCAGAATATTGAATATAATCCAATGAGAAAGAACCATTGATAGCAACATGTGGTTTTATAACACTTTCCTCTTTGCAATTGGCTATTCATCATGACAATAATTTACTTCTCAAATGTATGTGCCTACCTGTCTTATGACAACAATGATCTTTTTTCTGCTCATAGAGCTTAAGTTTTCCTAAAAACCATATGAATAGAAGCAGTCTCACATTGTCCTGTAATCAAAGTGCTTCCTTACCTAAATTGTTTATAACACTATCCATGTAATTATGAACACAAGTTCTTCATGTCTTTGTTTCAGTATTCCAGTATATAAATTACAGCATTTGGCCTATGTATACATTCGATGCTATTTTTGTCAATTACAAATGAATAATTATGAATGTTTTTGATAAGTGTCTTTAAGTTTTTGCATTAATTTACTGATACCTATGGTGTGGTTGCTGGCTCTTATTTACTTTGAAGAGCACAAAATAGTTTGCCCTTATGACTGTTTCATTTTCTGTATGTAATAATATGAGCTTTCCAACTGTTCTGAAACTTCATGACATCTTGGCACGTCTTTATCTGTATACTTTTAATTGCAGGGTGCATAATACTACCTCACTATGATTTTGATTTGTACTTCCATAGTGGTGATGTTAATTATGTTTTTCTGTTTTTAGGTGAGGTGTCAAATCAATTCCCTAATTTTATTGGGATACTTTATTAAATTTCAGATTTGGAAGGTTTTTTAATTCAAATGATCAGTTATTATTTATGTATTTTAAAAATACATTTTCTATTCTGTGTTTTGTCTCCTTATTTTCTTATGAGCATAAAAATGTATTTTGAAAATTTTGATGAATTTATCTTTTATAACCTGCACTTTCAATGATAAATATAAGAGAGTTTGTCCAAAAAAGGTAATTTTCTGAATTTTTTTATTGGAAGAGGTAGCTTAAATTTTGTCAGTATGATCATGTTTGACCAAACTTTTCAGTGGGGTACAAGGATAGATTGTCATTCTTTTAATCATTTATTTATTTATTTATTTACTTATTTACTTACTTACTTACTTATAAATAAATGTGTGGTCTTTGCAACTCTTTGCTCTGAGTTGATTCTAAAGTATAGTCTTAAAAATAGCTAAAATGCCTTCAGGGCCTGTGCTGAGCTAATGTCATTTTATTATCCTATAATTTTCTTTTAATCAATTATCTTATAATGTAGGATGTTCTGCGGCTGTTAGTTCAAGGTATGACCCTTTATTTTGCGTAAATGTCTGATAAAACACCTGCTGAGTCACACCGCTTTGTTTTCTTCCTTAGGGGAAGCATTAGAGAAACAAAGGACATTTGTAGCTAGTGGCACTCCATGGCTGCCAGAGCAAACTCATTAGCTATGAAGGCTGACAAATGCTGTAGAAGCTGGTCTTGCTTTCTTCAGTGTCTGTGTAATCTGTGGTTCCATCTAGAGCTACCATGCTGTATACTTCCCTGATTACAGGATTCTAAATGTGATGAGTAAGCACATGAGGATTTTCCTTGGGTAAGATAATCAGCATGCGGTCATTTGATTAACAGATGTCAAGTGTCCTTTTCCCCCAAACCAATGAATAAACCAGAAAAATTATTCCCCTTAAAATTTTACAAGGTAAAGAGGGGGGTCAATAAATCAAAAACACATCAACAAATATATTAGATACTTCATAAAAGATGATAAGCCCTATAGACAGAAGAAACACTACAGCAGGATATGGGTTTTGGGATTTGAATTAATTAATTAGATGACCATAAAATACAAAATAAATATTAAGATTATAAATACTTGTAAACTTTCTGTTCTATTTTGGTACTATATAAAAAGAGAATTACTCTATATTACTTTAATGAAATAATTTTATATCACCCATGAAGAAAATCAATTCTAAATAATGAAATAGGAATAACTGCCTCATTATTTACCTTAATTGAGTCCCACATAAAGATTTTAGCTCTGAATTCACAGACAGAACGATGGTAGATTGAGGAGCACTTTATGTTTCATTAGTCTATGCTGATACAATTTCTAAGGAATATTGAAATCATTCAATTCTTCAAAATAACATATTTTCTATTCAAAGACACTATAATTTTAAATCAAAGAATAATAATAAAGACATGATAATAAAAGAAAGGCTTTGAAAGCCATCAAATCCATACACTAAACATGTCACCTCTTATAATACCTAATCTATGAGGAAAGAAGCTATTTAGAGAAACACTCAAATTATGTTTAATATTAAATTGAAATGAAGTATAGCTAATGCCTATGTTTGCTACTATATGAAGTAATAAGAAAGATAAAAAATGAGCGGTTCATATAAAAATAACTGTTTAAGTTTCTTAATGTATTTTATAGAAAAACAAACTATATTAAACATCTTTGGAAAAAACTCAAAGATAATTATATGGGAGGTTGAGTTACAATTTCACAATTGAAACATATTGTACACATATATGAAGGGCATTTGCTTGCAACTAATTTGACAGTAAGAAATTTTGCTGTTACTTTAAATAAACAGTAATTTGGCTCCTAAAGTTATGTGAATATTAAAATGTATCTGAAAAGCAAAGGAGTTCTATGTATTTAGAGTATTGTTCTGTAGAGCGTTGCCTTAATTTAGTGAACATTTAATAGATTAAGATGATAATGATTCCAGTTTACTTATCCCAACAAGATCTTTTTTTAAATCCATATCAATGTGCTTGTTTGTGAAGTATATTCTGCAGACTAAAATCCTCAAGTGTCAGGCAACAAAAATATTGTAAGCTTAAGATACAATTGAAAATTAATATAAATATGGTTAACTTAAATGAAATAAACCAAAGTGTTTGTAATATGGAACCTTTCATTCAATAAAGATTAGATTTTTCTGCTTCCAATTGCTTACCTTAATTGTTTCTGAAGTTTACTATTCAGAAATGCTTTTATTTTATGCATGGTATTTCTGCTATAGTTCTCATGTCAAACTCTCAGAATTAAATATGTGAGTAGTTACAACATTTCTGAGAATAACTTAACAATATCATATCATTGAGTAAAATGCACTTAATTACATATATCAACCTCCCTAAAATGCTTTAACACAGTACTTTATCATATAAATATACAGCTATGTTATACTAAGTGTCTAATATTGTAAAACTAAGTTGATTACTATCTCTAAAGAAAATTCAAGATCAAAAATCTTGGCAATGAAACCATGTTTCAGATTACAATAGGAGAGAAAGATTAGACTCAGATCTGTTATTTTGATATCAACCATGAAATATTGATTCTTTCAGAATTTTAAGAAAATGTATAAGAAACTGATTTTTTTCCCTTCATCGTGATTATTAATGGATGAATAAAATATGGAATGAGGTTTGGAGAGATGTCTCAGTATGTAAACTGCTACCCCAGGTATAGGTATTGAGAACACATATAAACGTTGGCAGATGTGCCGGTCCACGTATAATCTCAGTGCTTAGGCTGTAGAGACAGTGGCTCCCAAAAGCAAACTGATGTAATTGCTGAGCTCTGGCTTCAAGTGGAAGGCCCAGCCTCAATGAAGTGGAACATGGTCAAGGAGGACATCTCTGACACCCATACACACATACACATACACATGCACATGTGCCTTCTCACCTGTAGCCCATATGAACATAAATGTGAATGTACACATATTGTACATATGCAGGAAATCCTGAATGATTATCGACTTTTTTGCATTATCTATATACAATTCATTCAGAAAATCATAAATTAACTCAATTGATAATTGCTGTTAAGGGGCATATATAATGATTAATGGACTGTTAATTATATAATATGAAAGTTATGGTGTTTGAGTGCTCATATGAAGGCAGTTGAAACTCTTTAGGTATAGGTAAGATGACTATAGAGTATAATTATTTTCAAGAACAAACATGATTGAATACAACTACTTTCAAAAATATAAAACAAAACTTAATGAACAGTGAACACTTGAATTTTCTTCCATACATAAGAAGCCGGTTCATTTTCATGATTCTAAGAGCAGATTAACAGGTTTTCTAGAGGACAGTGTTACAAGCTGCCAATTTTAACTCTGTTATGTGTCACAGAGAGACCCCTAGGCAATTTGAGCACAAATTTCTCATATTTTGTAAGAGCCAATAGTCATGATGACTCAATCACTTGCAAGATTCCCACTTAAATTTCTATGGCAGTGAAGTGGAGAAATACAGAGAGAAATAAAATATAACTCTTAATATGTTGCTGTTTTATAAGGTTCTACATTTTATTACTGGAGAAACCACTCCTCTGATTTAAACATGACTTTGCACCATGGATTGATCGATGACCATGATTCAATATAAACTCTCAGTCTACCATTTGTGAATCCTTACAGACCCAACTTTGTTCTCTCCTGGTGTCTTATCTTGGAGTTGTATCTGATTTTATTACTGGTTTTCATCTGAATAAACTGAGGAATAGGATGATTTTGCTTTTGTTTTCTGGCCAGAAATTGCTTGATTCTGAAAGTTTGGAGAGAAGACGTGGCAAGAAGTCCAATCAGGTGTCTTGCATTTCGTAATACTCCTGTCCAACCATTGTCTGTTGATGACCACCATCTCAGTACCAAAGTGGAGATCCTTCTCTCTAAACCTCATGTCTTTTATCTAGTAAGTGAATCAGAGTTATAGAAGAGGTTAAAGTGTTTCACCTGAAGAAAACATTTTCCAAGAATGTAAATGCAAATGAGGGGGGAGCATCAAAGCATCCAAATAAAGATTATGACTTTATCAAGGGCATTGGTGAGGTTTGGGATGATGTCATTAAGAATTAAGTAGTCTTTGGTGAAGAAAACACTTTAAAGGATTTGTCAAAGATGATGAGTTCGCAAAACTCAACCTAGCTTTGGGGAAGATGGCCATTTTGGACTCAGAGAGCTTCTAGAATTGATTTCTGGGGAATTGACTAATGAGGGACTATTGCAGCTGAAACAGGGGAGGTTGAAGAGGAGGCAAAACAAAAGAGATGTATGATATATAAAAAAATTCCCAAGAGGACTTACAATGAAGGGTCCAACAGAAGCTTTTTCAGACTTATCCAAGCTCTTTAAATATGTGAAATCATGAACTCCAACAAGGAAAATTCTTTATTAGCCAAGAGGTATGTTCAAAATGCATTACTTCCACAAAAGCAAATCTACAATAATAATTCAAGTAGAAATGAACTAACAGATCTCCATTGTCATATTTATGATGAGATTCACATTTCAGGAATTTCCTCAGGCAGGTTCCTCGGGAGGAATTGGACATGATATCCCCATTGCCTGTCATTGCCTCTAAGATAGTTCAGTAGACTAGGTACAGGCAAAAAAGACTGATATTGCAAAGCTAGGCTATTGTATGTTTGTTTCTTAATTTTATCCAAACATTTTAAAAGTAAATATAAAAGAAAAACAATATTAAATAAGAAAAATCTTATAATGCAAAGATATAAGAAAAATGTTTTTGTATAGCTGATAATACACTCATATTCAAGCTAAGTAGCATTGTAGTGATTTACTGAAATTTTAAAATTTATAAATAAGATGCTACAATAAACATATAATTGGACTCCATGTTTTTTTTGTTTGTTTGTTTTGTGTGTGCAGGTATGTGTGTGTGTGCAGGTATGTGTGTGTGCATATGTGTGTGTGCTTTTATTTGGTTACACTTTGGTGGATTTTATTTTCATTTTGGATGTGGTTTTATTTTTTTGTTTGTATTGGGGCTTTTGTTTCTTTTCTTTTGATAAAGAACTTAAAGTTGGGTGGGTAGGGAGGAAAGAGAAGATCTAAAAGGACTTAAAGAAGGAGAAGAATATGATCAAAACACATTTAAGTTTAAAGTTGTTTTTCATTAAGAAATTTTCTGTTCATTTTACATACCAACCACAGGTGCCCCTCTCCTCCCTCCTCCAGCCCCCAAGTCTTCCTCTGCCACACACCCCCCATTCCCACTTCCCAAGGCAAAGACTCCCTTGGGGAGTCAGCAAAGCCTGGTACATTCAGTTGAGACAGGTCCAAGCCCTTCCCCCTGAACCAAGGCCTTGTAAGGTGTCCCGCCATAGGCATTGGGCTCCAAAAAGTCAGCGAATGCAGCAGGGATGGATCTTGACCCCACTGCCAGAGGCCCCTTAAGCAGATCAAGCTACACAACTGTCTCACTTATGCAGAGGGCCTGCCTAATCCAGTCCCATGCAGGCTCCACAGCTATTGGTCGGTCTAAAGTTCATGAGTTCCCACTAGTTTGGTTTGGTTTCCTCTGTAGGTCTCCCCATCATGATCTTGATGCCCCTTGCTCATAGAATCCCTCCTCTCTCTCTTCGACTGGACTCCTGGAGCTCAGCCTGGTGTTTCTCTGTGAGTCTCTTCATCTGCTTCCATCAGTTACTGGATGAAGGCTCTATGATAACAGTTAGGATATTCACCGATCTGATTACCGAGTTAAGCCAGTTCAGGTATCCTCTTCACTATTGCTAGTCGTCTAAGGTGAGGGCATCCTTGTGGATTCCTGAGAACTTCCCTAAGACCCCGTTTCCCCTGTTTCCTTGATGTCTCAGTTACAATGAACGCAATAGAAGAAAATTGCTTTAAATAATGAAAAAAAGGCTAATAAAAATGAAAAAAAAAAAGGATAAATATTTGATCCTGAAAGTTTGTCCAACATGGGGCAGTATAAAAGTTTCTTTCTTTGAATATTTCTTATTTCAGGATGAGAAGACTCCAGGTCCATATTTTCCTGTGTAGTAACATTAAGACTGTAGGCCCACAGGAAGTCTGTGTTTCCTTATATCCCGGTTAGCATCCTCTTCAATATCTCAAATAATTCTATTAAAAGCTTCTCTTCAGTAGGGTAAATGCAGCAATAAAGACCAATAACTAAGGACAGCAAAATGATATTCCAAATGCAGATATAAAGAGCATAGTGATAATAAATGAAAATGTAAAGTAGCATTATAGAGTTTAAGACATAGAAGTTTAGATTTAAAGTCAAAACAGACTGATCGAAAGATACACAGGATCTAATAATATCAAGGTAAAATTATTTTCATTAAAATTCATTTGATGCATCTATCTTTAGCCACATACTGACTTCCAATTACTTTAATTTGGGCATCACTTTGATGAGCATGAATCGTGATTCCTCAATTAATTGTACCTAACAGTTTCAAGGAAATTAAATAGTGTAGAAAAAATGAAAGGATAAAATATTGAACAGGTTTTCTCAAACTTAATGCATAGAAAAAATGAGAATAAATCAAATTTATCAAAATAAATTTAGGTGGCAGAGAAATAAGATTAGCCTGAAGGAATGTCTACCCTTATTTATTCATGTCTAATAAAGTCCATTGTGCATCCATGAATTATAGAATACCTCAGTATTTCTTATTAAATTCCCCTACTGTTTCATATATGTCAGAAGGTGACCAATTTTGTATGAAATCATCCAAAGTAGAGATAACCTTTGTTGATAAAGGGATTACTAAATGCTGTGGGATGTTCTGTATGGCAAATGTGTTGCTCTGATTGGTCAATAAATAAAACACTGATTAGCCAGTGGCTAGGCAGGAAGTATAGGTGGGACTAACAGAGAGGAGAAAAGAAAGAACAGGAAGGCAGAAGGAGTCACTGCCAGCCGCTGCCAGGACAAGCAGCATGTGAAGATGCCGGTAAGCCACGAGCCATGTGGCAAGGTATAGATTTATGGAAATGGATTAATTTAAGCTATAAGAACAGTTAGCAAGAAGCCTGCCATGGCCATATAGTTTGTAAGCAATATAAGTCTCTGTGTTTACTTGGTTGGGTCTGAGAGGCTGTGGGACTGGAGGGTGACAAAGATTTGTCCTGACTGTGGGCAAGGCAGGAAAACTCTAGCTACAACTAAACCTTTGCCTTGATAAGAGTATTGCAAATGAGGAAATCTGGTCAAATTCTCACCTATATAAAAGAAAAAAATAAAAGACATTGCATATTAAAAAATAATAATTTATCAAAAATGTAAATTATATTTAGAGTATCTATTTGTAATCATTATTCATATGAATTATAGTAATTGAAATTTAGAGTGAATCAGTCAATAGGGTATGTTACAGTCCTTGAGGCTTTATTAGCCTTCACATTTTGTCATTTGCGTAGTTAAAGAAAAAACAGCAAGGCATTTCCTCAACATACATAGGAAGGTAGTGACACTCAGGGATTACATCAACTCTGAGTTGCTTACACATCTCTGGAAACCGACTTCTGTGCTTGAAAGTCCAGGACAGTTAATGGAGGAAATGGAACCTACTGGGTGAAGTTTGACTTGTTTCTGAAGTGGAGCTTTTTCCATCAATGTACCAAAACTTCTGACAGGATTAACTCCAGGTTGGAAAGGTTTCCTTGTATTCTCCAGTTCAGAGAAGTCTCAACCCATCAAGACATGGCGGAGCACATAGTTTCAGGAATGAAGCACAGACTTCTCCTACCGTAGGCACAGGTGGGAGGTACAGAGTGCAGACTAGAAGCAGAGAGTGTGTAATTTTAAAGATCCATCCCACAGTGAGTCACCTTCCTTAAGTACACAGCACATCCTAAAGATACCACAGCAGTCTTCAAAATAACACCATAAGCTCAGAACCAAACACTTAAGACAAGGGCCTACAGATTGCATTTCAGAGTTACCCAAACCATATAGAGACAAAATCATGTCATAAGGTAATTTTTACATTACCAAATGACATTAAGCGTTAGTGGCATACTAAAACATCTGAAAAATCAAGAGCTGTTTATAACTATATTCTTAGCTCAGGATAACTAGGTTCATCTTAATTGACATGATTTTTTTATTTCTTTTTGAGCTGATTTTGCAGTGGTGCAGTGATAAATGTGTAGTGATCACTTCTGTCTACTCCTTACTTCTGCTCTACAGTTTGGACTTACAGCATCTGTTGATGTCCAGAGCAAAATAAACCTGTAATAATGCAATTCTAATTTTCAAAATGGCATCATTAATTGCAATTTCAGTAGACGATCTGAGCTAGCTTTATCACAGCATGCTACCATATAGTTAATTGATAAGTGTTTTAATGGCTACCAACTCTGTTTTCAGTAATGAGTGTTTGGTACAGGTCAAAAGTGAGCAGAACTCAGACTCATAATCATTAATACTAACATGGAATACCTCACCTCTAATGGTGTGCATGGCGTATTTCCATATATTTCATTAAAAGTATTATGATCAGTGACTAAGGTCAATATTTCTAATGATAGTATAATTTTAAGTTTTGAATGGGGTTATTTTTAAGGTCACATAAACACAAAAGTGAAAATAGACTTTAATATCTTATCAGTATTGGATTATATATTCATTTTGTGCACTCTAAAAATGATATACATCATAATCACTACAAAACATTACTTGAAAATTGACCTTTCTAACTTAAGAATTTCTGCTACCAAATTCCCTGATCAGTTGACAAGCTCCACTATAAACTCTGGTAATAAAGACATTTCAGTGACTAGTAAGTTGAACCCCCACCAAAAGAAAATTAGAAGTATTACTAAGGTGTCATATATATGTCATATTTTGCCAATATACCTAACATTTTACCCTCATATTATGATGTTCTTAATATCTAAATAAAATTGATTTACTAAAAGAAAGTTTCAGTCCTATTAGAAAGCAAAAGAATTAAAGCAAGAACGTTGAAGATACAGTTTTAGTATTCCAGGGACAGTGCAGGAAAATATAACTATAAGGCTTTATAAGTAATACACTATCTCCATTCATTTTAATTAAAATATAAATCTCCCATTTCCATTCATTCTAGGTGTTCACAAGTATGCTTCCTTAGCCAAGTTGTATATCTGGTTTCTGGACAGTTTACAGTAGAGCTGTAATAATATTATCAAAACCTTTTAAAGGTAGCTTAAATTTCAGGAAGAACAAATTTAGTTTTGAAAGTGATATCACCAGAAAACCTCTAAGAGTACACAGTTAAGCTTGTTATAATTAGATCTGAGGGCTCTAGCCGATTTTGTAATCCCAGTATGAATTGTGCATTGCAAGCACAAAAAATTGTAGCTAGAACACTAGCCATTGATTATGTGTCTAGATATGCAAGGTTCTTTTACCATTTAAACATATACAGACTCTGTCTAAAACAAATTTGAACCTGGATGGCAATGTATAAGATGCTATGTGCTTTGTCAGTCATAGAAATAAGATCAGTACTGTTTCCTTGAAACAATTTATGAGAATATGGAGTTTTAAAAAAATGTTTAGCCTTGAATAACTCAATACCCCCAAATGTGTTCTAACTTGTTCCATTTGATTACGTTTCAAAAATGTATTTTTTAGTTCATTTTTCCATGCATATTGTAGGCAACAAGAAACAATAGCTATTTCCTGGGGAAAAAAGTGTTGTACTAGGTGCAAGTTTCTGAGGTGTGAAACCACCTTGATATAATCCTTAAATAGATTACTTGGCTTTTTCCTTCTTAGAAAAAAAAAGTGTGTGTGTGTGAGAGAGAGAGAGAGAGAGAGAGAGAGGGAGGGAGGGAGGGAGGGAGGGAGGGAGGGAGGGAGGGAGGGAGGGAGGGAGAGAGAGAGAGAGAGAGAGAGAGAGAGAGAGAGAGAGAGAGAGAGAGAGAGAGAGAGAATTGCGTGCATGTGTCTGTGTGGGTGTATTTACTTATCATTGTAGTGCTAGCAACAGCAACAATCAGTGTAGTGCTTGTCAGATCCCCGAGAGCTGGGGTGACAGGCATCACAGTTGTGAAGCACCTGATTTAAATTCCGGGAACCAAACCTGGGTCCTATGGAAGTATGTGCTCTTAGAAACTGATCTGTCTTTCTAGCTTCAGAAAATAAGCGTCCTTGACAGAGTTGAACCTGTGCCTCATTGCTTTTATTTAATATTTACACAAGATTGATACATAATATACAGTTGAAAGATAAGGTGTTGTGAGCTTCCAAAGTAGGTATCTTGTCTATAATGCTAGACATTAGAAATCCCATGAAGCCTGGAAACAGCTCCTGCGTCCTTGCTTACCACTGGAGAATAAGGTTTATGCTCAACCAGTCTACTCTGCCTGCTAACAATGAAGGTTGCCTCCTCCCTCAAATATGATACTCAGTGAAGAATCCATGCCTGATGCTCTAAGACTTGTAAAATATCAATAAGGGTGGCTGCAAAAGTCATATGAGTGCAACATCAAGAAAATACATGACAATTTCTGACAGCTTCCCTGGCACCCTGCCTCTTCCTACTCCCATGATGTCTGGGATGACCTTACCTTGGACTGCTGGCAGTGATCGAGGGGGTGCCTGGACTGGTCTACTCTGGAGACCAGTCTAGTGAATACCCTAACTGTCATCATAGGGCCTTTATTCAGTGTCTGATGGAGGCAGATGCAGGGATCCGTGGCCGGGCACCAGGCTGAGCTCTGGGAATCCAGTCCATAGGAGAGAGGAGGGATTCCTCGGACGGGGGATATCGAGATCATGATGGGAAGAATTGCAGAAATGACTAGCCACAATGGTGGAGACCCATGAATTGTGGACTAGTAGCTGTGTAGCCCCCATGGGACTGGACTAGGCCCTCTGGATACGGGAGACAGTTGTTTAGCTCAAACTGTTTGGGGGACACCCGGGCGGGGGGAATGGATCCTTCTCTAGTGCATGGGCAGCCTTTTGGGAGTCAGGTGCCTGCTTTGTGGCACCTGGCTCAGCCCTGGTGCGGCAGGGAGGAGCTTGGACCTGCCTGGGCTCTGTGTGCCAGGCTCTGCGGACTCCCTATGGGAGACCTTGATTTGGAGGATATGGGGATGTGGGCAGGGGGGTGGGAGGAGGGAGGAGATGGGGTCTGTGGGCAGTATGTAGAATAAGTAGAAAATTTCTTAATAAAAAAATGGAGAAAAAATACATGACAATTTCAGAAAATTGTAGTTTATTAAAATGCATGTACATTTTTTCTATTAAAATAGTGTTTATTTAATATGATTTTGACCAGAATGATTGATATGTGACTGCAATCAGTCACATAAGTACATGCTAGTAATTGTGTGTCCAGATATGTAATCCATATGAAATCTACTATATTCAAGAAAGTTGCTCATTTAAACCAATTTAATCTCATAATCATACTGATTTTTTAATTAGGGCATTTGTGGATGAGGGCATCTTGTCTCTGAATTTCTTCACAGCTTCAAATGATAATTAGATTGTTTTTTAAATCACAAAATTCAAAATTACTTATTAAATTCAAAGCATTGGTTTCTCTATTTCTTTTTTCTTCATGCTTTCATCTTGTATTCAGAAAGATTTTATCAAATCAATTCTGAGTTACTTGTGTTTAATAGCTTATGGTTACCAAGGAAAATGTCTACGAGCTCAGCATCTCTGTGTGCTTTGAAACTGTTAAAGGAATTTGTACCCCATCTGTGTTGTTGAATGTCTCCGCAGAACAGGAAAAGAAGGCCATCAGTAATATTTCTGAAGTTGTACACCCTCTCCACTAAATTTCTGTTTATCCTTTGGCAAACAGCATGTAATTTTTAAAAGAAAAAATGTATTATTGTTTTTTTCCTGGACATACTGGACATTAAAAAAAGAAAGATACAAAAATATTTTTGTAATTGTATATTTATTCAATTGCAATGATAAATAAATGTAGATTCAAAGATGTGGAATCATTTTCCTGTTTTTCCATCGATTTTTTTTTCACTAAACATAACAAATTTGTGGACTGGGAGGATCTATAGCCTTGGCTTTTCCTTAAATTTACTTGCATAATATTTAATGCAACTCCATAGCGATGATAACATTTGTCTCTTATTCTTTATTCTTGCTACCCCTATCTGCTAGTAAGTCATTTGTGACTGGTTGGCTCACCAAATCCAAGTGACATGCTGCTATTAAAATTCAGACCTGGAGTGACAGTCTGCTGCTTGCCAAAGTGAAGGAGGAGCCTCTGCTTTTGAGGCAGAACATAGCCTAGACACCCATGTCAGCACAGCTGACCTTTATTTTGTCTTTCCAAGTGAATCTGAAACTACTACATTTATACTGTTTCTTGTTTGGAAATAAAAAGAACACACTTTCCAGATCGATAAAAGCATGCCAAAAATTAGAGTACGTATTGATTTCTCTAGTGATGATATTACATCAAGCACAGGGCAGCAATTGATTTCCCATGTGCTTAATTTTGGATTTAACCCAGGAAATCATGTTTCTTTGGACTTATTGTTCCAGGACAGTTGAATATGGAGTTTCCAAGGCTCTCATCTGTGCCTTGCTTTCATTTTGGACCACAGACTGTTGTATAACTTTCCATAAACATATATTCACCCCACACAGTGTACTGACACCTGAAAAAGAACAATAAACTCTGCTCAAGTCCATGAAACAATCAGTTGATCGAGTAACATACCAGAGGTTGGGGGAGGAATCGCTAACCAAGGCATTCATGGGTGAAAGGCAGGTATCACCACAAAGCCCATTCTGGCATAGTCCTGACTCACTAATGCCTCATTGTTGAAGCTCTCTGTCCAGCGTGTAGGGCACCCCACTGGAGAATCTGACCTTCCCATGAATTGTTTACTACAAGCTTATCTATGGGGCTGGGTCCTGTGAACGTTTCAACTTTCAGAGTGGTCAGAACGCTGAATCAGCCAATAACAGCAAAAATAATTACAGGCAGAATTCATAATCGATCGTTGCTACTATGGCTATATTCTATGATAGGTTCTCCTCAGGACAGGGACAGTATCCTCCTGACATAACGTAGGCACGAGTCCAGCAAAAAGAGGTCACTGTCTCCAGCCACTGAAAGTGAACACAGGCAGAGGTGACACCAGAAGAGGTTGGAAGCACAATGTGTCAGCAACGCCTTTGTAACCCACCCTTCACTCTTCTCATTGGCCCTCTTTCTACTCACCTGCTTTCCTGTCACAAATGAATGAACCAATATTCTACACGGGAAAGTAACAGTGTAGTAACAGTGCTCTCCTAGTCCCAACCCTTGTTCCTCATTCCCTTCCCTTGAGACCCCTTTCTTCCCTCACATTCTCTAGTTCTGTTGTAAGTTGATTCTTCCCAGGAGCCTTCAGATGGGAACACAACCTGCTGGTTAGCTTGATGTTGTGCTCATGGCTCATGACTTTCAGCAGCAAACAAACTGGGACACACCAGACTGCTGACCTGCAGTACTAAGAGCTAATTTGTGTTTAGTTCTCTGTATATCTAGTAATTTGGTAACACTGAAGTAGAAAAGTAATATAAATAGTAAAACACAGTATTATGTGCTTTGCAATCAGACAGTGTTGCAGAATACATGTGAAATATATTAGTTAATATATACTTGATAACAGTTTTACTTGGTGCTAACTAAATTCATAACATGAATTAACAAAGTCTTTAATATTAATAAGGAAACAAGAGCAATCGACTTGATAGTATGCTGCTGGTTCTTTTGACAGTGGCTTCAGTGCAGAAAACAAAATCCACTTCAACGTGACGTGCTTGTATTTGTGTATGGTGTGTGTGTGTGTATGTGTGTGTGTGCGTGTGTGTGTGTTTGTGTGCACACGCGTGCAGGAGTGCATACATGTGGTAAAATTGAAAACATGTAAAACATTAGGACACTAGGATATATGGAGACTATAAGCTCTGTTCTTTTCTTGCATCTTCTATAAAGTGGAAACAATGCATTTTTCAGACTTCTCTGGAGGTTGAAGGGGGCCATGTGATTAATTTTGCCCCAAGATCTTGGAGTAGAAATGGCCTTTCTTTTATCCAAACTAGATAATTCATCATCAGAAAACTATTAGATGTTGTCATAATGATTTTAAATCTAGACTTGCTTCTAACTAAATTTCCTATTAGTAAAGTACTTAGACCTAGGTTATACTGAGTTATACCCAGACCTTGTTATACTGATCAAAATTCTTGAAGATAAGTGTTCTTTTTGTATTTGCATATAATAATGGAGGCTAGAATACATTACACAGTATTATCTCCATTCAAACAGAATATAAATTTATACTTAACCTATCCTTTATACATATTTGTAAGTAATACACATTATTCATTATAATATTATTTAATTTTAACTTGTAGGACACAATTAATATTAACAAACAATTCCAACTGTACAACAAAGGTATATGAGAAGTTTAGAAATATCAGCTACATAATCCTGCATGGAAACTAAAACTCTATCATAGCATACATTTTTGATGGATGTAATTGGCAAATATTTGTACATCAATTTCTGTTATACATCATTTCATTTAACTGCAGGTACAGAGAGTAACAGAGAATTTTAGTTAGGATGGTTGTAGAGAACAGATTAGAAAATGTTTCATTCTAGAAAAATAAATTTCTTTAAATGTTAGGTATATTTTTATATCCCTAAATAAAATTAATTTGCATTACTGGAAAATCAAAGTCTAATTAAACAAGAATGCTAACGTGTTTGTTTTTCTTTGCTTCAAGGGTACTAGAATGTCTTACCTCCTCTTGCAAACACTGCCATGATCAAATGAGAAAAGCCAAGGCAGAAATAACACAGTTCTTTTCCCAGGTATGTGGGGTTTGGGTGCCACATTAGTTAGAATATTTAGACTATATATTTGATATAGTTATGCAAATGGCTGTAGTTAGACTTTTAATTCATTTGTTTACAATGCATCTCATTCATTCTTTGCACATTTTACTTCCTTGTCTTTCATGTTTTAATTATGTTCTTAAAATAACTTCGTTTGATCACCAGTGTTTATATTTTATTAGCATGTCTGTATTTAATTACTTAATTATTGCTCTAGTGTTTGAAAGAGATTTTTTTGTTACCATAATCTATTCTCTGAAGCCATTATATCAACTATTTATAATGTTTAAATCTCAAACCTTTATCTCTGTGGACAGTTTCTAATCTTTTGGGATGCTTCTCCTATATATTTCATTGTCTTTCTAAGTTATGGAATAGCCCTGTTATCATTTTCTGGTCATAATTAATTATATAGTACATATATCTGAGTAAAATATTTTATAATGTATCTCCAATATTGTCCAAACTATGTTTCTTCATTCTTTTATGTATACCTGGTGCAAGGTCAGCAAGAGTTTTCTTTTGACTAATAAACTTTCTTAATATTTTCTTTCTATTTATTTTTTATTAAGAAATTGTTTATTCATTTTACATACCAATCACAGATCCCCTTCTTACCTTCTCCTACCCCTTCAGGCTGTCCCCCCAAACCTACCCCCATTTCCTCCTACAAGAAGATAAGGCCTCCCATAGAGAGTCAGCAGAGCCTGGTACATTCAGTAGACGCAGGTCTAAGCTCCTCCCCCTGCATCAAGGCTGTGCAAGGTGTCCCTCCATAAGTAGTGGACTCCAAAATGCCAGCTCATGCACCAGGAATAGATCCTGATCCTACTGCTAGGGAGCCTCTTAAGCAGATCAAGCTACACAACTGTCTCTCTTATGCAGAGGTCCTGGTCCAGTCCATGCAGGCTCCACAGCTGTTGGTCTAAATTTCATGAGTTCCCACTAGTTTGGTTTGGTTGTCCCTGTAAGTTTCCCCATCATGATCTTAATGCCTCTTGCTCATAGAATTACTCTTCTTTCTCTTTGACTGGACTCCTGGAGCTCAGCCTGGTGTTTGGCTGTGGATCTCTGCATCTGCTTCCATCAGTTACTGGACAGAGGCTCTATGATGACAGTTAGGGTCTTTACCTATCTGATTACTGTGGTAAGCCAGTTCAGGTACCCTCTTCATTATTGCTAGTAGTCTAAGGTAGGCTTATTGTTGGGGATTCCTGGAAACTCCCCTAGCACCCAGTTTCTCCCTATTCCCCATGATGTCTCCCTCTATCACGGTATCTCTTTTATTTACTTCACATGTGGCTGTGATTAATTTTCTGTATTTCTTATTCCAAAATTCATTTTGTGAGGACTACATTTATGACATTTTTGCAATTCTGATTTTAATCAGTATTTGAAAAGTATAAATTCATGTTTATGCAATGTGTGTTTTACCACAAATACTGTCCTATCTTGCTTTGTCCTTCTGTAAGTGTTTTTCTTGGTTGTGGTGATGTTGCTATTACTAGATGTTCTTTTATTTATGTGGGATGCTTTCAGAGAAGGTTGAAGAGAAAGCTGGGACTCCCATTTTGTTTTATGGTAGCAAGCACAAGTCTCTTTTGCAGTACTGCTGGAGATGTAGTAGGAACTTGGATTTTTACCTTTTCTAACAATAAGGAGGCATTCCTCCCTCTCCTGAGAGAGTGTGAGTATATCTAGAAGAAAGCAAGGTATTCAACACAAGCTTCCCACAAAGTCTCCATGTGGAAGCAGCCTGAAGTTTACATTCCACACACAGCTAGCGTATATAAATGGAGACCATGCTAAACTCAAATCTTTGTTCAGAAATAGGACAGTACTTCCAAGGACACCAGCAGAGGCCAACTGATAATAAAGGATGCTGTTCCAACTGGACAACAGAAGGGGGGATATTCCCTATATTCCCACTTGTAAGTATTATAGAAAGCTCGTTATGCCGGGAGGTGGTGGTGCGTGCCTTTAATCCCAGCACTCAGAAGGCAAAGCCAGGTTGATCTCTGTGAGTTCAAGACCAGCCTGGGCTACCAAGTGAGTTTCAGGGGAAAAAAAGCTAGTTAAACCAGAAAATCTGAAGATTATTCTGAGTTTCATAATACATCACCCCAATATCCAGGAATTAATGCAAAATGCCCATCATACAAAGAAATGAACATTCCCAGCTTGAAATACAACAAGAAAGCAGTAGATGCTCATATAGATGAAACAGATAAAATTTCTCTGCTCATGAGGCTTCGCAGGTACTACATGGGAAAGAGGACATGAATGGCTCATAGCTACCTAATGAGCAGATCTCCTCTGTTTATGGCCTCACTGAGTTCGCTGGCAAAGCACAACTTTGAGTATAAAAGCACTAATGTTTTGAGGACAGCGGGAATAAAACATTAAAGCAAATGTGGCACTGAGACTTAAGGCATCATATCTACATTAAATAAGCAAGCCACTATGTCTTGAGAGAGCTTGTGTATTCTCTTGTGTCATTTTCCAAAAGTTATATGCAAGTCATGGGCTATAACTATATACATCAGAGAAAGAGTATGTGGATATGAAGAAGTGAAAATAAGGAATATTAACTAATGGCTAGTGAGGATATCTTTCTGCTTGTGTTTATTGGCCATTTGTATGTAGATACATCCAACAATTTATGTGTACATGGCCTGAGAGTAGCAGTGAGTCTGTCTGTGGAACAAATGTTACTATAAGGACTGGGGAAAAGGAGAGAAACATGGGGAATGACATGGGGAGGATAGGGGGAATGAGGGGAAGGTGCTCCGCACTGAGTATGTACTTGAGTGTGAATGGATCATCATGTAACACATTGCCCCATACAATTAATATATACAATAAAAATTAATAACAACAATGATAACATGAATAGCAGCTAAAAGTCTATTCAGCATACCTCTGAGGGAGACCCTTGCATTGATTAGGAAATCAGCACTGCATAATATTAAATAAATAAATAAATAAATAAATAAATAAATAAATAAATAAACAAAAAACCCTCCTGTATCCTTTTCATGGATTTCCCCCCCCCCTTAACCTTTGCCATGTTGGAAGATGGAATAAAATCAGAGCAATAACCCCCCAGTTAACTTCAAAGCAAGATGAGTTACTGAAATGCTCTAGTAACATATATACTTAGGGCCTCTTTCAGTTTTTATTTGGAACATATTCACCTAATTTATGCCAAATGGAATTGTCTCTTAATTTAGTTACTTCAAATTTTGTAGGAACCAGCTAAAAGGATTCTTAGAAGTAATCTTTATTTCTGTAATAATATTATTTAGATGCATACGTATTGTCCCATGTAATTGTGTTCTACCAAAAATCACTGTTAGAAGTTCCCATTGTTATTTTTAAATATTTCAATTATTTTAAGTCTCCAAATATTTATAAAAAATGCAATGATGTATAACTTCATATTTAAAACTTATTTTTAGTTATAATGAATTGAGAGATTGCCACCAAGCTAGTAGAGATTTATTTACCCCAGTGCTCTAAAGAAAAAGGATTTTTCTTCAATATACTGTTAATTTGTAATTACTTTGAATTAGTGGAATTCGGTGTCCAAATGCACTACAAAAACCATTCAAAATAAACTCATACTGCTCTTTAAAGAAATATTGAGTAATTTTTAGTCTATCTTCATTTGCCTAATATTTTGCTTCAGATAAGAACACTCATTTTTTTTAAATGTCATGTTGAAATATTCTGGAAACTACAACAAAAATATTGTCTTTGGATTGAGGTTGGAAAAATTATCATGAACATATGGCCGAAAGAGAAGACAGAAAAACACAGAGTGATTACATTCGCATAGAATTATTTGCTCTGAGGCCCTAGAGAAGGAAAGCAGGGTAAGACTAGCACACGAGCATGATCTGCTCGCTTCTAACTTGCTACCCAATTATAGAGTTGTCATTCACTGTTTACCAGAATCCATACACAGGCAATTGTGTTTCTGCCCAGTCACTGCAGAAAGCGATTGCTGTCACCACGGCTTTTTAAAAATGAGGGCTCTGTATACAGACAAGTCCTCCTGACAGCCTGTACTCATGTCACTCATTACTGACAACTTACCAGGAAGTGGGTTTTAGCTCAGCTTCTGTGGCCAACGATCAAAAGTGGTGACTTCTAATCAGGAAACAGGTGGTGCTGTGTTCCTCTATGCTTCTTCCAATGTACGTTTTCACATAAGGTTCATATAAATTGGGGGGGATTTGCCCTTCCTGGAAATATTCAACAATGGTATCCTGCATTACATTTATACTGTGAAGATAATGGTTCCATCTACATAAAACTATGTGGAAAGGGTACTCAAGTCTTCTTCAAATGGTCAAGTTGACTAAACATAACATCCCATTTTAACCCATACAGGAGGATGTCCAACATCCCGTAGTCTAGGGCAGAGTATTCAAGGACCCTTATGAGCACATGACTACAAATATACATGTCAAAACAAGGAATTATCATATGTGAGTTTTTCTAAAAGAATATCTCAAAATAAAAAAACAAGGTACATATTGAAAAATATGTTGATTTCTTTTAGATTTTCCAATTTTGTGGGGGTACAGGTCCTTGAAGTATGACCTAATGATTCCCTGGATTTCCTCAGTCTGTTGTTATGTACCCCTTTTCATTTCTGATTTTGTTAATTTGGGTATTCTCTCTCTGCCTTTTCTAAAGTTAGTTTGGATAAGGGTTTTCTATCTTGTTAATTTTCTTGAAGAAGCAACTCTTTGTTTAATTGATTATTTTTATTGTCCTCTTTGTTTCCGTTTTGTTGATTTTAGCCCTGAGTTTGATTATTTTCTGCTGGCTACTCTTAGATATGTTTGCTTCCTTTTGCTCTAGAGCTTTTAGGTGTGCTGTTAAGTCGCTAGTGTGAGATTTTCCCCAAATTTTTTATGCAGGCACTTAGTGCTCTGAACTTTCCTCTTAGCACTGCTTTCATTGTGCCCCATAAGTTTGGGTATGTTGTGTATTCATTTTCATTGAATTCTAGGAAGTCTTTAATTTCTTTATTTCTTCCTTGACCCAGTGGTGATTCAGTTAAGAGTTGTTCAGTTTCTGTGAGTTTGTAGCCTTTCCTTAGTTTGTGTTGTTATTTAACTCCAACTTTAATCCATAGTGATCTGATAAGACACAGGGGGTTATTCCAATTTCTTTGTATCTGTTGAGATGTGCTTTGTGACCGAATATGTCTTCAATTTTAGAGAACATTCCATGGGGTGCTAAAAAGAAGGTATATTCTTTTGTATTTGGGTGAAATGTTCTGCAGAGGTCTGTTAGGTCCATTTGAGTCATAACAACTGTTAGTTCTGTTATTTTTCTGTTAAGTTTCTTTTTGGCATATCTGTGAATTGGTGAGAGTGGGGTGTTGAAGTCTCCCACTATTAATGTGTGGGATTTGATGTGTGATTTTAGCTTTAGTAATATTTCCTTTACAATAGTGGGTATCCTTGTATTTGGGACATAGATGTTCAAAATTCATCTTGATGGAATTTTTCTTTGATGAATATGAAATGTCCTCAGTTAAAAGCAAAAATTTCATTCTCTCTCTCTCTCTCTCTCTCTCTCTCTCTCTCTCTCTCTCTCTTTCTCTCCTTTTCTCCCTCCCTTCCTCCCTTCTCTGAGTATGAAATTATGTTGGCAAAGAGATATCTGCATCTCTAACAGATTGTTTATCTTCAACTCATCATTAGGTTAAAAGCCAAAGATCCCAGTTCAATAGGCTTTTTTAAATGTATTCAAAAGGGGAAAGTATGTATTCTAGAGGTTGAGTTTATCATCTCTCTGAAATAGAGACTACATAGTACATCTCTAAACTTCTTTCTCCAATGCTCACTTCAATTTGCTAGGTTTACCAGATTTTAATTTTTAGAAAGATATAGATAGGTAATTTCCTCAGACAAGGAATTCTGAAAATACCAACTAACACCTTAAAGTAAAAATGAAGGGAGGAAGAAAGGAAGAATGGAGGGAGAGATGGAGAGAGAGAGAGGGAAGGAAAGAAGAACTCTTAGAGTTCAAAAAAGAAATACTTGATTTTCTCTTATAGTGAATGAGTGACAGCAACAAGTATTACTAAGATGAAATGATTTCATGCAGACTATGTTCACTAATGCAATCTCAAGGAGCCCTTAGCTTATAAAGACCTCGCTATAGAATGGAATGACTTTGAAGAACAGAGGATACATTTGGGAAGTCAACTGAGTAAATATAAAGAGAAAAACATGCCACAAATATAAAACATGACATCAATATAAAATTTTAACTCCACTTAAGGGAACTGGTAAGCTCTTTGTAGATGACATGCATTCTTGGTCTGTATTTAAAAGTGAGAAAAAGATTTACTAGCTAGAAAATTTATTTAGCAGATTTTCTTTGTTTGTTTAAAACGAAATAAAGCTTCTGTTACATTGTTGTTTAAGAATCCTGCAGTTATAATTTGTGGGTTTTAGATCAAGACTTTAATAATTAAAAATAAACATATTTATAAAATTAGAAAATAGTGATATTATTTTACTTAACATTTAATTATAGTGAATATTTAATGCCTATGAATTAATCATTGGATTAATATAAAATTTGCATTAAATATTTAAAAATACTGAGTTTCAAGGAAAATTCAGTTGAAAGGTTTCCTCAACTTTAGGAAAAACAAAATTAATTAATCCTATTGGGGTTTGATTTTAAATAATATAGGTCAATCATTACTATATGAAATAATATTATCTTTTAAAAAGTGTGAAATTCAAGCACACTGTCTAAATTCCTGTACTCTATTGCAACGCCATGCATGTTACATACCTGCTCAAGAGCATAGTTCAATTAAGCAGTATAAAAAGGAATTAAATCATTGCAATTTCTCTTGGCAAAGAAAACAGAGCATGAGAACTTATGAAAATATCCATTTAAAAGCTACTAAATGTGATAGATAAATTTATTAAAGATTACAATGTGTACTTTATAAGGCAATAAGTGAAACCTCTGATTAATAAAGAAATATTTGGTTTATAAGAAATTTAGAGAATTTAATATATATATATATATATATATATATATTAAATACATATAAAAAATAAAATCATTGTAAGTATATGTATCCAAACATGCCTGTTGAGGTTAACAAATTAATTGCTAAGTTTGAACTAATGGAGAATCAATTCATTTTATAAATATTCAGTTTTTCTGAGAACTTCATACATGAGTACTGTGTTTACATAGTTTCCCCTTCACACTCTTCCTGCTGCAGCTCTTTCCACGTTCCCACCGCTCCCTCTTAAATTCATGACTTCTATAATTATTATAGATACACACACCCATATCCTTCAGAGTCCATTTACTGTTGTTCATATGCATATGTACTTAAGGTTGGCCACTTGGGGTTTCCTGTTCTCTCAGAGGGCTCATCCCTGAAGAAGCCTGATTATTTCTCTCTTAGCTCTTCATCTGGGGGAAGGGGTTTGTAAAATTTCTCCTATCCATATTGGAACATCAACTGACGTTGTCATTAAAAAGCTTTTATTATATAGGTGACCATATTGATGAGAATTTATGGATGAGCTTTCATATCATATATGCAAGACAATTGCTATATTACAATCTATAACAGTGTTATATTATAAAGTCAGTATTATCATAATCATAAACATATATTATAGACAAAATAGGTATATTATTCAAAATTTATTATATATGCACAGCATTTATGTGATAGAATGATAGATGATAGGTAGAAAGATAGACAGATAGGTAATAGATAAAATGAACCATGAGGTCATGTATTTGGTTTAATTGAGAATAGGGCATTGTGCATATCTGTGTCCAGACTAGTTGATTTCTTTTCTCCTTAGTGTCCCCGTGTCAGCTGAGTAGTCTCACTGATAAGTCTGGTGGTTGATAGGCTGTTGGTGGAGAAAATGGGAAATGGATTGACTCCCATCATCTATGGACTGGCATGAGTTTTCTCTCAAAGTTCCTGGGCAAGCATTGCAAGAGAATGAACCAAAGTAAGGGAAGCTTAAGACATACATCACTTCCATTGCATCCTATTCATCAATGAAAAACAAAAGTCAAACAAACAAACAAACTAGTCATCTGTATTCACAAAAGAACAAAAACATTTAAACTCCAATTCTAGAAGGAAAAACAAGGAAAGGTACACCACAGATCTGAGAGATTATAGATTATAAATAAAGAAGAATTTCCCACTTTCCTGGATAATTGCTCATTGTTTTGTTCGGTATTTTTGGTTATGTTTTATTTGTTGTCATTTGCCAGACAAGGTTTCTTTTCTCTGTGTAGACCTGGCTATCCTGCAACTTGCTTTGTGGACCAGGCTGGCCTCAAATTCATAGAGATTCACTTGTCTCTCCTCTTGACATTTTTTTTTCTCTCCAATGTTTCCTTTATTCGATGCATTTAATGGAATGTTTACTTCTCCAGTATTCAGCTGTGCATGTGATCAAACTTTCTTTATATTTTTAAGTGGGTGATGTGCCAAGGTTTGGAACAATTGAATGATAAGAGTTAAATCAGAATCTTACTACACAAAGAACTTATGGAAGACTTCTCATAGATTTATTTATTTATTTATTTATTTATTTATAATTTATTTAGGCTATTTATGTATGCTAAGCACTGGTTACAGCCTAGTTTATGATTAGCTGCATTTTGAATAAAATAGAAGCCAAGGACAGCACCAAAAGTTCAAAAGAGGATTAAATCTGATCTGAGAGATTCTAAAATATTTCTCAGATGTAGATAGTGCTATTTCACTCACAGATAAACTTTTGGTGCTGACCTTGACATTTTATTTTTTCTTAGCTGTGTTTTTGTGCTGCTTTGAAGACTTGACAACATAGATGAAAGTAAGCAGGTTATAAACTGCATTAAATTCTAAATTGGACTTTCTCTTGCAGTTTATCAAATGTAAAGAGACAATACCTAAAATAACTGCTGTATTCTGGTACTGTGTGAATTTGTTATTGAAATGATATATTATCTCTCAAAATATAAGTAAACACAAATGCTGACCAGAGTTTGGGAAAAGTAACAAAATCATTCACATGGAGAAAAGAACTTGGACCAAAAACATATATCTGGAAGTTACTACTTTAGAAGTGAAAACTACACATTTGAAAAGTCTAATAATTTTAGAAATAATTAGAATATTTACAACTAGGAATTTGGAATTTAAAAAATATCTTTAAGAATATAGAAATTGATACAATTACATGACATTATATTATTTTCTCAATTTAGCTAGAAATATCCTTTGGAAGATGATTATAATTTAATTATATTCTGGAATTCTGAAATGGAATAGACAACAATGATAAGGACTCTGACATTTTTTCCACTTCTTAGGACATTTCCTCACTTAGTAGACTACAATATTAGGATTATAGTTTTGAACTTTTGGGAATACACTGTTTATTCACATATTTACTCTTTTAGGGAGTACTACAGTGTGAACCCAGGATGTTGAGGATGGCTCGCAATCAGTCTATTGCTATTGTGTGCATGTGAGTTGAATATGTGTATTCATGCATTTGTATATATGTGTGGGGGTGTGAATGAATGCATATGTGGGCATGTGTGTGAATGTTCATGTGTGTGCATGTGTGTGTGTGTGCATGTGTGTGCATGTGTATGTGTGTGCATGTTTGTGTGTACCTATGCATATATGCCAAGTCTCAAGTCTCAAGTGGACACCTTGCAGTAGCTTCAGTTCTGTTTTTCTCCCATGTGTGTCCCTAGAATTAAACTCAGGTCATCAACCTTCATGCCAGGAGCCTTCACAGGCTGAGCCATGTTGTCAACGACAGTTATATACTTAATCTGACTAATATTTTCATAGGCTACTTTCGGTTATAACTTTATTAAAAATGATATTCACTGGTTCAAGGCATTACATTTCTTTTATATAGTGTTCAAAAATATCCCCTTAGAGATGGAGACATTGTTATTCACGTTTATGAAAGAGTTAATCAAGTCTTAGAGAAGTGTAATTATTTTGCAAAAATCATGTGGTTAGTCACTGGTAACATCAAGTTTCACACTTTAGTAATCTTATCCTTAAAGTTGTATTAGTTGTGCCTTAGTACTGCTACATATCACTTGTCAGTTCATTGATTGCCTTTATGATTCAGGATATCATATAGGCCAGGTCAGCCGGCAACTTGTTATGTAGCCTGGGCCTTGCTCAAACTTAAAATCTTCCTGCCTCTACCTCTCACGTGTTAGGATTTCATCTATGAACCAGCATCCATGGGTCCAGGAGGATGATGCTGATATGAGTGATGCATGATTTGGAATTTTGGTTTTCATTTATCTGTATCCAAATTTGGCTAAAGTGAGGAAAATAAATTATAAAAGTTGTAGGATTAATCTCTATGTTTGTAATGAGCACATAAATCAAAGATTCTGAAGTTGATTGGCTTTCTCTATTACCATGTTATCTTTCTTATTTTTTCTCTTTTTAAATATTTAATAATTCAAAATTATTTTAATTAAAATATTTGTATTTTTGTCTATTTTACCCAGATTCAAGCTTAGTCTTTGTGTTTTTAAACACACTTTATTTCATATACATTAGACCTAATACTTATTCACATACATGTTTCTGTCTTCCTGGTATTGGTTTTTCTGATAATTCTTTATCATTTACTTCAGACTTACTGTATATCTAAGGTTCTTTGGCTCTGTGATGCCCATCTGTGCATCAGCAATCTCTGCAGGAATAATTTTTGACATCATATCAGTATGTCTTCCCAGAGGGAAATCATATCTGTCTCTATGGCATTCCTTGAGACAACATCAACATAGGGCAATGCTAGATGAACCTGCAACTTGCAAACCTACGTTAAGGCCAAAGCTGGCCTACTGTGTGTTTCTTTCTAACATAAACACAGTTTCATGACACAGCTTCCTTCTGAGACAACAGGGAAAGACTGATTGCCCTATATAAGAAACCAGGAATTTACTTCTTGTACAGCCCATCTGAAACATGTTTTTTTTTTTTTAATTTTATTTTACAATACCATTCAGTTCTACATAACAGCCACAGATTCCCTTGTTCTCCCCCTTCCTGCCCCCCTCCCCTCCCCCCAGCCCACCCCCCATTCCCACCTCCTCCAGGGCAAAGCCTCCCCCTGGGGACTGAGATGGACCTGATAGACTCAGTCCAGGCAGGTCCAGTCTCCTCCTCCCAGATTGAGCCAAGTGTCCCTGCATAAGTCCCAGGTTTCAAACAGCTAACTCATGCAATGAGCCCAGGACCTGGTACCACTGCCCAGATGCCTCCCAAACAGATCAAGTCAATCAACTGTCTCACCTATTCAGAGGGCCTGATCCAGTTGGGGGGGCTCTCAGCCTTTGGTTCATAGTTCATGTGTTTCCATTCGTTTGGCTATTTGTCCCTGTGCTTTATTCAATCTTGGTTTCAACAATTCTCGCTCATATAAACCCTCCTCTTTCTCACTAATTTAGACTCCTGGAGCTCCACCCGGGGCCTAGCCATGGATGTCTGCATACAGATTCCTCAGTCCTTGGATGGGGTTTCTTGCACAACTATTAAGGTGTTTGGCCATTCCATCACCAGAGTAGGTCAGTTCTGGCTGTATCTCGACCATTGCCAGCAGTCTTTTGTGGGGGTATCTTTGTGGATTTCTGTGGGCCTCTTTAGCACTTTGTTTGTTCCTTTTCTCATGTGGTCTTCATTTACCATGGTCTCCTATTCCTTGTTCTCCCTTTCTGTTCTTGATCCAGCTGGGATCTCACGCTCTCTTTCCCTCTACCCTCACCCTTCATTGATCCCACTCATGTCCAGGTTGTTCATGTAGATCTCAGCCATTTCTCCGGCCATACCACCCTGAACGCACCCGATCTCATCTGAAACACGTTTTAAAGTTTCACTTTAAGATAGAGTAGACCCTCCTATTTCAAAATATACTTCAAAGTGCTGGGCAAATCTTGTAGTTATTTCTAGAAAGCAGATGAACATTGAAGAAACACATACAGGACTTTCAGGTAAAGAGCTAACTTTGGAGCCCTTGATTCTTCAAAGTGGGTGTGTACAGTTTAGCAGTGGCCTCCATTTTTCTAACCCTGTCTGTGTCTCTGTCCTTTGCTCCCTAAATGTATTTGTAATGTTGTTTCCTCATGTGCTGAGTGATAATCTCTGCCTAGTGATTTGGAACTTTGCCAAGTACCTTATTGATATAGTGTGTACTCAATTTCAATGCAGCTAGAGTTTGAAATGGGTTTGCTTACAGGAGCCTGTATCCTGAGAGCCTGCATTCTCCCTTGCCCTGTATCTCAGGCAAATGAGATATACATGGAGCAGTGAGAGGCATTCCAGTTACCTCAGCTGAGTCTAGCTTAGACCAGTTGATGAGCTGCTCATTCCAACCTATGAGTGGTGGCTGCCTATCCTGTCACCCTAGATGTGCACATAGATGACATGACACTGAGATTATGTGACTATTTTACAGCAATAATTGCTTTAACATCGAGTTCCTAATTTATAGCCAAATAATATCTAATTCAGTGTCTTTATAGGTATGGCAAACAAATAATTTTGTAACCAAAGTTTACTCAATATAGAGGAAATATAGAGGAAGTCACTATCAAAATCTTGGAAAATTGCATGTCACAAAATGTTAGTTTCAAGAAGTGTCATTTGAACATGATGGATAGCAATGCAGAACATTTGGAAACACTGTTCTAACATTCAAATTTACTTGCATACATAAATTCAAGAAATTATTATCATCTGAGCTGATGAAAATCACTAAAATATACTTACAATTTTACCTTCTGGACCAAGAGTTTATATTTCAATATGTACCTTTCTATAGTGCTTTGCCAAGGACGCATGGAGTTCTTCTATAGTACATTAATCTTAGAACATGGCTTTTACTATTATTTATGCAGAGCACATCATGCATTTAGAACTGAAGGCTACCTATCAAGTGTGATTTAGAAACTTAACAGTGCCTGAGAGTGCTCCTCCTCAGTGTCTCTTCCTGTTGTGATATTGTAAAGCTTAAAATCATTCATTAGAGCTATTCCTCTGAATGAAAACACACCCTTAGACTGTGCTGATTTGCTTCGATGCCCCTGTACATGAACAGCTACTGCTTCATCATCATTTGATGAATGAATAAAACACTGCCCCCTGGGTCACAAAACGTTCATGAATAAATCTTCAAACCCGGATCAATATTATGTAGGATGCAAAGGAGAATTAAACTAGGGAATAGAACAAAGGCTTTGAACCAACCAGCCAACCTCAAGAAGGAAGAGAAGTCTGAATGGATTATGAGTCACTGACATGGATACCAGGAAGTGTTTCCTCTGAGTGTTAGGACTCTGTCAGGTTTGAACCTGTGCAGGCCTTGCTCTTTACAGCTGATTCAACTATATTGCTCCAAAGGTTTGTATTCTGACCACCGGATTTAAAAGTAATTCATTTTCATTTTGTTAATTAACTAATGTAGTAATTAGCATTATCAGGAGTACAGACTAATATACCAAAGGAAAAAAATGGCAAGACTAATGTTTTGAAGAGGAAGATCAAGGGTTAAACAATGGTATAATTGGGTATGAGAAACAAAGACATAGACAGTAGCATGAGAAAATTCGAAACTATGAGAAAACTTTAAACCTTGTTTTAAATTCAGAACAATTGGCAGAGTGTCTCTAGAGAGCAGCTTTATGTAGGAGTCTTGAAGGCGCACAATGCAGAAATAAAGGCTGTTCTGAAAGGGACAGAAATGAGTGAGCTTAAAAGATGTGGCTTCACATAAAAGTATATTCAATATGTCATATTGTCAGGTAGAATGTAAGTATGTGTATTGAAATGTGTTACAAAAATTCAAAAACACATAGCCATAAATACTGGATTTCTCTTAATTAGTTATTCAGGCTGTGTCTGTAAAATCCAGAAACCCATAAATTTATACTTTTATGTATCTTAGCTATCTATTGTTAAGAACTAAAATCTCTAAAGGAGTGTATTATTATGCTTCCTGTTTTTGTGTATAACAAGTTAATTTTTGGCATAGAAAAAGTTTTTGAATTTGCACACTCTGTAATATGAATGTCCACATATGAACAGAGCCCTTGTTCATCCAAAGGAGACTAATTACTGAAGTTAAAATTTTGAACGAGTCTCACATATCAATCAAAAATCACTCCGCATAATAATGATATGGAAAAATGGTGTTTTTTCTATTTTTAATGATATAATTGTAATTTAATATTTTCTTATCAAGGCAATAACTTAGTGTATTTGTAATCTGTCACTTATATAAAACACAAATATATTCATATCATTTATTTCAGAGATTTAAAATACCTCTTATCTTTGACACTAACAAAATTAGTAGAGGCATGGCTGTTTGTCTCATGTTATTTGATTTATTATTAAAGATACTCCACTACTATATCACATACTTAAATTATGACATTGTATTTCAAACATACAGCTACTTGCATATTCTTTTATATTTTCTATGCAAATGACTGTAGGGCTTTTTTGAGAGCTCTCAATAGGCTTTCAAATGAATTCCCGCCAATCCAAATACCATGATCCTATTGGTAAAGTTGTCATTCTAGAATTTTACTTGATTATTATTAGGCTTTACATTATACAAAATACATGTTTTGTTTTTAAAAGTTGGTTTATTAAATCACAAAATAAGAAATTCAGTGTAATTAATTTTAAAATGCACTCTCCAATTACAGAGTCTGCTTTGCTATATAGTGTTCAGAAACACTAACCACAGTTATATTTAATTCATCTAAAACCTAAATGTGCCTCTAATAAAACATATATTAAAAAGACTCCCGGGATTATTTCTCTGTTGTAATAAGTATAATTAAAGCACTGTCTAATAGCCTTCAAAAAATAATGAAACTAGGCACACAATAATTAGTGATTTCCTCAAAAGAAAAACATTTCACATGAGAACAGCAAGATTATTGATGTTTTTTGAGATGGACATTTTCATAAACATTTAATTACACTGTCACCTTCTTTTATTTTTTCAAAAGTTGTTAAAATGAGAAAATAAATGACTTTATTTTGTGTTATCACTATCCTTTGAATTTTTGAAGATTTATAAAGAAATGAAAACTACTGATAAATGACAGAAAGATCATTAAACTGTTAACCAATACTCCGTGGGAAAGGATGCCTACTCAATTCTTGGCTCTATTTGTAAAGTCTACTTACTAGAAAAACACATGCCAAAATGCTCTTTTTACAATTAGCTCTGCTATCCCTCTTTCTAAGGAAGGTCTGCTTTGGGTTGATTTTCTTATAGGTACAAAAAAAATTTAGCTCATTAATTCATGAAAAGCTGAATGATTCTGATGATTCTAGCGACTTTAACACCTATGGCAAGTCAGCAAAGCTTTTTGATTCTCTCTTGACAAGCTTAGATTACTTTGAAATTCATAAAAAATTGTTCAAACTATTTTAAGCTCCTTCTTTGTCAATATTTACATTTTAAGATGAATGTGAACAAAATGAAAGTTTGTAATACCATACAGAAAATGATTTAAGGGAATTATGATTTATGAACCGTGATTAAATGAATTGAAGTTAGTCCAGAAGTAAGAATGCTGAGACAAAAGAAAAATGTATTTGAATAGGCAATGAATTGTTACATGAATACTGATCAGCTGACTTATTAAAGTTAAACCAGCAGTGGTTCTGTCTGGGGATAAAATTGCTGTACACAGGGCTCACTTAGTGTTCATTTCCCTCTCTGTATTTTTTTTTTGTAAAAAGAAACAGCTCTGGTGGCCCTTCATATGACTAAGACAATGAGAGCACAGAGAGATTATTCACAGTAATAGACTGAGGCTGTATGTTACATCAAGTAACATAACTTTGGCTGCTGCTGAAGTCCACCTGGCCAAAGTAATAAGCCTCTTCTCTCACAAGCAGAGTTCAGCCTGCTGAGAAAGGTGCTAAATTAAGTAGTACAGACATTTCATTAGTAGCCTGATCTCTCTTCTCTCTGTTTTGCCTCCATGACACCTTAGTTTCTTTAAGTATCAGCAACAGCTGCTCTGTTTCCAGGCATCACAGACTCTTCCTTAACTTGTTTGTAGAAGACAGTTGATGCTATGATTTTAAGAAGGCCTTAATGGACAGCAATTTTTCACAATAATCAGGATTGCACTGATCACCTGCATGAGTCAATAGTAAAAAAAATACAATATTGAAGATGATTCATTTTTACCATAAGTCACTTCTCCTAAAAGTGGTAGAGTGCTAAAATGCATGCCTTTCCATTAGAAAGGAAGAAGAAACATTGTTGTAGGATATTTTGTTTGTGTTCTGACAAATAAAGCTTCCCTGGAGATCAGAGGACAGAGCTAGTCACTAGTTAACTATAGAGGCTAGGCACTTGTGGCACACCTTTAATCCCAGTACTTGGGAAGAAGAAGTAGGAGGATCAGGAGTTCAATTCCACCCTGGGGTACATGAGATTGAACCAGTGTAAAGGAGAAACAGCCAGTTGGTGGTGTTTTATATCTTTAATTCCATCATTAGAGAGATGGAGACAGGAATATAAGGCTAGTGAAGACAGGACTTCCAGCCCATTCAGTCTGAGGATTCATAATGACAGGATCTCCCCTTTCAGTCTCAGATTTCCTAGAGGTAAAAAGTCTCATAGTGGTTGGCTGCTCGGTTTCTATGAAATCCATGCCAGCTTTATTTGTCAGAATACACACAAAATATCATACAACAAAACATGACTTGGAAAATAATCGTATTTCCCAAGAAATCATTTATTAACAACTACAGGGAAACTGGAAGCTGAACACTGTACTTTCTTCCTCTGAGTATGGTAGGTATTTATAAAGCATGGCCACAGGTGTCATCAGAAAATGAGGGACAGCTAAAAAGGACCCAGCAAAGTGTACATAGGTAATATGAAATATTCTTCTAAATAAAAGACTAATATCCATGTCTTTTCTGTGTGCAGGGACAGCTGGCACTAAACCCCTAAGTGTGAAGGAAAAGGTGTGTTATAAAGCTGTTTGAGTTTTGGATGAGAATAAAAAAAACCCAACTAATTCTTGTAACTGGTTATTTTCCCTTTTAATTTTGTATAACACAATGAACATTGTTGAAGACTGAAATTGATGTGGATTTAATTCCATACCCTAAATGATTTTGTTTTTTTTCTCCAAGACCTTTCACTTATTATTGAATAAGGGACTTTTGAAGATCTCTAAAATTTTCTTCTGGTCAATTTATAATCTAGAGTACTTGCATTTAAAATGGAATACCTGTATGTATATTTCCACATATTGAAACTAGCTTTTTTTTCCTTATCACATAATATATCCTGATTTGGTTTCCCCTCCCTGTACTCCTCCAAGTTCCTCCCTACCTCCCTTTCTGTCTGGACCCACCCCTTGTTTCTGTCTCTTACTAGAAAACAAACAGGCTTCTAAGAGATTAAAATCAAATAAAACACAATGAAAACAAACAAATCAGAACAGGACAAAACAAATAGAAGGAAAAGAGGCCAAGAAAAGGCACAAAAAATGAGTTGACTCAATTGCATCCTCAGGAATGTCATAAAAACACTAAACTGGAAGCCATAATATATATATATATATATTCAAAGAGCCTGTAGGATAAAAAGAAAGAAGAAGACATAGGAGTAAAGCAAAAATGAAAATATGATAAAATTTAAAAAGGAAGAAGCTCTGACATGATATAATGAGACAAGGAAACTCCAAAGATGCTCTTGTGTTAGTTTTCTGTTGTCCATTTATTGCTGGGCATGCATTCTACTCTTAAGAGTCCATTGTTTCCCCAATTGACCTATGAGTTAGCAGAATTCAATGAGGAGTCAGTTTATTGCTACTTCTTTTCTTTTCTTTTTTTGCATATAACAGAAGCCTTTTCCTATGACAGTGAGTTTAAGGCTATTATCTTATTATCTAGTTTCTCTTAATTCCACTGTGTATTTTGGCTTCTTCATCAAAAATTAGTTATCTGTAGAATTTGTCTGGAACTTCAATCTGAATTGGTTGACCAACATGTATATTTTGGGTTAATACCATGTAGTTTTTATTACTATAATTTTGTAGTTACAACTTGAAGTCAGAAATGGTAATACCTCCTGTAGTTCTTTTATAATTCAGAATTGTTCTAGCTATCTTGGGGTTTTTGCATATCCACATAAAGCAGAAAAGTGTGTGTGGTGGTATGTGAAGAATTGTACTGGATTTTAATGGGGATTGTGTTGAATCTGTAGATTGATTTTGGAAGTATGTCCATTCTTTGCTATATTAATTCCACAGATCCATGATCATGGGAGATCTTTCCATCTTCTGATATCTTCTTCAATTTCTTTTTTCAAAATCTTAAAGATTTTTCATCATACCAGTCATTCCCTTGCTTGGTTAGAGATAACCACAAGACTTAATATTCTAGCTAAGACTACAAGTACTTTACTGAATAAATATGGCAAGAGTGACCAACATTTTCTTGTTTGATTGGAGTTTCTCTTTATTTAAGTTGATGTTGGCGAGGAGTTTGTTGTAAACTGTCTTTATTTTGTTCAGTTATGTTCCTTGTTTCCTCAATCTCTCTAGAACTTTTATCATGAAGGGGTGTTGCATTTTGTAAAAGACCTTTTCTGCATCTAATATATGAACCATGTGGTTTGTTTTTCTTTCAGTTTATTTATGTGGTGGGTTATTTTTATTAATTTACATATGTTGAAGTGTCTTTGAACATCTAGGATGAAATATACTTGATCTTGTTGGATGATCATTTGGTGAATTCTTAGATTAGTTTTGTAAGAATTTTATTGAATCAATTTCAATGAGTTTATTTTTGCATCTATGTACACAAGGGACATTAGGATGTGATTCTCATTCTTTTTTTGTAATTTTTTCTTATTATTTTATTTTATTTTACAATACTATTCAGATCTACATAACAGCCACAGATTCCCTTGTTCTCCCCCATCCTGCACCCCTCCCCTTCCCCCCAGCGCACCCCCATTCCCACCTCCTCCAGAGCAAGGCCTCCCCCAAGGACTGAGATCAACCTGGTAGACTCAGTCCAGGCAGGTCCAGTCCCCTTCTCCCAGATTTCAAACAGCTAACTCATGCAATGAGCCCAGGACCTGGTACCACTGCCTAGATGCCTCCCAAATAGATCAAGCCAATCGACTGTCTCACCTATTCAGAGGGCCTGATCCAGTTGGGGGCCCTCAGCCTTTGGTTCATAGTTCATGTGTTTCCATTCGTTTGGCTATTTGTCCCTGTGCTTTATTCAACCTTGGTTTCAACAATTCTCGCTCATATAAACCCTCCTCTTTCTTGCTAATTAGACTGCTGGAGCTCCACCCAGGTCCTAGCTGTGGATCTCTGCATCCAGTTTCCTCAGTCCTTGGATGGGGTTTCTGGCACAACTATTAGTGTGTTTGGCCATTCCATCACCAGAGTAGGTTAGTTCTGGCTGTCTCTTGGCCGTTGCCAGGAGTCTTTTGTGGGGGTATCTTTGTGGATTTCTGTGGGCCTCTTTAGCACTTTGTTTCTTCCTTTTCTCATGTGGTCTTCATTTACCATGGTCTCCTATTCCTTGTTCTCCCTCTCTGTTCTTGATCCAGCTGGAATCTCCTGTTCTCTTTCCCTCAACCCTTGCCCTTCATTGCTCCCACTCATGTCCAGGTTGTTTATGTAGATCTCAGCCATTTCTCCATCATTGGGCAATCCTTGTGTCTTTCTTGGGGTCCTGTTTTCCAGGTAGCCTCACTGGTGATGTGAGTAGCAGTCCAGTCATCCTTGTTCCACATCTAGTATCCTCCTATGAGTGAGTACATACCATATTTGTCTTTCTGAGTCTGGGTTACCTCACTTGGGATGATTTTTTCTAGATCCATCCATTTTTCTGCAAACCTCATGATGTCATTGTTTTTCTCTGCTGAGTAGTATTCCATTGTGTATATGTGCCACAATTTATTTATCCATTCTTCAGTTGAAGGGCATCTAGGTTGTTTCCAGGTTTTGGCTATTACAAACAATGCTGATATGAACATAGCTGAGCAAGTGCTCTTGTGGTATGATTGAGCATTTCTTGGGTATATGCTGGATCTTTGGGGAGATCGATTCCCAATTTTCTATAAAAGCGCCATATTGATTTCCAAAGTGGTTGTACAAGCTTGCATTCCCACCAGCAGTGGAGGAGAGTTCCCCTAGTTTCTCATCCTCTCCAGTTTAAAGTGTCTTCAGTGTTTTTGATCTTAGCCATTCTGACAGGCATAAGGTGGTATCTCAGAATTGTTTTGATTTGCATTTCCCTGATGATTAGGGATGTTGAGCAATTCCTTAAATGTCTTTCAGCCACTTGAGCTTCCTTTGTTGAGAGTGATTCTCATTCTTTGTTGAGCCTTCATGTAGTTTGGATATCAAGGTGACTGTACCCTGTAAAATAAATTGGGCTCTGTCCCTTGTGTTTCTATTTTCTGGAATAATTTGAGGGTATTAACACTGCTTATTCTGCTTCAAAAGTCTGCTAGAAATCTGCTCTAAAACCATCTTTCCCTGGGCTTATTTTTGGCTGGGAGACTTTTAATTATTACTTCTATTTCACTGGATTATATAAGTCTGTTTAAATTCCTTATCTGGTCTTGTTTTAACTTTAGTAGGTGGTGTTGAGAAAATTATTTATTTCTTTTAGATCTTCCAACTTTGTGGAGTACAAAGTTGGCTTTTAAAGTATGTCCTTATGTTCTCTGGATTTTCCTGGTGTCTGTTGTGATGTCTCCTTTTTCATTTTTATTTTTATTAATTTGGATGCTCTTTCTCTCCCTTTGAGTTAATTTTGATAAGGTTTTGTCAATCTTATTCATTTTCTCAAAGAACCAACTTGTTGTTTCATTGGTTCTTTGTACTGTTTACTTTGTTTCTGTTTTATTGTTTTCATCATCAAGTTTGATCATTTCTTGCCATGTGTTCCGTTTTTGTGTGTTTTCTTCTTGTTGCTCTAGAGCTTTCAGGTGTGTTTTAAGTCTATGAGAATGAGATCTATCCAATCTTATTATATAGGCAATTAGTACTGTGAACTTGCCACTTAAACCTGGCTTTATTGTATCCGTGAGTTTTGGTGTGCTATGCACTCATTTTCATTCCAATCTAGAAAGTTTTTAATTCTTTTCTCAATTTCAGTCTTCCCTTATTTTTCATTCAGTAGTGAGTTGTTTGGTTTACATGAGGTTTTATGAATTTTGTAATTTCTTTTGTTGTTGATATCCAGTTTTAATCCTTTGTGGTCAGATAGGATACTGGATGTTATTTCAGTTTTCTTGTATCCTTTGAGACTTGTTTTGTGTCAAAATATGTGATCAATTTTTGAGAAAGTTCATTGAGGTACTAAGAAGAAGATACAGCCCTGGGGGGTGAAATACTTTGTGGTGGGGGCATATTATTTTAAGATCTGTTACTTTTGTTTATGTTGCATTTGTTTAGCTTTGTGAAGCTGTGTCTCTGTGCCTGTCTAAAATAACTGATAGTCTAATAAAGAGTTGAATAACTATATAGCAAGGCAAGAGAAAGGATAGGTGGTCTCTCAGGCAGAGAGAATATATAGAAGGAGAAATGTGGGAGGAAGAACAAAGTAGCTAGAGAAGGAGGAGGACATTAGGACCTAGCCACCCAGCTACACAACCAGCAATGGAGTAAGAAAGAAAGGTATATGGGAACAGAGACAGGTAAAAGTCCAGAGGCAAGAGACAGATGGGTTAATTTAAGTTAAGGAAAGCTGGCAAGCAACAAGCCAAGCTAAAGCCAAGCATTCATAATTAAGAATAAGCATATGTGTGAGATTTATTTGGGAGCTGGGAGGTGGGCAAACAACAACTGAGAGTTAGAAGGCAGCAAAGGGAGTCTGTGTTTATACTGGGTGTTGCTTGAACATATGAGACCTCAAAACCTGCCCTCGCAATGACGTGTTTCCTCCAATTTGGTCATACCCACTCCAACAAGGCCACACCTCCTAATAGTGCCACTCCCTATGAGCTTATAGGGCCAATTACATTCAAACTACCATATTCCATTCCCTGGCCCCTATAAGCTTATACAATACCATAATGCAAAATGCTTTTAGTCCAACTTCAAAAGTTCCCATAGTCTATCATAGTCTCAACAATGCTTAGAAGTTCAAAGTTCAAAATCTCTCCTGAGATTCATGCAATCTCTTAACTATATTTCACTATAAAATCAAGACCAAACAACTTGTCACATGCTTCCAATTTATAATGGCACAGGATAAACATTGCTGTTCTAAACTGTATGAAAGGGAGCATTGTGCCTGAAACAAGACCAATAAAACTATCTGGGCAAACTCCAAACTGTGCATCTCCATGTCTGATGTCAAAATGCTCTTCAGTTCTCCAAATTCTTTCAGCTTTTTGGACTGCAATATATTTCTTTCTTTTAGGCTGATTCCACTTCCTGTTAGTAGTTTCCTCAGCAGGTGTCTCATGGCTCTGGCATCTCTAACATCTTGGGGTGTCCAAGACAATTCAGACTTTACCCTCACAGCTTCAGGCAATGGCCTTTATAGGCTTCTACTCATGGACAACCCTGCCACATGCCTGGCCTCAGTGGCTTTCCTTAGTCAAGGAAGAAGATTCCATAACCCTTATCCTCTATCTCTGACACTTAAGCCAGAACCAAATGGCCAAAGCTCCCAAGTTCTGCTGCTTGCTGGGGCTGGGATATAGCCCCTCATTCATTTACATCTTTATCAACTTTCTGTTTTGTGATGGCTTCCTTCACTGCCTAAGCTTGGATGTCTTAGAACTTAATCTGTAGACCAGGCTGGCCTTAAATTCAGAAATCGCCGGGCGGTGGTGGCGCATGCCTTTATTTTTTCTTTTCCTTTTATTTTATTTTACAATACCATTCAATTCTACATAACAGCCACAGATTCCCTTGTTCTCCCCATTCCTGCCCCTCTTCCCCTTCCCCCCAGCACACCCCACATTCCTACTTCCTCCAGGGCAAAGCGCAGGCCTTTAATCCCAGCACTCGGGAGGCAGAGTCAGGCAGATCTCTGTGAGTTCGAGGCCAGCCTGGACTACCAAGTGAGTTCCAGGAAAGGCACAAAGCTACATAGAAAAACTCTGTCTCGAAAAACCAAAAAAAAAATATAAAATAAATAAATAAATAAATAAATAAATAAATAAATAAATAAATAAAAATAAACTCAGAAATCCACTTCCCTGTGTCTTATGAGTAGTGGGATTAAAGGTGTACACCACCATCCCTGGCTCTAAACTTCTTTTAAATTCTGTTTCACAAGTTGAAAACTTTAGGGTCTTTCATTGTGGTCACTACTTTCTTTATTCCATTTCTTAATCTGTTTATCTCTTTGAACACAGAACTTAGCTCCATTCCACTTTCTGGTACTCCTTTTCTCCTCAAATTGTACACAAATTTTGTATTTGTCCTTGCTCAGCTTGTTCCTTTTTATTATAGGTCTTTATAAAAGTGACCACTATTAGCTACACAACATAGTCAATACTAGGCTGTCTTGGTATTTCTTCTGCCAATGCAATTCATTCAAATCTCTTCACTTTAGTCTCCAATAGACTCCTTGGACAAGAGGGAAAACTGGCCACATTATTCACCAAAATATCACAGGACCATCTATAGGCCACTCATTAACATTCTTTTTCTCTGAAACTTCTGGAGACAGGACCCCATAGTTTACAATAACCATCAGCATCACTGTCTTCCATACTCCTACTAGTATGGCCCATCAAGCTGTGTAGCTGGGAGTTTTCCTGTGTCCAGCCTAGTTCACAGCTGCTAAGACCCAAGTAAACACACAGAGCCTTATATTAATTAAAACTGCTCAGCCATTAGCTCAAGGCTTACTTCTGACTAGCTCTTACACTTAAAGTTAGCCCATTTCTGTTAATCTATATGTCACCATATTTTCCATGACTTTACCTCTCTGCTATTACATGCTACTCCCTGGATGTTGGGCTGGTGTCTCCTGACTCAGCCTTCCTCTTCTCAGAATTCTCCTTGTCTGTTTATCCCACCTATACTTAGTGCCTGGCTACTGGCCAATCAGCATTTTATTTATCAACCAATCAGAGCAACACATTCACAGCATACAGAGGAATGCCACAGCAAAGCTGTGCTTAAAGAATACCACTGCTTTCCTAACCCAAACTCCCAAAGTCTAAAGTCCTCCAAACAAATGCATGGCCAGGACTATTACAGCAATATCCCAGTCCCTGTTAACAACTTATGTCTCAGTTAGGGTTTCTATAACCATGAAGAGACACCATAACCGTGGCAACCCTAATAAAAGAAAACATTTAATTGGGTGGCTTACAGTCTCAGAAATTTAGTCCATTATCATTATGGTGGAGAAGACTAGCATGAAGGCAGACATGGTGTTGGAGAAGGAGCTGAGAGTTCTACAGATTGATCTGCAGGCAGGAGACAGAATCTGTGTCCATACTGGGAGCAGATTCAGCATAGGATTCCTCAAAGCCTGCTCCTATAATGACACACTCCCTCCAACAGAGCCATACCTACTCCAACAAGACCAAACTTCCTAATAGTGCCACTCACTCCGAGCTTATGGGGGTCAATTACAGTCAAACTACCACTAAGTATATATTCTCAGATAATAATATAGTGGCTATACCAACTTGTTATGTAGAACAATTTGATTTGAATATCAATTTCCATTCTCTTACCCTGAATTGATATCTATCCTTGATATTAGGGTGTGTTTAAAGTAGTAGCTGGAGAAATGATCATTGTTTTTATAAGCATTGTGCTAGCCTGTGTCTTTTTATTGGGGAATGGAGAACAGTTATATGAAAGATAGCGATGAGTAGTGTTTATTTGTTGATTCTTGTTATTTTATTGTTGTTTAGTGGGGGGATGATGATGGTGGTGGTGTGGGTGGGTGTTTCCCCCTCTTTGAATTTGAGGTCTGGGATTATTCATTCCTTGTGCTTTCTTTTGTGCAGTTAATCTCATTTGGTTGCAGTTTTCATGTTAGATTTTCTGTATGGCTGGATATATAGATACTGCTTAAATTTGTTTTTGTCCTGGAACGTCTTATTTTATCCATTTGTTGTGATGCAAAGTTTTTCTGGTTATAGTAATGTGGCCTGGCATTTCCGGTCTCTTAGAATATGTAGAATGCTTGACTTTTAGAGTCAAGCATCTCTATTGAGAAGTCAGGTGCCATTTTCACTGTTCTGCCTGTGTACGTTGATAGTCATGCCCCAGTAATCATGCATGCTCTGGGGGGCAGTCATTTCTGCCCAGTCGTTTCTGGGTCATACGTCCTATGTAAACCCATGTGCTACAGTCAAGTAATTCACGCCCAGCTTGACCATGTAACCTATGTGCATGCATGGACCAGCCATGTGAACCTGAGTGCATACTCACAGGCTAATCCTTAAAAGGTGGGCCTCGTACCCTGCCCTATCTCTTCATGTTTTCCATAGGGCTGAGCACATCTTCTTTTGTTCCTTTTTGTTTTGATAAAACTCTTGTTAGTGGGTTTGCCATGTTTGAGTCTTTTCTTTGAAGGATAAGTGTGCCGCAAAAACCAACATATGTTACTTGATCTTTTTATTTTCCCTTGAAGCTTTTAATATTCATGCTTTCTTTTGTATGTTTACTGTCTTCATTTCATGTGCCAAGGAGACTTTCTTCTCAGATACAGTCTATCTGGTGTTCTCTGTTTGTAGCTTTGTAGGCATCTCCTTCTTTAGGTTTGGAAATTTTCTTCTATGATTTTATTGAAAATATTCTTTGTGCCTTTGACCTCTGACATTTCCTGTACCCTATTGTTCCAAGATTTCATCTTTGTGTGTGTGTGTGTGTGTGTGTGTGTCCCTGGTTTCCTCAATGTTCTGTGCCTGGATTATTTTAAGTTTAACCTTTTCTTTGTCTAATAAATCCATTTTTTTCTGTCATGTCTTCCATTCCTAAACTTATTTCTCCTTTCTCTTGTATGCTGTTGGGGACCCTTGCTTCTGAGGTTCTTGTTTGAATTTCTAATTTTTTCATTTCTAGTTTTCCCTCAGTTTGGGTTTTCTTTATTCTATTTCTACTTTCAGGTCTTAAACAGTTTTATTCATTTAAAAATATGGAATGACTCTCAAATTTGCCTGTGATCCTTGATCAGGTACTAAGTTAATCTTCTCTGTATAATTTCAATTTTAGTATATGTGCTTCTGAAGCAAGCAGTATGTGTATTTTTTATATATGCAGAAATTATTTTATTTTTAATTTATTTTTATAACTTCTGGCGTTCAGGTCACTATTTCTCTTCTGGTAGTAGGAGGGATACTACCTAATAATAATACCTAAATAATAATTGTCTCTGTCTCATAAATACCTTCATTTCATAGGCAATCATACATCAAACAGTTCGCATTTTAAGTCTCTTACATTCATTTTTACAGTATTTCTCTTCTGATTAATCCTGCCTGTCTCTATCAAACAATCTTTATCAAGATTAAGAGAGTCTAAGATAATGCTGCTCCCCTAGTAATACAGGATAATTTACCTATATTAAGGTCTATATTCTATTTATATTTGAACCACCTCTTTGCCATAGTATATTCTTCAGTATATTCTTAAACCTAAAATATCTACATTTGGTTTACTTATTCACTGAACAAAAGTTCAATGAAAATATCACCAAGAAATTTTATTTTTAGATAAACAAAAGCTCATTTGATATCCCTTGTCAAAAGACAGTTGTCACATAGTCCCACAAACTTCACTCAGTGAAAAATAAAATAACGCACATTAGTTTCTCTTTCCCAGCCTTGAATGACAGTTTTATGATGTGACTTGGCTATAGTCAATAAGCTGTGGTTTACCACAATATCACTGGATTCCATGTCTCACTTTTTCTTGGCTTCATAATCTCTAAGTCTGACAACTGCTGATCATATTCCCTGCATAATAAAGATTGGCATTTTACCAAAGGTCAAATAGTTTAAAAAGCGCTATGTATAATATAGAATATTGAAACATATTAAATTTTAAAATCATAACACTTCAAATTTTGAAAGAAATATTGGTAACTGGATTTATAAATCACACAAAGTTATGTTTAAGTAATGAGTAGAAGGAGAAACGTAAAATTGTGTGGCATAGATGTAAGAAATAATATCCATTATCTTATTGGATTTAATGTCTGGTAACCTAATTGTCATTATCAAATTTAGTTTTATTTGATTATTTATTTTATTTGATTATTTAGTTTTATTGATTGTTGATTATGAGAAATTAAATTTTAGGCATTTAATTTACAAAAAAGGAAACAAGTATTAAAAGTATTATGAATGCTAATTTTAAAACATGCAAGTAAATCCTATAATCCATTTTCTACATTAAACATTTTGGTCTCAATCAACTATGCTATATAACCAGATGAAGAAAAATGTGGTTCACAGTAACTCATTTCACATGGTATTATCAAGTATACATCCACTAAGTATAAAATTATTCTGTGTTTGTACAAGTGTACATGAGATATATGTATATATCAAACATGAACTACAATTAAATGCAAATTGACCCTAAATTCAGAATTTATAAATGATTATGTTAAATGTTTTTATAAATGAAGGTTTTTCTGTCCTGCTTGGCCTCACAGCCACTTTTAAAATTATCACTCAGAGGCTTAATATTAATTACAAACTGTTTGGCCTGTTGTTCAGGCTTATTATTGACTAGCTCTTACCACTTAAGTTAACCCATTTCTATTAATCTGTATTTTGCATGGTGCTGCAAAAATTGGCAAGTATGAGATCTACTCACAGCAGAGAGGGGCAATCTTCCACCCTTCCTCAGGGAGGATTGTTCCTTCTATGTCAACCAACCAGGCATAGTAAAAGACAAGATCAGACAACTCAAGACAGAACTCTAAACATAATGCCAATATGGGGGAGGCTTGTTATAGTAGTTAGTAGTGAGGGAATTATCTGGGTTAGGCTTCATAGCTAGAGGGAGCTGGGTGGGAGAACAGGAAGAAGAGAGAGAAGGTTTGGAGCAGAGATAGGAGAAAGCTTGGGCGTAGGGAATCTCTTTCCATTTTCTCAACTGTTTTCAGCAGTTGTAAAGGTTGCAAATAATATTGGGATCTAGGGTGCCATTAGGCAGCCATTTGATGGGTTATCCAAGGGATATTGAGACCAAATTTGTTTGCAAAAGCAAATAAGTTTGGGCCCTTCAGGTAGGGTGACAGGTGTAGAGGCTTGAAGTTTTCCAAGAGGCATCCCAAGGTGAAATGAAAGAGTATGGATATCACTGTTCCCATGGAAGTGGGGAGGTTTCTTAGCAGCCTGTAGTCAAGGGCATCCCCAGAATTCAGGGAGGACTGAATGCCACCAAGCTATTTACTGAGTCATCACTGTATTTAAGGGTGTCAGGGATAATAGCCCAAGGAGCCTTGGAGCCTGATACCAGTGTTTTTGAACAAGGCCCAAAGGCTTGCTAGAAGGCAATACAAAACTGAGCTCAGGAATGAGGTCATATCCATAGGAAAGGGATGGGGAATAGGGTTGCATAGTACATGAAACCATGAGGGCAGAGAGAAGCTGAAGGATTACAGTCAGATATGAGGCAGATGTGAAGAAGAGAAAGGGAGCAGGGAAGGGTAAAAACAGCCCAAGCAGGCCTGCAGAAGTTGCAGAAGTGCAGCTTCCAGTGTAGGGTAGCCGGGTAGGGTGGATGAAAAGGGTGATCTGTAGCCTTAAAAGGCCATGGCTATGGGTACCTCAACCTCCAAGAGTACCAGAAGGGTCCCAGATGCCCAACTGTCACTTCTATAGACTCAGGGAAGTGTTTATACCAACTAAAGGAGAAATTTGCTGTATTACCACTGGTGGATAGAGTCTGTTGTGGGTGGACCAGAGATGAGGATTAGGGTCTTGGCATGACTCAGATCCTGAGAGGAAGCACAGGCCCCAGGAGAGCCTTTCTGAGTCATGACATTCATGAAAGGTTTTTCTGGCACAAGGGTATCTTGGCAATGAGAGCCAAGGAATACCATAAAGTTACAGCACACAAAAAACTTCACACAGAAGATTTATTGGGGAGAAACACAGAGTGCTGGCTGCCTCTGAACAGTAAGAGATACAACAGAGGGCTGGGAGAAAGTGGGGGGGGGAGGGTTTTTACAGGGTTCATGGAGCATGTGCAGTGAGTTGATGGAAAAGTACAGAGCATCATCGGCAAGTATTGTTTGGCTGTTAATGCTGAGTCACTGGTCAGAAATTTCCAAGTCTTGGGATCTCCAGGTCAAGCCAGGGCCAGGGTGTTTTTCCCTTGACCTTGATCCTGGGCTTGAGGTAAAATCAGTGGCAAGGTCTTCCTTCTTTCCCTGAACATGTTTCCCTACCATAGTCACTCCTCATTACTCTCTTGGTCCATCCCACTTCTTCTGAGCCCCCTCTTCTCATCTATTCACTCTTTTGCTTTTGTGTATTTTCAGTTTATTATTTCATGTGTACAGGTGTTTTGTCTGTATGTATATCTGCATTATATGCATGCCGTGTGCTTATGGGAGCCAGAAAAGACTGTCAGATCCCTTGAAAATAGAGCTATAGATAGCTGTGAGCTGCCATGTGGGTGCTGGAAATCAAGCCCAGGTCCCCACAAAGAGAAGATAGTGCTCTTCACTTCTAACTAATTTCTCCAGCCTTAATTATCTTATTAATAAAAAGATATTGTATTTTGTTTTTAGTTATATGTTTGTGTGTATGTATTCAGTGTGTGGGTTTGTGAATACATTATATGGAGGCAGAAGAAGCTGTCAGATTCCCTTGTCCTATTGAGAACTGAACTTCAGTCCTTTGGAAGAGCAGCTTGTGCTCTTTACAGCTGAATAATCTTTTTAGTCCTTGTATCTTAATTTCTATGAAGTAAAACTGTTGCTTTGAAAATGACATTCATGATTTCTTTAAAATATCTGACTCTCAATAAACTCATACTCTCCTGGGGAAAAATATTTTCAAGTTGTTTTTACAACATTATGAGCTAGGTTTCAGATTACAAATAAAATGATTAAAAGTAAAAAAGAGTATAGCAATTTTTTTGTGAAATAGTGGATTTTATAAGGGAAATATTTTATAAAATTTGCCTACAAAAGAACAAACATTTTCCATAAAAGTATGTTCTAATATATTGGTTAAAATTGTGTTTAGAATCGTGATTTTTATCTACTTTCAAATGCATTTTTGTGTATGTTAAAGTATGAGTATGTTTGTTTATATGTGCATGAGTATGGGGGCATCACATGAGGTCACATGAGGGTATGTAACTCTCTAGAGCTCGATTTACAGGTGCTTGTAAGCTGCCTGATGTAGGTGCCCAGATCAAACAACTCTTTTCTAGGAGCAGCTAGCGAAGTCATTATTGGGGTAACTCTTATCACGTCATTCTTAGTTTTTTGAAACTGTGGTGTGGGAGAAATGAAGAGGAGTTTGAAACTGTGGGCTAGAGAAGCCTAAGGTGCTATAATATTGACTTGGTAGGCAAGTTTGCTGAGTTTAAAGACAGGATGCAAGTGATGCCAAGTTGATGAAGAAAGGTAGCTGAACAAGAAGCAGAGAGAAGAAGGCTGTAATGTTCTCTTCTTTAGTTCCAGATTCCTTGTTTTTGATTTAGTTCCTCTGTAATTGGATGCTTCCTATCCTAACAGCTTATTCCCAAATATCTGGCAGCCACTTCCCAAATTACCACACAGAGGCTTATATTAATTATAAAGGCTTGGTCAATAGCTCAGGCTTACTACTAAGTAGCTCTTACACTTAAATTAACCCATAATTCTTATATATGTTTAGGCACATGATTTGGTACCTTTTTTCAGTATGGCATTCTTGTTTTGTTTCTCTGTGTTTTTTGGCAACTCTCTGAATCCACCCTTCTTCTTCCCAGAATTCTCCTAGTCTGGCTCTCACTCTCAATCTCTTCCTGCCCAGCTATCAGCCAATCAACTTTTTATTAGCAAATGAGAGTAATACATATTCATAGTGCAGAAAAGGATTGTTTCACAGCATTCCTGTCTTGATTTTTTTCAATGATGGACTATGATATAAAAGTATAATCCCAAATAAGCCCTTTTCTTCCTAAGTTTTATTGGTCACTGGTTTATCCCTGCATCAAAGAAGCAAACTACATTACTAGAAATTGGTACCAAGAGTGCGGAATGAGCATGATGGACCTGAATGTATCTTTTTCTAGGAAGATCATGGGAGTGTTTGGAACTTTGGGCTGCATTGTTGTAGTTTGAATGAGAAATGACCCCTAATGTCTCAGGCATTTAAACACTTAGTGCTCAATGGGGGATGGTGCCTGGGAGGTTTGGGTAGTTCAGCCTTATTGGAGGAAGTTTGTCTATGGGGATGGGATTTGGACTAAAACGTGCACGCTCAGCTTTCTGCTCCAGCTGCCATGCCTGTTGTCTGATGCCATGATGTCAAGGCTATTTTATGCCCTCCAACCCTCAATGCATCCTTCTATAATTGGCCTCAGTCACGCTGTTTTTTTATCTCAGTGAAAGAAAAGTCATTAATACAAGCTGAAAAGTTATTGCTTGCTCAGAGCATCAAGGCTGCTCCACGGTAGCTTAGAAGAAAAGTATGCTGCAAGACATGCAGAGGCCTAGCTTGTGGAATTTCAGTGGTAAGATTGAGAGTCTTTCAAAGACTCTATTGGGGGCCATTCATGCAATATATTTGAATTAATGGTCTGTGGAAGTGAAACTTTCTATGCTTTATAGGAACAATTGATGCTGGTTAACTGGGCCTGAAAAAGTAGCTATGATAAATAATCATTGAGGAAAAATTGCATAGGAAATATTTCCTCAGGTCAACAGAAAGAAGCTTCAGTAAGAGATGGCCAAGACTGTATCTCAAGCTGTTATGTGAACTTGAAAATGTGTAAGGGAGCCAAGTGATATTGGTTTTAAAGGTATTTGAGAGGATTATGGAGATCTGTTAAAGGCTGGCAACATGTGGCAAGGTTGGAGTTCCTGAGGAAAGTCCAGGAGAGGCAGTTGTTGAGGGTGAAGCTTCAGATGTAGTGAATACTCCAGGATGGAAGTGGACACAGAGAGAAACTGAGGCAAGACTCCATGTTGCATGGTCAGCATCCCTGAAGGTCAGCTAGGAGAGGGCATTGGTGAAGGCATAGCATCAGTAGCAATGGAGTCCTTGCAATGTTATTGTTGGTCATCATGGGACAGAGAAGGCCAGGCAAATACCATTACAGTCTCCTAATAAGTCAGTTACAAACTAGGCCTCAGTTCCTGCCTCTTGCAAATGAACAGGCAGTTTCTGAGGAAGCAAGGAACAAAGGACAATCTATCTACAATGCTCCCGGCAGCTGGGGAATGGAAGAAGAGCGTGCAAGCGCGCGGGGGGGGGGGGGGGGGTGGGGGGGGGTGGGGGGGGGGTGGGAGGTGGGGGGGGGGGGGGATGAGGTGTTGAGGGGGCGGGTACCAGGCCTGAGCCGGGCCCCACACAGCAGCTCAAGGTAATTACCAAATAAGGACAAAGACTGAGATTTGTCCAGGCCTGCCCACAAATGGAAAAATCAGAACCTTAACTAGCCCCAACCCATTAGAACTTACTAATATGCTTGCCACTCATATAAGCCAATCATATCTGAGATGACCTAAGTGTCCCTGCAACTCCATTTAGCTGTACCTGAAAGGAGCCTACAAGGCTCTTTCCAGGCAGTCATTTTGCCTTTGCGTTGGATGTGCATGCCCAGCATGCTGGTAACTTTATTCTTGAGATAATAAAACCTCTTACTGATTGGTGGCCTTTTGTGAGACTTTTCCAGGACCCTAACAGGGATGACCACTGAGACAGTGGTAGACATGGAGTTTAGACACCCTGTTCTTACTAGACAAGCTGTATGTGTTGCAGATGACAGAGCCAAAGCAGAGTTTATCAGATCCCCACAGCCCAAAAGATTGTGATGAAGTGTAGGATGTCAGATGCTGGGTTTCTTACCCTATTGGGTTTTAGTTTTGCTTTGATCTGATTGTATTGCATCCTTCTTCTCCCCTCTTGGAATAAAATGTTATACTATTTGTGTTTGATTTTTCAGCAATACACAGTTAAGAGAGTTTGAACTTTTAAAATTTGAAAAATGTAAATACTTTGGTTGATGTTTTATCACTGCAACAGAGAAGTAAACCAGAACAGCCTTGAATCAACAGTCAAAGTCAGAGGATGACTTTCCCCAGCATTCGGTGTAGATAATGGCCTAGGTTGCTACATGCAGTGGATGTCTGGCACCTTTTCACTCTATGGGTCCCATAATATATTGACAGGTACCTTTTAGATTCCTCATGGCACAGAGAGAAGTTGGCACATTCTAATGTTTCATGAATTGAAGGTAATAGCATTAAAAACAATTTGCAGGAGGGCTGGGACTGTGCCTTGGTCTTCAAGAATACTTGTTACTATTGAAGTGGAACCAGGTTCAATTCCCAGCATTCACATGGTGGCTCTGCTCCTGACTGTCTGTAACTCCAGTTCCCATGGAATCCAATTATCTTTTTTTTTTTTTTTTGCCTCCACTAACACCAGAAACATATGTAATGTACAGATAGATACACATGTAGAGAAAATACCCATACACTTAAGACAATAATAATAATAGTTTTAATTCTTAAAAAAGAATAAGGGTGCCTTTAGGGAGGGAGATTTTACTTGTCAATCATTGTTGGGAAATGACAGTTGCTTCTCTATGATTTAGTGGCTAAGCTAAGGTATAAATACCAAATTAAAAAAAAAGAATACTTTCCCCCCCCAATATTTTTTTGTCTAACACTTGACTGATAGTCGCATTGCTGACATTATTAATTATGTGTCTTTTGAATTGTTCGATATTTATTTTGTGACTACTCTTCCCAACATGTGATTTGGCAGTATATTAACCTCTAATAACTATAATTTTTTTCTAAAAAAATAAATTCTTACCAAGTCTATATTCATGTTTCTCTGTCCATCTGTCTATAACAGATGTAGAAGAACTTCCTTTATTTTCTTGGTTCAACCATAGATAATTATAGAAGAAAAGATCCACAATAAAGGGAGAGAAATATGGAATTAAGTCAACATAATTAAAACATATGTTTTTGATACAGGGTTTCTTAGATGGGCGATGTTCACCATTGGAAATCAATTCTGTTATTAACAGGACTTCACCTTTATTATCCTTCCTTCATGATTTTTAATTCTGTATTCCTGTCTCATGTCATCTAATATTTTTTGGAATCTAGACATTCATGCATCAACAGTTCTTTATAAAACATCTAATAAAATCACCCATATTGAGAACACTACATAGTTCATGCTGTAGAACTTACACTTATGTTCTTTCTATGTTAAAAGCATATTTTAATCATCTCTATAACTTTTAATATCCACAGTAAAACTTAGTAGATAGTATGATTACTTTTCAAGAAACTTTGACATAGGAAAGTAATTTCCCTAAGATGAAAATATTTGAACTCCATGTTAATTTTAACACTGTATTGGAATAGTCTATGTTCTCTAGCTAGTGTAAGGTTAATGATGAGATTTTTATCCTTACCGATAGCATGTGTATGAGTACTATGACATTGCAATATTATGGTGATATTTTATTTGTGCAGAAATGTGATTTTATTTGTATATTAATAAAGTTGTCTGGAGATCAGAAGTCACAGCAAGCCATAAGTGGGAGTCAGGCAGTGGTAGCACATGCCCTTAATCTGATCACATGGCAGACAGAGTCTCTGTGGTCAAGGACACATCCAAAGCAAGGTGACCTGAGCCTTTAATCCCAGTACTAACCACACCACAGAAATCTGGAGGTCTGTATAGACAGGAAGTGACAAGGAAGTCATGTGGTTGGGTTTAGAACCAATGAGAAGGCAGAACAGAAAGGCAATAAAAAGACAGGACACAGGAAGAAGGTCTCTCTCTCTCAGGGGAAGGATGGCAGCGAGTGGTAAGTAAAGGTGGTCTTAACTCTTGGCTACTGCTCTGATCTCTGGGCTTTTACCTCTGCATTTGGCTCTGTGTTTCTTAGTTAATAAGACCATTTAGAATTTCATCTATACAATATTAATTTTAATTCTTCTGACATGTTTGAATTATAAAATGCCCCATAATATTATGAACAAAACTCCAAAATATATAAGAAACAAATTTTATATTTTGCAAACATTAGACCGTACTTGATCTGTCTGCCTATTGTAAAATTTATGTAGATTTTGCATTCAAGTGATTCAGTATGACTGAGAATTTTAAGAAATAATTATTGCCATGACTATGGCCATCCTGTGAGAAAGAGAAAATGGAAAGCATGTGGGAAAGATCTTGCTTTGTAGTAAATCACTTTGTGTACAGCTGGCTATCCACTTTCTTTTCTCAGCCTGATGAAGTATCATATTTCTATCCGAGCAGCATTTTTATTTTAAGCATGTATACTTCCCCTAAGGAATACTGTTTATATTGCTATCTAGTGTCTGGTTATTACAGTTGTTTTGAATTCTGACAGAAAATCCTGACCTCTGAAACCCTTTTTATTAAAGATGCTTTGAAACTGTTTCTTCCCATTATATTAAATTAGGATTTTCCTTCTTCAAATATCATAATGCCATGTATGCCTAGCAGTAAAGATTCTGTTCTCTGCTCAAAGGATTCATAACTTCAAACAAATCCTAGACCAAAACAACAGGAAATTTAGTGTCAAGGGCACAGCATAGAAGCCTAAGAGAGGAGAATTCATTAAAGTTCTTTGCTGCCTTTTTCTAGCCAACCTAGGAATCACTGAGGCTCTCATGGGACACAGTTGTTCTATTTGTTCATCCAATAATTTAATTTGCTTTTCATGAAACAGAAATGGACAGGACTGAAAGGCTAAATGGTATTTTTTTAGATTCCAAAACAAACATTGAATTAAATAACTTATTTGCTTCAAATCATAAGTTTAATAATGCCACTTCTGTCTTTAAAACATGTGGATAGGCTCCTTATGTTCTCAATAGAAAAATCCTCCCAAAGCTGACAAATTCTACTGTTCATATTTATTTTTTAAGTTTTATTTTTTCAGATATAATTAAATCATTTCCCACTTCCCTTTCCTCTTTCTGAACTCTTCCATGTACCCTTACCAACTTGCTCTTGTAGCATGAATATTAAAAGGTCTTATTAATAAAAACAAACCCTGAGCCAGGTATTGGGGTGAACACTGAAAGATCAGAGAAATAGAACAAGCCACATCCACCCTCACCTTGCCAATTCCTCAGCTGATCCTGTTTCCTCAAACTGGAAGCCTCTGAGTCCTCATCTGAATGCATCTCAGGTGAACTGCTACAAAAGCTAAAAGCTTAAAAAGCCTAAAAGCCTCTAGTTCTTGATCCTCATGCCTCATATACCTTTCTGCTTCCTGCCATTACTTCCTGGGATTAAAAGCATACATGAGATCTCAAATGCTGGGATTAAAGATGTGTGCCACTGTTCCTAGTGTGACCTTGAACTCACAGAGATCCAAGGATCTCTGCCTCCCAAGTAATAGCATTAAAGGTGTGTGTGCCACCATTTTCTGGCCTCTATGTCTAATCTAATGGCTGTTCTGTTCTCTGACCCTCAGGTAAGTTTACTAGGATACACAATATATCATCCACACTCACTTTTCAAATTTATGGTTTCTATTTTTAATTTGTGTATGTGATCCTAATACATTATAAAATATTGTCTTTATTTCCACAGAAAAGTGTAGTATCCACTCCTCATCATCGAAACTTCTGTTTGTAGTAGACAACTACCACCAAGCCAACTGGAGAGTTTTAGAGCCCTGTCCTAACTGCTATATGTCCAACATAGTTTCTGCACCAAAGGCTCAGGGATCACTGTAGAAGAGAAGGTGGAAAAGATTGTAAGAGCCAGAGGAACAGGGAGTTTGCTGTGAAATTATGTCTCTTAGAAATGTCAGAAGCTACACCCATAGAATTTCATCTGCACGGTTGCCTAAAAAGGATCTGAATAAGGATAACACCAGTAGACATATTAATGAGTAAGTTGAGGCTCAAGAGACCTCAACCTTAGACAAAGAGCTACAAACAACTAAGGTATTCTGTAACAGGAGAAAGTCTCCATATTTTTATCCTTTTATCTATGCTCTGTAGTAATTCTTTCTTATTCTAGGTTTTTGTACATTCTGGTTTTTTTTCACAAGAATTTTTTTTATAGTTTTTCAAATAAATTTGAGTTGATCTATTTTCAACTTTAGCTTTCATTTTAATAGTGGTTTAGATTATAATTCTTGTTACTGTGAAACTATGCTTAACATTTTGAAAATATATCTTCAGAATGCACACCTCAATTTGTTTTATACAGATTCATTGAAGTAATTGTTGGTTGACTGTTTATTTCCCTAACTAATATGTAAACAACTTCAGAAGAGATGTCATATCCTTTTATCTTTTTATTTATCTTTTACTTCTGGATAATGCTCAAATGTGACATGCTTATGTGGGAAAGTCCAGGTTCAAATGAGGATCATAGTTGATCTATCATTATCAAATCAAATTCATGTCTGAACTCCCAATGGCCCATGGCCCATGAACTCTGTAAGCAATCAAAAAGGGAAGCAAAAGAGAAGCAAGGTGAAAAGAGGAGGTGTATGAGATTCTTCACAGAAAATAAAACTTGATTTTATATGTATTATACTCACAAACAGTAAATAACTATTTTCACCATTTTATGGTGTCAATATGCCCTGAAAATAATCAATTCAATAAACTCACAAAGTGTAATTTAAAGAGCATAATACAGACTGAACAGGTTATATTTAGAATATAAATATATATACACATATGCATGTAATAAGAATTAGTGAAGAAAAAGAGGCTATGATTTTGAAAGAGAGTGGGGATATATGGAAGAGTTAGGGGGAGAAAGGGAAAGGGAGAACTGTTTTAGTTGAATTATAACCTTAAAATTTAAAAAAAAAAAAAGAGCAAGCATTCTCCTGTATGTAAGTTGTTGGTTACTGTGGTGGTTTGAAAGAAAATGGCCCTCACAGGAACCTAGGGAGTGGCACTATTCAGAAGCATGGCCTTGTTGAAGTGGGTGTGGCCTTGTTGGAGGAAGTGGTTACTGGATGCAGGCTTTGAGGTCTCCGATGTTCAAGCCACACTTAGGGTTGCACACTCACTTCTGCAACCTGTGGATCAAGATGAAGAATTCTCAGTTCCTTCTCTAGGCTCCATGTCTACTTGAATGCCACCATGCTTTCCACCAGGAAAACAATGGACTAAAACTCTAAACTGTAAGGTAGCCCCAGTTAAATGTTTTCCTTTATAAGAGTTGCTGTGGTCATAGTGTCTCCTCACAATAATAAAATCCTAAGACAGAAGTTGATACCAGGGACTGGGGTATTGCTGTGATAGGCCTGACAATCTTTTTGTTTGGAAGAATGTGGACTTTGTGTTAGGAAAGGAATATAATGCTTTAATCATGGCTTAATGGGCCTTATTAGTAGGAACATAGAAGACAGTGGTGCTGAGGGTGATTTGAACTGTGGGAACCTGATTCATGAAGGTTCAGAAGAAGAGAATTTTAATATGTGGCCTAGAGATCATTCTTTGGAAAATGTAGTGAAGAATGAGGCTGCTTTTTTTCTTGGCCAAAAAGTCTTCCTGGGGATAGATAGATTGAAGTTTTGTAGTAATGACTTTAGCAAAGGAGATTTCAAAATGGCCTGTATTGACTCTGTGCTTGCTTTTATGGCTTTTATGAATATCTATGATGAAAAAGAGCAAGTTGAGCAAGGAAAACTGTACAGCTCAAGGAGAAAGGGAGCACTAGGAAGTGGATTGGGACTTAATCATTCTTCAAGGAGATAAATAGATGAAAGAAAAGACTCATGTCAGATGAGATAAAGAAAGTGGTGACCTCATGGCAAGACCCCACCCAGCTAAATTTCCAACTTGTGAAAAGGAATTAAAGAAAAGCTTAGGTCTGGGTGTAGTGGTGCATGCCTTTAATCTCAGCACTCTAGAGGCAGAGGCAGGTGGAACTCTAAGTTTGAGAACAGCCTGGTTTACAGAATGAGTTTCAGGATAGCCAGTCTTGGGCAGTGAAGGAAACCCTCAAAAACAGAATGCTGGTGAAGATGTAGTTAAACAAGCGGGCCATGTTTCAGCTTCAGTAAGGAGCAGAACTTGGCAGTTTTGGCCACCAGTTTATGGCTTTAGAGTCAAGGAAAGAAGAAAGGGGTCATGGAATTTTCCTCCAGAACTTAGGAAAGCCACTAAGGCTGGCACATGTTAGGGGTTTTCCTGTATGGAGGACACAGAGAGGACGTTGTGTGAAGTTGTGAAGGTGAAGTCCGGTTTGCCTTGGAGACTCCAAAATGTTGGAGATGCTAGAGCTGTGGGATGCCTGCCAAGCAAAGCTGCCAACAGGAAGTGGAAACAGCCCAAGAGAAAGAAGTGTGTTAAAGTCAAGAAAGCAGAAAGGACTTGGAGATCTGAAGAGGGTGTTGACATTATACATAGAGAGGTATATGGAGTTTGCCCAGCTGGTTTTTGATCTTTCTTTGGTTCAGTATTTCCTTACTTGTCAGGGACTATGGGGGTCCAGCCAGAATCTACAGCCAGCTGATAATTTACTCTTTGATGAATTGAAATTAATCTATGTACATAGAAATCTTTGGTCCCATACACTTTATTCTTCTGATTTAGTACTCTTTCTACCCAGCTTCTATTCTGCTCTCATTCCTAGCTCCTTTCTTGCCTGATTTTCTCTACATATTTCTGCTGTTCCTAAGACTATCTTAATTCTTTCATCTTATTCTGTCCCATCTAGGTTCTTATCCATCTATTTCTTTCCCATCTTGGCTTTTCTCCCATCTCCTTCTTTCTCATCTTGTTCTTCCCCATCTCATTCATCTAGTACTCTCTTCTGGCCCTTCGATCTAGTTCCTCTCCAATTCTTCCTCCTCAAGTTCTCTAGGGTATTCAGTTATAAACCCAAGCAATAGCAATCCTCCTCCTCCATCCAGGTCACCAGACTTGAATTCCTACAGTGTCATAAAGGAAGGTAAGAATTTTCCTCAGACAGTGACCTTTTACAACCTGAAAATGGAGTGGTTAAAGGAGGTCAATTAAGAGCTACTGGTCAGTTAGTATATCAAGAAGGGGATCTATATGCTCAGTCTACATTCCTAGAAGTAGTTAGGTAAGAAGTTAGGAGTCTATAATGTTAGTAATAGAAAAGGAGGATCTCAGATTGCACAAGAAATAAAGCTATCCACCTGACCTAGGGAACAGGTGTCATTTCCACAGGGGTGTTACCTTAGTTCAGGAGATCATTTAGCCTTGGATGCTTGATAGGTATGTTAGGAGTTCTTGGAAGCACTCATAGCATTACAAGAAAATCACTGTAGGAAACAGCTAATGTATATATATATATATATATATATATATATATATATATATATATATATGCTAAAATATCACCAAGACTTCTGAAGCCATGGCTTGACCTTCAGAAAAGTCCTTGACCTTTCCAAGTAGTAGCTTTCGTGATAGTAGCTAAATTCCATTACATTTTTCTGTGGCTTGCAGCACTTACTATGCTCCCTTTCCTCCCTTTCAGAATGGAAGTGTATATCCTGTGCCATTGTTTGTTGGAAGTTTTGATTTTATAAGGGATTACATATAAGAGATTTCATGAGTCTCATAAGAGTCTGAATGACTTTTAAATACTGTTGAGACTGTTAAAGACTATGGAGACTTTTAAAGTTGGACTTAATTCATTTCTGCATTATGATATGGCTACACGCCTATGGGGTCACAGGATAGAATGTGGTAGTTTGAAGAAATTGGCCCCCACAGACACATAGATTGGCACTATTAGAAAGTACAGCCTAGTTGGAGTAAGTGAGGCCTTGTTGGAGGATATGATCACTGGGTGCAGGCTTTGAGATCTTCTATGCTCAAGCTATGCCCAGTATGGACATAGTCTCTTTCTGCTGCCTGTGGATCAACATATAGAACTCTCAGCTCCTCCAGCACCAGGTCCACTGGTATACCACCATGCTTCCCACCAGGATGATGATAATGGAATACACCTGTGAAAAGGTAAGCCAGCCCAGTTAAATGTTTCCCATTAGAAGAGTTGCCATTGTCAGAGTGTCTCTTCACAGCAATAAAATCTTAACTATCCTAAATAGGACAGTTACATACACACAAGTGTTAAGACTTTTAGGTCCAATATAAAAAGATAATTCAATAACATTTATTTTTATTATAATGTCTGCACCAAATGCTGCATTTATTGGATACATGAGAACATAGAGAACTTTATTTAGCCATTGACTGAAGCTTTCTGAAAGAAAAAATGTTAGTTTTGTAATTAAACATCTGAAAAAAGATCCATGTCTTTTAAATAATAATGTACCCAAAGTAAAAACTCAAGTTAAAAATATTCAGCCTATAAACTGTCAGAAAACAAATCTTCCATCAGCAACAACAGAACAGCTAATTGTATAGTATAGATCTTAAGTCTCCTTGGTTAGCTCTCAGGATAAGAATGTATCCCAGACTGGTTTTCAGTCAATCACTAAACAGCTTCCACAGGGACTATCTCTCACTCAAAGGATGTTCAAGCATTGATTGTTGCATTTACTGACTGGCAAGAAAAGTATTGGCCAATCATGTTTCAGAAGTAAATTAGCAGGACAGAAGAGATGGCTCAGTAAGAAATGTATTTGCTTCACAAGAAGGATAACCTGGATTTGTACTCACATTAAAAAATAGGTGTGGCAGCCCACTTCTGTAATGAAAGCGCTTGTAGAATAGAGATAGAACTCTGTAAGCTCTCACTCTGTCAGTCTGAAAAGTCAGTGAGTACTAGATCCAATGATATATCCTGTCTCAAAGAGAAAATAGAGAGTAATGTTGACCTTTTTCTTCTACACAAGCACACACACCTCTCATATATGTACACTATGCATGCACACATACACACAAAAATACATAGTGAACAATCAAAATCATTTAACTTTACTTTTATTAATTCATTATATACAGATTCGGTTTCTGGTCTCCAGAAATATAGAATGTCCATTTTAAAATACTGAGAAATCTAGTTAAAATATCAAGGAAAAAGTACAGGATATCATAAATATATGAAAAATATTATTCAAGAACCAAAAAGAAATGAAAATAAAGAAGGAGAAGAAGAGGGAGATTCTCACATTTGGAGTCATTTAAAATTGTAGTCCTATGGGGCACCCAGAGAATGAAAAAACAGGTCAACTTATGCACTAGAAAGGCAATTTAAAGTTAAAGTTTCACTGACACTTGGGCATTAGTAGTCAGCCTCTCCTGTGGGCTGTGCTCCAAAAGTACTAGTTAATAGGACTAACAATGAATTAGGTATAGATTGACCTTTTCAGAGACTAACATTAACATAAGCTAGGATTGTTAGGGAATCTGCTAGCTAGCTATTAGCTTTCTGAGAATACAAAGTTGATCTTGTAAAATGAAAGTATAATTATACTAGGCCTAAATTATTTCTGTTATTTTCATCTGCATTATGAGAGTTGTAGTAGAAAAGTTTTATGAGAAAACAAAAAACAAAAAGTTAGAAAGTATAACTGAAGTAAACAAAAAGAATTCATAAAGTGCAGTTATTATAGGTATGTCAATGAATAAATATATAAAGGACATCTTGATACTACTGTCTAGTAAGAGCTCAAGTCAACATAAATATAAGACATGACAGCCTTCTAGTGTTATGTAGTTAAGAAAGCAGTAAGATGTGTAGTAATAGGACAGAGTAAAATATAAGTCTAATTAGGTAGAAGACTACATGAACAGAAAGAAGGACATATGAAAAAAATATAAAATATGGGAAATAACATAAGCAACAAATGATATAAAGTCAACATATGCATAAATACATTGACATAGGAATAAAAGTGAGAGAATGAAAGTAATGTCATATTTGAAAATATTCTGACCATGCTTTCCCATGTTGTAAAGAAAACAAAACATAAATTTTGAAAAATACTAAAATATTAAATAAAAATTATAAGGATTATTCAACATGAACTACACTTAGACATACTTAGACACACTAAACAATATATTTAAATGTGTGTGTAAAATAATGTTTAGAAAAGAGACACTGAGCAATAATAAGACATAGCATTTTATCAGTTAACATAGGCTAAGTTAGAAACAGAGGGACTTCTTTTCAGCGCATTCAAATACTTAAGCTCTAGATATAAATACTACAGGCAGCAAAACAGCTATTAGGAACTAAAATTAAGAAATAATGAGTCAGAAATACAAAAAACAAAAAGAAGTTGTTTGTTGTGGGCAGTTTTTTACTCTTTTGTGGGGGCCCACCACCCAGATCTCAAATAAATCACACATAGAGGCTTATTATTACTTATGAATGTCCTGCCTTAGCTTGGCTTAGTTTCTAGCCAGCTTTCCTTAACTTAAATTATCCAGACTACACTTTGCCTCTGGGCTTTTCCCGTTCTCTTTCTTCTGTAAACCTTACTCTAACTCCATGGCTTGCTGTGTAGCTGGGTATTCACAATAGTTGTTACCAGCAAGTCTCCACAAAGAATATATTATATTGATCAAAATAAAACATATTTCAGAATAGAATTTGAAGATACTAGAAATTATGGAGAATGATAAAATTCAAATAAATTATGATTGCTGAATTTAAAACTTTTGTAGTTGGAAGTTTTCCTGTGTCCCACCTGGTCCCATAGCTGTGTGGTCTTAAAAAACACCCAGAGGCTTATATTAATTACAGACTTTTTGACCTATGTCTCAGGCTTCTTGCTAGCTAGCTCTTTCATCTTAAATTAACCTATTTCTATTAATCTATATGCTGCCACATGGCTGTGACATTACTGGTCTGCTGGCATCTTGTTGCTCCTTGGGCAACAGGCTGGCATCTCCCCCGACTACATCCCTCTTTGTCTCCATCTTTAGTTTGAATGTACCACCTAACCTTATTCTGCCTTGCCATTGGTCAAACAGCTTTATGTATCAACCAATGAGAGCAACAGATATTCACAGCATACAGAAAGATATTCCACAACATTTCCCCTTTTCTGTCTAATCTAAAAGGAAAATTTTAACTTTAACATAATAAAATTATATATAACCATATGGTTATCAAGCAAGAATTATAGTTACAATATCTAATCTATTTGTATTTGGTATAATTAAAGAAAATATTTTATCATTTATTGTATCTATGTGAGTCTAAAGTTTTATATCTAATTTATCTTTTATCATGATTAAGAAAAGCTATAGCTATAACTATCTAGTCTTCAACTCCATCAAAGACCCCAGAAGGATGTAACATCACCTAAGTTAACAGGAAGTGCATTGTAAGCAACTTCCAAAATTCTAGAAATGACAGAGACATCTGACTACCTAGACAGTCACCCAAAGCTCCTCTGCAAGGTTGGGACATCCATATTCAGCCTACAGGCCTAGAGTCTCTGGCAGACTTTTCATTGAAGCAAGATATTTGAAGGACTCTTCTGCCTATTAGCAAAGTTCATTAGTCACTTTCCTTTGTATCCTGTAGAATGTCTGACAGTATCTTATGTGAAGCAGGAACCAGAAAGACCATCTCACCCTTTTTAGGCAAAGTTTAGTGGTCATTTTCCCATGGATTCTGTATGTCCAGTTTATGCAACATACTATCAAACAATCCAGACAAGAGAAATTTCTTACACAAGCAGGCAGTTTTGCCAAGAAGTTAAACTTCATATGGAATATCTTCAATGACCATTTTCTTCTTTAAAGTAAATTGGTCTTGTCAGGAGCAGGTATGTCTTACTGCTCAGAAAAGTCTAAGTTTTTAAAACATTTTAAATGCCATATTCTGTAGGTCTTTGAAGTGTTTGAAGATTACTTACCTAAGTGAATTATATCTATGTATACCTAGAAAATTTAACTAATTTTTCTATGATTATAAGTTTGATTATCAAATATGACTATTAATCTGTATTTCTTAATTATAAATTACAATTTTAAATGAGTTGCATAACATAATACCTTAAACAAGAGTAGATATATATATATATATATATGTATATATATACATACAGTATATCAAAATTAACTTTAAATTTGTATCAATAAACTTAAATCTATAGCAATGTAAAACATTTCAAACAAGTTGTTCATTAAAAGTATATTCAGTTGTCTATTCTATCATATCTATATCCCCTTTTCTTCTTTTGAAAGAGATTGCATTTATAATCAACCCTCTTCAAATAAAAATAAACATTTACAAACAATATTTGGGGATTTGGGGATTTAGGGTGTAGCTTTTCATACTACTTTCTGCTGAATGGGGGTGCTGACAATTTTATGGGGATCATGAGAAAATTCAAATAATGTTCATTTCCTGGGAAGACTGGTTATAACTTTTGTTGATAGATACCATCTGTTAATGTTCAGGAGGTCTCACTTAATCTAATCTGATACATCTTAACCTGGAACGAATCCACAGCCTCTTGCTTCCTGTGGAAACAAAAGCAGATCCTCCTTTCCAAAGCAACATATTCTTAGATACAAATTTTGAAGTCAAGATTCCTTTTATATGTATATTTATATGTATATATATATATATGTTTAATTTAGCAGCCTTTACAATCAAACGTCTTTCTGCAGTTAGCTCATTAATAGTAAAAAAAAAAAATTAAAGAAAACACAAAATACATAATCTAGACTCTGTGTATTTTCCATCTTTGGCTATTTCTTTTTATAATACTTTTATTGTTTCTTTCAAGACTTTATTTATTTATTTTTTTTTTTTTTGGTGTTTTGAGACAGGGTTTCTCTGTGTAGTTTTGCACCTTTCCTGGAATTCACTCTGTAGCCCAGGCTGGCCTTGAACTCACAGAGATTCGCCTGGCTCTGCCTCCCGAGTGCTGGGATTAAAGGCGTGTGCCACCACCGCCCGGCTAAGACTTTATTTTTTTAAAACTATTTATTTCTTTATATAACTACCTATACTCATTTTCCTTTTTCTTCCAAGCCTATGTACATTTTTATACACACTGTAAACCATTTAGAGGTTTATTCCATCTGAATCTGTCCTATTGTGTATCTATAATCCTTTTCTGACCAGGGGAGATGTTAAACTGCTAAACTGTGCCCCATTCAGTTTCCCAAAATGGTGGAGATATGTTTCCCATCAGCTCTGAGAGCCATGGTCACTGCCAACTCTGGGAAGCAGTGTGTCTATGCCTCCATCCAGCAGCGTGTAGCCCAGAAAACTTTTTGTTTGTTTGTTTGTTTGTTTTTTGTCTATACTAGCAAAAACTAAATCTAACATGTGGCTTGGAGATGCCTCTGTGTATCCTGGCGAGAATTCAGTATACTGTGCTCCAGCTCAAATGCCACACAACTTCTCTGTTCTGAGGCCTGCATGAGAGACACAAACTAGGAAGCTGCTCTTGGATCCATTTTTAAAGCTTTCTCCGGTTTTAGGTGCAAATACTTGCCCCACGTACATTTACTTGGTTCTGTATTCCTGAGTGCATTTCTTCAATTTATATCCCAATAAATTCCCTAATACTTCTTAAGCAGACTCCTGTGGATTTTTCGCTTTAAACTTTTTAAAATACAATTCCACCACAGGTATTAATTCTTCTTATTCTTAACAACAACAACAACAAAACAAAGCTGCAACCAGATAAAAAGCATTGTTTGTTTTTTATCGTACTGAAGGGATCAAATGGTAAAAATATAAATGTTCTGAACTTGCTTCTGACCTTATGGGAAAATGTATATAGTATTTAAATGTGTCAGCCCTAGTATTCTGAGTGGCTTTTCCTTCCATTCCTAGTATGAAAAAAATTAAAGAATAGCTATTAGGGTTGAAATGGAGAGATGGATCAGCAGTTAAGAGGGCTTAAGCTTGGTTCATAGCACTCATGTCCATTAGCTCATGACCACTTATGACTCCAATTCCAGGGAATCCATCACCCTCCTATGGCCTCCACTGGCAATTTTATACGCACACACACACACATGCACACAGTTGTACACGTTATTTACAACAACAACAAAAACAAAAGGAATAGATATTAAGGAAGGGTAGATTGCTCAGTAATTAAAGTGCTTGCCATGTGAAGAAAGAGTATGGGAGTTCCAATTCCAACAACCCACATGCTAGGTTGAATGGACAGTTCTTGCAAGGTGAACACAGGGTGCTCCCAGAGTGAACTGTCTAGGGTGCTAGCCATGCGGTAATGGTCTTTCTGTCAACCTCAGGCCTCTGTTTAACCACATACATGTGCAACTACATGCATGTGAACACACACACATGCATGCAAACAACACACATACACACAAGAAAAAAGAAAAATATTTTTTTAAAAAAGATTGGACTTTGTAAAATGTTTTATGCAATTGGCATTGAGATAATAATGTAATTACTTTCTTTATCTGTTCCTCTGCTGAAACTTCCTTAGCCCTTTTTGAAAGTTTAAATTACTGTTGCACTGTGGATATAAGCCCCTGTTTGCTCTTGCTATATCTGTTGGATACCTTGTTGGATCTCTGAAATGTCACGAATCTTCTGAAGTATTATAAACATCATAAAATTATTTCCATTCATATTCCCTAGCGTTATGGATCTACACACTTTTCTTACTAAAACTTGGTCTAGTTTCAGTGTCAAAGTAATGTGGGCCCTGTAGGTGAGTTTGAAGGTAAAGTTTTACCTATAATTTCCTGGAGTTTGGTAATATTCCATTTAGAATGTATTAAAAACTCTTCAGTAAAGTCAAATTCACTATGATGATCTCTGCAGGAATGTTTTTAACTACGAAGCTACTAGGGTGAGTGGTATTTAGTTACATGTCTTTCAACTAATGTATTCATTATACATAAGCTATTGAAGTTTTTACATGCAGTTTTCCATAGTGTTTCTAATTTGCTATATCTGGCTTTAATCTTTGTTAATACATAAAAATTAAACATACATTTGGGATGCCCCGTAGTATTTCATCATATGATGTGAATCCTGAGAAGTCCAGCAAACTGCTTTTCCATTACTTGATCATTACTTTATGTTTGAAGATTATTTCTCTTCTGGCTACCTATCAACATGACATGTAGCACTTATGCTACATGGAAGTTTCCTCCCAATGGAAACATTCCACCTGGAGGGAGGGGCAGTGTAGAACACTCAGAACATAGACAAGAGTCTTGTGCCTGGGAGAATTAAAACTTGGAGGGTTCTCAGTGGCTGCTCTCCAGTAAACAACTGTTCCAGGGGAGATTTTGACAATTTCTACTGCTGAGAAAAGTGATTCTGAGAGGTCTTTGGCTACCTGACTTTGAAATACAGTACACAGCAATACAAATACAGCAATATAAAACAGTTTAACTTGATACATGAATAAAATCAAGCACAGAGACCAATAAAGAAGTAATCTATACACAGACCTTTTCTACTTTCTGTTCATCTAGACCCAATGCCTTAGGCTTCTTCCTAGCACTGCAATGGATCACCAGCTGCAGCCTCCCTTTCCACCTGCCCACATCCCCTGTGAATCCCACAGACCATCTCCTCCTAACCTCTGCCCCCTACTCTTTATTGTATCTGAGCCTCCAACTCAAGCAGATGCTCCCTGCTCAACCACAGGTCAAGCTTGTCAGAAAATCAGGTAGACTGGAGAGCCCAGAGACGTAGGGTAGAACCAAACACGACCATCAAAGGGAAAAAAAAAGAATCAATGAAATGATCCCTAGTGATATTCTGCTATACTCATAGACTGGTGCCTTGTCCAGTCTTCATTAGAGAGGCTTCCTCTGGCAGCCAGTGGGAGCAGATGCAGAGATCCACAGACAGAGACAATTTGTGGAGAGAGAGAGAGAGAGAGAGTCCATATTGAAAGTATTCATCAGGTCCCTTTCCTTGGTGTTAGGAAAATCCCTCCGAAGAGTGTTGGGGGGGGGGAGGGGGAGTAGAAAGATTGAAGGAGTCAGAGGGGATGTAAGATAGCAGGGGAATTATGACTGACAATCTGCTAAGCAGGGCACGTATGGGCTCACAGAGACTGAAGGCGCAGGCCAAGGTCTGCATGGGTCTGCCCCAGGTCCTCTGTGTATGTGTTGTGGCTGATAGTGGTTTTGTTGGACTCCTAACTATGCGAGCATTTCTCTGACTCTTGCCTGCTCTTCGGACTGTTCCTACTGCTGATTTACCTTGCACAGCTTCAGTGTGAGGGCTTTTGCCTTCTCTTATTGTATTGTATTATGTCCTGTTTGTTTTTTTCTCTTGGAGACCTGCTCTTTTTTCCTAGGGGACTATGAGGGAGTGGATCTAGGGGAAAGGGTGGGGGGGGGGATTGGGGAGGGGGAAGCTGGAGGGAGGGGGAACTATGTTCAGGATGTATTGCATGAGAGAAGAATCTATTTTCAATTAAAAAAAAAAAAAAAGAGTTCCCAGGGATAGTCACACGTTTTCCCAACCAGTTGATTCTCCACAAATATTTCAAAAACGCATTGGAAGAGACAGCCTTCCATTTCAATAAGCAGCGCTGGTAAAACTGCATTTCCATGCACAGAAGATTACAACTCATTCCTCACTATGCATGAAAATAAACTCCAGCTGGATCACAGGCTAGAGGGGGGAGCGGGAAAGAAGAGAGAGGGGGTTTGACAATCGGTTGTATCAATCTCATCCACAGGTCGGGAAAGCTCAATGAAACCCAAGTAATAAATGTGGTGAAGATTACAGAGAGGCGCAGCAGAGGAATTGAAAAACTACAATGAATCATAACCAGGGTTATTGAAAAATCCACAGTATGAGGCAGAGCAGAAAATATCAACTTTTGACCTTTTGTCAGTGCAGAAGACAGTAGAGGAACATCTCTAAAATAAAAAGTAAAACTGTCAGCCTAAAATACTGCACCAAATAAAAGTGTCTTTCAGTCATGAAGAAAAGTTCTTTTAGCTTCATCACTAACATTATCTGATGGCCATCCCAGAAACTAATAAACAAATTTTCTACTAAGGTAAGTGCTGAAAATAAAGAAACCAGATTGGTAATTTAACAATTATTTAGAAGAGATAGAACCAAAATAATACCCTAAGTTATTTTGGGGAAAGTGGAGATCAGAACATATTTTAATGTGGCAAAGAAGATTCTAAGAAAAACTGAAGGTAGGAATCAATATTGGAGGTCAATGGTAAAACACGGACCATTCTTAATATGGGGAGACCAGGGTTTTTGGAAGTGTGCTTCTTGTTAGCTGATAGCACTTGGTTTTAATTGAAAGTGTCAAAGGACCATCAGAAGTCCTAGAGTTAGTTGGAACTTTGACATTTAAGGTCCTCCATCAAAACTTATTCACACTATTTTCTTATAAAATGTAATATGCGAAGTAAAGGAAGGGGCTTAGGCTAGAGAGAGGGCACTCAAGTGGTGCAAAGTGCTTCTGGTTCTTGGAGATAACTTGAGTTTGGTTCCTGGAACCCATGCAGGGTGGGTCTTAACTACCTGTAACTCCACCTCCAGGAATCACCCATCCTCTCCTGGCCTCTACTATCACCCACATACACATGGTACACACTCACACAGGCACACATGGACACAGATACACACACATACAGACACACACAAATACATACCGATATTTTCAAAAATAAACCTCAAAAAAAAATAAAGAAGGGACTTTAGGTTAGGAGCATAAACACTGAGATTATATCTCAATTTCCACTGGTGTGCTGAAAGCTATGTACATGCTGGAAGTTGGTGACCTTTAGGAATTCATTGAAATTTATGCAGCTATCACTCCTCCATACAAAAGGACTGTATCTTTTCTTCATACTCTGCATTTTATAGTTTATTAGTGCTTGCTCTTAGACAGGGCTGGGGAGCATACGTGGATGTATAAGTGTTAGAAGAAAGTGTTAAAACCATTTTATATATATATATATATATATATTTATATATCTTTACTTAACATAAACCACTTCTTAAAGGAACAGGAAATGCCTTCTGATGGGTTTAAGTTATGTATTCCTTAATGTTCTTTGAGTTATTAGTACATTAATGTAATTTAAACAAAAAAATATTTATATTATAGAGCAGGTTAGCATACAATTTTTAGCACAGCAAAACAATTTGCACAGCAACAGTTTCACAGAGAACTTGATAAATATTTCAAAACTAAGTCATCTTCTGTTTCCTTTACTAATTTAAAATTAATTTCATATTACACATTTGTTTTATGTCCAAGTTTTTTCAATTTTTTAAATTTGAAACCCATGTTATACATAGCAGGAACAAAGCAAATTTCTATTAATTTAATAAATATTTTTCAAACAGCCTAACGTTTTATTAATATATATAAAACATGTTGTATATATGTTATATTAATAATATTATGTATTATATTAATCATATTATCTATTGGGTTATTACATTATTTGTGGTAATTTATGACTTTTAAAGGAGAATCCCATGAAACACATGGAATTGAAGCTTTATAGGGAAAAAATCTGCAAAAGTGGGTGTTGTTAGCACATCCCCAAAGTGGAAAATTTTATCATAACTGGATAAAAAAGAAAGCTTACATCTAACTTAGCGTACTAGGTACTTCACATTTTATCTAAAGCCTAGTTATTTAAGACCTAGGTTTAAGACAAGATTTTTATTCCAAAGACTTTTTAAAAAATTTCTATAAGTGTGAAAAGTCAGGAAAATGCTTTTGTTTCTCAGGAAATGGGCCTTGTTACTGATTTCTGATAATATCACTGGAGAGTGACCTTTCCTAGGTAATAAATTTTCATGTTTGCTGGAGCCTAACATTTTACTAGCTCTGAAGATTATTATATGTTTTATGAAATTATAAAATTTAACATTTCTTTTCTTAATAAAATACAACTGAAATCAATTTATACCTCTGTCCTTGGTTGTCATTTTGAAAATTAGTTTAATGTTCTTTCACCATGAGACAGTAGACACTGGTTCCCTGGGACATAGTCATGAAAATCAGCAAGTTCAAGGAGTTGATTTGAAAGGTGACTTTCTTTTCTGTTTTTCTCACATCTTCCTACATCTCTGTCAGACCTTTGCCCTGTGAATTCAGCAGGTAGCCTGAAAGTCAGATTTGGGGAAATGATATTGGAATATTTTGGTATTCCTAGCTTCTAGTTTTTAACAAATAATCTGGCAAATATTTTCAGAGTCATCTTAGTATACCCTAACATTAGTTTGATAATCCTAATGATCAGAATAATAATGTAATAAAAGTGAATAATTCTTATGTATTTCAACAGTCTCACATCATAATGAAAACAAAAGATTTTGTATATAGACATAGCAATTTATTTCATAATGCATTTTTTGACTGCCATGTTGATCAGCTGGGACTATTCTTGACTTGTACATTAAATATTACTGAAGTATAATAAAACTTTTTTATTTAGTATATAAAGAATTCAAAAGCCTGAATCAGGCAATACCAATACGCTAATATATTTGTTGCACACTTAGTTTATATTTGCTAATGATATCTCTTATAAGGTGGTACACAAAAATTTCTGAGAAATTGTTTTGTCTAACAAAGAAAAAGTGATCAATGTCTAAAGAGAATCACCCCACATCATTGAAATATAGAATATGTTCACTCATGCATTCATTAATTTAACTTCTCTAGGTCCCGGTGGTAATCTCAAATCGTAACTATTTTCAATGGGTTATATACAGGAAAGATAGGAATATTATAAATAAATCATGGATTGTCATAACAATATAACTGTAACTTACAGAAATAACTAATAATAGTATTATTTGATATGTTTTGTAATTAAAAATGTGGTATATAGAACTTTGGCACTAAAATCCATTTCCTATTAGTGTTTGAAAACACAGAGAGAGATGATCAGTAACTCAAGAGGTGCATAATTATTATACTATATATACACAAGACATATATATGTATATATAGTAATAAAATAACAAGTGAATTGACTTAATGTACATTTTCCAATTTTGAAACCAATCTAATTTAAAATTAATTGTATACATATTCTGACATAATCACTTTAATAATTTATGCACTAGAATTGGGTGTTTATGTACTTTTGATGTTACTGAATTCTATCCTAAACAAAGTTTATTTTTTGAAAATATTAAATGCACAGATATTTAAATAAATCCAATATTATATTGATAGAATAAAGTATGAATTAATAAAATAGTTAACACGATTTAATATTAGCTATAAACTAATAAAAGTTTGGGAAGAACTTGTAAACATAAATAACAGAAGTACTATGATCATTTTACACTTAAAATGGTATGTAAACAATAGTATTTTACTTTTCCTTTTGCAGATATTTGCATGGGATTTTCTTGTTGTCTAATTATTTTGTTTGGTATTTCTAGTGTGGTGTGGCAGCCTCGAGTTTCAGTCTTACTTACAAGTTGGCGTGCTCTGGACAGGCTGTTGGTCTGTTGGCAAACAGTGAGGAAACAGGCAAGTCGGCTTTCTTGTCTACTTTTATCTGTCCCTTTCTCTGTTCTCCTGGTTTGTAGAGTCCTGTTTCTAAAAGGTTTGGGTAAAAGTGGTGTTGATGCACGAAATCCAGGAAGGTCCTGCTGGGTGAAATGCTCACACACTATCATCTGTGTTTACTGAACTTACAAGACATTTAAGTGGACTCTGGTAAGAGTTTTATTCCCAAAGCCCTGTTTGTCTTTAGGCATGTCCCGTCTGTGTTTCTCTTGAAAGAGATTCGTGTTTTTCTCCAAATGGTTCCTAATGGTTCTCAGTCTCTCTCATTTGAGACTTTCGTCTCTTTCCTTCAGTGAAATTCTCTAGGCAGTATAGAAGGCGTTTTTGGACTGCCAGCCCCCAAATCATGGCACAGAGACTTCTTCTTAATTATGATTTCTTAGCCTTGTCTTATGTTTTTCCCACTAGCTCTTAGAACATAATTTAACCTGTTTCTCTTCAGCTATGTTTTGCCTTGGAGATTTTTAACTTTTGTTCGTTCTGTATGTCCTACTTTCCTGCTTCCTCAATGTCTGTCTGTATGGAGGCTGCCTGGCTGTCTGGCCTCAGATGTATCTTCTTTCTCTGTATCTTCTCTCTCTCCTCTCCTCTCCTCCCCTCCCCTCCCCTCCCCTCCCCTCCCCTCCCCTCCCCTCCCCTCCCCTCCCCTCCCCTCCCCTCCCCTCCCCTCCCCTCCCCTCCCCTCCCCTTCTCTCTCTCTCTCTCTCTCTCTCTCTCTCTCTCTCTCTCTCTCTCTCTCTCTCTCTCCCTCATTCTCCCTTTGAGTGTAGATTCAACCTTCTACCTATTCTCTCTGTCCATCAGCCCCATCTATCTCTCTACCACCTATTTACTGTGCAGTTTTTAATTAGACCAATCAGGTGCCTTAGGCAGGCAGGATAAAACAGCAACACATCTTTACATAATTAAACAAATGCATCATAAACAAATGTAACGTGTCTTTACATAGTTAAACAAATGCAGCATAAACAAATGCCACACACCTTTAATAGTTAAAGTAATATTCCACAGCATAAACAAATGTAATACATCTTTGACTAGTTAAACAAATATTTCACAACAAAGCAGTTCTCAGTACAACTGCTGCCAGCATTCACGGAGAAGAAATGGTATGTCCTTGATACAGTGACTTTCAGAGAGTGATACTTCACTTCTTTTTTTCTTTTCTTTTTTTTTTTTTGTTCTTCAGTTTTAGACTAGTTCAAGATTGTAATCTGTACCAGGAACATGCCACTCTTCAACTTAGTCAATGTTAGCCAGTGTCTCATCACATGGAATGAACTATTTTATTCTTTTTCTTTTGCTGCCATCAAGAAGTAATTTACTTCTCACAGTGACATTTAATTTATTTTTTTGTAAGTTTTAGACATGATGGAAAACTGTCATCTAAATTTGTGCACACTTGCCGGTGAAAAGTTGATGAGAATATCCATCCATCAATCACTCCACATTCATAAAGCAAGTCCCTTAATTTACAGAGACCAAAGGTACTTAGATCAATACAATGAGCAAAAAGGAACCCAAACCAGGAACCTCAACTTCATTCACTTTTTGTTGTTACTTGATATTTAGTCAAGTTGGCTAAAATGACATATCTGCAGGGAAGACACAGGAAACAACTTCATCCTGTTTCTCATGCATGAAGGTGCAACAATTAGATCTCTTGCTGTGTCTTGAGGGGGGGAGGACCTAAGGATGAGGACAAAGAACAAAGGGAAGACTTCTGAGTTCTGTGGGAATGGATATTTTGAACTATACACTTGACATAAACTAGAATCACCTGGGAAGAGAGCTACAGCAAAGGATTTTCTAGATCAGTTGGTTAGTGGGCATGTTTGCATATGATCAATTTGATTGCCTTAATTGATTAGGGAAGACTCAGCCTGAAAATGGGAGGCGCCATTTCCTAATTAGTCTTGGGTCCTTGACTCTCAGAGAGGAGAAAGCTAGCCAAGTAGCATGCATTAATTTCCTTGTGATTTTGATTGTGAGTAAGATGTGACTGGAAAGTGCTGCTGTGATTTCCCCACAATGGTAGACTATATCTGGAAAGGTGAACTGAAAGAAACCCCTTTGCCCCACGTTGCTCTTTTCTCAGGGTATTCTCATCACAATGACAGGAAGAAAACTAGAACCATATGGCACTGTTGACCTGTCACACCAGTTGTATAAGAACTTAAATTGATCTATAATAAACTCTCTCTCTCATTTATCATCTGTCTTTGTATCTGTATCTCTGTATCTCTATATCTATCGATCTATCTATCTTCTATCTAATCTATTATCTATCTAGCCATATATATTTATCATCTATCAACCTGCAAATCTATCATGTATCTATTTCTAATTTATATATTGGAGTATATATATGATGCTGATATATACATTCTTAGAAATACATAAATACATATGTTAATTTTGTTTCTGTACTAACCATAAGAAACAGTGAATTTGGGAGTGTATAGACCTTTGTTGGCTTTTTTTGTAGCAAATTGTCTTTCTTTTTCTGTATGATAAATGTCTGTACTCTGTATAATCTAGGTTATACATATTCATGAAAAGTTTAAATGCTATACATTGTATATATGCATATATATATATATATGTTTAAGCTATAAAGTATATGCATGTGCATGTTTCTAAAAACAAGTTTTGTAAGAGTTAAGAGAATGAGATAGTTAAAGCTAGGTAGTATTTTTAGTATATATCCTGAATTAAAGAAAATAACTTAAAAATACTTTTTAAGTGATTATGAAAAAAGTGAAGAAAATATTTTTCTTTGGCATATCAAATTTAAAAATAGAAAGAAACTTGGCTAATTATCCTTTACTAATGATTAAAATTTTTACATTTTCAAAGTAAACAAAATTTTCAATGGCTTTGTGAAGGATGGTTAAATATATATCTATATTGGGATCTGGATCTATCTATATCACCTAATCATCAACTTGTATGAAAATATGATTGAAAATCCAAAGAAAGAATGTATTTTTCTAGCATCAGATACTGAACTTAAGAAGGGAGACATCATAATATAAATATCAGATAATTAAAGTGGTACTATTTTAGGAATGTAAACCTTTTTTGTGTGTATAACACAGAATTCATTTTTTTATGCTTTATGGATCTGGAAATATAACTCAGAATTTGGGAACACTTCTCTTATAGAGAATTCAGGTTTGGGCCTCACTGCTCATGTCAGGTTCTGTACAACTGCCTGTAGCTCCAGTTCCAGGGGATCAAACACTCTTATGGCCTCAACGGGCCATGCAAGTGGTACACACATGTACATACAGGTACTCACACTACACATAACATCTATATATATATATATATATATATATATATATATATATATATATATATATATATATTCCCTCATAATGGTCAATTTAAAATCCTATATCATAAAACTATTTCACCCCCCATAAACAATATAATGTAGATTAATATCACAGAAAAATCATAAATGCAGATTCTGGCATTTACGTCATATCTGTTTGGAAAAACAAATGCATAATTTTATGTATATTGTATAACATATGCAGTTTTAAATATCCAAGCCAGAAACATTACCAAGCTGTCTGCAAACACATTTGTTTTAATCCTGAAGAAGAAATGTGTTAAAGTTGTATTTTACACATATGTACATACATAAAAAGAAAAGTCATTTCTGGCCTTTCCAATTCCTTTCCTTCAAACTTCTACTAAAGTAAATAGAGCTGCCATCCAATTGTTCTGACATTTTCGGCTTCTTATCAGGATATCAGTTTTGTGGCCCCTCCCACATAAACACACAAACACACATACCCAAACAGACACATATGAACATACATCCATATCTCTATAAGCAACTTTTAAATGTCATCTCCCATTATGTTCTTTTTATTTAATTATATTAAAGGGTTGCGGAATATTACTTTAACTACGTAAAGATGTGTTACATTTGTTTACATTGTGGAATATTATTTTAACTATGTAAAGGTGTGTTACATTTGTTTATGTTGCATGTGTTTAATGACATAAAGATTTGTTGCTTTGCTGGTCTAAGGCACCTGATTGGTCTAATAAAAAGCTGAGTGGTGAATAGCTAGGCAGTAGAAGGATAGGCAGGGCTGGCGGGCAGAGAGAAAAGGTAGGAGTGGGAATGTAGGAGAGAGAGAGAGAGAGAGAGAGAGAGAGAGAGAGAGAGAGAGAGAGAGAGAGAGAGAGAGAGAGAGAGAGCAGGGGTGATAAGAATGAGGGAGAAAGAAAGGGAGACACCTGGGGCCAGACAGGCAGCTAACAGACAAACAGACATGGAGCAGGACATACAGAATGAAAGGTAAAAAGCCCTTAGGTAAAACATTGATGAAGAGAAACAGATTACTAAGTTATAAGGGCTGGGGGGATAAGCATAAGATAAGACCAAGCATTCATAACTAATAATAAATCTCCCTGTCATGATTTGAGGGCTGGTTGGTGGCCAAAAAGGAAACCTGCTACATTAAAGTTTTTTTAGTCTAATCTACTTAGAGAAGTTATATATACAAATTAAGCAATGCTTAACATCAGTCTCTGACCTCCACACACATGTATACACACAAACATGCTACTCAATGTTTTATCTCATGCTATACTACAAGTAAAAACAAATCCACCTCCTGTCCTGTTTGTAGCAAATTAAACTATGCACTAATAAATAATTTGGGGCAAGAGAGATGGTTCAGCACTTTAGAGTGCTCGCTGTTCTTGCAAAGGACAAAAGTTTAGTTCCTGGCATTCACATGGCAGCTCACAGCTGTCTGTAAGCCCAGTTCCAGGGGACCCAACACCGATGACAAAACACCAATGTACATAAGGTAAAAATAAATAAATTTTTAAAAAGACACTTTTAGTAGTATGAGATAATATGTGGTTAATGTATGTTTCTCAACACCTCTGTCAGGAAGGTGATCATTAATAGCAAATAAGGATAACGTTGGCATGTCCCCGTTTTTGCTTCCGAGGCCCTATCTCCAAAGAAAACCACTGTCTTGAGCACTAAGAACATAGATTGTGGCTGAGCAAGAGGGCACAGTGGGTAAAGGTACTTGTCACCAAACCCGACAACATGAGTGTGATCCCCAGAACCAATATTGTAGGAGAGAATTGACTGATGTAAATCATAAGTTGTCACCCGACCTCCACACACATGCAGTGGCACATGCACACCGCCTTTAATTTTTTTTTTAAATGTAAAAAAAAAAAAAAAACATCGCAGTTTTTAAAACAATATAGATTATATTGATCTCATTATTCAGTTTTATGTGAATGATACAATTTAGTGTGTACCTTTTGTGTTTGGCTTCTTAGTATAGCTAGACATCTGTGATATTCATATACGTTATTATAATTATAAATCCTTTGTTTTCATTGCAATATATTCTTTAATTTAAAAAAAAAACCCTACACTTTAGCAGTTTTGCTCCTTGTATTGTGAAGTGCTAAAATAAAACGCATAAAGTTATTAATCTTTCTCCTTAAATTGACTCCTTTTTCATTAGGAAGACCAACTTGGTATCATAAGCAATATTCCTTATCTGATGCCTGCTTTCTTCTTAAACAATGCAGTCATGGTGGTGCTTTGAATGAGGATGGCACTACAGGCTCATATATTTGAATGGTTGGTCACTAGTTGCTGGCACTGTTTGGGAAGAATTTCAGGAGGTGACCTTGTTGGAAGAGGTGTGTCATTGGAGCTGGCTTTTGAGGTTTCAAAAGCCCACATCAGGCCCAGTTTGCTCTCTGTACCTGCTGTTTATGGATGGTATGCAAACACTCAGCCATTGCTCTAGTGTTATGCCTGCCTGCTCCCTGCCAGGCACCCTGCCGTGTTGGTCATGGACTCACCCTCTGTAACTCTAAAAAGACCCCTAATTAAATTCTTTTTCTATAAGTTGCCTTGGTCATTCTATGTCTTCACCTCAATAGAAAAGTTGCTAAGACAGTCACTCAACTATTGATTAGTTTTCTAATTTTCTGTAGTTTTATTCCTTCATTACTCTCCCGTGGTTTATTTTGGATTAAGATATATATCTAGATTTTTATTTTTATCCTTATTATTGAATTTTACATTTATCTTATTAATGCCTGCATGATTTAAATGGTTTTAAATGTTGCAGAAAAATTCAAATGCAAAACTCTCTCAGCTTCTGCTTGAAAAGTTCTGTTTGTATTTCGGAGAGATATATTTGCTGTGTGTGTTGTAAGGTTGTGTTTGATTTTAATTTTTTTGAGTCTTTACTTTAGCTCCTTGAAGATTTCTATTTGCTCATCATTTTCAGCATTTCCTTAGTTTCTGATGAGTTTGTAGCATCTTCTTTGATCCTGTGTCTAACCTGTTTGCCTTTATGGTTTCCCCCATAACATAGATTTTTACCAGTGTGTCTCTGCTGTCGCTTGGTGTATTTTTCAGGTCTTGGATTCTGTTGGCAACTATAGTTTCTGGGCATACATACTTAGCTTCTGTTTCAGAATCTGGATATTTTTTCCAGATATTTTTATTTGCTCGTCTCTTGAAATTAGCATTACATCTGTTAGATCAGTTGGCATCAATCCACACATAATCAGTTGCTATTCTTTTCTCTATGATTATCTCCCTTGCTGTTGCAAGTGGAGATTTTCTATGGATTTCTAGATCTTTGTGTTTTCTTACATTTTCTTTGATATATTAAAAATTCCAATGTTCCATTTCCATCATGGACTTTCCTCTTATCACATTTCACCGTATATGTTCAAATTTCCTCTTCCTTATTCATATGTTTCTTCTAATCACAAATATTTTAAGTATCTATTTAAATAGTTACTTCCTACACCTGCAAAATATTTCCTTTTCTTTATAATTGTATCAATGGATTGATGTTCTAATTATGGATCACATAATCTGGTTTAAGCATCAAATACATTTAAAATTATTGTCTAGTGAATAATGTTATTTATATTGATAAATGAATATGACACATTTCAAGATTTGTTTTTCCATATATCTCTATAATTTATTCATGAAATTTATTACAGTTTGTGATCTAGCCTCCATGAAACTGTCAATGTCAACACTTGGTTATAAATAATATAATTGCATATGGCAGATTCATTTCTAACATTTTTTATTCCTTTATTACAATATAAAAATACAAAATATACAAAAAGATTTTCTATTCTTTCTTTTGACATCTGTAGGCAAGATATACATTCTTGGTACATAGGTATATGGATAATAATATTTTATAAAATATGTTTATATTTCTTTTTTACTTTACCCATTTGTATTTTATACCTTTTTATTTTTAATACAGAATATATTTTTTCTGGAAATTTCTAAACTCATTGCAGCCTTACTTTCCTATTTTGTGTATTGTTTACTTCATCATTGCTGTGGTTACTCTGGTTTCTTAGAGACATTTCCTTTTGAGTATTTTGATGGTTTGCTTTTGCACTTTTGGATCCATGTGATGGAATGTGAGTTTCCAGGTTGGTGGTACTGAAATACTCAAATCTGAGAAGTAGAATCTGGTTAAGAGGTCTTTAGCTCACTAGAGTTCACACACTAAGTGCCCCATGAGCCCCACCCCCATCAATGAATGACTGAACATTCAATGATTTAGGTTTGTGCAAGCTATGATGGGTTCATAATGACAAAGTCATGCTATGCCCACACTACAGCATTTCACAGCCGTCTCCACTATGGTTTGGCTTATCCTATCATATCTATATCATGAACCTTTAGTGGGGAGATGTGAGTTTAATGCTATTTAATGCTGAGAACTTAAAAATCATTTGCTCGCCGGGCGGTGGTGGCGCACGCCTTTAATCCCAGCACTCGGGAGGCAGAGCCAGGCGGATCTCTGTGAGTTCGAGGCCAGCCTGGGCTACCAAGTGAGCTCCAGGAAAGGCGCAAAGCTACGCAGAGAAACCCTGTCTCGAAAAAAACAAAAAACAAAAAACAAAAAACAAAAAAAAAAAAATCATTTGCTCTTAGCACGTTTACTCACCATAAATCTGTATTAACCTCTATGTAATGCAAAGAGAATCTTCTTTTTACCAAGGCTGAGGGCAGTACTGGTTGAAAGTATAAACACAATATTTAAGAGGCAGCTTGACAGTATGATCATTTAGCAAAGCAAAAACTGTAAGTTAACATATGATGCCTATTCTGTCTCCAGTCATTATCCTTTGGCCAGGTCCATAGTACCATGCACAGTCTTTCTCCTGTGGAATCAAAGAGTAGTTGGATAACTTTTTAACAGCTATGCCACTATTGTACCAGGAAGGTCCCTCTAAGTTGTTGGTGTTGTAGCATGCAAATTCTGAAGTGGAGTGGGGAGATAATTGCTGACTTTTCTTCCTAGTCACCTGCATAGACCTACTGGCCACCAGGGAGAAAGTTTCCAGCCCATTTTCAACTAAGTTTCTCAGTATCTATAACCAAATGCCTTAGTTACTGTTCTACAGCTATGAAGACACACCATGACCATGGCAACTCTTATGAGAGAAAACATTTAATTGTGGACTTACTCGTAGTTTTACCAATTTCAATCTCCTAATGTTTCAAGATAAAGAGAAATTATACATCTGATTTAATGATGCTAAGTGTCCCAGTAACACTGTCATATGCAACGTGGGGGACACACACTTTATCTCTCAAATGAGACTTGTTAGGATCTATAACATGGGATATTATAACAGAAATTGATCAAAAGAAAATTTAACCTCAGTTTCTTTCCCCCAGAAGCTATGGAGTATAAAATATCCACTGAAGATTGTTGCTGTTGTTTACTTTTTAAGATAGGGTCTTAGTATGTAGTCCAGCCTGGCCTCTAAATCACAATCTTTCCATCTTCAGCAGCAGAGTGTTGAGAACATATGAATATTTTACTAAACCATCTCTGAGTTTTCAGGCTCAGCTGCTTTTTATCCTAATATTCTGAAACAGGAATGAGGTAACATATTACCAACAGTCAAGTAGTTAAACAAACAAAAAAAAAGAATAAAATTCAAAATGGTTATGTAGATAGCTCAGTGTAAAAAAAACTTACCACACAAGGACCTGAGCTCAGATTTCCAGAAGCCAAGTAAAGCCAGGCTGGGTGCCATGCATCTGTAATACCAGTCGGACTATGGTGAGTGGAGAAGCTGAGGAAGGAGTGTCCCTGAAAACCACCTGTCTATCATATTGAATTGGATGTAGGGTCAAACCACCACACAAGACCCTGTGTCAAACAAGTTGCTAGGTCAGAACTCATACCTGAGGTTGTCCTCTGACCTTCACATTATGCTGTGACGTCTGTAAACCTGTATATACACCTGTGTACACACACACACACACACACACACACACACACACACACACACACACAATAATGAATGTAAAAGCAAAACAAAATGAATAAAAGCAAACACAGGAACAACATATGTTGAAAGGGAAAATGCAGAAATGTATTTCCCTAAAGAGGAAAATTGCTTGTAGTAAGAAACACATAGATGGTTTGAAAAAAAAAAAAAAACATTAATTGTGAGGCCATTAGCCAATACAAGTTATTTTAGAAAATCAGCAATTTGGATTTATGTGTGTGAATAGCCTGAGGGGAGTAGAGAAGAAGACATGGTAATTTTAATTACATGGGCTTTTGAAAACATGATTCAAACTGAGATCTATTTTACATTATATAAAATTGTTTTCAGCTTATTATTAAGAGTAGAAGAGCAAATAATTATCTTTGTTATGTTAGAAATTACAATGCAACTATCCTTACCAGTGATTTTATACTTCAGCTGTATAATACCAGATATTATTCTCCTTAAGTCTTCTTTCTTCCAAGTGAGAAAAGCTAATTTCCATTATGGGCAATACATAAACTTTATAGCTCAAACTTGAAGCCTGTGATCTTTAATTATCCCTTAGGAATCCAAAATGTTTGTTTCAACACTCAGTGGCATAGGGACCCTCTAAGGTCATCATCTGTCCAGTGTCTTCTACTCTTTGTACAAAAGCAAGAGGCCAGTGTTTTCATAAGCCAGAAGTTGGTCACTGAGGCATTTGTCATCCACAAAGCATTTCAGGATTAGTGACACAGCATTCTTTTATGTTTTATAACAATTAGAACAACTAGCATTTGTCACTAGGAATTGTTCTGAGTAATTTGTACTTATTGTTTCTATGTAATACAATGACACTATAATACAGACATTTTCCCATATTTTAAAAATAGTACCCCAGAAAGCAGATGATTAGATGACTTCTAATGCACTATGTATATGGATGACACATTCTGTCCACACTTACACACTTACTTTCAGTTCAGTATTTTTCCTCTTGGTTTAGTACTGTAATAGTCTTAAGAATCATCCAAAATCGCAACCATCATCCTCATTAGGTCAGGGGTTAGTATCTCCACATGTGGTGGTACACACTTTTAATCTCAGCACTGGGGTAACAGATACAAGCAGATCTCTTTCAATTCAAGGCTAGCCTGGTCTACATAGAAAATTCTTGTTCACCCGGGGCCAAGACCACACAATAAATATGGGTCAAATGTACCTGTCAAAACTGTTCCTTAACATCTTATAATTAGATGAATATTGAAATCATACTTCAAAATATAGTGAGTTCTTTATGGTTATTAGATCATTCTCTAACAGTGTAAGGAATACAGCAATGTATCTAGACATCTTTTTCTAGTGCTGAATACGGGTCTGAACCATTAAAGCATATGGCTTCATTATATCCTGGTAACTATAATTACAATTGAGTGAATATATATGTATAATATATATGATTTCTGCATTTAGCTTGCCACTTTTGATTTGGTTGCTAAAGATAAGGTCTTGGAGCTTGGCAAACTCCTGTCTTGAGGATGAAAACCACACAGCCTTTTGCTACATAAACTCAACCTCCCTCACTCACTGCAAGTGCAACTGCTTCTAAGTAACACTTTGAAAACCATCCACTCATGTTGAACTTTCTTGTGCCTGCTATTCTTGCACGCCTCATCTCTATATGCAGCTCCTTATTACTCATCTTCCACATACAAATCATATGTAAATATATTTGAGCATCATTTTACCTATTCTAACTTTATCTTTCTGTATAATGCAATTTTCATGAAGTTAGAAACCTCATCCAGCTTGTCAATTTTTATGCTTTCAGCACACAGCATAATCTGCAGATACAATATGTGATTAAGGCAATAATTGAATGAAACAATGAGAATGATGGGTGGGGAAATCTATATCAAGACAGAGTAATTTGTTTCTTTTCAACTCTCCCTGGAGAAAATGAATACCACACTATGATTGCATGCAGTCAGAAAATTTCACTTATTCATTTCACTCACAAGTAGGGTGACTGCAAGTTCAAAAGTAATAGGCTAAAAGTGTGGTGAATGAAAGAAAAGTAGGAATTCCTAAAAGTTTGATGCTTCATTCTGTTTCTGTCTAGCCTTCAACACTTAATTAAATAGCACAATTAAATACAAAACAAACATGAAAAGAAGTCCAGTGCATCTTTCATCACTCATTTGTTGATGACTGATCTTCTAGCAGTAAATTTTTCATTGTAGATGTACGTGAGCATGAGAGTTAAGTCAGTAATGAGATGATAAGAAACAGATATTAATACATATGGTCTCTATGATAGACTGCAAGAATCATCCCATTGTTTTCACTAAATCGATGTTAACATACTGTAGTTCCTACGTCTGCCACTTCTCCCTAAGATTTTTCTCCCTGAGGAGCTGATGTTAATATTGTTGAGAGGAGACAGAACTATCTGGAAAGGAATCTATAACTAATAAGAACTAATGCTTGGTCCCTGCTCAAATTTATCCTTGTGAAATCTCTCCAACTTGGTACAGAATCTGGGGGTTAGTGATAAAGGCTAATTTAAGTCAAATACAGAATGAGTTGTTCAAAAGAGTTTTGTTTCTTGTTTTTTTGTTTTGTTTTGTTTTTTTATAAAGACAGTTTGTTGATGCACTAGTTACATTGCCTGCTTATATTACATCATCTGAAGTGTATTCTGCTGCACAGTGATAGAAATCAGGGTGCAGATTTCTCCGTGGGGTACAGCTGATAAGAGAGGCATGAGATAACTTTCTGAGTGGACCAGAAATTATATATTCAGATAACACTATTTGATTTTTTTCAGAATTGATTATATTCAGTGTGAAACTAGTGATGAAACAGGAAGATAATGAATAAAAATGTCACATAATGCTAGTGTCAAGCTCCTCAGGTTCTTCAGGAATCTTCATGGAGTGGAGATCTGCAGGGAAAGATTTTGATCTACGCCAGTTCTATCTTAACTGTGTGTATGTACATCTTTCCAATTTTTATTTCAGTTTGGCCAGAGTTGATCCCATTGATGATTGATCTCCTCATGAATTAGTTAATTTCATTTCTATAGTGTCCCAGTTTGGAAGATACATAATATGGGCATATTAGAATTAATTATCACCAAGTGTAATATGAATCCTGGTTGACCTGACAGAATTAGTTAACTTGACAAGCTCCTCTGTATACTTCACACAATTTACATAATCATCCTGTCTCCCTTTACTGACACCTCATCCCTAATATTCTTTATTAGGATACACATCAGAGAAATTCGGTCGTGCACACTTCTCCAGACAGCTGTCTATTTTCATTTTCTGATGTATACTTTCCAATCTCTCTAGTTAAAAGAAACGTCCCTGAATGAATGAGACCAACACTCAAATAAACATAGGAGACCAATCATTAAAATGTTTAAATTCAATCAATTATAAATACCACTCAACATCTTCCTCCAGGAATCAGCTTTTCTCATACTATATAAGATTGTTAAACAGGTGACAATAAATTATTGTAGCTTAAAAACAGACAAAAATATAATCACTTGAAAAGTACAGAAGTGTGTTTCTTGCTCATTTATTTTTATTCCTTAGATATTGTTATTGCTGAGGAAAGAGTAATTCTGCATGAAGCATGGCCTTAATTTGACTGTCATTGCTAACATGTAGCATCCAAGTCCTGTTTGAGTATCAGTGGACCAGAAATAAGACATGTAGTGAGGAAGAAGTGACAATAGACATTTCAAGGTAAATATGCATTGGGTGTTTAACACTTCTTTTCAGGTTCCATTATTTGCGTCTCAATCAGATGATCAGAAAAAGGTAAGCAAAAACTGTTAATGTAGCATAGATATGTGACAGGAAAAGAGAAAACATACATTTTGATAAGCAGATAGAAAACTCTATAACATTCGATATAATATCCCCTTATTGGCCTTCTCAATTCTTCTTTTGCTATGATATATTATTTATATAACAGACAGATAGCTTTAAGAAATATATATCTTTTTTGGCTTTCTATTAGAGATATTCCATAGTTCAGGTTGTGATTGGCTGACTGTTAAGCTCTATAACAGTCCTGAGGAGACTTTCACACCTCATACTCCAGTGATGTTTCTTTGAATGAGTCCTTGATTTTCAGTGTAGTGTAAGGTCTCTGTACAGGATACCACATTAAGTTTCCCCATGAAACAATTATCATTATTATAACCGAGTCAACAGTTGGCAATGTGTCTATCATAGCAGTTAAAAGTGTGTGTGTCGGGGGAGGAGTGTTAATCTCATGCCATAATGTTTCTCTGGCTTCACCTTATCCTACAAGATTCGAGAGTTTTTATGATTGGAATTATCATGTCTTTAGTTGTAATGAAAAGAGTCAACTTGTCTACCTTTGGACATCCCATTCATAAAAGACAAGGAGGAGGAAAGAGTTCTCAAAGAGTTCTTCGTTTGGGAATTTACTCTCTCTCTCTCTCTCACACACACACACACACACACAATATTTCTATACTTCATAAAATTTCCATACTTCCTTCATTACATCATTTAGAATTATTACACATTCATACTTTCACATGCCAATTAGGTTGGGCTTTTTAACTGTTACTCCAGTGAAGGTAGGAATAAGAAGCATGATGTAGCATTTATAAGTCAGTAATTCACATTCTCTTCTTGTTCTCAGATCTCTATAACCACACTTTCTGCTTGTACTGTGGTTTTTAGATTAAATGTCACCTATTTGCAGAGGACTCTGTCCTGATTGTTTTCCACGTCTCGTGCTGTATCATTCTTTACCTTACCATGTCCCTAAGAGACTGACCTCTGCAGAGGACCACAATTGGATTCCAGACCTCTGACTGTTGGTCAATGAGAGATTTGGAAAAGTGTCAAAAAGCTAATCACAGACCGTTCATCTCCCATTTCACTCCCTGCCTATCCTATGTCTGTCTCTTTCCTATCCATTATGCATTTTGTATACTTCATATTTTTCAGGATCTCAGTTTTCCCCAGTGTTTTTTCAGGCTTAGGGATGGTAATGGCTCTGTAATTCTTACTCCCAAGAAATTTGCCCAATTCTGTTTTTCTCTTAATATCTTTATCCACATCTTTCTTCCTTAGTATTCATTCTATTACTTATTTTCTATTTTACCAGTTGAGAAGGTCATTTATTTCTTTCCAGAATCTTTACTGACATGCACTTGAACTACCAAAACTAAATTAACAAGTACTTTTCAGCCCCATCATCCTATATATATTATGGTGAAATTTTATTTGTGCTGAAATGTGATTTTATTTGTGCATTAATAAATAAAGTTGCCTGGAGATCAGAGGTAAAAGCGAGCCATTAAGCAGAAGTCTGGAGGTGGTAGCACACGCCCTTAATCTGATCACATGGCAGCCAGAGTCTCTGTGTGGTCAAGGACAAAGCCAAGCATGGTGACATGAACCTTTAATCCCAGTACCAACCATAGAGACCTGGAAGTCTGTATAGACAGGCAGTGATGAGGAAGTCATATGGTTGGGTTTAGAGCCAATGAATAGGCAAAACAGAAAGGCAATAAAAAACACAAGTCAGGCAGGAAGAAACTCTCTCTCTGGGGAAGCAACTGTGGCAAGGTGGTAAGATAAGGTAGACGTGACTCTCTGATCTCTTTGGCTATTTACCTCTGTATTTGGCTCCGTGTTTCCTATTTACTAAGACTGTTTAGAATTTTGTCTACAATATATGTAATAATAATAATAATTAATAAGAAGAATAAAAATAATAAAAGGAAAAGATTATCAAATGAGGTTTAGAGCATGGGAAGGATTAGAGTAAAGATTACTATGAGCAGCTAGATAGAGAAAAGGGAGGGGATGTGCGATTTAATTTTATTTCAATTGAAAACATATTTTTAAAAAGATTTTAAAAACTTCGTGGTTGTTATAGTTTTTCCTCAGTGGTACTCCATGGGCTAAACTTAGGATATGATCAGCAAAAATGGAGAGGGAGAAAGAAGGGGGTACTATATAGACTTAATGAAATAGATGCTCCAATTATTTTACTTAAAAAAAAAAAACCAAAAAATAAAACCAAAAAAAAAAATGAGATGAGTCTCAAACTATCTCAGTACTAGAAAAGACTCCAAGTTTCAGATTCTGATAATCTAAACATTATAATAATGATGGAGAAAGAATACTTCAGTGTAGTGATACTGTGCTCCCCAAAATATTGTGCAGCCTAATAAACTTATCTGGGGTCAGAGAACAGAACAGGTACTAGATACAGAGGCCAGAAAATGGTGGCACTCACACCTTTAATCCTAGCCTTCTGGAGGCAGAGATCCATTCGGATCTCTGTGAGTTCAAAGCCACACTGGAAACAGCCAGGCATGGTGACTCGCGCCTTTAATCCCAGGAAGTAATGGCAGAGAGCAGAAAGGTTTATAAGGCATGAAAACCAGGAACTAGAGCCTGGTTAAGCCTTTAGGCTTTGGAGCATCACAGTTCAGCTGAGATCCATTTGGATAAGGACTCAGAGGCTTCCAGTCCGAGGAAACAGGATCAGCTGAGGAACTGGCGAGGTGAGGAAGCTGTGGCTTTTTCTGCTCCTCTGATCTTCTTCCAGCATTCACCCTAATACCTGGCTCAGGTTTGATTTTATTAATAAGACCATTTAAGATTCTTGCTACATTTCAGAAAAAAAGTCTTTTAAAATGTGGTAGATACAGAAATGGGCAAAATATTAATTTTACCCAAGTCCAAGGCTCAGAGAACACTGTGATAGAGGAAGTTGAGAGAATGGAATTGTCATAGGATGGGGGGCGGGGGGGATACAATGAAATGCTATTTTCTGGGTATAGTATTGCTTTGTTTTAAAAGGTTATGTGGGGATGTAGAGGTGGTTCAGCAGCTATGGTTATCTGTATAACAAACACACACACAAGTTCAAACCAGCTTAAAAAAAACCTGCAGCTTGGATACGGGGGTGGAGCTTCTAGGCCCCACCCCTTCAACTATTGGCAGTTGGTGGTTGCTGAAGAAGGAGAATCACTTCCCTTTGGGAATATGACTGTTGGTAAGTTACCCTTGCTCCAAAGGTAACATGCACATATGTTGAGCAGTAAACGAACTTAGAGAGTTAGTAATATAATAAAAACAGAGAATATGAAGTTAGGAAGGAGACAGGTTATGGAGTCTTGTCGGGAGCTGGAGAGGGTACTGTAGAGTAGATGTGATCAAAATAGATTGTAAGCATGCATTATATTTCATGATTTAAAAGAACATACTTGGATAACAGCAGGCAATGATCCTGTATGTTCTGTAAATAGACTGTACTTACAGAAAATGGATAATGACATTTTCCCTTTAGTGTTCAACATTTAAATTTGCTAGCACAGAATTATAAAGAAAAGAAACATTTTTGTCTTTTTTAGTGATGAAAAAGTTCATTTTATTATTTTAGTTACTGTCAGTTAAACATAAATGGAGACAAGAGTTTTATATTTGCAAAATTTTTTTTTTTTTTTTTTTTTTTTGATTTTCGAGACAGGGTTTCTCTGCGTAGCTTTGCGCCTTTCCTGGAGCTCACTTGGTAGCCCAGGCTGGCCTCGAACTCACAGAGATCCGCCTGGCTCTGCCTCCCGAGTGCTGGGATTAAAGGCGTGCGCCACCAACGCCCGGCTAGCAAAATTATATTCTTTATTGGATGATGACTTGCTGATGGACTTCACATCTGACAAACTCTAATTGATAAACTGAAGAATTAAACAGCATCTGTGGGATCCAAACAAGTGAAATCTTGGTTCAATTGTGAAAATGGAATCTTTTCTTATTGGGGTTCTCTTTTTGGTAAATAGGCTTGATGACAAGTGGAGACGTATATTAACTTCATCAGTGTGTATTGGTTGTACTTTGTAAAGCTAGTAATAAAATGCTCATTTGAAGAACCAACTTATTGATATGCAGCTCTGGCTGTCAAAAAGAAAACGTATTAAAATGAAAACAGTGCATGTAAGTATTACAATATGATTTACAGTTACTCAAAAATTAACATGGGATAATGTCTTCATATTTAGAAACATTTATAGGAAGATGATGACTGTGTTGGTGAGTTTTGTATTTCAGTCATGTCTGAGAATGTTTATTATATATCAATTATACACCACTTCCTCCGATGGAAAGGGTGTTTTGGAGGGTGCTGCAGAGTTAAGAAGAATGATAGCTAAATATGTGTAAAGATCAGAATGCCATTAGAGCTGTCAACTGTAGAGAAAGTAAATGGTTCTTTCTAGTTGAAATATAGTATTATTATATATTAATAAAGAGATGCAATACAAAAATGTTTAAAAGATTCAGAAAATAAAATGTGTCTTTATTAATAAGACATGGAGGTATTTTTAGAAGTATGAGCATTTCTATGTGAAACATTATCTTCTAGAAGCTATGTGTGCTCACCTTGCTTTTTATGAAAGCAAGAAACATGTGGCCATTATTGACTTTTCAAATTTCTATAAGAATATAATTACTATTTGTTCACCTTGGTGTCATTCCTTTAAAACTAAACTTACACTTGGACCATCAACACAGTTGTTGGTGAATTACAGTTGTGTTCCTTTTACACCATGTGACCCTCTCTATGCCCCAAGCTTCAGGGAGAAGACTTAGTGCATACTGTTACCTGTGCACCTACGGCATGTGACCTTCCCTGTGACCCAGCCCTCAGGGAGTAGGCTTAGTGAATACTGTCCACCTGTGCACCTGCACCTTGTGACCCTCTCTATGCCCCGGCTCTCAGGGAATGGAGTTAGTGCTTACTGAAACGTGTACACCTACACGCTGCAGAGACTAAAGATTGAAAACACCAAGAGACTTGTCCCTTGTTGTTTTTATTTGATTTGATTTTTTGATGTGGGAAGAAACATTACCTGGAGAACCACTGTCAAACTCATTGTTACTTCATTCATTGCTGAAGTATATTTGCTTAAATATACCCCTCATGACTTACTCATGCGTCTGTTTACTCTGAACACAACTTGGGAAGTTTCCCATGTAAGTACTGCCACCTTCTTACCAAATAATTCTTTTTTTATAGGTTTATTTATTTATTTATTTATGTTTTCATTTTTCTTTATTTAGAAATTTTCTCCTCATTCTACACACCACCCATTAAGAATGACAGTTGTTTGTTTTTAATTACACTCATGATATTCATTACTTACACTCATGATATTAATCACTTGTGGTATTCATAGATTACATTCGCAGTATTCATTCAATTATATATATATACACATATATACATATATATACATATACATATATATATATTAATTTTAAATGTTGAATGTCATTTCTTGAAGGGGGTAGGAGGTTAAATACAGGCTTACAGCACAATGGGAGGACCCCGGAGGGCAGAAGTTCGCTACTGATGTTTTACAATCTTGCATCTAAGCTGTTAATGCCCATTATTCAGAATACACAGACAAGGAACTTCCCTTAATCATTCAGGCAGGTGGAACCTGCCAGGAAATTAGCATTGGGAGGATATCAAGATGACAGTTGTTTTTATGAAAATAAGACTAATATATAATCACATATTCTTTAAAGTGAACTGGGATATTTTAATTAAGAATTATTTGATCCCACATCCTCTTAAGGTGGAATCAAATAATTCTTTTTCTTTATTAAGAGATTTTTCTATTCATTTTACATATCAACTACAAATTCCCCTGTCCTCCCTCTTCCCACCCCCCAGCTTTCCCCCCAACCCACCCCCCCAGGATCAAATAATTCTTAAAATATCCCAGTTCACTTTAAAGAATATGCAATTATATATTAGTCTTATATTCAGAAAAACAACTGTCATCCTTAAGCAACAATTCCAAATTAGCATTCTTCTTAAAGCAAAGTAAAGCACAAGACTGGATTTTATGTACATGCATTCTGTAACAGACCTGAAAATGAAACCAGAATTATAGCAGTGTTTCTAAATCTGTTCTTATTTCACGAAGCTCTACTGCGCATTTAGCCTCATTCCGACTGGAATATGTCAGTTTTACTCCTTATCTCTTAAATTAATATCATAGTTATTTTCAGCCATTCATTTCCCCTTTTTTCTTTTCCTTGTGTATAGTGTGTGTGTGTGTGTGTGTGTGTGTGTGTGTGTGTGTGTGTGTGTATTCCTGTTTGCATGTGTGAAGGTACACATATGTGTGTGGTTATACCTGTATGTGTGTGAATATGAATGCAGAGGCCCAAGGTTGGTAACTGGTATCTTCCTTGATTGTACTTCCTCCATATTTTTTGAGGCAGGGTCTCCCAAATCACACCTAGAAGCTGTCAGTACAACTAGTATCACTAATCAGCTGGCTTTGTGGCTCTTTACTAGGCCCTCTAAGAAGTGTTTGGTCAAGGAATGGCAACAATTACATAATTACTATATCACTATGACCAGGTATCCAGTTCTTAACAAGGAATGGAAAGAAACAAAAGACCATGGCTTACTCAAAGGGAAGGAAAAACGAAAGAAAAATCAACAGAACTTTTTTGGGAAGACCCAATAGTAGATCTCCTATACAAAGACTTTTAAACTTTCTGAAAAATACCAAAAACTCTAAAGGGAAACCTGAAGAAAGTCTCTCTCTCTCTCTCTCTATATATATATATATATATAAAGGAAGATATATATATATATATATATATATACCAAACCCCAGTGTCAACAAAAAGATAGAAAATTAAAAATGAACCTAAAATTAAACCAAAAAAAGAACTTTTATAGTAGAATGATTCATGAACATGTATTTGAAAACTCAAAGGCAGATATAAGCAAGCAGCCAAAATGATTATCAAACTTGAAGTTAAGATGTTGGCAGATAAATCTAAAGAACAGATAAACAGGTCTAAGAAGAGAAAACAGAATCGGACAGTTGTGTGAGACACTCATTATAACATTGTTGACATTCTGGGAGTTTCAGAATGGTAAAGAAGAAAAGGAAAAAGGGAGGGAGAACTATGTGAAGAAATAATGGTCAAAAACTTCCAGAATTTGATGAAATACAAGAATATAGACATTCAAGAAATTCAGTAACTTAGAGACATGAAGTCAAAGTAGTTCACAGAAGAAATATTACAATTTCCATTGCTCAATGGTTCTACCAATATTATTTTGCTGAAAGGGCATAATATTTTTTACTTCACAATAATTATCATTGTACATATTATAGACTAGTGTAATTCTCACCTTATGGCAGAGAAACTTCTTTATTTGGGGCATGACGGATAACAGAGAGCTTTACAACTGGCCTAAGTTCAGAGAACTAGTGTCTTGGAGTGCTCAGCCCTAAAGGAGATGTCTGTGTTACAATGTGACACACACATGCCCAAGGCTCAAAGATCACTGAGAAAAGGGGGCAGAGTGATTGCAAGAGGTCAGGGAAGATTTCTATGAAATAGTGGCAGGTGGATGTGACAGGGTATTATATTCATGAACTCACAGCAATTGTGATTGCCAGAACAAAACCAATTCAGTAAACACTGTGTTATGGAGTAGTAAGGGACTCATGATACTTAATTATAAAGAAATTCTATGTGAAAACATTTTATCACTATCCTGGGAATCTACCAAGAGGTTTTTCACTTTTATGGATTCTCAAAGCACTGTTGAAAAAAAAAGCTAGCAGAACAGAGAACAGATGAATGACAATTTGCCCCTATGTGCTTCTAAATGCTTTCTTATACTCTATTTTAGTAGATGCTTGAAAAACTTGAGGAATGTATTTGGTGTGTGTGGGGGGTAAGGGTGAAATTAAATGGTTAATTCTTTTCAGGCCATGAGTTTTTTTCTTAGTTAGGGTCACTATTGCTGTAATGACACACGGTGACCAAAAGCAAGTTGGGGAGGAAAAGGTTTATTTCACTCATAGTTTCATATAACAGTTTACCATCAAAACAGTGTAGTCAAGAATTCAAGCAGGGTAGGGTCCTGGAGGCAGGGGATGATGTAGAAGCCATGGAGGAGTGCTGCTTACTGGCTTAATCTGTGTGTTTTGCTCAGCCTGCTTTATTATATAACCCAGGACCACCAGCCCAGGGTTGTTACTACCTACCCATCGGCTAAGCCCTTCCCCATTAATCACTAATTAATAAAATGCTTTGCAGCCAGATCTTATAGAGGCATTTTCTCAACTGTGGTTCTCTCCTTCAGATAACTCTAGCTTGTGTCAAGCTGGCATAAAACTAGCCAACACAATTGCACCCTTGTCCAATTGACACACAAACATATCACTGTTAAGCCATAAACTTTCCTTTCTTGTTCATCCCCAAGATCACGCATGCATATCTACATTACAATATAAACATTCCAAATTCTAAATGTACCAGAGTCTTTAAAAATTCAAACATTTAAAAACCCCTTCTCTTTAAAATATTTGGTCTCTATCCCTGGTTCATGAGCTGGCTTTTTGGAGCTCATTCCCTATGGTAGGATGCCTTGCTCATCAATCCCAGTTGATGCAGTGGGAGGGTTTTGATCCTGCCTCAACTTAAAGTACCAGGCCTTGTTGACTCCTCATGGGAGACCTTACCCTTTTGGAGGAATGGATGGGGATGGACTGGGAGGAAGGTGGGGAGGAGGAGTAGGAAGAGAGGTGGGAGGAGAAACTGTGGTTGGTATGTAAAATGAATAAAAAATTAAAATACACACACATACCAAAAGTTAAAAAAAAATCAGTCTTTTTAAAAATCCCAAGTTGAAATCTCAAAGTAGTTTTGACTTGCATGTCCCTGATGACTAAGGATGTTGAACATTTCTTTAAGTGTTTCTTGGCCATTTGAGATTCCTCTGTTGAGAATTCTCTGTTTAGATCTGTACCCCACTTTTTAATTAGATTATTTGGCTTGTTGATGTGTAGTTTCTTGAGTTCTTAATATATATTGAATATGAACCCTGTGTCAGATGTGGAATTGGTAAAAATCTTTTCTCATTCTGTAGGCTGTTGTTTTGTCCTATTGACAGGTTCCTTTGCTTTTCAGTTTCCTGAAGTCCCTCTTTTTGATTGATGATCTTAATGGCTGCTCTTTTGATGTTTTATTCAAGAAGATAACTCTTGTGCCAATGTACTCAAGGCTATTTCCTATTTTCTCTTCTATTAGATTTACTGTATCTGGTTTTATGTTGAGGTCTTTGATCCACTTTGAGTAGAGTTTTGTGCAGGGTGGTAGATATGAATCTACTTGCACTTTTCTATGTGGTGACATCCAGTTGGAACAGCACTAATTGATGAAAATGCTTTCTTTTTTCAATTGTCTATTTCTGGCTTCATTATAAAAAATCAGGTGTCCATAAATGTGTAGATTTATGCTTGGGGATCTATTGATCAACCTGTCTGTTTCAATCTACCCTAACACCCAGCTATACCACTCTTGGGCATGTACCCAAAGGATTCTCCATTTTACCACAAGAACACTTGCTCAATATGTTCACAGCAACTTTATTCATAATAGCCAGAAACTGAACCAACCTAGATGCCCCTCAACTGAAGAATGGATAAAGAAAATGTGTTACATTTACAGAATGGAATATTACTCAAATGTCAAAAACAATGACAGCATGAAGTTTGCAGACAAATGGATGGAACTAGAAAAAAAATCATCCTGCATGAGTTAACCAGACACAGAAAGACAAACATGGTATGTACTCATTTCTAAGTAGACACAGCTGTTATGTAGAGGATAACCATGCTACAATCCACAGAACCAGAGAGGCTAAGTAACAAGGAGGGCTCAAGTGGCGATACCTGGATCTCCCTGGGAAAGGATCATAAAATAATTTTGTAAGTGGAATGGATGCATGTGGGCATGTAAACAGGAGTGATCAGATTGGGGAAGAGAGGGATGGATGGAGAGAATACTGAGAGAGACAACTGGAATGGCAAGGAGGCAAACCCAGTACAGTGGAAACTCCCTGGAATCTACAAGACTGACTCTAGTGAAGACTCTTAGTAATGGGGGATACATAGTTTGAACCAGCCATTCTCTATAACCAGACAAGGCTTCTAGCAGTGGGACTGGGACACCAACCCAGCCACAAAACCTTTGCTCTACAATCTGTCCTGCTTGCAAGATGTACTGGGGTAAAGGTGGCACAGAAGTGTGGGAATGGCTAAGCAATGACTGCTCCAACTTGAGGCCTACTCCATGAGAGGGAACTCATGAACACTGCCTGGATGGCCAGGAACCAGAGGCTGGATAGTTCAGAGACACAGGATAGAACCAAACATGACTGAAAGAAAAATTAAATGAAATGATTACTAATGATTTTATGGAGAGCTCATCAGATTCAACATCCACCAAGAAGGAGAGCTTATCAGATTCATCACCCACCAAGAAGGAGAGCACATCAGATTCAGCATCCATCAAGATAGAGAGTAATCATCAAAATGTACATCCAAGGGAAGGGCACAGTGTGAGCTCTGAGTGGTTTTCTCTTCTCTTCTATTTGTTTCTGGTTCATTCTAATTCCTTAAAAGGTTCCAAATATGACTTGCATGGTACTTTTTTTATGTTTTAAAGATGTATTTATTTTACATGTATGAATAATTTTGATTTACCTGAATGCATGTATGTATGTACATCATGTGTGTGCCTGGTGCCCACAGAGGTCAGAAGAAGGCATCAGATCCCCTAGTGGACTTATACATAGTGGACTTACAGATGGTTCTGATCCACCACATGGCTGCCAAGGATCAAACTGGGTCTTCTGTAGACAAATTTCTAAACAGTCTTATTAAATAAGAAACACAGAGCCAAATACAGAGGTAATAGCTGAAGAGATCAGAGGAATAGCCACAACTAGCCTTAGCTTACCACCAGCAGTAGCTTCCACAGAGAGAGCTTCTTCCTGTGTAACCTGTGTTTTTATTGCCTTCCTATTCTCCTTCTCATTGTTTCTAAGCCCAGCCACATGACTTCCTTGTCACTGCCTGTCTATACAGACCTCCACATCTCTGTGGTTGGTACTGGGATTAAATGTTTGTGTCACCACCCTTGGCTGTGAGCTTGACCACACAGAGACTCTGCCTGCCATGTGATCAGATTAAGGACATGGGCTACCACCGCCTGACTTCTGTTTATGTCTATTGGACCTCTGATCTCCAGGCAACTTTATTTATTAACATACAAATAAAATATCACATTTCAGCACAAATAAAGAATTTTCTATATATACCACATTTTGCTATACTCATAGATTGGTGCCTAACCCAAAAGTATTCAGAGAGGTGTGATACAGCAACTGATGGGAGCAAATGCAGAGACCCTCAGCAAAACAGTAGGTGGAACCAGGGGAACTCTGCAAAAGATGGGTAAGGAAGATTGTAAGAGCCAGAGGGGTCAAGGACACCATGAGAACAAAGCCCACAGAATCAACTAAACAGGGATTATAGGGATCACAGAGACTTAAAGGGACAAACATGGACCCTGCATGGGTCTGAGCTAGGTCTTCTGCATATGTTTTGGTTGAGTAGTTGAGTATTCTTGTGGGATTTCTAACAGCGGGAGTGTTTCTGTTCCTTTCTCTTGTGCTTGGGACCCTTTTCCTCCTACTGGGTTGCCTCATCAGGCCTTGACATGAGGGTTTGTGCCTAGTCTTTTGTAACTTGTTATGCCATGTTTGGTTGATATCCCTGAGAAGCCTGATGTTTTTTTAAGGGGAAAGGAGGAAGAATGGATCTGAAGGTGAGGGGTAGTGAGGTGGGGGCTGGGAGGAGTTAAGGGAGGGGAAACTCGTCAGTATGTAATGTGGTAGTATTGTGTTCCCCAAAATATTGTGTACTCTAATAAATTTATCTGGGGTCAGAGAACAGACAGCCACTAGATACAAAGGCTAGAAAATGGTGGCACTCACACCTTTAATCCTAGCATTCCAGAGATAGAAATTCCTCTGGATCTCTGTGAGTTCAAGGCCACATTGGAAATAGCCAAGCATGGTGACACACACCTTTAATCCCAGAAAGCCAGCCTTTAATCCCAGGGAGTGGTGGTAGAAAGTAGAAAGATATATAAGGCGTGAGGACCAGAAACTAGTAGCTTTTGGCTGGTTAAGCATTTGGCTGGTTAAGCATTCAGGCTTTTGAGCAGTAATTCAGCTGAGACCCATTCCGGATGAGGACTCAGAGGCCTCCAGTCTGAGGAGACAAGACCAGATGAGGATCCGGCGAGGTGAGATAGCTGTGGCTTGTTCTGTCTCTCTGATCTACCAGCATGGACCCCAATAACTTGCCTCAGGTTTGATTTTATTAATAAGAACTTTTAAGATTCCTGCTACAATGTAATGTATGCAATGAGAATTTTTTAAAGAAAACAATAAATAAAATAAAATCCAAACACTATAAGGTTCTAAAATCTCTTTAAAAGTTCAAAGTCTCTCAACTGTGGCCTCCTGTGAATTCAAAAATATGTCAAATACTTTCTTACTTCAAGAGGGAAGAACCAAGACGCAGTTACAATCTGAACAAAGCAAAACTCAAAACACTAAAACCAAGCTCCAAACATGTAAATAACTGAATCTTCAAATACCTGGGATTCACTCAGCATCTCTGGGCTCAACCATCTACAGGACTCATAGATTGTCTTCTAAGCTAGAATGGGCTCCACACTGCTTCTGCTATTCTTGGTGATCATCTCACGGTTCTGGCATCTCCAAAATCCAGGGGTCTCCTGCTGCAACATGGCTGCACTTTCACCAGTAGCCTCTCCTAGGCTCTCTTCCTGATACCAAGTTTCAACTTCTCTCCATGACCCCTTCAATTCCAGGGTTTCAACTGTTACTGAGGCTGTACCTTCTCCAGTACCATATCCTGGCCTCTCACAATGCCAAGCCCCAGCTTCATTTTATGATTCATTTATGTATTCAAAACCAGTACCACCTGGGTGACTATTAAACTACCAAGTCTGGCTGTCAGAACAAGCTACAGTCTTAGCCATCTCAGGGACACAGCTACTGTGTTCAGATTCTGAGAAAACACTTCTCAGAAAATTTTTCTTTAATGATGGATATTGGTCTCTTCTTTATCACTGCTAATTTTGTAACTCCAGCTGACCCACATCTATTGTCCCAGAAAAGCAAAGGTTTTACCTTATTGGTTCCAGTCTCTTGTTAATCACAGCCCCAGTTAAGCAGAACTACAGATTCTTAACTCAAGTGGACTAGAAGAGTCATTGCCTCTCTCTGAAACTTCACAAACCAGGAATCCATTATCTGTACTACTTTAAATATTCTTATCTTCCAAGTTTCTCCAGAAGAGCAATGAGCTCTCAACACTCAAGAGCATTTCCTAGCCCAAAGTCCCAAAGTCCTTCCATAATCCCCCACCCAGAAACAAAAGAATCAGGTCTATCACAGCAAAACCCCACTCCCAGTACCAATTTGTCTTAGTTAGGGTTACTATTGTGATAAAACACAAAACTTGTATTAGTCAGGGTTCTCTAGTGTAACAGAACTTATAAAATAAATCCCCTCTACATATATATGTACACACAACACATACACACACACACACACACACACACACACATACACACACACACACACACACACACACATACACACACACACACACACACACACACACACACACACACACACACACGCGGATTCATGAATGATTTACTGGCTGTGGTGTAGCTAATCCAACAATTGCTGTGTATGCACAGAAGATCCAAGAAGCCATTAGTTAGTTGTTCAGTCCATGAATGTGGATGTCTCAGTAAACTCTGGAATCCTGAGGAAGTAGGCTCTAATGCCAGGTCAGGAATGAACTTGCTAGTTATGGGTGAAAGCAAGCAGGCAAAGAGAGAATGCTTCCTTTTCCAATTTCCTTTATACAGGCTTCCAGAAGAAGGTGTGGTCTAGCATTATGGTGGATATCCCCACCTCAAAAGATTTGGATTAAAATTCTATCCTCCCACCTCAATGATCTGATTTATAAGTGGCCTTCCCACTTTAAATAATTTATTTAAGAAAAATTCTCTCACAGATATGCCCGTTCACTTGGATTTTAGTCCATTCCAGATGTAGTAAAGTTTACAAGCAAGAATAGCCATCACAATTTTCCTTACATCTTACCTAGGTGAATCTAATGTAATCACAAGGAGAAAAGCAGGTCATGCGATGCAGTAAGATGTGAATATAGAAGGGATAGGATGCAGCTAACAAGTGATGAGTTAAAAAAAAAAACCATAAATGCCATTGCCACACTGAAAAATGGCAAAGTAATAATTTTGTGGGTCTCCATCAGGAACCAGCCCTGAAAACATGTGTATCCACATTGGATCTAATTCAGACTTTTGATTTTCAGGAACACAAGAAAATTATTTTTCTTTATTTTAGGACAATAATTTTGTGGTGACTGTTACTGGCACACTGCTGAAAAAAATATGTGATTTCCTATGTCTAAAATCATAGTTAAAACTTTTTTAGAGTTTTATTTAAATATCAAAATAATACAATGACTATGGGAAACATTTTTTCATATAAACACTCTGTGTGTTTTTATAGAAAAAAAAACATGCATTCCAATAGTGCCTCTGCTATCCTGTATCCAAATTTTAAATCATTTTATAAGATAGGTAGCTCCTCTGGTAAAAATGTATCAAGAACTGTGAAGGGCATGCTCAATATGTATGAATTTTTAGAGAAAAAAATCTCACCTGTTTCAATAAACAGTGCTTGTTGAAGCATGCAGTTTATTTTTTGTATGACTTATTAGAGTAAATGGTGAAAACTGAAGGAAAGTATGTAACAAGGCAATATTGACTATCTACTAAATTCAGAAGGGAAGTGTGCAAGAAGTTGTTCACCAATATGTATCTAAAGTTTTTTTCTCTGTTTAGTCTTGAGACAGCCCTGGACCTGAAATCCAGGTTGTGTCAAATGGATTGTTCAGTCTTCTTCAATGTTAGTGTACAAAGGGGTGAGAAAGAGAGTAATGTGTGCCAGGGTCACTGCGACCTTGCTGAAAATGCCTAAAGGATGACTATACATTAAAATATCGAAAATGAGAAACACATGCACAGGCCCCCACATACATGAAACAAACAGTCATCCTCTTAACTGAAAGGCTGATTCCTCAAAAGACCCAGAAACCCATTTTCATAGTTACTGGATACCCAATACTATTGCAAGGACTTCTACAGGACCATTCAATACAAAGAAAGTATAAGACAAACATAATGAGAAATTATGTCTATCAGTAGTTGAACCTACCCTAGAGGCAATGAAAAGGTTAACAAATCAATTTCACCTCTCTAAATTAATTTGTTATATTGCCTTCTATTGATCTTTTCTAATGCAAATGCATCGCTGGTAAAAATACATCAGAGATTTGTCTGACCTCTTTATTGTTGTAGGATGTGGCAATTAATTTTTTTATTGAGAATCCAATTAGCTTTCTGCTCTTACAATGTTTTACCTAAATCCTCCTTTTAGACTCTCTGAAGGTTACCAGAAAACGATCAACTAAGCATGACTGTGTTAAAAGGTAGAAATAAAGAAAACATTACTTATGTTGTGTACAAAATTGAGGTTAAGGGAGGTTAACTGAATCAGATGCCTTGAAGAGATAAAGATGTTCTAAATCTTGAAGAATTAATCAGAAAATTCTAATTGAAACACAGGACCACAGTCGTCTATTATGAAAGAAGAGCAAGTGTCAAATTAGCACAACAAAGCTGGGTGGTCTGGAATAGATTTTACAGGCTTTTGCCTTTATGACCCCTGTAACAGTGTTGTTAAAGAGAGAGAAAAACAAGGGGAAAGGCCCAAGGGTAGGTAGGGCTTCATGATTAGGACCACCCAAGGAGAGGTGCTAACAAAAGAAAATTGAGTTCCCTAATTGGAGGTGGTCTGCATATAAAAAGCTCAGATGTCCTGCAGACACCAAGGACAGAGGATGGAGTCTGAGTAATTACTGCAGGGAAAATGAGAGGAAGGTTACAGGAGGATGTTCCAGTCCCCCAGGTCAGTGGCTGAGGCAGGAGCTTTCAAGTACAGCTCTGTAATAATCCAGGCAAGTCCCCGTCATTCAGGTTTAAAAAAATTGAAAATTACATTTAAAAAGCCATTCCGTTTCTATTCATGATCTACCTGGCTTTTTCTGACCTTGGATCAAAGGAGGATGACAGCGTGGCTGGCTAGAAAAGGCAGGACAATTCTGAAATGTTCCTGGTGTGAACAAATGAAACTCTACTGCAGTCAGAGCAAAAATGAACATAGGGACTTACTCACGGAAACATTTTCTCTGTATGTAGGTAGATTCTGTTTGCCAGACTCTAATCCCTGTACTGGAAGACAGAAGAGAGGGCACCTGGGAAGCACAAAATCTGCCAAGGGCTGCTGCCCCCTATTAACTCTATCTTGAGGCTGCAAAGGATACTTAGAGAGACTGAATTCAGATTAAACTGAAATCTCATGAAGTTTTCCTCAATTTGCCATTTTCAAATCTTCAACTAATAGGCAAGTGTTGCTTTTAGGAGGAGGCATTATTAGCTTATTATTAAAATATTGAATGTTGAAGAAAAAAATATGAAATAACTTAGTTTTTGTGTTGCCCCCATATCTTGGATGATTCCTTTATGTCTGTGTTGGTGCAGGCACGCAGAAGTGATGGGAATGTCAGGGCTGTGTGCTTTGGATCAGACTACATGCTTGCCGTGAGCAAGTAGGTAGATACACATAGTTGGTATAACAGAAGTTATATTTTATTAATGCTGATGGTCATCACACAATGTTCACACTCTAAATTCCTAACTACAGTCCTAAGCCTATCTCCCCAAGGCTGCCCACCTTTGCGATGTTTCTTAGCTGAAGGTCAGGTCCAGTCTCTAACAGAAGTCTCTGATTCAAGGGTCAGGATCCTGGGGGAAGACTCTCCAGATGCTGGGTGGATCAAGATGGCCTCTCTCCAGATGTGCAGAGCAGAACATTGTTCTTGGTCTCTGCCTAAATATTCTTCAGTGTGTGTCATGGGGTCTCAGACCGTGTCTGGTTATGATGAGTGAGTGATGTTACTAAGTTCTGGTTATCAACCTTTGGTGTAGTGGGGCTCCTGACTAAGGTATTTTACATGTCTAAGAAACATTTTTTTTTCTTACTGTGCTCATTATGTTGCTAATCTTGGATATGATTTAAACACCAAAATGGTTCTTACAAAATTGTCAATGATTTCCCAGTAGTTAGTAACTTGTCATTATCACCATGGCATTAGGAATTGTTTGCATACTTGACATCAGTACACTGGGATGCTTTGGGCATATTTTTAATTCCTAGCATTTTACAAACTTAATTAAGTGTGTTCATGAGCTATGTCTCCTATGCCCATTCCCAACACAAGACTTAGTTTTAGCACATTTAAAATCTAATTTATAGATTAATTTAGTGATTACTTTCTGCTTGAATTCATAGAATTCACTTTTTATATTCTAGCAAATTCATACATGTGTACCTGGATATCAATGACTGCAATTTGAATATTTTCATGTATTTATTATTCTTTTGTGCAATGGTTTCAGATTCTGTTTGAGGAAATTTGAATTATTATTTCTCCTATGATACCATTGAATCTTGGAGTGTTGGTTTATTCCTCCATCAAAATATAATAATTATTTTCCAATTTACTTTTTGTTTTATGTACATATTATGATGTTTTTGCCTCTATCTGATGTTTCCAGTTTGAGTTGAAATTGAATTGAATAATTGGAATTGAAATAATTTTCAAATCATATTTTTTGCTGTAGATAATTTCAATGATAAAAATGTAGAGACACTATATAATTATCCCTGTTCTACCATTAAAATTTAATTGTTCTTAATTCATGTACCAGAATTTTGTTTGCTCAGTAATCAACTCAACTGAGACTAATCAGAAGAAAATACATTATTGAAGACCTGACTCAGGACTGTGTAAATCTATAGTTCCATTGATGATCCTTTAGTCTGTAGGCTTCCTCTAGTGATCAGATACCAGTGTCTTGTAATTTATAATTATTTTCTAAGAAGGAGCCCTGCAGTTCAGTTTGAATTCCTGTTAACTCAGATCTGAGATTCCTTGACCCCTTAGAGTGTGCAAGTGACCCTACAATTAGATTTAGCCCTTTATCATAGAAGAGTTAGCATAACATGATACTAGAAAAGGAATTATAATTTTCATTATCATTTCCCACACTCTTTCATTTTCATTTGTGCTCAATACGGAGCTACAATATTAAGTACACTTGTATATTTAAGTGGAAAATGGCATCACCCAAATTATATTGAATTCAGGTCAGAAGGCTGTAGCTTTCATTGTGTCTTTATCTATGAGTCTCAGTAAATCCTTCTTGGTCTATACCCTCTTATGAAAAATAGACAGATAATTTCTCTCTGGCAAAGTTATTAGATAACATACAAAGTGTTTTGAATCCTGCCTTATATGAAATAGATCTGTGATTCAGCTCACTGTTTTTCTTGTTTGTTCTATTTTGTTACTATTATTATTATCATCATTTTGTTAAACGGCAGTGTTGCCAACAATTAATGCCAGTTACAAATGAGAAGGTAATATCCATGTGATAGAGAAGTGGTGGTCAGCATTTGCCTGGCCCTTCCTTCTCCTGCCTCTCTCTAACAGCACATTGAACTAAGAAGCCAGAAAATAAAGTAGATGAATAGATGTGAACATGAATAATAATTTGGTTATAAGCAAAAGAACAACTTTATTAGCTTATAAAATAGATTCTATCATTTCAAAGCTTGAATTCCTTGGGAGGCTAAATGTGAGACTCTGAAAACAAGCACAAACCAAGGGAAGCTTGAGATCCCAAGCACCATGTGATAAGAAGAAATAGCCAAGAAAGGAGATTGCATATCTATGGCCCATGCCCATGCTCAAATTTAGTCTACTGTGAAGATGCATTCCAAACCACAACTGTGTCTTCACTATATTTATGGGTGTTGCTAAGTTATATGTTGGAAACAGTAATCTAACTAGAATACCAATGCTGTGGGATGGTCTGTATGTCAAATTGTTCTGATTGGTCAATAAATAAAACACTGATTGGCCAGTGGCCAGGCAGGAAGTAGGTGGCCAGGCAGGAAGTAGGTGGGACAAGGAGAGAGGATTGTTCTGGGAAGCAGAAGGCTGAGGCGGAGAGACACTGCAGCCACCGCCAGGACAAGCAACATGTAAAGACGCCGGTAAGCCACCAGCCATGTGGCAAGGTATAGATTTATAGAAATGGGTTAATTTAAGATATAAGAACAGTTAGTAAGAAGCCTGCCACGGCCATACAGTTTATAAGTAATATAAGTGTCTGAGTGATTATTTTATACATGGATTGTGGGACTGCGGGGATTGGTGGAACCTGGAGAGAAGCTCTCCAGCAACATACCTATGTAAGTCATTTAAAGAATATAGGAAAGCATATTATGATGTTTTGAATTTGATAATGAAATTCTATGGCTCAGCTCTAGATATTGCATACACGTATGTCATTCTTTCTGTATAATCCTAATATACGATTACTTGTAAAGCAAGAACAAAGATGAAAACATGGCCTTTCCACCTATTCCTTGTGGAAGGAAATGGAATTATTCTATGGATGGTGGGAAAGGAAACTTAGGACGCCAGAGGCAGGTAACATCTAAAAAAGGTATTTTAAATATGTTTTCAAATGACCCCAAGGTATCACTTCTGATGAGTGCTACCTACCCTGCATTAAGCACTGGTTATCTCATAATAGGCTATACGAATTTGATAAAGACTCCCTATGACCAGGTATTCTGCAAGTAATTGATTGAAAATAATGAAGTGAGATTTGTATGACCCCTGTTGAAGAGTCATTTTGAGAGAAAGTTGCATTGCCTGTGGGTTTTAGAGACTGCAAGTTCTTTAGAAATCTTGATTTGAAGTCATGCTTAGGTAATACGAATGCAATTGTTAATCAAAATGAAGCAGACAGAAATCAAGTCAAGCAGCACAGGGTGGGTACCTGGAAGCTTCAGAGCCATGAGCTTGTTTGGAGCATGGAATGCATTGGATGCTATGCATTGCTTTCTTGATCTTGAAAACTAATAACTAAAGTACACCAAAAGTATCATACACTAGCAAGGAGCAGGTATAGTTCATGTAGAATCACAAGACAGTATCACTTCCTAGACACTTTGGATAAGGCATTAATAATTTAGAGAAATTTCTACTACAGTTTGAGTTTAAGGTTTCTAACATGAAAAAAAAAATCAACCCTAGATCATCATTTCTAAGGAGAGTGTGGTGGTTTGAATAAGAATGACCCCCTATATATTGGCATGCTAAATCACCAGTTGGTAAACTGTTTGGGAAGGGTTAGGAGGTATGGCCTTGTTGGACGAGATGTGTCACTAGGTGTGGACTTTGAGGTTTCTAAAGCCCAAGCCAGCCTCAAGTCTCTTTCTCTGTTTCTCCCTGTCTCTGTCTCTGTCTCTGCCTCTGCCTCTGCCTCTGTCTCTCTCTGTCTCAGTCTCTCTCTCTCTCTCTCTCTCTCTCTCTCTCTCTCTCTCTGATGAATGAGACTGTAAAGTTGTAAGGTTCTCAGCAACTGCTCTAGTGTCTTGCACTCCTGCTTCATGATGTGGATGATCATGGATTAAACCTCTAAAACTGTAAATGAATTCCCAATGAAATGCTTTCTTCTTATATATCGCCTTGGTCATGGTAATATTGTACTACATTGCAATAGTAGACAAAACAGAGAGATGTGCAGAAGGACTTTGGGATTCACTTTTACTTTACTCAATATTCTGGTGAATGCTTGCTCCAAGAGAAAGGATGCTGGAACCTATACGCAAAATTCCCAACATGTTCTTCAATAACACAATGAATTTATGTATTGATTTTCCTTCTTGTGTCTTGATGTTTGGGCAGGGATTTAGGCTATATATTGATCACTGAGGGAAGAAAGGCATTTGAAAATTGTACTCAGTATGCAGATAATCAAAGGGACAGGCTGCATGAAAAAGTGTGGTTAGTTACTATATCATTGATCAATGTAAAGTGGAAGAAACCAAGAATAGAATGGTGATAGACTGCTATCTAAAGTGCTGTAAGACAGCTAAATAGTCAAGATGTTCCTAGATTATGCTCCTGTTACAGAAACTCAAACTCACAGCATGCAAAATGCCAACTTTTTCAACTCATGAAACATGTCCATTTGTGCTACCTACTGGTTTTCCTCACCTCTATCCTACAATTTTGCAGGCTTCAGGAACCGTCATAGTAAGGTGTGCTGTCCATTATGATGAGGTGAATATTAGTGTTTTAGTGACTTCTTCCTGTTGCTGTAGAAAAATATCCTGACGAACTCAACTTAAGCAAGGATTCATTTTGGCTTACAGCTCAAGGCTGTTCTGTTGTCCAACAGTGGCAGGAACAGGAGGTAGCTGTTCATCCTGTACATACTATCAAAAATCAGAGAGCATAGACTGCTTTTGTTCAGATTCTGGAACGACAGCTCTCCTGCTCAGCTGTCTTGGATTGATAGCTGACAACCATACTTTATCACTGGTTCCATTAGCATCCTGGTGTCACAGCTTCTTTGAACAATACAATTTCTTCCTTCAGGAAACTATACTCTAACTGTAGCCATTACCCTGCTTGAAACAGAAATTTCTCTTTCAGGTAGTCTTACTTCAGTCATGATCTCACTTTACACTTTCTACTTGCTTTGGAAGACTTCATTCCAGGCAAGAGAATCTTCACTGAACTCTAGATAACTGTGTTCACCCCACAGCTATTTTTATCTCAGATATGAAGAACAGTTCATCCAGTAACTCAGTGGAAATGCCTGTGATATCTACAATGCAAATCTTGTGATTGTTCCCATTTCAGGCCTTCATTTAGTATGACTGATAATCATGCACATGCAAGGTTTGACTGGTGGAATTATAATTCCAGAAAAAATGTGTCATGCCCCTCTTCTGGCTATATAAATTAGCTATTTGCCACTCTTTTGGGGTCTGTCCAGAAAGCCTTTCTCAGGTATACTGATGTTCTCTTACATCAGGCTCCAAGGGAGACATCATTTAAATGGCTTTTTGTCTCCTTGTGGTCTTTATTACAGGGAAAGTGCTTTGAACTTGATGCATGAAGAGCAGACAACAATTTTAATACTGTAGAAATAAAGCCAAAGGAAGTGAAGGCAATATTTCTTGCATCACCAGTGGAGTTAGGTACACTGCCTACTGGACTATTTGGCTATTGCCAAAAGAATAAAATTTAATGGAGCAATATTATTCACTTAGAAGGTAAAGACATTTAACACTACAGGGATCATTTAACAAGAGGGCACTCTAGCAGATTAATCTGGTGGATATGAATGAAGCTGAAGGCAAACCAAAAATGTCTACTATAGAAAGAGTACTATAGTAATGGTGGTTTTACTTTATGGTCATAAATAATTTTAATATTCTTGAAGTAAATTGGCACTTATCAAGATCATAAGTGACTTTTGTACTGAAAATTAATGGCTATGTCTCCTTCCTATTATTCAGCTTAACAGGCAAATGTTATTAAGTTGATTATATCTTTCTAAAATCACTTTCATCCACTGGCCACTGTTTTGACACTTTGTCCGTTTCCCTAAATACATCCTGAGGGTTGACATCTTTGCTCAAGCTCTCTAGAAAACAAAACTTGAGGCAAAGATTTTTTGTGACAGTATTATTTCAGGAGACATAGTTCAAGAAGGCAAGAAGAAAGAAAACTCAAGAGATGACAAGAAAGCAAAAGGGATAAAGTCAAATTGGTAAGAGACGGGTTTTTGTTTTTCTGGAATGACACAGAAGGCCGATTGCAGTTTCTCAAGAAATACTTCTTGTCATGTTTGTCTGTTTGTTTCCCCCATAAAATAGAGGATTGCAAGAAAAATAGTTTAAACTTGATGCGTTGTCATCAAAGCAAAGAGAAGATTTTATCCAACATCCTGTCTCTCTCTTTTCCAAGTTGGCCTTAGGGGAAATGACCTCTTCTGGACTTGAGGGATATGAGCTAGCACCTAGAGTCAGCTGTCTGAGAAGATAAGCCTTCCATGCTCAAGTCTGGTAAGGAGACAGAGTCTCTCTGACAACAAAGTTTTTAAGGACAAAGGAAGGCATTCTGATTAAATCCTGAACTTGATCATAAAGAGCAATGCAACAGCCTGGGTTGCTAGGATTCCCATGGAGTCCCCTTGGGCGATTAGATGTCACCCATTCCTGGTACTAAAACTTCATTTGGTGATCGAAGATGTCCAGTTAGTTAATGGTTATGGTTAATGTCTCCTCCATTATTTGGTGATTTTGTTTAGATTTCCTTTACACGTGTAATTTCCAAGCTTCTACTGCGTTTGGTTTCCACACAACCATTCAAATGGCCCTTAATTTTAGTTGTACCTGACACTATCCCCTCACTCTTCCATCCACCTCTACTCTTGATTCTCACTTTCCAATCCCCCAATCTAATCCATCCATAAATATCCGTTCTATTTCTCTTTTTGTTCCCCTAGTTCCTTACTGTATACCTACCCTCTCTGGTGCTATGGGTTGTAGCTTGGTTATCACTGACTTAACAGCTAATATCTACAAATAAAATCATACCATATTTTTTTTCTGGGTATGAGTGACTTTATTCAGAATGCTTTTTCAAGTTACATCCATTTGCCAGAATTTTTTTCAAATGGCTGAATAATACTCTAGTGTGCAAATATACCATATCTTATTCATCCATTCTTCTGTTGAGGGACATCTGGGTTGTTTGCAATTTCTGGCTATTATGAATAGAGCAGCAATAAACTGGCTGAGCAAGTGTCTCTGTGGTGGAATAAAGTGTCATTTGGATGTATGCCCAAGGGTAGTATAGCTGGATCTTGAGGAAATGGATTCCTATCTTTCTGAGGAACCTCCACACTGATTTCCATAGTGGCTGTGCAATTTTGCATTCCCAACAGCGATGGATGACAGTTCCTCTTACTCCATATTCTCCCCAGCATGTGCGGTCACTTGTGTTTTGAACTTAGCCATTCTGACAAGTGTAAGATGGAATCCCAGAGTCATTTTGATTTGTATTTCCTTGATAACTAAGTATATTGAACATTTCTTTAAGTGTTTCTCAGCCGTTTGAGTTCCTTATTTCTAAAATTTTCTATATATGTATATCTGTACCCCATTTCAAAAATTGGGTTATTGGTTTTCCTGACATCTAGTTTTTTTTAATTCTTTATATATTTTGGATATTATCCCTCTATTAGATGGATAGTGTGATGATATATTGTGTACCCTAATAAAATTTGCCTGAAGATGAGAGACTAGAACAAGCTACTAGATTAAATATAGAGGCCAGCCATTGGTGGCACACACCTTTAATCCTAGCACTTGGGAGGCAGAGGCAGAGATCCATCTGGATCTCTGTGAGATCAAAGCAACCCTGGACTACATGAGATCGACTCAGTCTAGGAGAGAAACAGAGCTAGACAGTGGTGGCACACACCTTTAATCCCAATACTTAGGAATTATGCACTTTAATCCCAGCACTTGAGATCTCATGCCTTTGCTTGGGAAACACACATGCCTTTAATCCAAGCACTAAGGAAAAAGGTATATAAGTCGTTAGGAGATAGAAACAAAAGGATTTTCTGCTGGAGGTGCTTTCGGCTGAGAAACCCCCTTTGAGCTGAAGCCCTTTCAGGCCAGAAGCCTTTTGGCTATAGAGGCTTTTCAGGCTGAGGAGTCCTAGGGGTAAGATGTGTCAGTGGTTTGTTCCTTTGTCTCTCTGATCTTTCAGCATTTACCCAAATATCTAATTCTGTTTTTGTTGTTGTTGTTTTAATTAAAAGACCATTTTAACATTTGTCTTGCAAGTAGTTAGTAAAATTTTTTCTAATTCTGTAGGCTGTGATTTAATCTTAATGATGATGTCTTTTACCGTGCAGAAGCATTTCAGTTTCATGAGGTCCCATTGTAGCCAGAAGATTTTCTGTGTCCCAGCCTGCTGGTGGCCTGGACAAATCTCTCCCACCTCGTGCCCTGCAAATTGACACAAAGAGGCTTATATTAATTAAAACTGCTTGGTCATTAGCTCAGGCTAACTACTGACTAGCTCTTACATTTAAACTCAGCCCATTTCTGTTAATCTATATGTTGCCACATGTTCAGTGGCTTTAGCTGTGTGCTATTACATGCTGCTCCCTGGACAGTGGGCTGGCATCTTCTGACTCAGCCTTCCACTTCCCAGAATTCTCCTTTTTTGTTTATCCCACCTATACTTCCTGCCTGGCTACTGGCCAACCAGCATTTTATTTATCAACCAACCAGAGCAACACATTCACAGCATACAGAACATCCCACAGCATCCCATATATTAGTTGTTGATCTTAATGCCTCTGCCAATGAGTTCAAGGCTTTTTCCCACTTTCTCTTCTATCAGGTTCACTGTATCTGCGTTTATGTAGAGGTCTTTGATCCATTTGGAGTTGAGTTTTGTACAGGATGGTTAAGAATGGAAGTATTTGGAATCCTCTACATGCAGCCATCCAATTTCACCAGAACCATCTGGTGAAGATGCTGCCCTTTCTTTTCAATGTGTATTTTTTTGGTTACTATACAAAAATAAGGGGCCCATATGTGTTTGGATATACATCTGGGTTTTCAATTCCATTCCATTGATCAGTATGTGTATTTTTGTGTCAATAACATGCTGTTTTTATTACTGTAGCTCTGTAGTAAATTTTATGTGAGAGATGATCATACCTACAGCAATTATTTTGTTTTTCAGGATTTTTTTGTTGTTATTCTGGGTGTGTGTGTGTATGTGTGTGTGTGTGTCTGTGTGTGTGTGTGTGTGTGTGTGTGTGTGTGTGTGTGTGTGTGTTCCATATGAAGCTGAAAATTGTCACAAACTGACGGCAATGCCCCATTGATGATGACAACACATACAAACTCACTGAGCATGCTGGTGCCTATATAGAACCTTCACTCCTACATATGAGCACCTTTGGTAGAGGAGGAGGTACTCTGTGCTCTAATAAGGGGAAACAAACAACTCAATCATATACCCTTTGATGTACAATGGTATCCTGCCTGATAGACTAGTACGATGGTGGCACAAAGCTTGTAGAAGCAACAAACAACTCTCTGATTTGACTTAAGACCTACTCTGCAAGAAGGAACCCATATATTTGACACTGCTTGGGTGAACAAGACCTAAGAGACTCTATAGCTCAGGGCCCTCTGGTAAAACCAAATAACACTGTTCAAAAAGAAAGCAATAAAATGATTCCTAATGACTTTCTTCTATACTTATAAATGAGTCGCTTGCTTAGCCATCCTTACAGAAGCTTCTTCCTGCAGCAAATGGAAACAAATACAGAGGACTGTATCCATATATCATGCAGAGAGTGCAAGAACTTGCAATACTCAAACCTGAACTGGATTTCTCTATCAAATTCCTCCCTCATGAGTCCAGGAACACTGAGGAATAGGAGGCATAAAGAATGTAAGAGCCAGAGGGGATGGAAGACACCATGAAAACAATGACCTCTAAATCAATAGAACTGATGACATATGAGCTTATGGAGATTGAAGCAGGATGCACGGGGCCTGTTTGCACCAGATAGGGACCTCAATCTGAAAGGAGAAGTAGAGCCATGCTCCCATCCCTGCTCCAGAAGCTAGCTCCAATGAATAACAACTTGCAAATAAAAATTTAGTTTTCTCCATGTGAATTGCATGAAGGAAACAAAGTACTTTTAAGGGTAGACTGCATGCTCAACACTAGATGCCCGACATAGAAGAGAACTCAGTGGTATCAGTGGAGGTTCCATGTTTCATTATGTCATGTCAGGGCTTTTAAAAAAATTATCTTATTTTTAATTTATTTTATTTATATATAGATTTTTTCTCTTCTTTAATTCTATGAGTCCTTTGAATATATATTTCTGGTTTCCAGTTCACTGTTTTTTATTGGACTCTTGAATGTGCAAATGAGTGGGCCTTTATTGGTTTCTTCTGCTTTCTCTAGGCTCTTTTCCTTCTGTTTTTGTGCTTTGTTATATTGCAATGTATTAGTTCTACTGCTTTATCTTATTGTGTTTTATACCCCCGATGCCTGTTTGTTTAGTAACAAGAGTCAGAAAGGTGTGGATCTAGATGGCAGGAGAGAGGGAGGTAAAACCATAATCAGGGTATATTCTATGAGAAAAAAGGCTGTTTTCAATAAAAAGGAGACAAAAGCAGTGCAGTGCAGGGCCATGATGACAAGGGACTAGTAGTTCGATCATGATATTCAAGGATACAGTGGTATGTTTCGAGAGTGTAGCTAATATTTTTAGATACCTCTTGTAATCCCATTACTGGCTGTCCATCATCATAATTTCAAGATGCCCGAGTGGGGGCTCTTTTGCTCTTTCTTTACAGAAATAGATGCTAAAAGAGTAGCTTCCTCATCCTGCAAGGGCTTGACTCTCAGAAGTCCATAGCCTGGCTTCCAAATGAAGAAACTGCTCCTCTACACTCTGAAAACTGAATTTTTGAAGTCATATATTGTTTTGTCTTGTTGCTCATTTAAATAATTATTTTGCTTCATTTAGTGTGTATGGATGCCTTGAGAACATGTGTGTCAGTACCCCATGTGAGTATCTGCAGAACACAGAAGGGCCACCAGAAACCCTGGAACTGAAGGTAACAGACAGTTGTGAGCTGTCATTTAGGCACTAAGAATCCAACTCAGGTCCTCTATTCAAGCAGCGAGTGCTCCTACCCACGAGGCTATCTCTCCAGCCACACTGGCTCCATGGTTCAAAGACAGAGGCTCAGAACTCTAGTTTCTCCAGGCAAATTTTTATTGCACAGGTCTCAGAGTACTAACACTTAACAGCCAGAGCCACAGAACATGAGCTTTATGAGTTCAGACCCTCAGTTCTTTTTCTTTTTTCTTTTCTTTTCTTTCTTTTTCCTTTTTTTTATTTTTTATTTATTTATTTTTTTTTTTTTTGGTTTTTTGAGACAGGGTTTCTCTGTGTAGTTTTGATGCCTGTCCTGGATCTCACTCTGTAGACCAGGCTTGCCTCAAACTCACAGAGAGCTACCTGGTCTGCCTCCCGAGTACTGGGATTAAAGGCATGCACCAATGCCGCCCGGTTCAGACTTTCAGTTCTTGATCCAGTGTTCTTTCAAACTCTAGCAACTGATAATTGTAGTCTGCCTTGTCTTAGTTCCTGGCTGGATTCTTCACAGCCTCTGTCCTGGCTTCATCTCAGGTTCCCAACACTTGACAGTCCTTACCTTCTTATAGAAACTTCTCTAGGTCACTGTCCAGCATTCTTCAGTTAACATCTAGTGCTATAACAAAGATCTTCATTCACGTGCCAGGGCTATTATTATTTGAAGCTGAAATGCCCGTTCTTTGTAAGTTTGTGTTGGGAACTTATTTCCCACCTCATTGTACTATTTGGGGAGGCTCTGGCATCTTTAGGAGATAAGACATAGCTAGTGGAATTAGGTCATTAAAGGTGAGTCTTTGATGATTATGGACACATCTGGTTCCTGCCATGCTGGCTGCTTCTTTATCCATCATTTTGATGGTTGGTTTTAAGTCAAAATGACTCATCTAGAATCACCTGGAAAGTGAGTCTGAATGAAGAGTGGTCTGGATTCAGAGGGTCTGTGAAGAGTTTTCTTACTTGGGTTAATTGATGTGTGAAGACCATCCTTGAATGTGGCTGATATCATTGTGTGATCTAGGCCCCGGGAATGACGGCAAAGAAGAGAGAAAGCTGTACACTGGTATGCATACATTGTCCTTGTTCATGACAGGGGATGTAATATGCCCAGCAGCTTCCCGTTCCTGCTGTCTTGTCTGAGCTGCCATGATGGATTGTAACCAGGAATCAATACACTTTGACCTTTCGATCACTTTTTTCAGAGTATCTTATTACAGCAACAGAAGAAGAAACTAGGACACACATGATATAAACTGCATGTACCATATGTTCTTGTCACCATGAGCTGAATTGTCACACCATATCTTCCCTGGTTTACAAAATGCTAGGCAGAGAAAACAGGGATTTCCTCCCGAAAGGTACACTACACCAATTGAGCTACATTTGATGCTTCTGGGGAAAATGTCCTTTTGGGGTTACCTTTCCTTATGTGGGTGTGTCATGCTTGTATGGGGGTCAGAGGACAACTTGAGGGAAAAGTAGTTCTCTCTTTCCACCATGTTGGTCCCAGAGGTTGAACTCAGTTTGTGAGATTTGTTGGCAAGTGCCTGCAGCCACTGAGTCCTCTCACAGGCTGGTAAAACTCCTTCGCATCTTTCTTTCCAAAGCAAAATGGAACCAAATAAATCATTTGTAACGCACAGAAGGAATCTGGTTCTGATTTTTGGCTTCTCCATAATCTTTGGAAGTGATTTCTACTTTACATAGCTGAGAAATATTGGCACATCAATATACCCATCAGGTTCTTGTGTGTGTGTGTGTGTGTTAACTTTAAATTATTTTTAATGTATTAAAAAAATGAAAAATGAGCCATTTCTAAAACCCATTCAACATTCTATAGAAATTCAAGTAACAGTACAGCATTAAAGTGCACTCAATCTGTCCTGTGAAACACGACATGCCTGCGGTTCCATATCATATTGCCCACTTTGCTTCTGTGGCCAAGAGGTGAATAAAAGAATATTATAGAGGCCAGGTTCTTTTATTAAATGTATAGATGTGACTCAAATATCTCTCTCGTGCAGACCTTGTACTAGTTTGGGGATACAGGTGGTTATTTAGAGCTCCCACTTGATCTTCTAAAATAAATCCCAGTTAACAGATGTAAAAAAGATATTTATTTCTTTATTTATTACTTATTTTACATTCTGGCCACAGTTTCCTCTCTCTCCTGTCTTCCTAGCCCCTTCTCCGACCCCCCTCTGCCCCCTCCCCCAACCAATCCACTACTCCTCTGTTGTTGCTTCTGTTTAGGAAAGGGCAGGCCTCCCATGGATATCAAGAAAACATGGCATATCAAGTTACAATAAGAATAAGAATGTCCCCATGTATTAAGGCTGGGCAAGGTGACCCAGTATTAGGAAAAGGATCCCAACAACCAGTAAAAGAGTCAGAGACAGCTCCTGTTCCCACTGTTAGGAGTCCCACAAGAGGACCAAACTATACAACTATAACATATGAGCAGAGTGAACTGTTACTTCTTGCCATCTTTAAAAAATTATTTATTATTTATTTGTGTGTGCATGTGTAGGCATGTGCATGTCATGTTTTACACATGGTGCTCAGAAGACAGCTTTCAAGAGCCTTTGTTGTGCGCAGATCACAACCCCTGAGAGACCACCGAAGACTAGCGTGCTGGAATGCAAAAGCAAGGTTTAATTCTGGATATCCAAAAGCAATACAAGCCTAGGCAGGGACTTCATCCAATACATCCAAGGCAGTGGAGGCTTGAGGAAGTGCCCACCCCTCTGTAAGCTCAGTTTTTAAAGGCAAAATCCACAAGGTTACATCAGTTAGGGGTGCTAGTACGGGTACATTTCTGATTGGCTCGTTTCTAGGGACTTCCTAGAAATGATGGCTTAATCTTACTTTTAAGGGGGTGGCTGCCCATCACCATTTCTTATTGGCTGCCCTCAGGTGGGGACATTTCTGTGGTCAGTTAACCTGGAAACCAGGGTTGGAACATTCCTTGGTTAAACAGTCATCACTGAATGAATGAATACCTTGTGACTCTGTACTTTGCACTTTCTAATTTCTGGAATCTGGGTTGACTGGTTCCAGTAACTCAAGGCCTGTTCTAGTATCTCAAGGCCTATACTTAAAATGGAGAAAGCTTAGTCCAAAATGAGAACAAAATGCCTCCATCTTAGAAATAGGGCCTAAGCTTTCTCCATTTTAAGTATAGGCCTTGAGATACTAGAACAGGCCTTGCTATCTCCCACCTTGTTGAGGCATGGTATTCCTTGTTTTGTCTCTGCTGTATACTCCAGGTTGACTATCCAGTGAGTTTCCAGGAGATCCTACTGTCTTGTCCTCCCATTTTTCTAGTGCTGGGATTATAGCCGCATGTAGATTCATTTGTCTTTTTTACTTGGGTTCCTGGGATCAAACTCGGTTTGTCAGGCTTGTACCAAAAACACTTTTATCTACTGAGCTACCTTGCTGTCTCATTCCAAACTTTCTTACTTCAGGATGCTGTTAAGCATCCAGCCCATGAAATTCAAAATTGTTACACTCATTTTTTGTCTCTAATTTCTTACCCTGTCCATCAGAATATGTTAAAGAAATTAACCCAAGTATATTGCAAATATGCTCTTCTTTATATTTTGTCTGGAGAGAGTAATTAATGACATTTCATCCTTGCTTTGACTTTTGCCTCAGGTATTTGTTCTCTGCATATGTGTAAGGTTGATTTATGAAATATGTGAATCAAAGCACTTTATTTTCCTTCTTAAACTACAGCTTTGACTATCCCCCTGCCAACATTAAAAGCTTAATATTCAAATTTAGTATTGGTGTTCATAGTGCAGATCTGGGGCAGGGCTGTGGCCAGGCCTTCCTGTGTACTTATTCCTTTTGATACAGTGATGTAGTCTTTGGCATTTCCTTGAACTGACATTTCCAACATATAATCTCAATACTCTCTCTCCATTATTATTTTTTATTTGTAGGGTTTTTTTTATCTTGTGATAATTTTGTTACAACTACAGAAAAGCCTTTAGTAACTGCCAACATTAAACTCTTCTTTAATTGCTGTCAATCTTGTATCCATAACAAAATAATATTTTCATTTTACATTAGCCCTTAAACATTTTTTACATGATATTTAACATGTACTTGTTTAGTGTATGCACCATGCTGTTATATATAAAAGTTTTATGATACATAAAAGTTCTAAGGGTTACTAGTGATGTTCTTTGTTAAACCAAGTAACTGCCATTCACCGAGCCTTGAGTCCAATTGTTAACACTGGAAAACAAAACAAAACAAGTTTTTGTTGTTTGTTTGTTTGTTTGTTTTGAAAACTGTATGGTGTTTTCGTATTTGTCCAAGAGTAAGAATGGTCCCTAATATGTATTAGTGCTTAATAATTATTAACTCATTAAATTTTAGTTATTTGGTAAATTGTTTTTTGAATGACTAAGACAGTTATATTGGGAACTCAGAAAAAATTTCTGTTTGTAAAGTTGCTTTTACATTTTCCTACTTACTTCCTTAATATTCTTCCAAAGCGATTTTGGATTTCAATAAGATTACAGCTTTTCAAGACTCTGAAGGGAACTCTGGGGATGATTTAGTCTTCCAACTTGGCAATAACTTCATTTTGTTATTTTTTTATTCATTTTACATACCAACCACAGATCCCCCTCTCATCTCTCCTCCTGCTCCCCCCATCTTCCCCTTCCCACCTCTCATTGCTCTCCTCCAACAGGGTAAATTCTCCCATTGGGGGACAGCTAAGCCTGGTACATTCTGTTGAGGCAGGAACAAGCCCCTCCCTGATTTATCAGGGTTGAGCAAGGTATCTGAACACAGGTAATGGTATCCTGAGAGCCGGCTCATGCATCAGGGATAGATCCTGATCACACTGCCAGCAGCCCCTCAGACAGACCCAGCTGCATAACTGTCTCCGTATGCAGGGGGCCTAGTCCAGTCCCATTCATGTTCCACAGCTGTTGGTCTAAAGTTTGTGAGTTCCTTTGAACTTGGTTCAGTTGTCTCTGTAGGTTTCCCCATCATGATCTCGACCCCTCTTGCTCATGTAATCCCTCTTCTCTCTCTTCAGTTGGACTCCCAGAGCTCGGCCTGGTCCATGGTTGTGGATCTCTGCATTTGGTTCCTGGATGAAGGCTCTATGATGACAATTAGGGTATTCACCAATCTGATAACCAGGGTAGGCCAGTTCAGGCACCCTCACCGTTATTGCTAGTAGCCTAATCTAGGGTCATGATTCTTTTAAGATATAGAGGATGAATTTAGGCCAGCGATTCTCAACTTCCTAATGTTGTGTCCCTGTAGTACACTTTCTTACACTGTGATAACCTTCAACCATAAAATAATGCCGTTGCTACTTCATAACTGTAATTTTGCTATTATGAATCATAATGTAAATATCTGATGTGCAGGATATCTGATATGTGATCTCTAAGGGTCGTGATACACAGGTTGAGAACCACTGATCTAGGGGCTGTCATTAGTAGTTAGGAAATTACTATTAATCAGTCTATAACATTTATTGACACTAGTAAAGTTGTTTGTGCTTTTGCTGTTATTTGAGTTCACATCCAAGTGACCCTTGTTCAGTTTGTTTCTATCCAACAGCACTGAGTCAACAACCAAGCCATGAACTAACAATATTGGCAAACAGTAAGCTGTGCTAAATCGCAATTTTTCTCCAAAAAGATGAATTAACTTTATATGTTTGCAGTATTAAATCTAATTAATTTTACTTAATAAAATAGGTTCTTCAATTTAGAGTCACTTCATATTCTAGATGAAGGAAATGTAATTAACGAATTACAACTATTGCATTAGGATGCCTAATTTATTACCACTCTTCCAATATTCTTTAAATATATATTTATATATACTCCTTAAATGTATGTATATTAATAATGGAAAATCAGTACAAACCATGTAGCTTTCAATAGATCTACAAGCACTGACCCTGAAATTTGATGTTTAGACTATATATTTAACTTAAACTAAGTTATACAAACATACTTTCTACTTTTTATAAAATAATTGACAAAATTGAATACATTCATGGCGCAAAATAAAATGTTTTGAGATAGGTATAGATTGTGAAAATTAAAGAAAACCACACCTTATGAAAGATACCTTGATTTTACTTAGTAGCTATTCTCAGCAAACATCACCTATACCTTATTATTTTGGGGCCTGGGCATCACTATGTAGTTGTGCCTGGCTTGGAACTCACTATGTAGATCAGCTTATAGCAATCCTCTTGCCTCTGCCTCTACATCTCCTACACTTGTGCCACCAGGCCTAGCTTTTGGTTTTCCCTTGTGCCAAATATCAAGCCCAGAGCTTCATGGGGGATAGGCAATCTCTCTGTCACTGATCTCTGTCCCTAGGCCTGAGCAACACACTATTATTAACATTGGTACTGTGCTGCTCACCACACCTTCGGAATCATTCATCTTATAAGATCCAGCTTATCTCATTGACCAACATCACTCTGGTTGCCCTTTGCTGTCCCAGCCCTTTATGCCTGGGAACCACCATCTGGTCTACCTAAGTTCAGCTTTTTCAAACTGTACATAGGAGTGAGATAACTTCGTATCTGTCTTTCTGAAGCCGACTTATTGCACTTTGCTTGATGTCCTCCAGGTTCATTCTTATAGATGCTGATGGTGGGAACTAATTTTTACTACAGTTGGATTGTGATACATCTCATAGGTATGCCACATATTTTCAGCATTCCTTTATTGATAGACATTAAGGTGAAGTCCATATCATTCCTATTGTGAAGAATGATTCAATAAATACAGAAGTGCAGATATCATTTTGTGATTGTGATTTCATTTCCTTGGAAGAGAAACCTTGTAGAAGGAGAACCAGCTTTTATCATCTTTCTTTTCTCTTTCTGTTTTCCTTTCCATTTCTTTCCATCTCCCTCCCTTCTTCCTCCCTCCCTTCCTCCCTTCCTTTCTCTCTTCCCCCTTCCCTCCCTTCCTTCCTTCCCTCTGTCCCTTCCTCTCTCTCCTTCCTTTCTCCCTTCCTTCCCTCCTTCTTTTCCTTCTTTTATTTTTGTAACCGCCATAAAGTTTTCTATAATGACTGCAGTAATTTATCTTCTCACCTTCAGAAACTCCTTTCTTCATGACCATGCTAATACCTTTCTTTTTTTAATTTACTCATACATTGTATTGCAAAATTGATAGCGTAATAGACCTGCCACTCAGCTTCACCAGCCACTAATCATATACCTTTTATTCTTGCACAATTCAACTAAACCCTCATGTCTCAGTTTATTTTTAGGTCTTTTCTTTTTGATAAGGCAAAGATATACACATATTGAAAAGCATAAATCTTAACTGCACAGTTTGACAAATTCAGCCATATAACCTGATTCCTCTAAAGAAAGGGATGTTTCTATTCTCTCCAGGGAATTTTCTCATTTTCTTTCTTATCTTGAATTTTGATAATCACCCACTAGCTGGAATGAAGTGCTACCCCACTGTGGTTTAGACTTACATTTCCCTAATCACTAGTGATCATGACCACCCTTTCATATCTCTGTTTCCCATGTCTTGTGGGATAAAAAAAATCTTACAAAGGTTCATTACCCACATTTTAAATTGGGTTGCTTGTATTTTTAAACACCAACTTGTAGAAGTTCCTATATCTTAGATATGAACTTGTCTCAAACACAGTTTACAGATCTGTCTGGGTTGCTTTCTCATTGTGCTAATTGTTTGTTTCCTATGGAGAAATTTTTCAGCTTATTGTAGAGTTACATGATTACCTTTGGTTTTGTTACTGGGTTTTTGTTGTCATCTGTAGAAGCTGGAGACTGATCATGGTCATAGCCTGAGGTGCTGGTACAGAACTGTATTATCAGCACTGCAGAAACTGAGACAGGAGGATCTTGCTCTTAAAGTTAGCCTTGGCTGCATAATGAAACATTATCTCTAAAATAAAAATGAAAATAATGAGACCAAAACAAACTAAAACATCAATTTTATGAATATTTTCTCCTTATATTTTCCACTTGCTTGTTTTGGTCATATATAAAATTTTAACCTATTATAAATTTATGTTTGTATGAGATGTTATATGGTGAACTTATGTTACCATTTTGTATATGATTTATCAATTTTTCTCCTGAATAGTTATGTACCACATTATTGTTTCTGATTATGTATGGATGCTGCAGATAAACTGACTATGTACAAGAAAGCTTATTTAGATTTTAAATTCTGTTCTATTAGTCTAGGTTTCTATGGGTGTAATGGACTGTTTTTATTTAAGTGTGTGTGTGTGTGTGTGTGTGTGTGTGTGTGTGTGTGTGTGTGTGTTGTGAATGCAAGTGCCCTCTGAGGCCACAGAGTGTCAGAATTGTTCTCTGGAAGCTGGAGTTACAGGTGGTTTTGAGGTACCCATTGTGGATGCTGGGATTCGATTTAAGGTCCTCTGCAGGCATGCCATTATGCACAGAGGATTTCTGCAGCCCCAAACAAGCTTTATTGATTTTTATGCCTTAGTGTTGTGTTCATACTGCTTCAAAGACTTTTAGGGCTTTGCATAAATTTGGTTTGTGTATTTCCCCTCCCCATGTCCTTGAAATTTCAATTGAAACCGAGAAGGGATTGCTTTAAATGCAGCTATCTTTGGGCAGCATGACCATCTTTAAAGTCCCGATTCCTCTTATCTGTGGGCAAAGTGTTTGCCTTTATGCTCATGCTCTTCAATTCCTTTCATTGATGTTTTATAGTGTGTGGTATACAGATCTTTTATGATCTTGCTTAAATTTGTACCTACGTATTTTATTCTGCTTAATGTTATTGTTGAAAGCTTATCTTTATTTCTTTTCTGAATTGTTCTTTGGGTATTATATATGGAAGTTTCTGTCTTGCCAGCAACTCCCAAATACCCAGCAGCCACTTCCCAAATAATTGACTTGGAGGATTACTATTACTTATAAATGCTTGGCCAGTAGCTCAAGCTTATTACTAACTAGCTCTTACACTTTAACTAATTCATAATTCTTATCTGTGGTTAAGCCACATGACTTGGTACCTTTTCTCATGCATCATTCTCATCTTGCTTCTTCTGCATCTGGCTGGTGACTCCCGACTCCAACCTTACTCTTCCCAGCATTCTTGGTTTGGATCCCTTGCCTATACCTGCCTGGCCACTGGCCAATCAGTATTTTATTAAACCAATTCGAGTAACAAATCTTTACAGTGTACAAGAGGATTATGGTTTCACAGCAGTGCATACCATCCAGAATAATATGTTGTCCTGACTCATCTGAAACTCCTTATGCAGATCAGACTGAACTCAAACTCACAAAGATCTTCCTGTCTCTGCTTCTGCCTCCTTGATGTGGGAATTAAAGGTGTGCACCACCATACCTGGTGAATGAACTAATGTTTAATCTATATTTTGTGATTTTCACTTAGTTTAGTTCTAATAGATGTGTATGGTGATCATCTAGCATACATATGAATAATTATACACACTTATGCAACATGAAAACAGAAAATTCTACTTTCTTCCTTCTTCATTTCAATGTTTGATATTTCTTTCTCTTGCCTAATGCCCAAAGCTGAATCTGTATTGAATAGAAAGACACAAGTGGATATCCATGTCTTCATGCTGATCTTGAAGAAAACTTCTCAATTTCCCCCTTCAATGTAACATTAACAGCATATTTAAGATATTTGTTTCTTATTTAAAAGTTTGATATTATACAGCAAAGATTCAGCTTTTCATATGTTCTTCTACCTAGCCAAGTATATTATAGAAGAGGGAAACATGTCTTTTCTTTCTTTGGAACCATAAGAGAACCTTTTAATCCCCACATACTGTGAATGTTTGGCTTTGCTCTACTGCATCATGGTTTATGCTTGAAATCATTTTAAAAAGAACAATGTGTAAATATTAAAATGCAGTTTTTATATTATTGTTTAACTTAATAATAGTTTAGCTCTATTACTTACTTTTAAATTTACTTCATGGTTCACTAATCATAGTATATTGGGTGGAATCTGTTTAGGTTTTCTTTGAGTTCTTTGATCTCAATGTTAATATCTTTTCAAAGACATGGAAAAATTTCAGGTATTATTATTTATCTAAGCAAATTTTTACATCTTCTCATTCTTTTCTGTTTTGAGATACTCAGAGCATAAGCATTTCTTTGCTTATTGATACCCAATCAGTTTCACAAGTTTTCCTTTTTATGTTTGCATTTCATTATTTTTAAGTCTTCGGGTGTTAGGGACTTTTTAATCACCATGATAAAATATTATGACCAAGGAACTGTAAAACATTTAACTTGGAGCTAGTAGTTCCAGAGGGTTATGATCTATGACAATCACGGCAGGGTGAATGGTAGCATTCAAGCAAGCATAACACTAACTGAGAGCAAGTATTTATATCTGATCCACAACCAGGAGGCATAGAGAGGGGGGAGGGGTAGAGAGAGAGAGGAATATTGTGGGCTTTTGAAATCTCACAGCCCAACCTTTATCAAAAAGGCCAAACCTCCCAATCCTTCCCAAATAGTTCCATTAACTGGGGACCAAGCATTTCAACATATGAGCCTATTGGAGCCACACAGACCAACTTATTCAACAAGACCAGTCTTCAAGCTCAGAAATCTCTGCTTTTAAATCTAGCCTATTATCAGTCAGGACTTTCAGTTTTATTTTTATTTCATCGATATAGTTCTTTGTTCCAATATTTCTAATTACTACATTTTAATGAAATCTATCTCCTTGCTGAATTCTTTCTTCCAACTGTAAATTATTTTACTATCTTTGATAACTTGTCTGTATCCCCTTGTGTCTTTTTGAGTTTCTTTAAAATCACTATGTAGAATTATTATTATTTTTTTAGGTAAGTCAGCAATTTACTTGTTAAGATGTCAATACATTGAGCTGTTCTGGAGATCTAGTGTTACATTGTTTCATGAAGTTATTTTGTTACTCTGTGGCTATCATTTCCCTTGTTTTATGTTTTTTTTTTTTGTTTTTGTATTTGCAATAAAAGCCTTTGTGTGCAAGCAAGTCCAAGGGTGCCATTTAGCAGGGCTCTATTGTATTTGGTTCCATATGAGTTCAGCTGCATAAGATCAAAGTATACCTACATGTGCCTAAATTTGAGGAATTGATGGAATTGCCCTGGCATCTGGGATGCAGTACTCTTACATATCTAGTCTACTAGTACCTTGGTGAATGGTAGATCTGGTTTTGGTTGTGGAGTACTTTTTGTATTCTATGGGTATCCAGCTACTTTGTCATGTCCATGCAAGTCTGGTGTAGTTGGCTTTGTTACAGATGTGAGGTATCTATGCATGAGAGGACAGATCTCTTCATTGGGCAAGGATAGGTGCATTGCACTGTATCAGTGTTAAGGACTGGGTCTTTTCAGTGTCTGAGAATTACACTGAATCTGGGGAAAACAGTACCAGGGCTGACATTCAGACACATGGAGGCATGAAAGAGTGGGGACGGCCAGGGCTGCTTTTCCTGTGGGGATACCAAATAACTTTTTGTTGTTGTTGCTAAAGACAGTGTCTCATGCAGCATAAGCTTACTATGAATTCTCAGTGTAGCCAAGGAAAACTCTTAGTTCCTGATCTTCCCACCTCTTCCTTCTAGTTGCTGGGGTTGCAGGTGCATAATCACACACATTTTGTTTGTCTGTTTTTCTTTTGTGGTGTTTGTTGTTTTTAATGTATACCACCCCCCACACAAAACTTTTTAAAGCCAATTGAAAAGAAAAAACTTCAACTACATATTGTTTGTTTTACAATGTATGTAGGTGAAAACTTCTGTGGTTGATTCTACAGATTCTTATTACTAAGTAAATTTTAAGTCAGCTGTGTGCATCTAATGCTCTGGCAAATTAATTCAATTAAAAAAAACAGCAAGGATTAAAGTATTAACACACTACTGTTACTGGAGAGATATGGGTTTATATAACGTAAGTTGAATTGTCACTGGCAAGTAAATCATACATAGGTGAGATGAGACAATTGCAGCGCACGAGAATCGGCCATCTCCTTCAAGCTCACCTCTGTGCAAGAAATGCCGAGTGCTGGAAATGAAAAGTATTTTCCAGTATTTTGAATGTTTCAGTTTCAGGAATAAGCAATGCTTCCTTATGTTCTGTTCTTCATGAGGAATTTTTTGCAGGACATCCATTCCCTTTTCTTTTCCATTTTCAATTTTTGGTTTTCTTTGACTTACTGTTAATTGTGTATATTTATGGAATAAAATGTGAAGTTTTGATCTCTGCACACCTCGAGGAACTATCCGGTCAAGTTATTTCATGGATCAATGACCTCGGCAACATCACTTTTTTGTAGCTGGAATATTAAAACTATGATATTTTAACGAACATGAAATATTCTAGGTATAGTTACTAACTGCAGTTTCAGCTCAGCAGTCACTAAAACTCGTTCTTCCAGTCTGAAGAATGAGGGTGGCCACACTGAAGGGAGTGTCAGGAATAGCAGGAGAAGCACTATCTCACTTCTGCGTGCTCTCTCAAAACAAAGATCTGATATGAAAGGAGAATCAAATGGTGTCTATGAGAAGCTGAGGGTAAGAAGGAGGGATGGAAAAAAGGGTTGACCAAAGAGCTGCCCTCGCTTCCTTCCTTTTTTTCTCTTGTTTACTTTTATTTTTTAATTTTTAATTTTTTTATTTTATAATTAATTTTACATATCAGCCACGGATTCCCCTGTCCTCCCTCCTCCCCCCGCCCTCCAGGCCACCCCCCATTCCCATCTCCTCCAAGGTAAGGTCTGCCCTGTGGATTCAACTTGGCCTGGTAGATTCAGTCCAGCCAGGTCCAGTCCCCTCCTCCCTACACCAAGGCTGAGCAAAGTGTCTCAGCGTAGGCCCTAGGTTCCAGAAAGCCAGCTCATGCACCAAGGACAGGTCCCAGTCCCACTGCCTGGGGGCCTCCTAAATAATTCAGGCTAATCAACTGTCTCACTTATCCAGAGGGCCTGATCCAGTTCCATGGGGGCTCCTCAGCTATTGGTTCACAGTTCCACTAGTTTGGCTGCTTGTCTCTGTGCTTTTTCCAATCATGGTCTCAATATCTCATGCTCATATAATCCCTCCTCTCTCGCGCCGACTGGACTCCTGGAGCTCCACCCGGGGCTTGGCCGTGGATCTCTGCATCTGCTTCCTTCCAAAAGGAAGGAAGAATTATATCACTTCTCCACTTCCCTTTCCTCCCAGCAGTATCAGCGGGTATATTAACGTGGAAGGTGAAAATTCTGTGGGGCTCCACCCATAGACAATGTACCGCAGGAACCCAATGACTACTGGGAGGAGAATTATCCTCTCCCAGGGATGAGACCCTAATAGTGCAAAGCAGAACAGCCAGACCCCAAAGCATATGTCCTCTGATAATGCATGCACAAGAACTCTAAGATGTTCTTTGGACTAAAAAATAATCAAAACCCCTTTTCCTAAAGACTGCTGTTTGTCTATAACTCCTTTCTTTTAACAAAGCTAATAGGCCCTTTCTTCCCAGGAAGATCCGTTCTTTATGTTCTTCTCTGCTGCTCACATTAGCCCCTGATGGATACTCAATAATGCCATGCTGTGCTCACCATAAAAGTAAGCAGTAGTGATGACAGTGTCTCATTTAGTGAAGAAAGGAAGTTATCAGACAACCAAGTAGTCAAGAAAATTTACATTAAAACAAATTTCCATGAAATTAATAGGTGTTGTAATTTACTTGTAGAAAAAAGATGCATAATTCTAGTGATTGGGTTACATTTTTAACTATATACACATATGTATAAGGAGTTATAAGTTGAGAAAAATGTCTAGATAGAGATATAAATGTGGATATAGATATAAACAGCTTAGACACTTTTAGAATATAATTTGGAAAGTGACTGAGAAAGGAAGCATTTTGAAATATCCATAAGATTTGGCATTATTTATAGTAATATAAAGGTGAATTTCTTTCTTTAAGCTTTATTCATTTATTTATTTTACATCCTAGCCAAAATTTCCCCTCCTTCCTCTCCTCCCTTTCCTTCCCCACATTCCACCTCTGTTTCCACCCCCCACCCCCCAATTCACTCCTTCATTTCTATTTAGAAAAGGCAGGTCTCCCATGTGTATCAACAAAACATGGCAGATAATAGTGCAGTAATACTAAGCAGCCCTCTATGCATTATGATGGGCAAGGTGACTCAGTATAAGGACTAGGGTCCCACAAACCTGTAAAGAGTCAGAGATAGCCCCTATTCCTGCTGTTAGGAGTCCTACAGGAGGACCAAACTACACAACTGGAACATACAGGCAGAGTGCCTAGGTCAGTCCCATGCATGCACTCTGGTTGTTGGTTCAGTCTCTATGAGCCCCTATGAGGCCGGTTAATTGATTCTGAGTTTTCTTGTGGTAGCCTTGACCCCTCTCCCGCCTACAATCCTTCCTTCTCTTCTGCAGGATTCCCCAGACTCCGTTCCATGTTTGGCTGTGTGTCTGCATCTGTTTGCATTAGTTGCTAGATGACCCCTCTCTGATGACAATTGGGCTAGGCACAGGAGATGGCCAATTCAGGCTGCCTATATGATATTGTTAGGAGTCTAAGCTGGGGTCTTATTTGTAGATTCCTGGGAGATTCCCTTGTGCTGGGTCACACACCTGACCCCAAAGTGTGCCCCCTTTTCAGTATCTCTTTCAGTATTTCTCCCCAAATCTGATCACTCATGTTCCCATCCTCACTCCCCCTCTGACCACTCATGGAATCTCTTCCATTTTTCCCTTCCCAAGGAGATCTTGGTGTCACCTCCATGCACATTCCTTTTTACTTAGCCTTGCTGAGACTGTGCATTTAGCAATGTTATCCTTTATTTTACAGCAAATGACCAATTACAAGTGAGTACATATGTTTGTCTTTCTCAGTCTGGGTTAACTTACTCAGAATGATTTTTGTCTAGTTCCATCTGTATATATATATATATATATATATATATATATATATATATATATATATATATATATATATATATATATATAATTTTAATATATGTATGTGTCACATGAGTATGTTATTCACTTTATTAAGAAATTTTCTATTCATTTTACATACCAACCACAGATTTCCCTTTCCTCCCTCCTCCCCTCCAGCCCCCCCCCCCAATTCACCCCCCATTCCCACCTCCTCCAAGGCAAGGGAGTCAGCAGAGCCTGGTACATTCAGCTGAGGCAGGCCCAAGCCCCTCCTTCCTGCACCAAGGCTGCACAAGGTGTTCCACCATAGGTACTGGGCTCCAAAAAGCCCACTCATGCACCAGGGATGGATCCTGAACCCACTGCCTGGGGGCCTCCTAAACAGTTCAAGCTAAACAACTATCTTGCCTATCCAGAGGGCTTAGTCCAGTCCCATGGGGGCTTCACAGCTATTGGTCCACAGTTCATGCATTAACACTATTTTGGGTGGCCATCTCTGTACGTTTTCCCCTGTTGGCCTTGTTTTTAACAGATGAGTAATACTCCATTGTGTTTATGTACCACCTTTTCTTTATCCAGTCTTCAGTTTAGGAATAGATAGGTGATTTCCAAGTTCTGGCTATTACAAATAAAGCTGCTATGAACATAATTGAGCAAGTGTCCTTGTGGTATGATTGAATATCCTTTGGGTATATTCTCAAGAGTGGTGTAGCTGGGTCTTGTGGTAGGTTGATTTCCAGTTTTCTGAGAAACTGCCACACTGACTTTCAAGATGGCTCTACAAGTTTGCATTTCCTCCAGCAATGGAGGAATATTCTTGCTCCACATCCTAGATAGCATGAACTGTTGCTTGTGTTTTTGATCTTGCCCATTTTGACAAGTTTAAGATTCAGAGTTGTTTTGATTTGCATTTCCCTAATGGCTAAGAATGTTAAACATCTCCTTAAGTATTTCTTGGCCATTTGAAATTCTTCTGTTGAGAATTCTCTGTTTAAATCTGTGCCCCATTTCTAAATTGGACTATTTGGTTTGTTGATATCTAGCTTCTTGAGTTCTGTATCTTTTGAATATAAGCTCTGTATCTGATATGGGGTTATTGAAGATCTTTGCACATTCTCTAGGGTACTGCTTTGTCCTATCGATAGTGTCCTTTGCCTTACAAAAACTTTTCAGTTTCATGAGTCCCATTTATTAATTGTAGATCTTAGTGCCTGTACAATTGGTATTCTGTTTAGGAAGTCATCTCCTATGCCATGTTTTATTCTGATTATTTCCTACTTTCTCTCTTATCAGGTTCATGGTTTTATGTTAAGGTATTTGATCCACCTGGACTTGAGTTTTGTGCAGGGTGATAGATACGAATCTTTTTGCATTTTTCTATATGCTGACATCCAGTAAGTACAGCACCATTTGTTGAAGATGTTTTCTTTTTTTTATTGTATAATTTTGGCTTCTTTGTAAAAAACCAGGCGTTCATAGTTGTGTGGATTTATGTCTGGGTCTTCAATTTGGTTTCATTGATCCACTTGTTTGTTTTTATGCCATACCATGCAGTTTTTACTACTGTAACAATGTAGTAGAGCTTGAAATCAGAGATGGTGATACTTCCAGAAGTTCTTTTATTGTACAGGATTGTTTTAGCTATCCTGGGTTTTCTGTTTTTCAATATGAATTTGAGTATTGTTCTTTCAAGATCTGTAAAGAATTGTGTTGGTATTTTTAATGGGGATTGCATTGAATCTGTAGATTGCTTTTGATCAGATAGCCATTTTTACTATGTTAATCTTATAGATCCATGAGCATGGGGATCTTTCCATCCTCTGATATCTTCTTTAGTTTCTTTCTTTAAACACTTGATGTTCTTGTCAAACATGTTTTTCACTTGCTTGACTATAGTTACACCAAGATATTTGATATTATTTGAGGCTATTGCAAAGGGTGTTGATTTACTGATTTCTATCTCAGCCTGTTTGTTATTTGTATATAGGAGGGCTGGTAGTTTTTTTTTTTTTGAGTTAATCTTATATACAGCCACTTCACTAAAGGTGTTTATGAGCTGTAGGAGTTCTGTGGTAATGCTCTAGGGGTCGCTTATGTATACTATCATATCAACTGCAAATAATGATATTTTAACTTCTTCTTTTCCAATCAATATCCCCTTGATTTCGTTCAGTTGTCTTGTTGATTTAGCTGGAACTTCTAGCACTATATTGATTTGTTGTGGAGAGAGTGGACAACCTTGTCTTGTACCCGATTTTAGTAAAATTATTTTGAGTTTCTCTTCATTTAATTTGATGTTAGCAATTGGCTTGCTGTATATTGCTTTCCTTAGGTGTGTTCCTTGTATCCCTGATCTCTCCAAGACTTTTATAATGAAAGGGTGTTGAGTTTTTCATAAGATTTTTCAGCATCTAAGGAGATGATCATGTGGATTTTTTCTTTCAGTTTGTTTATGTGGTGGGTTACATTGACAGATTTTTATATCTTGAATCATCCCTGCATCTCTGGAATGAAACCTACTTGGTCATGGTGGATGGTCTTTTTGATGTATTCTTAAATTTGGTTTGCCAGTATTTTATTGAGTATTTTTGCACCAGTGTTCATGAGTGAAATTGGTTTGTAATTTTCTTTCTTCGTTGAATCTTTGTGTGGTTTGGATATCAGGGTGACTGTGGCCTCATAAAAATAATTTGGCAGTGTTTCTTCTATTTCTGCTTTGTGGAATAATTTGAAGATTATTGGTATTATTTCTTTAAAAGTCTGGTGGAATTCTGTGTTAAAACTGTCTGGCCCTGGACTTTTTTTTTTTTTTTTTTATAGTTGGGAGACTTTTAATGACAGCTTCTATCTTTTATTTCCTTAGGGATTATCAATCTATTTAAATTGTTTTTTTTTCATTTGATTTAACTTTGTTAAGTGGTATCTACCAACAAATTTGCCCATATCTTTTAGATTTTCCAATTTTGTGGAGTACAAGCTTTTGAAGTATGACCTAATGATTGATGTATTTCCTCAGAGTCTGTTGTTATGTCTCTCTTTTCATTTTTGATTTTGTTGATTTGAATATTCTCTGTCTTTCAGTTAGTTTTGATAAGGCTTTTTCTATTTTGTTGATTTTTCAAAGAACCAACTCTTTGTTTCATCGATTCTTTGTATTGTTTTCTTTGTTTCTATTTTATTGATTTCAGTCCTCAATTTGATTATTTCCTTCTGTCTACTCCTTTTAGGTGTATCTGCTTCTTTTGATCCTAGAGCTTTTATGTGTGCTGTTAAGTCACTAGTATGAGCTCTCTGCAAATTCTTCATGAAGGCACTTAGTGCTACAGAATTACCACTTATCACCTCTTACACGGTGTCCCATAAGTTTGGGTATGTTGCACATTCATTTCCAGTGAATTCTAGGAGGCTTTAACTTCTTTCCATTTCTTCCTTGACCCAGTGGTGACTCAGCAGAGAGTTGTTCAGTTTCTGTGAGTTTGTCGGCTTTCTGTTGTTGTCAAAATTCATCTTTAATCCATGGTGGTCTGCTAAGATACAGGCAGTTATTTCAATTTCTTTGTATCTGTTGAGATTTGCTTTGTGACCAAGTATATGGTCAGTTTTGGAGAAGGTTCCATGCAGTGCTGAGAAGGTATATCCTTTTGTGTTTTGCTGAAAAGTTCTATAGATATCTGTTAGATTCATTTGAGTCAGAGCATATGTTAGTTCCATAATTTCTCTGTTTAGTTTCTATCTGGATGACTTGTCCATTAGTAAGAGTAGTGTGTTGAAGTCTCCCACTATTATTATGTGTGTTTCTATGTGTATGATTTAAGCTTTAGAAATGTTTCTTTTATAAATGTGGGTACCCTTACATTTGAGGCATAAATGTTCAGAATGAGATATCATCTTGTTGGATTTTTCCTTTGATGAATGTGAAATGTTTTTCTCCCTCTCTTGATTAATTTTGGTTGGAAGTCTATTTTGTTACATATTAGGTTTGCTACACCAGCTTGCTTCTTAGGTCCATTTGATCAGAAAATCCTTTTCCAGCCTTTTACTCTGAGGCAATGTCTATCTCTGATGTTGAAGTATGTTTGTTGTATGTAGTAGAATGATGGATCCTGTTTTCATATCTAATCTGTTAGTCTTTGTCTTTTCATTGGTGAATTGAGTCCATTAATATTGAGGGATATTAATGGCCAATAACTGTTAATTCTTTTTATTTTATTGCTGTTGGTGGTAGTTTTTTTTTTTTTTTGGTGTGTGTGTGTGTGTGTGTGTGTGTGTGTGTGTGTGTGTGTGTGTGTGTTTTCCTTTTTTGTATTTTACTGGTGTGAGATTATCTATTTCCTGTGCTTTTGTGGGTGTAGGTAACTTCTTGGGGCTGGAGTTTTCATTCTAGTACTAGGAAGTAGGGCTGGGTTTGTGGATAGATATTGATTAAATTTGACTTTATCATGAAATATCTTGTTTTCTCCATCTATGGTGATGGAAAGTTTTACTGGGTATAGTAGTCTGGGCTGGTATCTGTGGTCTCTTCGAGTCTGCAACATCAATCCAGGTACTTCTGGATTTTAGGGTCTCTGTTGAGAATTCAGGTGTGATTCTAATAGGTCTGCCTTTATATGCTCCTTGGCCTTTTTCCCTTGTCACTTTTACTATTATTTCTTTCTTTCTTTCTTTTTTCTTTTGGTTTTTTGAGACAGGGTTTCTCTGTGTTGTTTTGCACCTTTCCTGAAACTCACTCTGTAGTCCAGGCTGGCCTCGAACTCACAGAGATCCGACTGCCTCTGCCTCCCAAGTGCTGGGATTAAAGGCGTGCACCACCACTACCCTACTTATTTCTTTGTTCTGGGTGTTTAGTCTTTTCTGATCCCATCTATTTGTTGTTCTGTAAGCTTTTGTATCTTTATAGGAATGTTCTTATTTAGGTTGGGAAAATTTTCTTCTATGATTTTATTAAATATATTCTCTGGCTTTTGAGCTGAGTTTCTTCTTCTTCTTCTATTCCTATTATTCTTCAATTTGATCTTTTCATAGTGTTCCAGATTTCCTGGATGTTTTGTGTTAGGAATTGTTTTTTTTTAGATTTAACATTTCTTTTACTGATAAATCTATTTTCTCTATCATGTCTTCAATGCCTGAGATTCTCTTGTCCATCTCTTGTAATCTGTAGAGGATGCTTGTATCTATAATTCTTGTTCGCTTACCCAAAATTTCCATTTCCAGGATTCCCTTCATTTGTGTTTTCTTTATTGCTCCTATTTCCATTTTCTGCCCTTGAACATTTATCTGTTTGTTTATTTTTTCTTGGCTTTCCTTTAGGGATTTATTAATTTCTTCCAATTTTTTGGCTTTTCCTCAATTTCTTTAAGGGATTTGTTCATAACCTCATTAAAGACCTCTATCATCTTCATAAAGTAATATTTAATGTTGTTTTCTTGTACTTCATTTCTGTTGGATTGTTCAGTTCTTACTGTTGTAGAATAGCTGGGCTCTGGTGATGCCACATTGCCTTTTCTGTTATTGATTGTTTTCTTACACTGGCATTTAAACATTTGGATTTGGAATGATTTTAGATAGATCTAGGTGTTGATTTCTGTGTTTGTTTTTGTTAGATGTGTGTTTTGTTCTTTGATTTCTCTTTCCTCTGGTTTTATGGCCTAAAGGGCCAAGAGTTCTGGTGACTAATGTGTCTTCAGGTCCAGTGGTGTGTCCTGTTTTGGGTTTTGGGGCCTAGGGGTTCCTAGATCTGGCCTGGTCTCTGGTAAAGCTGAAGGCTTCTTTCAAAATTGTAGAGTTAAAACATTTCCTTTTTATTTAGACAACAAGGGGCAATGCTGTGGGATATTTGTACATTGTGTGAAGATGTATTTGTTGTGATTGGTATATAAAAAGCTGAACAGACAGTAGCTGGGCAGAAGTTATAGGCAGGATTTCCCCGGGAAAGAGAAATTAAGATGAGGAGAATTTAGGTGCATGGAGACACCAGGGGACATGGAGAAGAAACAGGATGTGCGAGATGAAAGAGAGGTAATGCCATGTGGAAAACATACATTAATATACATGGCTTGATTTAAGTTAAAGAGCTAGTTAGGAACAAGCCTAAACTAAAGGCTGAGCCTCATAATTAATAGCAAGTCTCACCGTTGTTATTTGTGAGCTGGAGGTGCAAAGAAAATCTGACTACAGTAGACCAGGATATGGAGCCCAGGGGAGAGGATGCAGACTGGGGTCCCTAGATCTGGTTTTGCTTGTGGGGTCCCTAGAACCAGCCTGTGATCCAATAAAGCTGAAATCTTCTGAAGTTGTAGACCTGAGATCCCTAGATCCAGCCTGGTCACTGGTAAAGCAGAAGTCTTCTTCTCAACTTGTAGACCAAGATAGGGAGCCAGAGGAGGGGGGGTGGTGGCGGGAGGGTGTGGAAGTAGGCATATAATTTGGGGTGGTTGGGCAGGCTTTAAAGGGGTTTTGTGGGCAGTCGACAGTGTCTTTCTTACCTGGGGTCCCTAGATCCTGCCTCGCCTCTGGTAAAGCCAAAGACTTCTTCTGAAGTAGTAGGCCGGGATATGGGGCTCAGGAAAGGAGAACATTGTTTGGGATTGTTCAACAGGTTTAAAAGGGTTTAGTGGGTAGGTGATGGGCAGTGTCTTCCCTGGAGTCCTTAGGACCTCTGGTTTCTGTTAAAACTGCCAGCTTCAGGAGCCATGGGCCCTACTGTGGAGCTTGGGGGTGGGGATGGGTGGCGTGGTACAGTTAGGGGTTGCTGGGAGGGGTTTAAGGAGTGTTAGAGGGTAGTGGGTGGTATCTCACCTAGGGTCCCTAGATCCAGCCTGGCCTCTGGTAAAGTGGAAATCTTTTTCCTAAATTGTAGACCAGGATTTGGAGCCTGGGGTGGGGGGTGGAGGCAGTATATGCAGTCTGGGATTGTTGAGCAGGCTTCAGGAGGTTTGTGGGCAGTGAGAAGTGGATGTTATCTTACCTGGAGTTCCTAGGACCAGCCTGGCCTCCTGTAAGGCTGCCTGGGCTGTGGGCCCTAGTATGGAGCCCAGGGGAGGGGATCATAAACGTGAATTTCTAATGAAATTTTATTCATGTTTATTTTGAAAAGATAAACTTTTCAACCAGTTTCATGACTATGTGTCTCTTTGTAAGTTCTTGCATATTTGGTACTCAGGTTACTGCAACAGAATTTACATAATAATTTTAGAGTTCTTCATTCATGGTTCATTAGATTTGCACTTTCTGCTTTAAACACTAATGAAAGTGCTTTACATATAGTGGTTATGATAGGCATTCCATAGACTATATTAGTGAACTCTAAATAAATAAAAACTTTATGAAAAAAAGTGGAAGGACTTTCTATTGTTCTCTTCTGACTTACTTTGAACAGTAAATTATAACAATATACTACCAGAACTAAAAGTAGTCTTATTCTAGTGTACTTGAATTTAGTAGGAAATAATAATTCTTTACAGCTCTGTTAAAATGAATTCAAACATTAAAATGTCAATAATGCACTTTTTATATCAGAAGTAAGGTTTCTGATATGACACCACAGTGCTTAATGTTTTTATAGTGTGATTTTCTGCTATCTTTTGGAAGAAGATGCTTGATGCATAACTTCATAACTTGGAGCTACCTCTCTTCATTCTTTTTTTCTGAAATTTCTATATCCTCATCTGTATAAGCTAATGTAAACCCCATGCCTTTTCAATGATAATCTTAATCCCCCTTGGGCTACCATTATATTAAGTCTAGACAAATGTCCTTATCACATAATTTATTTGGAATTTTTAAGGAGATCCTAGTACATCCACTCATTTCTTGAGTCTCTGAGTATATGGTTGATATTGGCTGAAAATTGGCTTTCTGTTTTCTTTGTAAGTCAAACCAAGACAGAAGAAAGCAAGAATTACTCCTCCAGCCTTTGTTTCAGTTCTTCTGAAGCCATGCACACCCAGATTTAGATGATTTAACTTCACAGACTTAGATGATTTAATACACCGATTTAGATGATTTAAGTACACAGATTTGGCTCTTTAGAATGCATGATAAACCAGTACTCCCTATGTAATGCTCTTTTCTGAAAGGAAATGGACAGGGAGTGGATCTGGGGCAGAGAGGAGGTAGGGTGGGAGCCTGGGAGGTGCAGAAGGAGGGGACACTGTGGTGGGGATGTATTGTACGAGAGAAGAATCTATTCCCAATAATAATAAAAAAAATAAAAAATAAAAGCAATCAATCTATTCCCAATAAAAATAAAAAGTGATATATTATCTCCATTATGAAGTCAGAAGTCCAAAGCCAAAGTGTAGGTACAGTTCACTGTTCCTTCTCCAAGTTGAACATTTCCTCCTTTTTGCCTCCTACACATTCTACTGGTTCATATGTATTATGCTCAGTGAGTCACTGTTGAATAAATTACAGATTGACTTGGTTTATGAAATCATTCCATGATCTTTGTTAAATGATTCAGTAGAATCTGTAGGAGTTGCATGAACTTAGCACAAACAAAAACGCTTTTGATGTATTAAATGAATCATCCATATACTTTCAGTTAGTTTTCTACATCATGGTGAAATATCTTATGAGAACAGAACAGACAAAATAAAGAAAAATGATTGGAATGTCACTCTTGGCAAGCTGTACAGCTGAAGCTGCCTTTCCCCACCAATGACTTTCATTTCTTATTAATGTGACTCCTAATATGTTTCTATTTCCCTGAACATTCCCAAGTAAAGTTACAACTAATGTTTGAAATGGTTGAAATGAATAATATTTTTTACTGGTTTTAAATGTTAGTTGATACTAAACTGTTTCCACTTAAACTTCTTATTTTGATAAGAAAAAAATGATTCAGAATTAGAAGTTTTCAATATTTTTATTTTGGGTTCAAAATATATGTCTTAGTTCTTTATTATTACTATTATTTTATAATTTGATTTAATTTTACATATCAGCCATGAATTCCCTTGTCCTCCCCGCTCCTGCCTCCCTCTTCCCCCCAGCCTATCCCCCATTCCCATCTCCTCCAGGGCAAAGACTTCCCTGGGGATTCAGCTCAACCTGGTAGATTCAGTCCAGGCAGGTCCAGACCCCTCTTCCCAGGCTGAGCAAAGTGTCGCTGCATAAGCCCCAGGTTCCAAACAGCCAGCTCATGCACTAAGCACAGGTCCCGGTCCCATTGCCTGGGTACCTCCAAAACAGTTCAAGCTAATCAACTGTGTCACTTATCCAGAGGGCCTGTTCCAGTTGGGGGCTCCTCAGCTATTGATTCATAGTACACATGTTTCCATTAGTTTGGCTATTTGTCCCTGTGCTTTTTCCAATCTTGGTTTCAACAATTCTTGCTCATACAAACCCTCCTCTTTCTTGCCAATTGGACTCTGGGAGCTCCACTTGGGGCCTGGCTGGGGAATCTTTGCATCAGCTTCCCTCAGTCATTGGATGAGATTTCTAGAGTTAGGGTGTTTGGCCATCCTATCTCCAGAGTAGGTCAGTTCCGGCTTTCTCTCCACCATTGCCAGTAGTCTATTGTGGAGGTATCTTTATGGATTTCTGGCGACCTCTCTAGCACTTTACTTCTTCCTATTCTCATGTGGTCTTCATTTATCATAGTCTCTTATTCCTTGCTCTCACTCTCTGTTCTTGATCCAGCTGGGATCTCCCGCTCCCCTAAGCTCTCTTTCACTCGAAACTTGCCCTTCATTACCCCCACTCATGTCCAGGTTGTTCATGTAGATCTCATCCATTTCTCTGTCATTGGGTGATCTCCATGTCTTTCTTAAGGTCCTGTTTTCTAGGTAGCCTCCCTGGAGTTGTGAGTAGCAGTCTAGTCATCTTTGTTTTACATCTAGTCCCTTCCTATGAGTGAGTACATACCATGTTTGTTTTTCTGAGTCTGGGTTACCTCACTCAGGATGATTTTTTCTAGATCCATCCATTTGCCTGCAAACCTTATGATGTCATTTTTTTTCTCTGCTGAGTAGTATTCCATTGTGTATATGTACCACATTTTATTTAACCATTCTTCAGTTGAAGGGCATCTAGGTTGTTTCCAGGTTCTGGCTATTACAAACAATGCTGATATGAACATAGCTGAGCAAGCACTCTTGTGGTATGATTGAGCATTCCTTGGGTATATGCCCAAGAGTGGTATAGTTGGGTCTTGGGGGAGTTTGATTCCCAATTTTCTAAAAAAGCACCATATTGTTTTCCAAAGTGGCTGTACAAGCTTGCATTCCCACCAGCAGTGGAGGAGAGTTCCCCTTGCTCCACATCCTCTCCAGCATAAAGTGTTTTTTATCTTAGCCATTCTGACAGGTGTAAGGTGGTATCTCAGAATCATTTTGATTTGCATTTCCCTGATGATTAGGGATGTTGAGCAATTCCTTAAATGTCTTTCAGCCAATTGAGTTTCCTCTGTTGAAAATTCTCTGTTTAGTTCTAAAGCCCATTTCTTAATTGGACCGTTGGTTGTTTTGATATCTAATTTCTTGAGTTCCTTATATACTCTGGATATCAGCCCTCTGTCAGATGTGGGGTTGATGAAGACCTTTTCCCATTCTGTAGGCTGTCGCTTTGTCTTGTTGACCATGTCCTTTGCTCTACAAAAGCTTCTCAGTTTCAAAAGCTCCCATTGATTGATTGTTTCTCTCAGTGTCTGTGCTACTGGTGTTATATTTAGGAAGTGATCTACTATGCCAATGCATTCAAGACTACTTCCTACTTTCTCTTCTATCAGGTTCTGAGTAACTGGATTTATGTTGAGGTTTTTTTTTTTTTTTTTTTTTTTGGATAATACAGCCATGAATTTATGAGGATGTGATTTGTTACCACAATCAAAAATACAGAGTGGTTTTTTTTTTTTGTTTTTTTTGTTTTTTTTTTTTTTTTTTTTTTTCAAGACAGGGTTTCTCTGTGTAGCTTTGCACCTTTCCTGGAACTTACCTGGAAGCCCAGACTGGCCTCGAACTCACAGAGATCTGCCTGGCTCTGCCTCCTAAGTGCTGGAATTAAAGGCGTGCGCCACCACTGCCTGGCCACGTATTATCTTTTAATGACTCAAGGCCCTGTGTACTCACAGCACAAATAAACCAGGCACTGTCTGAACTTAAGTTTTGTGCATGGTGACAGATATTAATCTATTTACAGCCTTCTACATGTTGACATCCAGTTATGCCAGCACCATTTGTTAAAGATGCTTTCTGTTTTCAATGTGTGTTAATATGGACAAGTAATCTTTAACCATCACATTATTTGAACATAGAGTTGGGAAATAATTTTATTTTTTCCTGCTATCTCACATAACACATTAGTAAGTATTAAGATTAAATTGTTCCTAAAGATTAAAATAAAGTATCTGTTTTCTAGAGAATGTTAAGTGATTGATGATAGGAAAAGATTTCATGACAAAATTTATTTTTTGTTTACTATTTCTATTATATAATTCTAAATTATCTATGGAATTTATATTTTAAAATTTATTGTTTGGTAAGTTTGTCATGATGCCATTTTTTGGCCATCTGACATTCCTGAGATGATTTTTACCTATGCTTTTTGTGGTGTTATAGTTTGAATCTGAAATGTCCTCCAAAGACCATGAGACAAAGTGTTTGTTCACCACTGCACAAGGGTGCTAGGAGGTGATGCAACCTTTCCAAGGTGAGCCCTAGTGGGAGGAAACATGTTACTGTGGGTCCCAGGCTATATTCCTGTACTTTTCCTGTCTGTTTCTTACTCTGCTTCTGTCTACCCACCCCACCCCCCACTTTGAATGTTTCTCTCTGTCATTTGTCTGTCTGTCTGTCTCCTCTCACTCTTCCCTGGCATAAGTGAAGCAAATAAGCTCTTCTACCACACACTCCAGATCTGCCTCACCACAGTCCTAAAGAGAATGAAGTCAGTTGGGAATGAAATGGAAATTGAGTATAAATCAAATTTTCTTTCTTTCAAATTGCTTCTCTTGTGTATTTTGTCACATCCAAAGCAGTTTACACAAATTGTACATAATACATGGTGCAAACAGGCCATAACTTTCGGTACTTTAGCATTTAAAAAACACATAACTAATAAATCTGGGGTGAAATGTGACAACATATGCTGTGGATATGGGTATATGTAAATAAACACTGATTGGCCAATAGCCAGACAGGAAGTATAGGTGGGACTAACAGAGAGGAGAACTGAGGAAGGAGGAAGGAAAGGGGAGAGTGCCTGGAGCTGCTGCCAGGACAAGGAAGATGTAAAGTACTGGTAAGCCACAAGCCACATGGCAAAGCAAAGATTAATAGAAATGGGCTAAATATAAGAGTAAGAGCTAGACAATGATAGGCCTGAGCTAATGGCCAAGCAGTTTAAATAATGTAAGAGTCTGTGTGTTTATTTTATAAGTGGGCTCTGGGACTGGCAGGACTTGGCAACAGGAGCTGGAGAGAAATTCTCCAGCAACAAACATAACTTATGTATTTCACACCTACTCTAAAATGTCATTGAATTTGCTAGAAAAATAGCAAAAATTGGGTTATTTTTTTCTTAGAGAAAAATTTAAGTTCTATGCACATTAAACATTATAGTCAAGTATGATTTCCCTCCTGTTGAGTGAATTTAGAATACAGACAAGAAAATAGCCACACTTATGTGAACAGGGGAAAGTCTACAAGGTATCAACCCTACACAAAGAACTATAGGCAACTAAGAAATGTTGAAGGAAGGAGAAATTATGTATATATTGGGGCGTTAACAACAATCAATGGTGAAAGAGGCCACAAGTGTGAAAGATAGTAAGGAGGTGAGTGTGGGAGTCTTTGGAGGGAGGAAAAGGAAGGGGGAATGATGTAATTATAGTCTAAAAGAAAAAATTCAAAAACCTATAGCCAAAAGTTTCTGCTTTTGCTTTAGTTCACAAGTCTGTTTACAGGTTCCTTATTAGTTGTGACAGAGTTGTTAATAGTTTGGTATTTTAATAACAAACTTGGATAATTCTTATAGAATATACTCTTCAGGATGCATTGAGTAAACATTTTTTCTTATATAATCGGCAAGTGTTGTTTACTCTGATGGAATATCACTGTAGATTAAATCATGTGAAGGCTGTATTCTTGCTGAATTATGTTTTTAAGCACTAAATATTCTTTCAACCATACCTCATTAATCATTCAATTAGTTTATGAGACACTCTGCTATCTCCTTTCCCAGTCACTGTGCAATTAAAGGGGGCTTTAACTGATGACAGAAAACATGTAAGTTCAACTATAAATGAAGCCAGCTAAGAAGAGACAAGAATAAATAATTGATTATATAACTATTTATTATAAATAAATATTAGTATTTATATATACTTTTGATATATATATAGATATCAAAAACATTCCAGAGAATTGACATGAAAATAAAGTAAATTAGTTGCTAATATATCTGTTTTGAGGTTTTGAAAAATGGAAACACAAAATATTTTGTACTGGCAATTTAGTTAAAAAAAGAAATCTGGGAATAATTTTCTGTATTATCAGAATTTAATTGATTGGCATTGGTAATAACTAATGAATTTAAAATTTAAAATCTGAGAGTCAATAGAATTACTCATTTAAATAAAAGTCAAGTTCTTTCTCTGTTGGATTTGAAAATCATTATTGCTATTGAAAAAAAACTTGTGGAATATTTTATTAAGGTTAAATACTGTATAATTTTAGGAAATATTTGTGTTTTGGAAATTTTAATTTTTGTTATCTTTAATTATGTGTGTGTGTGAGTGTGTGTGTAATGAATATAATTGCAGTTGTGTTCAGAGTTGTGTTCAGAAACTTAAAAGGTATTGGATCACTGGAATTGGATCATGGAGCTGATTTACAGTCTGTTGTGAACCTGTTAAAGTAAGGACTAAGAACAAAGTTGGATCCTCTGTAAGGTCGTCAGTACATGCTCAACCATTGAGACAACTTTCCAGGTCCTATAAAAAATTCTTTAAAGGCTAATGTCTTATTTTATGGGAGGATTTTATATTGATGAAGTCCTAGCAAATCTGTTGTTAAATAATTTGCCATTTAATAATCCACACACATTTCAAAATTATTTAAAATACTTAAGTCTCATCTAGCAGATACATGAGTGAGTAATGGGTGCTTTCCACCAAACCAGTCTACCCGAGTTTAATCACCAGGATCCAAAAGGCAGAGTAGGGGACAAACTCTCACAACTTATTCTCAGTTCTCCACACATGAGCTGTACAATGCCTCCCCATCATTCCAGCAATGCACACAAATAAGTAAATGAAAATAAGAAGTGTAAAATTGAATGCTCCATCACACAGTGTTGTGTAAATATTATTACAAGCTAAAATAATGTAAACAAAGTGTTGCTGGCACATGTCATATTGTATTCTAAATGTATACTCTAAATTATACTCTAAAATTAAGATGTACTTCCCACAAAGCTCTAAATCAAAATACATTTAACATATAGGAAACTTTTTATGATAAGATCAAATGTTATGAAAACCTAAGGAATATCAGAATGATGTTTATTCAACTTTTAAATCTATACAACAAAAGATACAAAGGGAAGCATGAGAAAATAAACAGGTGAAACAAAAATTAGAATTAAAAACTGCCAAATGTTTTGTCTCTCTTAGTAAAGAACTGGGTTCCAACTAGGTCACTGAAGCAGTACAGGTGAACAAAGACTTGTTCGGTGTAACAATTATTTAAGGAAGTACATTGCTTGATTCAGATAAAGTCACCTTTTTCTTGACTTTTTCCTGCTAGGTCAAACAAAAAGAAAATCACATAATAATCATCCAATCATCTTTCTGTTAAATATGTCATTGATTACTGTAATCGAGCACAGGAGAGGATGACACCTGATTGGAAGTCAAGAGCAAAGCAGACAAGAAAAACAATTTCCTAGAATAGGAAACTCTTGAACTTCTGAGTGATACAAATGCATGTAAATATAGGCTCTGTGCTGATTGAGTCAACAATATTCAGAATTTCTACAAGAAGACTAAATTCATTTAAAAAGCATATGAAATTCTTCAATCAAAATTATAAAGTATTAGTAGAAATTAAATGGCCAGAGGATATGTTAGGAGTGTATTAGGCACTGCTGAAAATAAACAGAATACTGAATTTTAAGATAATTCAGACCCAGTGTTGATATTGTGGAACAGAAGAGAAAAATCTCATGCAAAGAAGAAGCAGTCCTCCATGCCGGAGATGATGTACAATACATGTAATACAAAGGACATTTTGGGTGGGTTAAGGTCCTATGACTTTAAAATATGCTACAAAGAACAAAGATATGATTGAAAAACTTGAGTCATACTGTCTTATACACAATTCAAATGTTGCAACTAATATGCAGGACACTACCAGTGATTAAGTTAATTAGAAACAGAAATTACCATTCAATGTAACCAGATCATCTAAATTTAATTTTCAGATTTTTTACTCTCCCAACAGAATGACTTAACACACACACACACACACACACACACACACACACACACACACACACCACAAGTTTACACACATACACACACCTTTTTATGTGTGAATAAAATAGTGTCTAGTATCTAAACTGTTATTTCACGTTCCTCATTGGAAAACCATTAGCTTAAGGATGACCCCCATTTTATACTGAAGCTTTTGAATTCCTTTTTCAAAGCATAGATTCTGCTTCTTTATTCTTCCTTAATCCAAAATTAATCTGGTTAGAGCCTGTTATAAATGAAGACCATCCATGAATACTGTAAGACTGCTAATGTTCCTACTGTCAATAATTTTGTTGGATGCCCTCCTTTCCTGGGCTTCCTCTAGGATCATTTTTTCTTGCAATAGCATTTTAATCACTATTAAAATGATGATCAACAAAACTCACTTTCTGGAATGCAGAAAATTTTCAAAATACTGTAATTATTTTATTATCATTCATCAGTATATTCATATTATTTATCAGCTGAATTACAAACCTGTATTGTTCACAATTATCACATCTTAGGATGTATTAGATTCTCTGAAACATTTTAAAATTCACATTCATTTTAATTGCTTTTTTATAAGTTTGTATCAACTTGTAACTATCTTACGTTCCAATGCATTTTCTCATCTTGAGTATCAGGGTGTGCATAATACAGGTTTCCTGGGGAAAAATAAAATTCTTCATTACTGGTTTTTCTGACAAAGCTATTAGACTAATATTTTTATACTGTATGTTAATTAGCATTACAAAATATTTTATCATTTTCCAATAAAAGTAACATTTTTGTATTACTATCAGGAATGACTTGTTAATTCTAACACACAGTATCCATGTTGTGTGCATACTTATCTGGAATATAGAAACATACAGAAGTCACACAAAACACACAGTGGCTGAAAAGCTGACTGAAGGTCAAATCATTAAGTTCTTATCTTGTCTTTCACTGACATCATTTTGAATCCAAAGATATCAGTGGTGTCTTAGTTTGCTTTCTGTTACTATAATAAAGGCCATGACCCAAAACAAAACAACTTGGAGAGGGAAGGACTTCATCATACAGCTTGCTTATCATTGAGTGAAGTTAGGGAAGGAAGTCAAGGCAGGAACATCGACACAGGAACTGAAGCAGATGGCATGGATGAATAATGTTCATTTGTTTTCTCATCGTTGTTGAGCATCTTTCTTATACAATCTAGGACCACCTGACCTGAGGTGGCACCAGCCACAGTGTGATACACCTTCCCACATCTATTATTAATCAAGAAGATGCTTTCCACATTAGTCTATGGAAATTTGATACAAACATTTTCTCAACTGGGGTCCCTCTTCCCTGATAACTTTATAGCTTGTTTCACATTAACAAAGGATAGGAAAAGGATAATTGTTCCCTTTTCAACTTGACACGCTAATGTATTTACTTTTAAACCACAACCTGTTTTGTTTATCCCCAACATATCAAATCAATATCAATATTGCAATATAAAACTTAGTAATAAACACGACAGGGTACAAAAACAGATCCAAATGAACAGAAAAGTAAAGATAGAAATTTAAACGTGGACTACTTGTTTCCCTAGAAACAGTAAGTTCCACCGAATTTAGAGTGACATACCATAATTGAATTTACCAGAGTTTTTCCATAGATGCATGGATTTGATATGGCTATTTAAGACACAACAACATAATTTTCTAAACAGTGTTACCTATGACTTCTGTATGCAATAACTTATATTAGAAAGTAAGAGCTACTTTAGGACTTGTCGATATGTAACAAACAAACAGTTGTTCTTGATTATTTCATTCAATCCTAAGTGTGCTTTCTCTCTCCTTACATAATAAATCATTCTTAGAATCCTATTAGGTTAGAAAGTAATGTCCTTCCAAATACTATAGAATTTTTTCCAGACATGTTCAGTATTTCAGAACTGTATCATCACCAGACATTTGATTTCTTGATTTTCAATCAATTAGCTACCATAGATTATATTTAGTGCAATATTACATTTGTAATATTGTTCACTTTTGAAAAATATCTTGAACATTTGATATTGGTGTTGGAACATTCTCAAAAGAATGATCCATAGTGAACAATGCTTTGGGAAACTGTGAGAGAGGCTTCAGAAAAATAATAAAAAAAAAAAAGACAGAGGCTTTTTACCTCATGTGTATTTTGTTCCCTGGATTGTTCTTAGATGTGATTTCATTCCTCATGCAACAAATATTTGCATTCAATTTATAAGACATGTTGATTCTTTTTTTTTTTTTTTTTTTTTTTTTTTGGTTTTTCGAGACAGGGTTTCTCTGTGTAGCTTTGCGCCTTTCCTGGAACTCACTTGGTAGCCCAGGCTGGCCTCGAACTCACGGAGATCCGCCTGGCTCTGCCTCCCGAGTGCTGGGATTAAAGGCGTGCGCCACCACCGCCCAGCAACATGTTGATTCTTGTTGGATGTCAGAACATAGCCTTAGAACCCAATCTGGAAAGGGTATGCTGAGTGCTGTTCTCAGTGTACTCTGAATATGGATATAGCCTTCTGCCTTAAACTTTCCTGATTTTCCAGATATAATCTATAGTATATGCCAGGCATTGTGTTTAAATTGGTCTGTCCTGAGAAAATTCTGGGAAGGGGATGCTCTCTCAATATTTAGTATGTGCTTACTGGTATTTATTTATATGTTTTTCTTATCATGTCCCTTTTTATCACATTTTTCTGAACTCAAACAACCTTCCTTGGATCATTGTTTTCTTTTACATTTATGTACAAACATACACTGAAACTGAAGTAAGATTGTCTACAGCATTAGACTATAGCCTACTCTATTCATTCAGGTCCTCACATCCCAGGTCACAGAGACACAGATCTGCATAGGTAGATTAAAGTTGACAACTGGAGATCCACAAACCTTTCATAACACTCATTCTATCTCTAAAGACAACTTAATCTCGATGTAATGAAAGTGTTCACTTAAAAGTAATTTTCCTACTTCTAGAAGGGAGATGTCTACATTGTCCCTTTGCAGAATCAAACCCATGGTTAACATCCCTTAAGCTGTCAAGATTGCATTTCAATTGTTTTTAGATGAATTCTATGCCAATTTACATTTGACTCAACAATATGATCCTATTAATCTGTGGCATACTGGGTTGGCAGCCTCATTCTTCCCTCTATCACATCTAGACAGCTGCATTATCTTGATTTATGGCTTTAGAATGACAGTGGCTCCAGAGCATCTTACACTTTGTCCCACTAAATTGACTTTGCCTCATCATCAGAGTGATGCACAATACATTGCATCCTCAAACTCAAGTAAAATTTTTAGAAGATGCTTAGAAATGGGATCTTAGTATTGTGGCTATGCAGTGAGAACTAGATGCCATATGCAATTCATATTTGAATTCTCATCTTCCTGTTGTTTTACCTCTGTTTTCAAGACATTCAACTGGATGAGGAAGTAAAATATGCAGGGTGCTTAAACTGACAAATAGTACTCTGTTCCAAATCCTATTTGTATTCATAGTATTGTTCTAGACAGGGTGAAGGGATTGTCATGAAAAGTAGTTCATACCCAACAGCAGTGGTGATAAAGTTTCACAGTAATCCATGAATATAATGCATGTAACTGCTCCCTAAGAATAGCCATTTTTTTTCTTTTGACTTTTAGTAGTGGATTACTCAGGCAGTTATAAGTATGAAGGCAATGAAATGTGTATGAATCGAGAAGTACCTAATTTCAAAAAAGGATAACCTGCCAGTTTCCAGACTTATTGTGGTTCCTTTGTAGACTTACAACATGAAACAAATGTAAATCCGAATAATTACATTTATTCTGTGATGTTTATCATACTTCAGTGATCAGTGATCATTACTTTTCTGTTTTGGTCAGAAGGTTTACACAGAGGAGTTATGGAATATCAGCAATTTCCTTCAGCAAAGCAGTGATTTCTTTTTGTCTTTCTGCTATTCTCTTAATTTTAGTATTTACTATTAAGTAGATCTAGGAAGATCTCACTTTACATGTTCAAATGAAACCAGAAAAAAAGTGACTTATTTATTCATGTACATAAAATTATAGTTTGCATTAATTGCATTTGAGTTGAATCTAATACAACATGGTAATTTTTGAGCAATGTAAATGTGCATGTTTTATGGGAAAAGCTGATATTCCCTTAGTTTCCTGAATGAGAAGACTGGATAGTCCATGATACAGATTCCTAACTCAGCCATGACCTGTACAGAGCATGAGTAATACAATTTTTTTTCTGTTACATGCTTTTGGGATTTTACAACCAATTGTTACTTTATTGGCTATGATTAATGTGGTATAATAAACTTCTGATAAATTTCAATGAGTTGGAACATCAAAAGATCACATTTCATGTGAACTAATAATTTTCTCCAGATATTCTAATAATTTAATTACCTTCTTAAGTTAAAGTGTTACTAAATTCTCTGTTACTATTATCACATATCATCACAAATCCAGCAGCTTTGGTAGTTAAGAGAGCTTGTTACTATTTATTCCAGAAGACAAAATTCAATCCCTAAAACATGTGAGGTGGCCCACAACCTCCTATGAGTACAGCTCTAGGAATTCTACTGCTTTCTCCTGGACTCCCCTGGCACCAGCACAGAATTGCACACACACACACACACACACACACACACACACACACACACACACACATATTTATACACATACACACACATAAAATGTAAAAGTTAATATAAACAAACCAAAACAATAATCCACTTATTTGCAAACCAGAAGTCCAATAGAGATCTCACTGGATGAAAATAAATGTATTAGCAGGTTGCTTTCAGTAAATGAGACTTAGAAAAATTTCATTTGCATTTTTCAGATTCTACTATTGATCTTTTTCTTCATTTCTCTCTAATCAGACTGTCACCATATATAACCAGAGACTTTTCTCTGTCCTGCCCCATCCCATAGCCACTTTTAAATAATCACCCAAAGGCTTTTACTAACTATAAGTGGTTGGCCAATGACTCAGGCTTATTACTAACTAGCTCTTACATTTAAATTAACCTATTTCTATTAGTATATGTATCACTACGTGGCCTGTGGCTTACCAGTTAATATAAGCCTCTGAGTCAATTATTTGGGAAGCAGCTGCTGGGTACTTGGGAGCTGCTGGTGGAACAGAAACTTCTACCTACGTTTCTCCATCTTCAAAGCTGGCCACATCAGACTGAGAACTTTATGTTGCTATCTGATTGTTTTCGTCTAACTCAGGACAACCTCCCAACCTCGGGTGTTAACTTACCACATCTATAAAGTTGCTTCTGCTAGGAGTGCCACACACTAATGGGTCTCCGGGATTAGGGTGTAAATTTTCAGAGGTATTATTTTGTCTACCACAATACTACTGTCCCAGATTTTAACCTCACATTAGTTCAATGAGTGATTTTTCAATACTGCCAAAAATTACCCACAGAATAACAATAAAAATAAGTAAACAAACAAACAAAAAGTAAATAATGTGATCTGAGTTTTAAGAGGAAAGACTCACTTGCTTAACAAAAATCTACAAATCTAGGGACTGGAGAGACTACTCAGGTTAAGAACAATGGATGACCCTAGATTAGACTACTAGCAATAGTCGAGAGGGTACCTGAACTGGTCTACCCCAGTAATCCAATTGGTGATTACCCTAACTGTCATCATAGAACCTTCATCCAGTAACTGATGGAAGCAGATGCAGAGATCCACAGCCAAGCATAAGACTAAACTCCAGGAATCCAGTCAAAGAGAGGGAAGAGGGATTCTATGAACAAGTGGTCGTCAAAGTCATGATGGGGAAATCTACAGAGACAACTGAACCAACCTTATAGGAACTCATGAACTTTAGACCAACAGCTGCAGAACCTGTGTGGGACTGAACTAGGTCTTCTGCATGTGGGAGATAGTTTCATAGCTTGGTCTGTTTGAGGGGCCCCTGGCAATGGGATCAGGATCTATCCCTGGTGCATGAGCTGACTTTCTGGAGCCCATTACCTATGGTGGGGCACCTTGCTCAACCTTGACACAGCAGGGAGGGGTTTAGCCCTTACTAGGCTTTGTTGACTCCCCATAGTTGGCTCTACCCTTTTGGAGAAGGGGGTGGGGTTGGGTTGGGGTGTGGAGGCTGGGGTGGGGAGCAGGAGGAGGGATGAGAGGGGTAACTATGGTTGGTATGTAAAATGAATAAAAGAATTTTTTTTTAAATAAAGAACACCAGATGCTCTTTCTGAGGACTTGAGTTTGATTCCCGGCAGCCACATGGTTGCTAACAATCTTTTCTAACTCCAGTCCCAGGAGATCCTACATCCTCTTTGTGTTTCCGCAGACACTGTGCATATGGTGCGTAGACGCACTTACAGACAAAACATCAATACTATATAAATAAATAAATGGACTATTTAATTTGAAAGATCTATACATTTGATGGACTTATGAGAAATTTATAAAGGTTCAGAATATTGAAGACACAGCCAAATGATCTTGAGTTATCCTTAATGTTTTTAGTAGACATTCTGTGATCACATTTGTGTCTGACTATTATCTTTGTGACTATCAGGTAGCACTAGCTTTACCCAACAAAAGCACTAAGACTAACACCAGATAGAACCTGAAAACTTTAGCCAGATTTCCTCACATGTGGTCACCCATCTGCCTCTTGTTTCCACCAATATATTTGAAAATTGCCTTGGTTTATGATTTCCTTTGGACTACTAATATAAAAGTATCATGAAAACATTTTCATATTGGAACATATTATTTGTGTCAACCCAAATCTTTGTTCGTACTCCATGGTCACTCATCTTTGGCTCCCAGTTTTGATTTCTTATTTCCTTTGAGTTGAAAGCTGTGGGGTTTTGTTGTTATTGTTTTTTTTTCTGTTCCTTTGTATTTTTATAATAATAGCTACCCCCTCCCCTGTGAAATGATCATGAAGCTTCCACAGGCAGTGTCTTTGATATCAGGATCTTACCAGTTAGCATAGGGAAAAGACTGACAGTCTTATATACTTGCAGAGTGTGATTAATGTGGAATGATCCATAAAGGCCAAAGCTATTAATAATGCTGGCATTATGCAGCAATAAACAAACCTATTTATGGCAGCACAGCTTTATGCACTTTTGACTGAGATAGAGGCTCCTGATGCCAAAAGAATTGGCTTGAGAATCTCATTGAAACTAGAAAGATTAAATACTAATTACTGGAAGGAAATGGGGGAGCTCATCCTAATCCTTGCCTAACTATGGCTGTGTTCTCCCTGCAGTGCCAACCCATACATTGTTATGCAGAGCTGTGCCTTCCTATTCCATAAGAACTTCATAATGCCTTGAAAATAAGAGTCAGTCTTTCGTTTTACTCCCTTTTTGAGAACTAAAAGATATAATTCCATTAGCTGACCTCCCACATGCTAAGTCCTAAGCAAATTCTAATTATTGCTGTTTCTCTTTGATTGTTGCCTTTGATATTATTATACTAATTAAGATACTTAATTGCATCTTAATCTTATAATCAACCAAATCCACTTCCATCTCTCTATAAAGGTCCGATTATTTATGAGAGAGAGAGAGAGAGAGAGAGAGAGAGAGAGAGAGAGAGAGAGAGAGAGAGAGAGAGAGAGGAAGAAGAAAATAAGGGAGAGGGAGAGGAAGGCAAAGACAGAGACAGCGAGATTTAGGATTCCTGGCTAGAGTCTCTTATTTGGCTACAGATGACTAGATAAAATCAGCAAAACCTTAAGCAAATGTTTTCAGAAACCAGAAAACATGCAGTGCAGAGCTGTAATCCTAGACAGAAAGCCAACAATGAAGTGAGCTCCAGGGTTTTACCAGTTTAGTTCCAACCAAGCTTCATTTCCAAGATGGAACTCTGGTTAGGAAATCATAGAAGTCAAGGGAGCTTGCTGCATTCAGGAAGCACGAAACAGGGTCTGTTGAAACTGAAACACAATACCTGACATGAAGACTAGAGAAGAGGAGGAGGGAGAATCAGGAGATGAGGAGGAGCCTGACTATTCTGGTTGTCTGTAAAGCAGTGGTGCTCAATCTTCTAGGCTGCGACCACAAAATGATTTTTGTTGCTCCTTCATAACTGTAATTTTACTACTGTTATGAATTACAATGTAAATATTTTGGGAGATAGAGGTTTGCCAAAGGGGTTGCGACCCACAGGTTGAGAACTGATGTTAAGGGATAAACCAAACTTCTAGATAACAAAGGTTCAGATATAAAAAAAGGCAAAAGGACCAGTAGATGGAGGGTAGACTCTCAACAGCATGGTTGGAGGGAAGCTGAGCACATAGTGGTTGGAAAGCAACTTCAGGAAGCTATGCTTGGCTGGGTGGCCAAACAATCCTAGACTAATGACTGCTCTGGCTGTGATTAAGCAGATAGCCATAGGAGCCAATGGGCTGTTTAGGTGGATTAAAAGCATGCCATATCAAAATGTTTAAATGTTTTATAAGAACTGTGGAACTCAACAATCTAAAATCCCCAGTATAATGCCTTAAATTACAGGAGTTGAGCTGGGCGGTGGTGGTGCATGCCTTTAATCCCAGCACTCGGGAGGCAGAGCCAGGCGGATCTCTTTGAGTTCAAGGCCAGCCTGGGCTACCAAGTGAGTTCCAGGAAAGGTGCAAAGCTACACAGAGAAACCCTGTCTCGAAAAACCAAAAAAAAAAAAAAATTTACAGGAGTTGAAAGGGTACTGCAAAGGAAAAAAAATCCTGAAAGCAGGAAGAGCAGGGGAAGATATTCTGACCTCAGCGTGCCGAGGCAGAGAGTAGGGGGCATGAGAACTCAGAAAATTCCTTGAATTTCCATCCACCCTAGTAATAAAAGTCTTGACATCAAGATGTACCCCTGACCTCCTAGAAAAATGGACACATTGTCAAGTCACTATTGCCTATGTACTTGGCCCAGTGTGTACTTCATGGATAATGGAGCTTGAATGGTTTGTATGAATTAGTCTTCTTTTAATTTTTGTGTATATGCATATTTTTGTGTGTACTCTCCAGACATGGCTTATTAGCTCACTACTTAACAACTGATATTCTGTTCAGTTTTCCAAATATCAGTGACTGTGAATCACCGTTCATAATTCATTAGTCTTTGTACAGCACTATAAGTCTAGTTTTCATTTTCTACCTGTTCTTCAAATTATGATCTTTTTTCTAAATTACTTGATTCTTCAAAAATATAGGTAAATATACATGTATGTATGTTTTACTTGGAATATACAGTGAATGAAATAACTTTATCACAAAAGTATTATTGCAGTTATTCAACAAACATGCATTCTGTCAGGAAATAGTGCCTACTTCTTTTTCTTGGTGATTGATAATAGAATGTGTTCTACTTCTCCTTTCTATTACAGGATGCTATTCACTGACTTTAATTTTGACGAACACTTGTCAGAGCTTTGTATTTTTGTATTGGTACAATGTCATGAATGTGTTCCATTTTTACTGCCTCTTGTGTCAATTGTTTAAACTAAATTGTGGAAGTTATTTTTTGCATCAGATATTTGAATTAAAATGTGCTATGTTAATGTCTACATGTCATTTAAATATTAAAGTTTTCCATTTATAAGCCTAATAAATTCAGAAGAGGATCAACACTTAACAGTGAATATGAGGGTGGGTTAAGGATAAGAGTTTATAATTATATGTAACAGAAACACGCTCTACAATACTTATTTAAGTCATAAAATTTCTTCTGCCTTAATTTCTCAAACAGGAAAATCTAGGAAATTGGGTCTATAGGACCGTTTACTGTTTGTTGGTATACTGCTTATAGAGTGTGTTAAACCTTAATACTGTTAAGTTATATTCAAGAGTTTATTGTATTAAATAAGATAATAAAGTTCTCAACATCATTCTTCTGCATGTGGGCTTTCAGAAACATTTGTTGAAGATGATGACTTTTTTTTTTCCAGCATATCATCTTGGAATCTGTGTCAATATGAGATGGTAGTAATTATTGTAATCATATTTAAGCCTTCTCTATTGCTCTATTGATATACATGTCTGTTTCAAGCAAGTTTTCACAACTATGGCTCTGTAATACTGCTGTGTTTGGTATGGTTATCGCCCTGACATTGTTCTTTTTGCTCATGATGGCTTTGGCTATCCAAGAGCTTTTGTGGTTCCATATAAAGCATATTGACCATAACAGTGACCAGCATGGCAAGATATTCCTGAAGGTGGAATAGTGGCACTTGTGCAACAGAGATAACCAATAGTTACATTATTGTACTTACAGCCCACTAAATTGGACAGATTTGTTCCTGGTACTGTAAATCTACTGTAGCTACCTGTAGCTGATGGATGTCATAGACTTTAGAGAAGAATTTATTATTGCCATGTTAATAAACCAGATTAATTCTCAACTGAACTCTAAATACCTGTTTGTTTTTTTTTAATCCACAGATTAGTGTGCCTTTTTCCCATCACCAAAGAATCTTTTATTGAGGTAGATGGAAGTGAAGACAGAAATACACAATTGATCAAAATGTGAGAACACTGATACACATACAATGCAACTTCTGTACCTAAGGTCAGGGAACACAGTAGAAGAGGAGGGAGGGACAAAAGATAAAACCAGGAAACCAAGACATCTTCTAAGAAAGTAAATTCTATCTAAGACCAGAAATATGTCCTGTGAAATCTCAACACTATGGCTGCCTAAACAAGACCTGCTCAATGACAACATTGGTTGACATTCCAATGTGGACAGGAAAAATTTTACAAAACCCCATCCCTAGATAAAGATTTACAGATAATTAATGGCTGCAAAGAGATATTTTTTTTCTCTTGGGATGAGCTCCTTGATAGGCTTTCCAATTACAAATGGTCATTCCTAAATACACACACACATACATATGTTAGACTAAATTAACTCATATACCATATATATGGAACAATGAAAATTAACTAATAAGAATTCATTAAGTTAAGAGGGAGTAGGGCAGACAAAAAAGAGAATAGAAATGATATAAATACAGTACACATATTATAAAATAATAAAATGAATGAATGAATGTCAAAACATAATGCACACAGTTTAAATATACAGAAAATACTTAGCCAATGAAAATTATTAAAAAATGATACTGTTATTGTCAATGACACTAAATATTTTGAAAAATACCAAGTTTTTTTGATAGAAAATGCAAACTATTTGCATCCCTGCTGCTTTTCATCATTTTTCTTCATAACACTGCACATTTAATTTTATCAATTATTTAGTACATCATAGTATAATTTTTATATTTAATATATAAGATAGCAGCATTGTTTAATTTTGCTTCCTGTTCATTTTAAATTTGGGTAAGCTTTACTATGTAATGAATTATTTCTTCAGACTGAAAATAGAGGAATTACTATAGTTTAAAATATTATCCATTTTGTGGTTACATATTTTGTTGAGAATTTCCTATATGAATATAAAGCTTTTTGGTCAAATCCACTCTCCAGTCCACCCTCTAATTTTCCTCTTCCTCCTCCTCCCTCTGCTGTGAAATGTCTTTCTGTATGCTGTGAATATATGCTGCTCCCATTGTTTAATAAATATAGCTTCATCGGCCTATGGCAGGGCAGAATGGAGCCAGGCAGGAAATCAAAGAGAGATTGAAAGAGAAAAAAGGAGTCAGGCAGACGCTGCTAGCTGCTGCCAAGAGAAGCAAGATGTGAGAGAACAGTTAATGTCACAAAGGCACGAGGCAAAACATAGATTATTAGAAATGGGTTAAGTTGTAAGTGCTAGCTAGCAAGAAGCCTGAGACAGAGGCTACACAGTTTGTAATTAGTATAAGCCTTTGTGTGTTTACTTGGGACTGAGCAGCTGCGGGACCAGGTGGGACACAGGAAAGCTTCTGGATATATCCCTCCACTTTTCCCTCTAAAGTTTATGTGCTTTGTGGAATGTGCTCACTATTTCATTTAGTTCGGGCAGTGTTGGCAAGGGAGTAGGAACATGTACTGTAGCATGGGAAGCCGCTCTTAAAGAAATCTTATTCTTGTTCAGCTAGCAGCTAGCAGTTACCAGTAACATCTCACCTAGGAGGGAAGCTTCATGAATCCTCCTCCTTCATCGCTGTGACTGAGGCTGAGTTGATATCATGGAGGTCTCCTGCATGTCATAGCCACTGTGAGTTCATGTAGGCAAGGAAACTGCCAGGTTGGGCAAATACTATTTCCCTACAAATGTCGATTACCTCTTACATTATTTCTATTTTAGCTTAAATTTCTTTTATTTTTTTTTTGAGACTCTCATACACAAGGAATGTTAGCACTAGTGTTAACACCACTTTTATCTCTCCCCTTTATTCCCTCCAACTTCTCTAAGGTCCCCAATAGCTTACTCTCAAAGTCATGACATTTTCTTCTTTAATGATTATTTCCACACATATGTGCACGCACGTGCGCGTGCACACACACATATACCCTACTTAGTCCAGTGATTGTTGCTCATATGTATATGTGCTTAGAGATGATTCTTGGGATTCAACAAGTTATAAGGGAGCTCTTCTCCAGAGAAAACTAGTTTCCCCTTCTCAGCAGCCATCAGTTACCCACAGTGCTTCAGATAGGAGTGGGGTCCTGTGAAATTTCCCTTACTTGCATTGATGTGTGTGTTAAATGGCATCGACGTTATGCATATCTTGTTTATGAAACCATATTTTTTGAGATTTCATGGATGTTTTCTGCTTTACATGATTTCATCAAATCTTACACTCAAAAGTTACTTAGTTCAGCTCTCTTTTACTGTTATTCTCTTATTTCAGTTATAATTATATCCCAGCTAAATTAGTTTACTACACTTTAAATCAATATGTGTAGAATATAAATAAATAAATTATATATATGGCTGAGGTGCAGTGTTTTTTTTAAATGGGATATTTAGATCATGCACATAGATAATTTTAATCAGAAAAAAAGGCCTGAAAATGAAATTCATCTGAGTGTTTGACAAGAAAACCTTTCTATGGGTGAGACTTTAGCTTTCTCGTGTTGGAACCAGTCATCTCAGATCCTGTGCACATGAAGTATTATGTGAAGAACGGCATTTTCAACATTTTCTCACGCAGCAGCTGGTAAAAACAACCTAACTTAACGGTAGGTTGAAGTTAAGCCATATGCTAAACACCAGTCTGAATAATCGTCTGTAGTTACATAACTATAGATCATGAGTAAACTTCTCAGAAACTGTTTAATATTTGTTAACTCAAAAATCCTCCCATCACCTTTTCATATGCCTAGGATTTTTTTAAAGTATTATTGCGAGTATTAACTTTTTATACAGGATAACTCTGTTGTTGAGAACAGTGTTCTGTGTCATACGATTTCTGCTTTCGCTGTTTGGTTCTTAAAAGTCGTGTGGAAATGCCCTCAGATCCTCACAGCTGCCCTCACATCTGCGTGTGCCTGTCTCCAGAGGACACTGGCCTCGGTGAAGACAGCTGCCTCTTCCCCTCACATCTGTGTGCACTGTCTTCAGGGGACAGTGACCTCCACGGTGCCGGCAGCTTTCCTGACTCATACAAATGTTTCTCATTACTAAACTCTGCCCATAAGCCTTCTGGAGAAAAAGACATGGAGAACAGAATGTTAATTCAGCTTCTCTTTCTTAGAGGAGGATGGAGTGCAGAGAAGGGGTGAGATGAAAGATTATTTATTGATAAAAATCAAGTCTATCTCTTGATAAATAATCAAGATAGAAAATCAAGTCCAATCATTTGTAAGTCAGAATTTGTGGATATTACTTTTGTTATTAATAAATTCACTATAAAATAATAAGAGCCTTTCATCAGCCTACGGCAAGCACTTGCACAAGTAAATGCACTCTGAGTCCCATGGTGGTAATTCCATGATGGCATCATAAATAGGCTTCCAAGCTCTGGCAATCCTCATTAGGTCATAGCATTTGGGATAAGGAAACCGTGAAAAAATTATCACTTAATCAATTGTTATACTCCTTCACAAAGTGAGTTTATTTGTCAGATATCATCCTGCTTAGAAAATAATTATGGTATATCAAACAAAAATAAATTGGTTACAACAATTCATCCTTATAGAATTAGGAGTCCTAGTGTAGATAGTTGCCTGCCACTTGTGTTATGAACCATCTGCTTTAGTAAACGCACCACTCATGGACTGCTGCTTCACCAAGAATAGCCTACCTTGCCCACAAGGATCTTAATTCACCGTGGTTTTCATTTTAAGAGTCTGGATACAGACATGGATACTTTGGTGCCCATCCTTAAAAGCCTATTAAAATATCCCCTCTTGAAACCTACTTGTCACCCAGTTTTCAATCGTGTCACTTGTCAGCTCCTTGTTGGGGTGGGTGCATTTTGTATGTGACCTTGGGTAGGAGCAATGTTCAGACATTTGGATGCACTCTAATCATGCATGTTGCAGTAAGTGTGTCTTGATGATTTGAACATTTCCAGGAGTGGGCTTTGAGTAAGATATCAAGATACAATGAGTTGAAATGAGTAAGATAAACAAAACAAGGCAAAACAAAAAAACAGAGCTGCAACAAGAGAAACAGAAAAAAACGAAACAAAAAACTGACCTTTCTGAGAAAGAAGGAACTCTGCCAGAGTATGCCTTTTGGACTTTGCTTGTAACTTCAACTTTTACTTCACTCTTCCTTTTGTCTCCAGTCCATGGTTATATCCTGAAAATGTTCAGTGTATCAGCATCCATAATCATATATGCAAATCAATTCCATAAATGCTCCTTCTATTCCTCTCTGTCTTTCTCACTTACGTTTACCTTCCTCTCATCCCTCTCTCTCTCTCTCTCTCTCTCTCTCTCTCTCTCTCTCTCTTTCTATCATCTATCCAATGTCTATCTTTCTGTCATCTATCTTTCTCTCATCTATTAATCTATCATTTATCTATTTATTTTCTCTATCATTTATCTATCTATACATGCATATATGTATGTATGTATATCTGTATGTATGTGTGTATGTATGTATGCATCTATCTATCATCTATCTATCTATCTATCTATCATCTATCTATCTATCTATCTATCTATCTATCTATCTATCTATCTATCATCTATCTATCCACCTTCTATCTTTCTGTCATCTATCTTTCTCTCATCTATTTATCTATCATTTATCTATTTAATTTCTCTATCATCTATCTATCATCTATCTGTCTGTCTATCTATCTATCTATCGATCTATCTATCTATCTATCTATCTATCTATCTATCTATCTATCATCTATCAACAGCCTGTCTATCACCTAGGTATGTATGTATTTCTGTGGATTTAATTTTTATTGAGACCCCTAACATGTGCCATGATAGTGAACTATTGCAAATTTGTGTTTCCACACTACTTATTTTTTTCTGGAAGACAAAAATCTTAATACCCCATGTCTATTTCTCATCGTTTTGCAGAGGAAACCCCTGAGTGAGGCTGTGGCTTTTCCCTTCTGATGGGGTCATCCTGCTAGGCAGAGCCTTGTGAACACAACTCCTTGGTTTCATATTCTACACATATCTTTGCTCTGTTTTCATTCTCCAAGTAAAACATATAAATGAGCCAAAGGTATTAGATTTTAAGCAGTCCAATTTACATCAATTGAGTTACAATTAATATCTTTTCATACTTAAGAAATCTTAGCATGTCTTATACCATGAAGATATTTCCCATGTTTTAGGGTTTTTAGTGCAAAAATAGAAACTACAACTTGAATAAGTCCCTAAAACCATCACAGAAGTAGACATAATTATTTCTAAAAATAAATTTTATTGCACTAAAAAATCAACTAAAGATGATTGCACATCAAAAACTGCTTACACAAACAACTGCTATGGAAAATGCATGGACTTCATGCCTGGGTAGTTTTGCATTTTGTTCCTTCATCCTCACCTTTGGCTCAGGCTACAGAAAAACCTTACATATTTCTGGGAAGGTTGGAAAAATTCCATTTAACATGGTTGGCTGAGCAGCAGAGGTTTATTTTTGAAATGAAAGGCTAGACAAGTTTTGTTAATACATGCTCTTTGCATTTCTCTTGGCTACTAAGCAACACAAGCATTTCACAAACCACAGATAAGCTAGAGAAACTTGGCAATACAAATAGCTTTACAAACTTGATTGAAAATGAAAGTGTGGACATCTTATTGACATTGAATATCTTAACATTACTACTACCCAGATATGCAGGCACAGGCAAATACCTGGAGGTACAATGCTTAAACCAAACAAACCCTGAATACTCTGGCATGTGTGAAATTCTCAAATACTTAATAAAATGTTATGTTAAAATAAAAATTAATTTAATTGGTACTAATTAAAGAAATAATGAATGTGATAGAAATAATTTTTAAAGTATTATGTGATAGCCACATGAAAGGAGAACAATTTCTTTACTTTTACGTCATGGTTCTTAGACTAATCACTACATCTAGACAGATTAAATAACTCATAAAATTGAACCAGTATGTAAAGATATTAATTAATATTAATTAATTAATTAATCCAGAATATAACTAATATCATATAGATATATTATTTGAACAAATAGACAGTACTTTTATATTCAGGGTTTTGGGGAATAAAATTACTATCCTTTGGAAAAATAAGATTTAGGTTATATATTGTAAAATCAAAGACAAAATGAACCATAAGCAAATATTTGCTGCAGTTAGCAAATTTGACTCAGCATGGAACATGTTTTAAGAATTATATCTGTAGAAGTATGAAACAAAAAAACAAGCTTGGATAATTGGAAGCCTGTTTCTCAAAGTCAAGAAAATAAATGTTAAGTTGAGACTTTAGAATGAACCTTCTGATTTTGAATGAGTTTTGGAAATACAGCTATATACACAAGTTTTTCATGGGACACTTCACTGAGCCTGGGAGGAGGGGACCCAACCTGCCTGGACTGAATCTACCAGGTTGAGCTGAATCCCCAGGGTAGTCTTTGTCCTGGAGGAGATGGGAATGAGAGGGGAGGGGGGAGAAGGGAAGACAGGTGAATCTGTGGCTGATATGTAAAATTAAATTAAATTATAAAATTAAAAAAAACATTTTAAAGTAGAATTTATACATATAAAATACATGCCAGTATGTAAAGTTTAATAAACATATTTATACTTTCTAGAGTCATTAGCTAAAATTAGACTCAATGGCTTCTTGGAACTCACTCAAAGTCTCAGGGGGGTCTCCAAAAATGATGTCCAATTAAAGACATCAGAACTTTTTTATTTTTGGTTTTTCGAGACAGGGTTTCTCTGTGTAGCTTTGTGCCTTTCCTGGAACTCACTTTGGAGACCAGGGTGGCCTCAAACTCATAGAGATCTGCCTGCCTCTACCTCTCGAGTGCTGGGATTAAAGGCGTGTGCCACCACTGCCCGATGACATCAGAACTTTTTAATGTCACAAGAGATCAGTTAAACCAGACATGAACCTGGGAATATGTGGTTTCACAAAGAAAGTAAGTTCTTAGAAATGATGGTGACTCAATGAAATGACATGGCAGGGAATCAAAAGGAGGTTTTGCTAGTCAAACCCAGAAAAAATTATAAAAAATAAGAATGTATATAAATAAATGGTTATATGGTACAAATATCAATCGATAAAAATCTTTGTACTGCAGTGGTAGTTCACTTAGTGGATTCAAAATAATGAGGATGGGCCCTGCCCCCATGCCCATCTGCTCGAGACCCCAGCCACTTCTTCCTGAGACTTAGGGACCAGCCCCCAGCTCCCATCCTGCCCTGACTTCCATCTGGACAAGAGCTCCCATCCTGCCCCGGACTTCCCATCTGGACAAGAGAGCTCCCATCTGGACAAGAGAGAGAGACTTCCTGAATCTGTCAGCTTTGTCTGGACCAAGTGCGCTGATAAGACCAAGAATGAACCACAAGGAGATGGGCAGACATCAAGGCAGAAGTACATACAACAAAATGAAGAGCAATACAGCATCACCAGAACCTAGCCCTCCTCCAACATCTAGACCTGAACATCAAAAATTGGAAAAAGCAGAAGAAAACAGCCTTATGAACAACATCATGAAGAAGATAGAGGCTTATATAGAAGAAATCACAAATGAAATTGAGGAAAAGACAAACAAAAAATTGGAAGAACACTATAAAAAATTAGAGGAAAGGACAAATAAAGCAGAAGAAAACAATCAAGCCCTGGAAGAAAACAATAAAGCCCTGAAAGAAAATCAATAAAAAGCAATGAAATAGATGAAGGAAACAGTCCAAGACCTGAAAAGGGAAATAGAAAAAATGAAGAAGACACAAACAGAGGGAATGCTGGAAATAGAAAATCTGACTAAACGATCAGGAACTTTCCAGATGCAAGTATAACCAACAGAATGCAAGAGATGGAAGAGAGGGTCTCTGGCATGGAAGATATGGTAGAAGAAATAGATTAATCGGTCAAAGAAAATACTAAAGCCAACAAAGTCATGACCCAAAATGCCCAAGAAATTTGGGACACCATGAAAAGAACAAACTTACAAATAATAGGGATAGAGGAAGGAGAAGAATACCAACTCAAAGGTACAGAAAATATATTCAACAAGATCATAGAAGAAAACTTTCCCAACTTAAAGAAGAAAATGCCTATGAAGATACAAGAAGCCTATAGAAAACCAAACAGACTAGACCCCCAAAAAAAGTCCCCTCGCCACATAATAATTAAACAACTAAACGTACAGAACAAAGAAAGAATATTAAGAGCAGCAAAGGAAAAAGGCCAAGTGACCTATAAGGGCAAACCCATCAGAATAACACCCAATTTCTCAATGGAGACTTTGAAAGCCAGAAGGACCGGGACAGATGTAATGCAGACACTAAGAGACCATGGAGGCCAGCCTAGACTAATATACCCAGCAAAACTTTCAATCATCATAGACAGAGTGAACAAGACATTCCAAGACAAAGCCAGATTTAAACAATACTTTTCCACAAACCCAGCCCTACAGAAAGCACTAGAAGGAAAATTCCAACCTAAGGAAGTCAGATACATACTCAAAAACACAGGCAATAGATAAAGCCACACCAAAGAAGAGAAGTACGCACACACTACCACCAAAAGATAACAGGAATGAACAGTCACTGGTCATTAATATCCCTTAATATCAATGGACTTAATTCACCTATAAAAAGACACAGGCTTACAGAATGAATATGAAAGCAGGACCCATCTTTCTGCTGCATACAAGAAACATACCTCAAATTCAAAGATAGACACTACCTAAGAATAAAAGGCAGGGAAAAGACTTTCTAAACAAACAGTATTAAGAAACAAGGGGGTGTAGCCATCCTGATATCCAGCAAAATAGACTTCAAACTAAAATCAATCAAAAGAGATCAAGAAGGGCATTACATACTCATCACAGGAAAGATCCACCAAGATGAAGTTTCAATTCTGAACATTTACACCCCAAACACAAGAGCACCCACATATGTAAAAGAAACATTACTAAAGCTTAAACCACATATAAAACCCCACACATTAATAGTGGGAGACTTCAACACCCCACTTTCACCACTGGACAGATTTCCCAAATCGAAACTTAACAGAGAAATAAAGGACTTTACTGATGTCATGACTCAAATGGACTTAATCGATATCAACAAAACATTCCATCCTAACAAAAAATAATATACCTTCTTCTCAGCACCCCATGGAACCTTCTCTAAAATTGACCACATACTTGGCCACAAAGCAAATCTCAACAGATACAAAACAATTGGAATAACCCCCTATTTGCAGATGACATGATAGTGTACTTGAGTGACCCCCAAGATTCAGCCAAGGAACTGATACAGCTTATAAACACCTTCAGCAACATATCAGGATACAAGATCAACTCAAAAAAAATCAGTAGCCCTCCTATATACAATGGACAAAGAAGCTGAGAAGGAAATCAGAGAAACATCACTCTTTACAATAGCCAAAAATGATATAAAATACCTTGGAGTAACACTAACCAAGCAAGTGAAAAACCTATATGACAAGAACAGTAAGTCCCTGAAAAAAGAAATTGAAGAAGATGTCAGAAAGCAGAAATGATTTCCCGTGCTCATTGATAGGCAGGATTAGCATAGTAAAATGGCAAGCTTACCAAAAGCAATCTACAGATTCAATGCAATCCCCATCAAAATACCAACACAATTCCTCACAGAACTGGAAAGAATAATACTCAACTTCATATAAAAAAACCAAAAACCTAGGATAACCAAAAGAATCCTGTACAATAAAACAACCTCTGGCGGCATCATAATCCCTGACTTCAAGCTCTACTATAGAGCTACAGATATAAAAACAGATTGGTATTGGCATAAAAACCGACATGTTGACGAATGGAATCGAATTGAAAACCCTAACATTAATCCGCACACCTATGAACATAAAATTTTTGACAAAGAAGCCAAAAGTGTACAGAGGAAAAAAGAAAGCATCTTCAACAAATGGTGCTGGCATAACTGGATATCAACGTGTAGAAGGCTGCAAATAGATCCATATCTGTCACCATGCACAAAACTTAAGTCCAAGTGGATTGAAGACCTCAACATAAATCCAGTTACTCTGAACCTGCTAGAAGAGAAAATAGGAAGTAGTCTTGAATGCATTGGCATAGAAGATCACTTCTTAAATAAAACACCAGTAGCTCAGACTGAGAGAAACTATGAATCAATAGTTTGAAACTGAGAAGGTTTTGTAGAGCAAAGGATATGGTTAACAAGGCAAAGCAAAAGCCTACAGAATGGGAAAAGGTCTTCACCAACCCCACATCTGACAGAGGACTGATATCCAGAATATATAAAGAACTCAAGAAATTAGACATCAAAATGCCCAACAGCCCAATTTAGAAATGGGCTATAGAACTAAACAGAGAATTCTCAACAGAGGAAACTCAAATGGCTGAAAGACATTTAAGGAATTGCTCAACATCCCTAATCATCAGGGAAATGCAAATCAAAACAACTCTGAGATACTACCTTATGCCTGTCAGAATGGCTAAGATCAAAAACACTGAAGACACTTTATGCTGGAGAGGATGTGGAGCTAGGGGAACTCTCCTCCACTGCTGGTGGGAATGCAAGCTTGTTCAACCACTTTGGAAATCAATATGGCGCTTTCTTAGAAAACTGGGAATCAATCTCCCCCAAGATACAGCTATACCACTCTTGGGCCTATACCCAAGGAATGCTCAATCATATCACCAGGACACCTGCTCAGCTATGTTCATATCAGCATTGTTTGTAATAGACAGTACCTGGAAACAACCTAGATGCCCTTCAATTGAAGAATGGATAAATAAAATGTGGTACATATACACAATGGAATACTACTCAGCAGAGAAAAACAATATCATGAGGTTTGCAGGCAAATGGATGGATCTAGAAAAAATCCTGAGTGAGGTAACCCAGACTCAGAAAGAAAATATGGTATGTACTCACTCATAGGAGGATACTAGATGTGGACCGAGGATGACTGGACTGCTACTCACAACACCAGGGAGGCTACCTAATAAAGAGGACCCTAAGAAAGACATGGGGAATCGCCCAATGATGGAGAAATGGATGAGATCTACATGAACAGCGTGGACATGAGTGGGGGTAATGAAGGGCAAGGGTCGAGGGAAAGAGAGCTTGGGGGAGCAGGGGATCCCAGCTGGATCAAGAACAGAGAGGGAGAACAAGGAATAGGAGACCATGGTAAATGAAGACCACATGAGACTAGGAAGAAACAAAGTGCTAGACAGGTCCACCGAAATCCACAAAGATGCCCCCATAATAGACTGCTGGCAATGGCTGAGAGACAGCCCGAACTGACCTACTCTGGTGATAGGATGCCAAACACCCTAATTGTCGTGCTAGAACCCCCATCCAATGACTGAGGGAACCTATTGGAGAAATTATTTTGGCCACTCCACGTAGTTAAAAGGATATTTATTTAAGGGCATAACTCACAAATTAAGTGAAAGGTAGGTCGCAGGGTCTGGGGAAGGTGTATCGCAGTCCAGCGGTGTTCTCCGGAGCTGTGCACAGTTCAGCATCCTGGCACAGAGAAAGCACACAGAGACAGCGCTGGCCCATCCAGCTCTCAGGTCTCCAGGCGCCTCCCCTCACCCTGCCTCTAGGCATGACAGTTGCCAGAGTCTCAATGGGGGTTGGAACTTCCAGATCCAAGCTGGAATGGCTACCCACTACATCTCCCTCCCCCATTTTGTCTAAATAAGAAGGTTCTAAACTAATACAAGACTATATACAAAGGAATGGTTATCAAATATTGTCCAGAAATAATGAGGGATAATGACCTAGATAAGATGTAACTACAACCAATGCAAACAATATCAAGCAAGAAACACATACTAAAATCCAGAGAAGTAAAGAGCATAGGTAAATGTCATGTTATAAAGATCATTCAAAGGTGTCCTATCCTAAAGAACCTGAATCTAATACTTAATATGTTCTATCTAAGATAGTATATATACTAAGTTGTAACTATAACTGCTAGTCTTCAGTCCCATGAAAGACCTGAGAAGGAACATAATGGTACCTGAGAAATGGTAGATGGATGCATACAACTTTCGGGAATCTTGCAAGAGTAGACCAAGACAGCTGGCAGCCTGGACAGTCACCTAATGTTTCTCAGCATTGTTGGTGCATTCAAATTGGCTACAGGCCTAGAGTATCTGACAGACCATTTTCAGAAGCAGGATTTCTGAAAGACCACCTTACCCTGTCTTGGCAGAGTACAGTGGTCGCTTTTCTTGTGTCCCGCTAGTCCAGGAAGGACAGTATTGCATTCGTACTGTCAGCCGTCAAGGCAAGGGAAGTTCTTTGCCCAGTAGGCCATTTTGTGCCAAAAAGACAAACTTCCAAATGGAAATGTCTTAGAAGCCCAACATTCTCTCAGGATCAATTTGTGCAGTCAGGAGCAATTGTGTCTGACGTCAACAGAATTCTAAGTTATTTAAATGCCATATTCTCTAGGTCTATGAAGTGTTTGAAGATTACCTATCTATCTAAAATATATCTATGTATACCTAGAAGACTTAACATGGCTACAGATATGATTATCATAGATGACTAATTATTAATCTATTTTTAATTATCCATTACAATTTTAAATGAGTTAAAATAATACTTCAAACAATATACAGTATAACAAAATTAACTTCAAGTTTGTATCAATAAACTAAAATTTATACCAATGTAAAATATTTTAAACATAAACTAAAATCTATACCAATGTAAAACATTTTAAACAAGTTGTTCTTTAAAAGTAGGTTCATTAATCTACCCTTTTATCTTATCATCTCTATATCCTCCTATATATCTATATCATATCCCCTTTTCTTTTTTAGAAAGAGATCACATTTATAATCAACCTGTTTTAAATAAAAATATTGTTTTTTCTCTGTCCCACACCAGAGGGCTCTTCTGATTTGGGACACAAGAATCTCTTAATCATTTTTTTTTTTTAAGCAATATGTCTGGGTTTAGAGGGGGAGCGAGCCAATTTCACCTCTAAAGCCAGCTTGGTATATTTGGGAATTTGGGTGTAGCATCTCTTACTACTTCCTGCTGGAGGGGGGTGCTGTATCTTATGGGGACGCAAAGAAAAATTTAGGCCTATGGGGTAGTCCGTGAGGCTGTATTGTGTGAACCAGTTGCCTTGAAACCGCTCTGGATGTTGGATCATCTGGGCCATGGTGTCATTGGAGACCTTTCAGGGGGTCTTGGCTGGTGAAACCTTATGTATCTTAATCTGGAACAAATCCACAGCCTCTGGCTTTCTGTGGAAACAAAAGCAGAACCTCCTTTCCAAAGTAACACATCCTTATATCCAAATTTTGAAGTCAAGGTATCTTTAAAATTTACATTTTGGCATAACTGAACAGCTTTTATAATCAAATGTTTTTCTTTAGTTATGAATATCAAAGACAACATAATCCAGATTTTATGTGTGATAGCCATCTTTACGTGGCTTATTACCTGTGCTGTTTTTTTTAAAACACTTTATTTTTAGATACTATTTGTTTATATAACGGTATATATATATATATATATATTTTAAGCCTACGTACATTTTTACATGCATTAAAAACTATTTCATCTGAATCAGTCTTATTGTGAACTTATTGCTTTAAACTGCATGTAGCCTTTTAAGCCTGAAACAGAGCTGTGGCTGCTGGCTCCACATACTTCAGCTTCCCAACATGGCAGTGGTACGTTTTCCACCAGCTCTGGGAGTCATCAATTCTCAGAAATAGTAGGTCTATGCTTTTATCAAAGCAGCGTGTAGCCCAGAAACGCCCCCCCCCTTTTTTTTAATACTAGTAGAGACTAAATCTACCACACAGCGTAATGTGCCGCTGGCAGACGCCTCATTTCCGCCATACTGCCTGTCACGCCAGGAACCCGCCAGTGTTCAAACCCGTGTTTTGCGGTGTCTAGCTGCTCTTATGAGACAAGAAGCAGGAACCTGGTTTTGTCTCTGTTTAGAATTGGTTCTTAAATATTCTCAGGTTTAAGTTGGAAACTTGAGCCGTTGGGCGCCATTTGTTGCTGGAGAGCTTCTCTCCAGGTTCCACCAAACCCCACAGTCCCACAATCCACTTATAAAATAATCACTCAGACGCTTATATCACTTATAAACTGTATGGCCGTGGCAGGCTTCTTGCTAACTGTTCTTTTATCTTAAAATAATCCATTTTTATAAATCTATACCTTGCCACGTGGCTGGTGGCTTACCGGCATCTTTACATGCTGCTTATCCTGGCAGTGGTTGCAGTGTCTCCCTCCTCAGCCTTCTGCGTCCCAGAATTCTCCTCTCTCCTTGTCCCACCTACTTCCTGTCTGGCCACCTACTTCCTGCCTGGTCACTGGCCATCATTGTTTTATTTATATGGAACGATATCCACAGCACTTGATATGGTTGAAGACTAGATAGTTGTAATTTCCTCAATTATGATAAAAGATAAGTTAGGTATAAAACCTTAAACTCACAAATATAAGATAGATAGGACATCTTCTTTAATATTGTAACTGCAATTCTTGCTTGATAATTGTTTTGTTATATGTAATTTTACCATGTTAAAGTTAAAACCTTCCTTTTAAAAAAAAAAAGAAGAAAAGGGGTAGTGCTGTGGATATCACTCTATATAAATAAAACACTGATGGCCAGTGACCAGGCAGGAAGTATAGGTGGGACAAAGAGAGAGGAGAATTGGGGAAACAGGAAGAAGAGAGAGGAGACACTAAAGCCACCACCAGGACAAGCAGCATGTAAAGACACCAGTAGGTAAGCTACCAGCCATGTGGCAAAGTATAGATTTATAGAAATGGGTTAATTTAAGATATAAGAACACTTAGCAAGAAGCCTGCCACGGCCATACAGTTTATAAGTAATATAACTGTCTGAGTGATTATTTTATACGTGGATTGTGGGACTGCGGGACTTGGTGGAACCTGGAGAGAAGCCCTCCAGCAACAGGAATCTGGATGCAGACATCCACGGCTAGGCCCCGGGTGGAGCTCTGGGAGTACAATTAGCGAGAAAGAAGAGGGTTTATATGAGCAAGAATTGTTGAGACCAAGGTTGGATAAAGCACAGGGACAAATAGCCAAATGAATGGAAACATATGAACTATGAACCAATGGCTGAGGGGCCCCCAACTGGATCAGGCCCTCTGAATAGGTGAGACAGTTGATTGACTTGATCTGTTTGGGAGGCATCCAGGCAGTGGGACTGGGTCCTGTGCTCATTGCATGAGTTGGCTATTTGGAACCTGGGACTTATGCAGGGATGCTTGGCTCAGCCTGGGAGGAGGGGACTGGACCTGCCTGGACTGAGTCTACCAGGTTGATCTTCATCTTTGGGGGAGTCTTTGCCCTGGAGGAGATGGGAATGGGGGGTCTGGTGGGGGGAAGGCGGGAGGGGGAAGAACAAGGAAACCCATGGCTGATATGTAGAATTAAATTATATTGTAAAATAAAATAAAAAAATAGAGGTTGTGGCAATAAAAAAAAAGAAAAAAAAATAATGAGGATGATAGAAAATTTTCATGAAGCTAACCTTAAGTAATGCATATAATAGGCAACAATTAATGGATTTCTAATGAGTTGGAAAATACGTCTTCTGAAATAAAATATATGCATAATGGAAAAATCTTCTAATAAGCTACTTATTAAAGCCAAACATAATATTTAAGCATGGGAAAATTTATCAAGTATCATACAAACACACACACACACACACACACACGCACACACGCACACACGCACACACGCACACACATGCACAGGACAAGCAAGGAGCCATGTATTTATTCTCTCTCTGCTCTTGATTCTGCTTGTGATGCTTTAAGTTCCTGCCTTGACTCTGCCACCTTCAATAATGAAATAATGGACTGTAACACAAAATTGTAAATCAAATAAGTCCTTTCTTCCTAAGGTCTTTTTTTTTGTCAGATATATGTCATAGCAGCGAAAATAACAAGAACACACACACACACACACACACACACACACACACACACACACGCACACACACACAAACACATATTACATATACATAATGAGAGCGTATGTGAATATCAACATATAAATAAGGTTATATTTTAAGGTATCTCTCTATCTGTTCCATGTTCCCCCTCACATCATTTTTTTTCAAGATCTTCCTTCTTTTTGAAAGCCACAAAATGTCCTAGGTTCACCTAGTAGTTTCCATGATTCACCATGTCTGTAAGAAGTTTTGGCATCCTCAACTGGATTTCATGTTTTAAATGAAGCCTAAAACCTAGATTTGCTTTTGAAGGACTATATCCCCACAAATATCACACTTATTGTAAGAAATAAAGTCCCAGAAACCAACCCATGTTTGCATCATGGAATTCTTTCTAGAATGGAATTAGAAAGGTTGTTTTGTCTTTATGAGATTTTTGTATGTCTGTCTGAATGCTGAAATCATTTTTTTTCAATTTCTTTGAAGAATTACATTGTGGATTTGACTGAGATTGCACCACATCTATAGATTACTTTTAGTAGGATGGCCCATTGTACACTACTAATTCAGCCAATCCATGAGCATGAGAAGTCTTTCCATCTTCTGGTATTTTCTTCAGTTTCTTTTTTCTGTGTCTGAACGTTTTCATTGTACAAGTATTCCACTTTCTTGGATAAATTCATTCCAATAATTTTAGGCTGTTGTGATGTTGTGAATGGTTTTATTTTCCAATTTCTTTTTCACTTACATTTGTCATTGTTACATAGGAAGTCTCATGATCTTGACATGTTAATTTTGCATCCTGCTAATTTGCTGAATGTTTTTATTAGCTGTACGGGTTTTCTGGTGGAGACTTTAGTATCTTTCATGGATAGCATCATATCACATTCAAATAAAGATAATTTGGCTAGTTTTTCTATTTGTATACACTTTAGTGTATGCTCCTGTTTTATTGCTCTATCTAAAATTTCAAGAACTGTATTGAACAAGAATGGAGAGAGTAGGCAAACGTGCTTCTGATTTTAGTGATAACGTTTCCAGTTTTCCTCCCTTTAGCATGATGTTGGTTGTTGTCTTGCTATACATTACCTCTATTATATTGATCTATGTCCCCTGTGTCCCTATATTTTCAAGAGCTTATAAAAATAAGGGATGCTGAATTCATCAAAGTCCTATTCTGCATCTAATGAGATATCCATGTGGTTTGTATTTTTGAGTCTATTTATGTGACAAATTACATCTATTGATTTGTGTATGCTGAACCATTCCTGCATCTCTAGGATGAAATTGATCTGAACATGGTAGATAATTTTTGATGTGTTCTTGAATTCAATTTGGAAAAAAATTATTGAGAATATTATGTCTATGTTATCAGAGAAATTGACCTATTAATCTGTTTTGTAGAGTGTCTTTGTCTGGTTTGGGTATCATGGTAATAAAAGTTTCATAAAAAATGGCTGTGTTCTTTCCTTTGTTCTTTTACAGAAATTGAAAAGTATTTTGAAGAAGGATAAATTCTTTTTACAAAAATTCATGACCTCACACTGCTGTCTGAAATATCTGAACTTGTCTTGGGTAGCAGGCCCCATCTCTACCATGGTACCACAGAATGAGTGCTATATATAGTTTCTGCACCTCTCCCAGGTATCACTGTCCTAAATTATTGCTGCCCAGGCTTGCTCATCTAAGGACCAGATGTAGAAACCTATGAGACTTCAGAGGCACTGTAAAGAGAGCCTAGTGCCCTGATTGTCTTTTTGTCAACATGACACAGGCTAGAGATTTCTGTTTCTGGTCAGCTGGAGCTGAAGAATTATGCATGAATAACAAGAGACCAGAATCGATAAAGTGAAATCTTTACTTTGCTAAGACAATCAACACTGGTCATCTGGGTTTGAAGAATCATCTCTGATTAAGAAAAGACCAATGAATGAGACAAAATATTCTGTTTTCTCAGGATCATCACACAGAAGCTGTGGTTGAAAGTGAATGGAGGGCAAGCTGATATCTCATGCCGGCACCTGGGTTTCATATGGTGTAAGAGTGTCCTAGCTAAGGGACACTAAGAAAATGCCTAATAGAAGAATCAGAAGAATACCATAATGAAGGCAAGATGGGAATGGACATGGGGAGGAATTGAGAGAATTAGAGGGAGGAGAAATCACAATCAGCATATTTTATGTGAGGAAAAAAAATCTTTTTTTCAATAAAGAGAAAAAAAGAATATTTTCATTGAACTCATAGAAGAATATTTACCTAACCTAGAGAAAGAGATGTACATCCAGGTACAAGAGGACTATAGAACAACAAAAAAGCAAGATAAGAAATCAAACATAAAATAAAGGACATTAAAGGCTTTAAGAGAGAAAGCTGAAGTTATAAAGTCGAGCCCATCAGAATAATACCATATTATTTGACTAAATCTTTTAAAGCCAAAATGGAAAGCAAAGATGCATTCTATGTTCAGGAAAACCAACAAAAACAAACAAACAAACAAAAACCCTCCAAACCACATAGCAAAACTGTATATGAAAATTGGGGAATAAGTAAAAAAAAAATTAAAAATTAAAAATCCCACAATTAAAAACAGGTTAGAGGAAATTATGGATCACCAGACCCCAACAAAGGGATTGTGAATGGCTTCAGTCCTCTATTCCTACTAACAGACAGGCCACTTGGAGAAAACCTAAGCAAAGAAACACTGGAGTTAGATGACATCATAACCATATGGACCAAACAGATAGGTATAGAGGATTCCTACAAATTATCAATGAATACACTTCCTATACAGAAGCCCATGGAAATTTCCATAAAGTCAACCATGTATTAGAACATAATGACTTAACAAATAGGAAAACTGCATTAACATCCTGAATTCTATCTGAAAACCATGAAATAAAGCCAGATATTAACAGCAGTAGAAATGAAAGATTGTAAAGAAATGACTTAATTTTCAACACATTCTAGTTTGTTTACAGAATACAGAAACTTAATTGAGATTTTATGTTTTCACTTGAAGACTTACGTATTTTGGTTTTGGAAAATTCATGGAGATACATTACGTTTATGTTAAGGAAACGTGTGCACGCGCGCGTATGTGCGCGCGCGCGCGCGCACACACACACACACACACGTTCAAATATTAATTCTACCTCTTAGTACCTAGAGAATTTCAAGCTTGAAGCACATAGTATTAGTACTGGAGAGTTAACTCAGCTTCTAAGAGTCTTACTCTTCTTCCAGAAGTCCTAAATTCAATTATTGGTGCTCACATCAGGCAGCTTACACATGCCTATAACGCTAACTCAAGATGATTTGACACCCTCTTCTGACTACCTTTGACACCCACACATGGAGTATGCAAATTCATATACATACAAATAAAAATAAAATAAATCTTTAAAGAAATGCAAAACATAATTTCAATCATTTCTGTTCTTTTTTTCTTTTTCCTTTTATTTAACCGTTAAAAATAACTAGTACTTTTTAAAGCTGTAATTTCATATTCCTTTTTTATTTTCTCAGTGATTAAAATTACTTTACAAAGCAAGCATACCAGAAGTCTCATATTCCATAATCTCTTGGTAATTAGATTATATTTGGAGTAGAATATAATTTGCTAGATGTCTTATTAAACAAACATGATTTATTTCCCTGTACTTGCTTTGTATGGCATTCATTTGCCCAAGACAAGTAATAAGGCATCTTATGATTATTTCTGCATTTGGATGAAATTATTTGGAATCAGAAATTTTTAAATGAAAATATTTGACATACATAATTGCTGATATTATTTCCTTGAGTAAACACACCTCTTTTATTAATGTCCTATACACCGTCAGTACCCCTGAGGATTATTCCTAGAACATTTCATATTGATCTAAACCAAATTACAAAAGTAAATGACATGCCTTGATAGCCAAGAAATAAAATATCTCATATATCTCATACATCCTATTATTTCTTTAAGATCATCCTATTATGATACCATGAAGCATTATTTTTGGTACTGAGAGACTAGCTGAGAAAGATTCCAACTGAATCCAACTAATTAAATGAAAATATGGATTAAATCCAGACATTATTTAGGAATTATAGCAAAGCCCTAATTAATTCACAGCCTTAATCTAAAGGAATTACCACATTTCAATAAATAGAGACACAGTATATGTGTTTTTGGTATTGCAGATGAATATGATATCTAATATAGGACTAGACTAAGGATGAAGAAAAGTAAATGTGAGTGCAAAAAAATATACTGAAACAGAGGAAAATATGTATAGAAACATTTGAGTGACAGTATAATATATTCAGCTTGCTAAAAATTATTCATATTATCCCAGTGCACAGCACGCAATATTTGAGTGGGAAGAGATGGGGCTGGTCGACAGAGTATAAATGATGGTGTTTAAAATGCCAAGGACTGTGCACTTAATCCTAAGAATAGTTGATTCTAACAAACAAAGGATGACATGATTAATCAGTTTCTCAGCAAAACTGCTACCTGAATAATCCAAACTAGAAAGCCAGATAAGAGGACAATGTCTGTTTCAGAAGTCCTGTGTCTTGATTAGGGTTACTATTGCTGTGGAGGGACTCCATGACCACAGAAACTCTTACTCCTTATTGGAGGAGGCAGTCTTGCTGGACTAGGTGTGGTCGTGCGGGAGGAAGTGTGTCACTGGTGGTAGGCTTTGGGGTTTCAAATGCTCAAGCCAGGCCCAGTGTAGAAGTCTTTTTTTTTTTTTTTAACATTTGATATGATTTATTTTATTTTATTTTTCTATAATTTTTTATTTAAATTTTTTCTTTTCTTTTATATACCAACTCCTGTTCCCCTTTCCTTCCCTTTTCCTACTCCCCCACCCCACCACCACATTCCACCATCCTACTCTGATCCCCTCCTCATAGCGGGTAAGGCCTCCCTTGGGTAGTCAACAGAGGCTGTCATACCAAGTTGGGGCCAGATCTACTCCCTCCTCCCTGCATCAAGGCATTGCACCATTGGGAATGGGCTCTAAAAAGCCAGTTTGTGTACCCAGAATGAGTCCTGGTCTCATTGCCAGGGGACCCACAAACACATCAAGCAACACAACTTTCACCCACCCTTAGAAAGCCTAGTAAGGTCTCATGCAGGCTCCCCAGGTGTCAGTCTAGAGTCCATGAGCTCTCGCGAGCTTGAGTCAGCTATCTCTGTGGTTTGTTGTTGTTGTTGTTTGTTTTTTTTCCCCATCATGATCCTGCCCCACCTTGCTCCTATAATCCTTGCTTGTCTCTTCAAATTAACTCCAGGATCTTGACCAAGAGCTTGGCTGTGAGTCTTTGCATCTGCTTCCATCAGTCACTGGATATAGGTTCTATAATTACAATTAAGGTAGACACAAATCTCAGTGTAGGGGAAGGCTAATTCAAGTACCCTCTCTTCCATTGCTATGAGTCTTAGCTGGGGACAATCTTGTGAGTTCCTGGGGTTTTCCCTAGGGGAGGGGATGGGAGATGGGAACATGAGGGCTTGAGATGGCCGAGTTGGGGGAGAGGCAGGGAGGGAGAGCAATAAAAGAGTTATCTTGACAGAAAGTACCATTAAGGGGATGGGTAGAAATCTGCAGTGTACAATTCAATCCTTGCTCCTTCTCCAGCACCATGTCTTCCTAGTCACTGTCATGGGGAGCAGGCAGACATGGTGCTGGAGAAGGAGCCAAGAGTTCTACATCCAGACAAGCAGGTAACAGGAAGAAGAGACACTGGGACTGGGTTGAGCATTTTACACCCCAAAGCCTACCCCCAGTGACGTATTTTACCCCACATTGACACACTTACTCTAACAAAGCAGTACCTCCTAATGCTACTTCCTAAGCATTCATGAATATGAGCTTATGGCGCCATTCTTATTCAAAACACTGAATTTCACTCCTTGGCCTCCAGAGGTTTGTATCCATAACATGATGCAAAAATGCATTCAGTCTTACTTCAAAAATCCCCATAGTCTATTACAGCCCCAACAATTGTTTTAAAGTTCAAAAAGTATTTTGTAAGACTTATGGCAACTGTTAACTGTGCCCCCTATAAAATCACAATTGAAAAGCAGATCACATAGTTCTAATATACAATGGCACAGAATATACATTACCATTCCAAAGCAAGGAAAGGAAACATAATGAAGAAATACTGAACCAAAGTAAGACCAAAAACCTGTTGGGCAAACCCCAAACTCTGCATCTCCATGTCCTATGTCAAAATGCTCTTCAGATCTCCAACTCCTTTCAGCTCTGTTGACTGCAGCACACTTCGCTCGGGCTGGTTCAACTCCCTGTTAGCAGCTTTCCTTGGTAAGTATCTCACAGCTCTAGCATCTCCAACCTTTTGGGGTCTCTAAGGCATTTCAGGATTCATCGCCATAGCTTCATAAGATGATCTCTCTGGGCCTCCAAGCAGAAACACCCCTGACTGGTACCTGGCCTCTGTGTCATTTTTAGTATCAGAGGAAGATTCAATAACCCCTTTCTTATATCCTTGACTCTAAAGCTAGAACCACATGGCCAAACCTGCCAAGTTCTGTTACTTGATGAGACTGGACATGGTCCCCTCATTGAAATATACTTTAACCAGCTTTCCTCTTTCAGTAGTTAACCTTACTGCCTGAGCTTAGCTGACCTGGAACTTGATCTGCAGACTAGGCTGGACTTGACCTTAGAGATCTGCCTGTCTCTCCTTCCTGAGTACTAGGTTTAAAGACGTGTGCCATCATGACTGGCCCTAATCTTTTCTTTAATTCTTTTTCAGAAATTGGAAGTTTAGCTGGAGGAGTCTTCCCCTGAGGTCACCACTCCCTTTATTTCTGATGCTCCTTTTCTTCTCAAAGTATACATTTTGTGTTTTTTTTTCTTGCTCAGCTTGCTTATTTTCATTATAGATCTGTACTATATCATCTTTATAATGATGTTGTTCAGGATTCAGAATGGCATTCAGCTTCTAGATAAAAATGTTGAAGTGAGCCGGGTGGTGGTGGCTCACGCTTTTAATCCCAGCACTCGGGAGGCAGAGCCAGGCAGATCTCTGTGAGTTCAAGGCCGGCCTTGACTACAGAGTGAGTTCCAGGAAAGGTGCAAAGCTACACGGAGAAACCCTGTCTTGAAAAACAAATAACAAAACAAAACAAAATGCTGAAGTGTACAAGCAAGTAGAGGCATCCATCAACATCTTTTATTTTAAGGTGAAATTTTAATTATGAATTGAGAACTCTTTTTTTTTTCTTTCCAAAAATAAAATGGCTCAGCTCTACTATGCTGCTCTGTGAGAATGTGAACTTGGGAGATCTAGCCCTGCTTCTCATCTACCATATGTTGGCATGATGAAGAAGAGACAACTCCCCACCACTACCCCACCCCACCCGTGACTGCTGGGAAAGCTGGTCCTCATAAAAACAGAAGAGCTGTCCCTGTCCCTCACCAGCTGCAGAACTCAAGAGAGTTGCCCCTGCACCCTGTACCTCCCCTGGCAACAAGCAAAACTGGTCCTAATGAAGTAGGTATAAGTGACCCATTCCTGAGGGGATAAAAGAAGCAGAACCAGCCCTGTCTCTTGCTCATTGCTGCATAGGATGAACTAGCCTGGGCAATGCCTGAGAGTTCCCCCTGGTGGTGAGGGTGGAAGAGTGCTGGTGGACTGACCAATCCTGCAATTGCCCAGGCCCAGGACCAGGGTTACGAATTGGTCCACCCCAACATCCACCCCAACATCCACTCCAACATCCATCCCATCTGTGATATGCTGGAGCACATAAAGGGGCACATCCTGAAGATCCAAAGATACAGGATCTCCACAACAAAACAAATACAGGATATCCAAGAGGAGCCCCAGTGAGGGCAAAGTATTGATGATGTAGGAGAAACCAGAGGCCTTTTATGAGACCAAGGACTCATTGCAATGAACACTTACAAGTGTAGCTGGAATTTTCCTGTGTCCACCCAGCTCCTGTAGCCCCTCAGAACCAAGTAAACACACACACACACACACACACACACACACACACACACACACACACACAACTTATAAACTGTACAGCCGTGGCAAGCTTCTTGCTATCTAGTTCTTATATCTTGAATTAACCCATTTCTATAAATCTATACCTTGCCATGTGGATCATGGCTTACTGGTATCCTTTACATCTTACTTTTCATGGTGATGGTGGCTGGCAGAGTCTCCTGAATCAGCCTTCCACTTTCCAGAAATCTCCTCTTTGCTTATCTCCCCTATACTATACTTCCTGCCTGGCTACTGGCCAATCAGCATTTTATTTGTCAATCAATCAGAGCAACACATTCACAGCATACAGAAAGACATCCCCAGTATTCAAGTAAAGCTATGTGGATGAAAGGATACACTTTTCTCTTAAATTTAACTTAATGTTATTTATGGGGAAGGTTGCAAGAGCAGAAGGTGAATAAGAAAGGGTGCGGAGATGAGTGAGATTGAGATACATGATGTGAAAGATGCAAATAATAATTAAAGAGAAAGTTAAAAATGAAGCAAACTGGCTCAAATTTTCATGCATCAGGAAGATACTCTGAGTTGAAATTTGAAAATGAGAAATTAAAGAGGTAGAGAGGAAATCAAGGAAAGATAGAGGAAGGAACAGGTACTAAGAAACAGAGGTAAGACACAGGAGAGGAATAAAGAGGTTTTTAAACTTAATAGTTAAAAGATGCCAAAATGACAGAATTGCAGAGTAAACAACTAGCATATGACTGTTGAGGACTTCTCAAAGGATTTGAAATAGTAAATAGAATTGGATCTTTTACTGTTAGGTTTCAAACACAGGACGATGGTTACTGGGGTGCTGACTTAACACGTCAAAGTGGACCTGGCTGCCAGATTCTCCCAGCATCTCTCAGTCCCTACCTGTTCCAAGGTGTGCCTGGCATACCTCACCCTCTACTCTGAACTAATCAGCCCACGGGTTAGGCTGCTCCCCCCAACCCCCCGTTGGTCACCCCTATATAATCCAACCATTTTTATTACTGGCTCTTTTTTGACGACCCTTTACTCTTGTGGACCTTCCACCTCCCCTCCCCACTCTCTTTACATAGCCCTGCTCAGGATCATGTTCACTCTGGACTCTCTCCCTTTTATCTACATTAAACTTTCTCCTCTGCCATACCTAGGAGCAGTCATGTCCTTCCTTTTTATTTCTTTCTTCATTTTTTTCCATTCATTTTCTTTGTACTAGAGAATCTGGAAAGATGTCTAAGAAGATTTTCACAGCAGTTACTGTTGGATGACAAAGTGGAAAACAAGCTAAAAACTGAGACCATTGGTAGTTTCAGAAAGATTTGAGAGGAAAGGAAATCAACCAGTAAAATGTAGGTTAACATTGTATGTCATTACCTGTAAAGTTGTGCAAATATTAGCTGTTAATTTATGCAAAACTGTCATCTAATGTGAGAAAAGATAAATTGTAAGATTTGTGGAAAACAGAACAAGTATATTAGACTGATATTTTTGTTTCTTTTTTTATGTGTAAGGACTAAGATTTTTTTCCAGCATAGAAAACAAGCAATTGTTTACTTTATAGCATTATAGAAGTAAATAGGAGAAAGATGTGGAGAAAGAGAATTGATTCTCTGGAGATGACAGGATTGCAGATGAAAATAAATCATTTACTGATGAACCCTGTATAACATCATCGCATTAAAATTGTATTTAAGGCTGAGTGGAGGTAGGGTATGCCTTTAATCTCAGCACTTGGGAGGAACAGCCCGGTAAATCTCTATGAGTTTGAGGCCAGCCTGGTCTACAGAGTGAGCTCCAGGACAGGTACCAAAACTACACAGAGAAATCCTGTCTTGAAAAACAAAAACAACAACAAATAGTATTTAAATTGAAAAAATAGGGCTGATAGGCATTAATAACTACCATGACAAAAATCTTCACAGCAAATAATCAGAAATAAAGGAACTTAACCTATAATTATTTAAACAAAAATAATTTAGCATGTGATGTTACAGTATCCTTAGATGCAAAAACACAATGAAGCAGAAATGTTTAAACTAAAACAAACAAAAAACTCAAAAAACAAAACAAAATGAAACTTTCCAGTTAACAGGAATACATGTCCCCAAGGAGGGGTTAAGGTGCTTACAGAAATAGGGCATGTGCCTCTGTGTGTGTATGTGTGTAAGTGTGTGTGTGTGTGTGTTGTTGTTGTTTTTAAGATTTGTTTTTATTATTATCTTGACAATTTTATTCACTGTATTTTGTGCATAGCCATTCCTCCTTCCCCAACTCCTCCCAGATAGAGCCCCCTCCTTCTCTACCTACACAACATTGTGTCCTCATTTATTTTTTAACCTACCCAGTTCAGTTTGTGCTCCCATATCCTTCAATGCTGGGCTTTCCCCGGATGCATGGTTGCTTTACCAGGGTATATACCTCTAAGGAAAATTCTTGGCTCTCTCCAACATTGATAGTATCAAAATCTGTCAATCTTTCTTTTATTGAAATTTTGCCCTGATTTTTTAGTTGATGATGCTATACGATGCTAATAATATGATAGTAATGCATGCTCCTGAGGTTAAGGGCAATGCTAGGTGCCAGGTCTGTAACTTGCAAAGGAAAGTTACTGACTGAAGGGAAAGGAGCTGTGAGAAATAGCATTGTTACATGATGTGTGTAAAGATTTAAAAAAAAAAGAAAAAAACTTTATAAATATAGTGTGTAGCAAAATGTGAAGAAGAAAAGCTGTTCAAAGCACCTGTTCTTACTCCTGTAGAGAAGGCTCTTAGGAAATAACTATGAGAGAGACAGAGAAACCAAAGGAGCTGGTAATGACTGAACATGTTGGTAAAAAGACAACGTTCTGTAACATATATAAATAAATATTATATTTAAGAATATATATATAATAAATAATAATAATATATGATTATGTAGTAAAATCAATATAAATAAAAATATATTATAGATATATTTTCAGTAATAGCTTTTCCAATGGAAACCTTGTGCTGTAATTCCTTAACTTTGTGGAGCCTTCCTGTTCCTGAAAATAGCTCATAGACTGGTTACAAAAGAGCAGGTCCTCATGAGGATTGGCCCTTCAGTTTTCCCAGAGAAGTTTTTCAGTTTATAAATTTCAGAAGCATCTCCTACTTTGCACATCTCCTTCATTTACCTCCCAAGATGATTCTTATCCTCCTTTTCTTCAGGAGTTCTAGAATATAACTTATCACTTGCTGCTACTTTATTTTCTCTTTCCAAATTGAGATGAATTCTTCTCTGATCCTAAGTAAATTCAGAAAGCAAACAATAACAAAAAAATGAATGCACGTTTAACAGAGAGGTAGACACCATTTGTTTTCTTTAACAACACAATGCTAATTGATATATCATCTTTTAGATCATTAGCTCCAAAGTTCATTAGTTGTCTGTTCTGATTTTTAGTAAGAATTCAAGGGAAAGCATTTTGCCTTCTCTTATAATGTGCGCGTACAGTGAACTATTATGGAGAACAGGCTGCTTGCATTTTCCTTTGCGTTGATGTGAATTAGCAGCAAGACACAGGGCCCAGAAACAGTCAGACCTGGGACACCATCGTGGCCATTGCATTTCTTAGTTTAAAATGTCATTTGTTTTCACTGAGGATATATTGTTACCTGTCCCATAAGAATGCTGTGAAAATGGCACTTTTCCTGATGTCTCATCTGGGTTTTCATTGATTTAGGTTTCTTTTTCCTTCCTTCTTAAGGAATCTTCCTGTCTACAAGGTATTTCACAAATGATTTTTATTCTAAGCTGATGATCACGCCTGTAATAACACAGTTCTCTGTCTGGTACAACCAAGAATTTCCACCAGGATTAAGCCTTCGTTTTCCTTTGGTATCATCCACATAATGGTATGTGTTAGTTCATTCTTATTATTTTTCAAAACCGATTCTCCATTTGAGCTTACTCAGACAAATTTGTGAAATTATATTCTTTGTATGAAGGGAGATGTGTATGGCAAAATATCATTGTTGTTTCAAATAGGCATAATACATACACACACACACACACACACACACACACACACACACACATACACACATAACATAGATATCTTTTGTTGTGCATTTAACCAAATGTTTCTCTCTTAATATTTTATTTTCAGTATGATATTGTACCACATATGTTAAATACAATATGCTATATACAATGTTGTACTGCAAAGAATTTTTAAGTTATATTATGGCAAATTGTTCTCTGTTCATATCCATCCCAAAACAAAAGAATGGAGCAATCAAAAATGAAGGCAAGGAGTGGTAGAGTGGTGATGTATGCCTGTACCTCCAGCCTTGGTGGGACTATGGGAGACACAACAAGATTCCCAGTTCAAAGATAGATATTTAAAACAGCAGAGGTCCACACAAAAGCCAATTCTCTTTGGTCTAAGAACCGGATTGTTTTAATTCCATAGTGTGATATGTGAAACTATAAACAAAGGCAGAGGCTCATGCTTGAGAGCTGCTGTATTTGTGAAGTTAAGGCAGAGTTTTCCTGCGAGAGAAATGAAAGGTGGAGCATAAAGATGAGAAATAACAATTTGGGTTATTTTAGAAAATCCTGAGTAATATCTCATATGCCAAGTACTGTGTTATTTATGAAGCAACATTTTCCTAATGTGTTAGCATATAATGGGTGGAAATAGAAATAAATGCAATTCCTTATGAAAAATGCTAATTCATAAAATATGGCAAAAGTTTTATGGGAATAACCACATACAGTATGGATATGAGGCCTATTCCTCGTGGTAAATCATACCTGGTACCATAAAACTAGTCAAAAATACGTAACTCAGGTGAACATAAACCCCAGTGGGGAAGTTACTACTGTGTTTTACTATTTTGACAGGACTCAAACTGCCTTCTAAATATTTATGTTTCTACTCATAGAAAAATGCTTTTCTCAGCTTTCGTCTGTGAAGTTTCACTTTTCGGTGAATAACTGACCTTTGAATTCTTTCTCCTAAACCAAATGTTTACACCACTCAACTTCAGGGCTCAGGGAGCATCACAAAAGAGGAGAAAGAAAGAATATAAGGTCTAGATTGTTGCATGATATTACTTTAACTAGGCGAGGATGTTTTATGTTTGTTCATGCTGTGGAATATCACTTCAACTGTGTAAAGGTATGTTACATTTGTTTATGCTGCATTTGTTTAAAGATGTAAGGATGTGTTACATTTGTTTAATTATGAAAGATGTGTTGCTGTTCACCTTGCCTGCCTAAGGCCTCTGATTGGTCTAATAAAAAGCTGAATGGCAAATGGCTAGGCAGGTAGGAATAGGTGGGGCTGGTCGGCAAAGAGAATAAATAAGAGGAAAAACCTAAGCTCAGAAGATAAGAGAGAAGAAGGAGAAGAGAGGAATGAGGGAGATGCTGAGCATCAGAAGCCAGGCAGCTGCCAGCCAGCCAGACATTAGAAGTAGTGAATGTAAGACATACAGAAGCAAGAAAGATAAAAAGCCTGAGGCGAAACATAAAAGAAGAGAAACAGGTTAAGTTATAAGAGCTAGCAAGAAACTAGCCTAAGCTAGGCTGAGTATTCATACCTAATAAGTAGGCTCTGTGTCATGATTTGGGAGCCGTTTTGTGGCCCCAAAGGAAAAGCCCGATATACTAGATGAAAGGAAGCAAGGATGAGAAATTCTGTCTTCTAGGTATGACACCACCATCACAGTCATAAACTGACTGCATGGGCCCTGCAATCGTCATTCATAGGCGAGAGGAGGGCTTACAGGGTCCTACCCCTCCCTGGGAAGCTACTGGTTGTGGATGGATGTTGGGAGATGGCAGTCATCGTCTCCTCAGTTGTAGTTGTGTTCCCACTACTTCCCCAGCCTACAATGCTTAGCTCCACATCAATGGGCGCATGGATGACTGTGGTTAAACCCAGTGGTGCATAAAATAAACCAAAAAGACATGGATGTAAGGAAGAGACTTGAAGGGAGGTGAAGGGACCTTAAGGAATGTAGGAGACCTGTAAGAGATCGTATGAGATAAGAGGAATCAGAATGAGTTATATACGTGTTTAACACTGTAAAATAAATTTTAATAATAAAATACATATTTTTTTTAAAAAAAAAACTTAAAAAATACTTCAAATGATTTGTGACAAATGAAATTGTTCTGGGCTATGTTGGCATATGCTTGTAATCCCAGCACTTGATAGGCAGAGCTAGGTAAGTCTCTGTGCGTTCAGGGATACAGCCAGTATTGGATACACATGCCTTTAATCTCAATACCAATCATAGAAAACCTGGAGATCTATACAGACAGGCCATGACGAGGCGGTCATGTGGTTGGGTTTACAACCAAGGAGAAGGCAGAACAGAAACACTATAAAAAGACAGACACACAGGAAGTAGCTCTGGTTCGGAGAGGTAGGACCACCACAGGAGGAAGGGTAAGGTTTTAGCTCTTAGCTCTGACCTCTTGGCTTTCTTCTTTGCATTGGTTCTGTGTTTCTTATTTAATAAGATGGTTGGTTACATCTACAAGCACATTTACAGTCTAATTGTGATGGGCACAAAGTAAATTCATGGATAGTAAAATTCATGTTACAATAAGGCCACCATGACATAATATATTAGAATAAAGGATGGAACTTTCATATATTATCTTTTGATGTATAAGGTCATTAAAGCTGGTGGCTATTTAAGTATGAGGCAGGGCACTATGAGTGGCCAAGCAAAATCTCTAGAAAAAGAAAGAACATTCAAAGTTGTTTATGGGCCTCATAATAAAGGCACCGGATGCTGCACATGCAAGCACTGTTGTTGTGGCAACCCACCTGCTGTGCAGTGGGATTTTGTAGCTGGAAGTTTTCCTGTGTCCTGCCCAGCTGGAGGTTAGGACAAGTCTTTCCTACTCACGTCCCACAAGTAAACACACAGAGGCTTGTATTATTTATAACTACTAGAACAATAGCTCAGGCTGATTACTGACTAGCTCTTACACTTAAATTAACCCATAATTCTTATTTATGTTTAGCCACATGGTTTGGTACCTTTTCTCAGTTAATGTCTCCTTCCTCTGTGTCTGGCTGGCAACCCCTGACTCAGCCCTTCCTCTTCCCAGAATTCTCCTTGTCTGCTCGCCCCGCCTATAATTCCTGACTGGCTACTAGGCAATCAGCATTTTATTTATTAACCAATCAGAACAACACATATTCACAGCATACTAAACGACATTCCACAGCACTTCCCCTTTTCTGTCTAATCAAAAAGGAAGGTTTTAATTTTAGCATAGTAAAATTACATACCAAAAAACAGTTAGCAAGTAAGAATCACAGTTACAATATCCAGTCCACTTATATTTGGCAAATTCAAAGAAAATATTCTATTTATCTTATATTTGTGAGTCTAAGGTTTCTTATCTAACTTATCTTTTATCATAACCAAGGAAAATTATAACTACATCTATAACTATTCAACTACATCAAAGACCCCAGAAGGATATAATGTTACCTAAATAAAAAGGAAATGAATTGTAAGCAACTTCCAAAATTTCTAGAAATGACAGAGAGAGCTGTCTGCCTGGATAGTGATCCAAAGTTCTTCTGTAATGTTGGGGTATCTATTGTTCAGCCCACAGTCCTAGAGTCTCTCAGTTGCTCCTTCCTGTGTCCTGTAGAATGTTTGGCAGTCTCCTCTATGAAGCAGGAACCTGAAGGACCATTTCACCTTGTTTTGGAAAATTCAGTGGTCATTTTCCTATGTGTCCTGTATGTCCAGTTTATACAACATACTGAAATCAATCAATGCAAAGGTACTTTTTTTTTGCACAGTGGCTAACTTTTGCCACAAAGCAAGCAAACTCCATAATGAATTTCTTCAATGCCCATCATCTTCCTTGAAGTAATTGATGCTGCCAGAAGCAGACATGTCTCATTGTTCAGAAAGTCTAGATTTTCAAAACATTTTAAATGCCATATTCTATATGTCTTTGAAGTGTTTGAAGATCACCTAGCTAATTGAAATATATCTATGTATACCTAGAAAGCTTAACTTACATGACTGTAAGTGTGATTATCATAGATGACTAATTATTATTCTGTATTTCTTAACTATACATTTTAATTTCAAAACAGATACATAAACATAATACCTTAAATTAGAGTAGAAATGTATATAGTATAACAAAATTAACTTTAAATTTGTATCAGTAAACTACAATCCATAGCAATGTAAAACATTCCAAATAGGTTGTTACTCCTTAAAAGTAGATGCAATAATCTACCCTTTCATCCTACCATATCTATATCCTATCCCCTTTTTTTTTCTTTTAGAAAGATTGTCTATGACCAATAACAATTTGTAACCAATCTCTAACAAAGACAAATATCTGTAATCCATTTTGGGGAAATGTGGGAATAATGTTCTAGGCTACTTCCTGCTGATAGGGGCACTGATAATCTTATGGGGATCCTGAGAAAAGGATGAATTATGGTCAAGTCCTGCCTAGAATAGTCTGTGACACTGTATTTTCTGAGCCAGTTGCCTTGAAGCTGATCTGGATATTGGAACATCTGGAGCCTTCTCAGGGGGTCTTCCTTGATCTAACCACATTAGCCTGGAAGCAATTCATAGGTTCTCATCTTCTGTGGAAACAGAAGCAGAACCTCTTTTCCAAAGCAATGTATCGATACTTAGACATACATTTTGAAATCAAGATATCTTTAAAATATACATATTGATTTAACTCAGCAGCTTTTACAATCAAATGTCGCTCTGCTGTTAAAAATCCCAAAGACAATATAACCCAGACTCTCTTTGTGATTTCCATCTTAACATGGCTTATTTTTTATATTACTTTTACTGTCTCTTTAAAGAGTTTATTTTGTGAAACTATCATTTCTTTATATAACTGTGTATATTCATTTTCTTCTCTCTTCCAAGCCTATGTACATTTTTATACACACTGTAAACCATTTAAAGTCTTATTCCATCTGAATCTGCCTACTGTGAATCTATTGCTTTAAACTGCAGTGGCTAGTACTGAGGTTGAAGCCCTGGCTGCTGACTCTGCCCACTTCAGCTTCCCAATTTGGTGGTGGTACATTTACTGCCAGCTTTGGGAGCCATGGGTACCACCAGCTCTTGGAAGCCTCCATCAAAGCGGCATGTAGCCTCAAAACCTTCTCTCTCCTCCTTCCTTTCTTTGTTCTCTTCTTCCTTCCTTCCTTCCTTCCTTCCTTCCTTCCTTCCTTCCTTCCTTCCTTCCTTCCTTCCTTCCTTCCTTCCTTCCTTCCTTCCTTCCTCTCTCTCTCTCTCTCTCTCTCTCTCTCTCTCTCTCTCTCTTTCTTTCTTTTTTTTTCTATACTAGCAAAAGCTAAATCCTTATGCAGCATATTGCACAGCTTGGAGACACCTCTGTGTATCATGGCAGGAATCAGTCATGCTGCAGGTCAAGCCCACACACTGCAAACCCGCCATACCACAGGTGGCCTGAGAGACAAGTAGGAAATTGTTTTTAGCTCCATTATAGAATCCTTTATTTTTTTAAAAGTTCTCCCAAGTTTCAGGTGCAAACTCAAGCCAACATGTGGGACACCATTTGTAGTCAGATGGTTCTCGGGTCCTGCCAAGCCCCTGCAGTCCTGTGGCCTGCTTATAAAATAATCCATCTTGGATGTTTATTTCTACAAAATGGGAATGCAGAGCAATTTGCTATTACACCTTTCAGGATTAACACTCAAGTAAAAATACCATGTGTGCATTTGAGATATGCAAAGTTCAAGGTATAAAGACAAATTATTCAGCTTTAATATTATTATTTTTTTTTGTCAAATTATCATTGAGTACTTTCACTGGGCCTAGCTTTAACAGGTAAAATAAAATCAAAGAGAACTTTAATAAAAGAAGTAACAGTGAACTACATGACTGATGAGTATGCATAAAGTAAAAATAATAATTTTCTGTCATTGTTTCCTTTGGGATTTATAGGAAAAGAATCAATGTTTTGACTTGTAAGATCAGCCCACGTATTAATTACTTTCCCTTTGCTGTTTCGGGGGAAAGGCTCACAGGAGAAAGGGTTTGTTTTGCATACAGTTCCACAGACTAGACAGTCCATCATGGAAGGGAAAGCAAGGAAGTGGCTTGTGAGTCTGGCCAGGCAACAGACAGCAGAGAAAATGGTGAAAGACCCCAGCATACTAGCTTAGCCTAACGCCATTTCAAGTAAGGTCTGAAAAGCGCGGGGTGCCTACAGCCGGCCTCCTGGCCCCAGAAAAGGGTACTAAAGGTCAGAAAAACAGCTTGGAGCCAGACAGCAGGCGTGTCAAGCTCGGGGAAAAACCACGAGCTGCCCTGAGTTTGAACCCGGCCTCATTTGAATCGTCCAATCAGAACCCTGTACACCATGAGCTGCCCTGAGTTTGAACCCGCCCTCCTCGTGCTCCTGCTGCCCGACCCTATAAAAACCCTCCGCTCCAGCCCGTGGGCGCGCCAGTCTCTTGAGCTTCTTGAGGGACTGCTTTGCCCCGGGTACCTGTGTTCCTGAATAAAGCCTCTTGCTGTTTGCATCTGACTCGTGGTCTCGGTGTGATCTCTGGGCGAGGGTCTCTCCAGAGGGAAGACTGCCTTCGGGGATCTTTCAATGGGAAGTGGGGCCAGGCTTTGGGACATCAAAGAGCATCTTGGTGATTTCTTTTCTTTCAGTGTTCTATCTTCCAAAGGTTTCACAATCTCTCAAATGGTGCTATCACTTGGGCACCAAGCATTGAAACACAAGAGCCTGCTGGGGACACAGCATCCTGTTTTTATCACCGGATGCAGATGGTGACTGTGGTGAGATGTAATAGTCAGCATCTGAAAACCTGCATTCATTTCTGACTTAGGTTGGAGGCCAGTATTTCAGTACTTGATCACCAATCTGCATTTCTACTCTGTGGAATGAAACATGTAGAGAATTTCTTTCCTTACCCTTGTTGAAAGAAGACATATTGAGTGATCTTTCTGAGTAAAGACTGGAAAATTTTTAAAAAGTATGAGGGAATGAGGTAGCCACATAGAGATTACACTTATGACCCTTGGGTATTTATAGGGAATCTTATATCATTTTCATTACCTCTTCCTTTCTACCTCCACTTTCTACTTTCCTACCTCCCTACTCACCACTGATATCCTGCTCTCTTGTCATTTTATCAAAAATTATAACTCCCTTATGAGGTAGCTGGTATACCGCGAGTGTACTCCTGGCCTCAGAAGTACTTATGGAGTCCTGCCCATGTGTATAGTCTTGAGTTTCATGAAACAAACAAACAAAAAATAGAGGGTTTCATGGCAAGAACAAGTAACTTAACATGTTACAAAGAAAATAACCTTTAACAGAGATTATAGGGTAGTAATTTTAATACAAGTGAATGAGATAGGGAGGGAGGGAGGGAGGGGAGAGAGAGAGAGAGAGAGAGAGAGAGAGAGAGAGAGAGAGAGAGAGAGAGAGAGAGAGGAGAGAAGAGAGAAGAGAGAGGAGAGAACACAAAAAGACTGAGATTCTAGTTATTCTACATCAAGGAAGAGATGTGAAAATATTTTACTTTTGAAAAGGATTTGCTAGTTTTGTGGTGTAAGAGAGTAAATATAAGAATGTGATTTACAGGGATATTATAGGTTATTTCCATATTGTGAATGCCTTCATTTATCATATAGAGCAACTGGTACTCTATAATTTAAAAAAATGTTACAGACTTTTTTTTTTAAGAAGGATACTCGGACTGGATTGTGTACATGTGTGTTGTTTGCTTGTTATTTTTTTTCCTAAATGCTGATACTTAAATGGGATGGCAAATCCCCATATGTCAGTGAGAGCACTGATAAATGGTTCTATCACATGACTGGATACACATTTCTCAAGGACAATGGTTAGGAATAGGATGGGTATAGAGTATGGGAGAATAATTGCTTGATTATTTGGGAGAATTACTAATTCCATTTGTGGGTTTTTCTGTTTTTCTTAAAAAAAAAAACAAACCCAAAACTTATAAGTGACTATTTACCAGATCTCAACAACTCTGAAAGAGTCTGAAATTGTGGCACATATCTTTTACTCCAACACACATGAGTCAGAGATTTTTGTAAGTTTGAAGACAGCCTGGTCTGCACAGCGAGTTCTAGGCCATCCAGCACTACATAGAGAGATCCTGTCTCTAAACACCAATAATTAGTAGTTCATTAATAATTAGTAGATAACTAACTAAATAAACATACAAGAAAATACTGTAGGTAGTTATGATGCAAGCTTATTGTTCTGTGCCTTATTGCCAGTGGCTCAGAACTAGGTAAGTATAATCTTAATCATTTAGTAGTGGATAATCACAGCAAAAATCAGTACCAGCTAATGTCATAGTTCCTAGGCCCCGAATTTCGAGATACTTTACCTGTTACCAAAAGATAGCATCACAGCTCTCAGGCTTCGGTTATTTCAAACCTTGGTCCTTAAGGCTTGGTGGTCCATGGAACTCTTCCACTGAGAAGTTTGGCCTTTCATAGCCTTTAATGTTCTACAACATTACATTGTGCCTTCTTTTCCTTTTCTTATCTTCTGCTTTGGTGTGAGCTACTTTGACTTCTGTGGTCACTGTCCTAGTCACTCATAGAACTTCCACAGGAAGTTCCTGTCTTCTCTGGGGTTACTTTTATGGATGCCATTTCTACCACCAATGACTGTTGTTCACAATACCAGTCCCATGCACTCCAAGAATGATGGAGTCTGTGAGTTAGCAAGACAAGACTTAGTGTTTCATTGGTCCAAGTATTGCAGCATCTCCTAGGTGACGCACATTATCTATAAACAGGCTGTTCATAGAACTGGAAGTAGGTGCGGTGTGAGCATTACATGAAAATGTGAAATTGTAACTTGAACTCATCACAATGCAGCTCCCAGTTGTTCAGTGCATAAGCCAAACATAAGAACCAATCACAAGCCTTACATAGGCTTCTGTTGTATCAGTAAGGGAAGTTACCCCTCCCCAGTACAACTAAGCAAATGTGATTTCAGCGTAGCACAGGACATTTATAGTTGACTGAAGCTTTTCACATTTGCTATAAAGTGTTCTAAGGCCGGATCAGGTTATGTAAGGTAGTGATGGCTGGAACAAGGCTTTGTGAAGCAGGAGATATGGTCCCAGTGACTGAGATTTCTGTATTTCTTCCAAAAGGAATATAGTTTTCTTGAGGCAGCTGTGTAACTTTCAAGCTATCCGAGCTGCTATATTGACAATACAGATATTGCTGAAAGAGGAACTGCTTGGTTGACAGCTCCATGATCAATGCAGCTGGGCACAAGAGAAGAGTCTGACGATTGTCAATCAAAAGTCAAATCCACCTGGTTTCTAACAACAAAAGAAGACATCCCACTTAGAGCTGTACATTTCAAGTGTACAGCTCTAAGTGTAATGTCTGGCTGTGAGTCTCTGTGTATGTTCCCATCTGCTTCAGGAGGAAGTTGTCTGATGATGGTTGAATAAGCACTGATCTACAAGTATAGCAGAAAGTCATTAGGAATCATTTTACCACTGCACTTTTCCTTTTTGACCAGTAGAATTTGGTTTTATGCTAGTCCCTGGGTTATTCACATTACATAGGCGCACACACACACACACACACACACACACACACACACACACACACGGGGGGGGGGGGAGAGAGAGAGAGAGAGAGAGAGAGAGAGAGAGAGAGAGAGAGAGAGAGAGAGAGAGAGACCTTGGAACACATAACTCTAAATGGGATATCTCTATCAAATTCCTCCCCTCAGAGCTCAGGGAACCCCAAGGAAGAGGAGGCAGAAAGAGTCTAAGAGCCAGAGGGGATGGGGGAACATCAGGAGAACAAGGTCTTCATTGTCAACTGAGCGAAGCTCACATGAACTCACAGAGCCTGAAGCAGCATGCACAGGGCCGACACGGGTTTGCACCAGGTCCTCTGCACAAACATTATAACTTTCAGATTAGTGTTTTTATGGGACTCCCGAGGTGAGAACAAGTGGGTCTCTGATTCTTGTGCCTGCTCTCGGGGCTTTTTTCTGTCTGTTGGTTTGCCTTGTCCAACTTTGACATGATGGTTTTTGTTTTATCTTGTTATGTTTTATTTCATTATTATTTTGTTATCTATTAAAAGCCTATTCTTTTCTAATGAGAGACAGAAAAGGAGTGGATTTGGATGGGAAGCGATTTGGGAAGAAACTGAGAGGAGTAACAGGAGGGGAAACAGTAATCGGGATATATTGTATGAGAAAAGAATTTATTTTCAATGAAAGGTGGAAAAGAAAGTGGAGAAAGCATAAAAGAGTACTTACTGATAGTAAAGTCCTGTCATAATCTTAATGCTCTTAATATTATTTAGAAGGGCTGCTATGGCACAAATTCTAATTGGTCTTAATAATAAAAATTCAGAGCCCAATATTGGGATAAATGCTGAAAGATCAATAAATGAACCAACCACTAAAGAGATTTCTTGCCTCTACCAAATCCTCAGGCTGAAAGGGACCAAGCTCCTGTCTCTACCTCGCCTTATTTCCTCTCTCTGCCCAGCCCTATCACTTCCTGTTTCCTCCTCCCATGCTGGAATTAAAAATATGTGTCACTACTGCATGGCCTCTAGTGGCTAGCTCCTCGCTCTGATCTCTAGGCAAGCTTTTATTGTGAGAGCACAGACAAAATATCACTACAGGTTACCTTCTAGCTGAATACACTTCAGAAAAGTTGAGTCATTCTATGTTTCTGTGGTAATAGTATAAAAGCTTGTGTGGAGGGTTACATTTCAATATATAGGTGTCAAATGTATTTTCACTATGAATACCATTGAAATATTCATGGTGAAAATACATGACATCAATAATGAGTATAGAAAAGAATAACAGATAGGTTACTAGTTAAAAATATGTATTCAATAGAGAAAAAACAAAAACAAACAAAACTAATATGAAGCTCCACAGTTTATGATTGGCTATAGTAAATATACAGAAATTCATTGAGATATATATACACTGGGTATGGTTTATTTAGAAGCACGATTTCTTGCAAGTTCTTAAATATTTATTTATTCATTCATTCATTCATTCATTTATTATGTATACACTGTTCTGCCTGCATGTACACATGCAAGCCAGAAGAGGGCACCAGATCTCATTATTGATAGTTGTGAGTCACCATGTAGCTGCTGGGAATTGAACTCAGGACCTCTGGAAGAACAGCCAGTGCTCTTAACCTGTGAGCCATCTCTCCAGCCCCTAAAATTTTTTTGCTTTGTTTTGTTTATGCAAGTTGTTCATAGTAAAAAAGATTCCCTTGATGATAGTAACTAGAATCCTAGTAATCCCTGTCATAACCTTGTCAATGTTACCATGAAATAAAAGAAAATGCATAGAAGATTACTATGAAATTATTTTGTATATGTAGAATAAGAAGCATAACACTTGGATAACTACATTGTAGAATATTAAATGTAATGGTAAATAAAAACAAAATTTCACACACACACACACACACACACACACACACACACACGCAATGTCATTTGTAGAGCTATCTAACCAAATGTATTCTAAGCCTTGTATGTTCTTAGGTCTTAATTTTAAACTTTTTGAATATCTTACCCAATCCCATCTTTTATCATGTATTTTTAATCATATTAATTAAGTACAAATTAGTAACAATGTATCTACGCATTGATGACTAGCATATAAGAAAAAAATTACTATGACCACTGTTTTCTAATCACCCCTAATTCTAGTTTTCTAATTGATATGATAAATATAATCTCTACTCAAAACTGCTTACTATAGTATAGTATCTGCAACTTTTAGAATTAAACTTGCATGAGAATATTTATTAATAAACTGATACATATATATCTCTTTTCATGGCAATAAAAAGTAGCCACTGATTCTGTGAGAGAGTTGGTACTAGATCTTTGCTTTTCTTGGTTATATATGCAATATCAAAATCCTAAAACCATGTAGTCTTATTTGTCTTGGTTTTGAGGAAAAACATGAAAAGTGTTCATTTTTTTTACAAAATATGGAAAAATTTCAGGGGAAGTAAAATAAATATTTTGAAAGACGTCATTTGTTTTTAGAAAGGTTCCTTAAATTCATTTGTCATTTAGCTTTGAGTCTCTTCTCACTATTAACCAGGAAGAGAAGAAGCAGTAGTAAAATAAATTTTATATTTTACATGGGATTTCATTGAAGAGCAGTTTGCATCACGTTCATTTCCTTTGTACTTTGTGTTTACTTGCCCCCATGTCAGGTAATTCAAAGCAATTTTATCTTCACTAAGGATGGTTTAAGTAATTTTTGCTTTTGACTGAAACATAATGATATGAAGTGACAGACTCTTTAAAAATGACAGTGCACATATGCATTCCACCAGTTATTCATGAAAAATTCCAATTTCCATACCTTCTCACCAACATTTCACACCACACACACACACACACACACACACACACACACACACACGCACACACACACTCACGCACACGCACATACACACACAAACATACACAGACAGACAGACAGACAGACACATGTACATACACAAATGCAGTTGGAGTTTCCTTTTCTGATAGTATTATTATTATCAACATTAAATGATTTCACTAAAATCTGCTTTATGTACTTGTGTCATCTATGGTCTTTGCTCTTTAATTAATGTTTTAACTTAAATATTTGCTCTTACAAGAAGGCGTAGGTTGGATATGTGGGGAAGTGGGGAGTTCTAGGAGGGGATTGGGAAGGGAAGCCATAATCAGAATACATTGAAAAAAAAAGAAAAATCATTATTATTATCATTTTTTGAGACAAGGTTTCTCTGTGTAGCCTTGGCTGTCCTGGAACTCACTCCGTAGCCCAGGCTGGCCTTAAATGCACAGTGATCTGCCTGGCTCTGCCTCCCGAGTGCTGGAATTAAAGGTGTGCACCACCATCAACCAACAAAAAAAATTTTTTAACAACAACAAAAATGATCTGCTCTTACATTTTTCCAAAAGTTTGAAATATGTATATATATATCATATATATATATGATATACATATATGATATATATATGTGTGAGTAATTTAGTTAACATCTGCGTAAGTTTTAATCATTATCTCACTGATATACAGTTGTCCCACTAAAATTGTGTGTGTATGTATGTGTGTATTCTGTCTCTGTGTGTATGTTGTATGAGCACACAGTTATGTCATATGTGTATGAGATACATATTATATATATACCTCTCTCTATATATATATATATATAGTGTATATGTGTATAGTTGTGGCTAAGTGCACATATTTGTTTATGTTCAAATGCCAAGGTCTGGTGTCAGATATTTTCCTCTGTTTCTGTTTCCCTTTTCTGAGTAATAATCTCTGACGGAATCTGGAGCTACCAAATGGATAGAAGAGATGGCTAACGAGATCTTTGCATTCTTCTGCCTCTGTTTCTTAGTGTGAGAATGATGGGCATGTGTCATCACTTCTAGAATTTTCTATGAATGCAGGGGACCTGAACTCAGCTCTTCATTCCTGAGAAGTAAGCACTTTACCCCCAGAGTCATTTCCCCCATGCATACAATTAACATTGATGGAAAGAATTTCCTTCCTCACTACATTTGCTGGTCCTTTTTATGAAAACAGTTGATCACAATGTGTAGGTAATTTACGTATCCCAATCCCAATCCATTTGTCTGTATGCCAGTCTATATGCCTGAAGACACCACAGTGACAATTCCTGCTTTATGGTAAATCTGAAATATAGAAATAATAATGCTATTACTACCATGAATTTCTTGCAATACTGTATAAATTCCAAGTGAATCACATTTAGAAAACAAAAAGTTGAAAAATATAGCTGTGTTTTTGATAAATGTGTATATTAAGTCCAAGAATATCACCATTATAAAAATAAGTATTTCCATGATTAAACAGTTAGCCATTCATTAATATTTTCCATAATTTCTTTCAACAATGTTTTATATGTATAACAAAGAAATCTTGTAGCATTAAATATACTATGTAGCACTTTATTATTTTGATGATCTGTAAATGAGATTGTTCTGATTTCATGTTTTTTAATATTTTTACTGTTAGTGTATAAAAATGGAGTTTGTTTTTCATAGTAATCAGTTACTGACACACTTTAGATTTTTCCAATATCTAATTAAGTATTTCTTATTCACAGCCCATCACCTTCTTTCAACATCTATTTTAAGCACATCTCTAGCTAGTTTCCAAGTGATGATACTCCATCTAAATCATTTGAGGTTGTGGATGGTTCTAAAGGACATGCTCTTATAGAAACTAGATAAGAAAAAAAATAAAAAATGTGTTTTACTGAAATAAAATATAAAACTACATTAAAACACATAATTTTAAAATGTCTGAAAAATGTTTAATATGTAAATTATCTTCATAGCTGGGCCATTTATTTTAGATCCATTTGTAGTGAAAATATCAAAAATATATTTTGGTACTATTTTCCCATTCCAAGGTGGTGTTATTCCCATTTTGTAGGATCATTAAGTACTTGCATTCACCTCTTCAATATACACACACACATACCCCCCCCACACACACACACACACTGGCCTCATCTACCACCTACCCCAACCATGAAAACACAAAACATTTTAGAAATAGCCATGATTATAAATGTGAATTTTTTTTCTAAATTAATTCTCAAATTTTCTTGTAATTTAACTAGGCCCATGGAGTCCTATCTCAATACAATACAGTTTTAGATTTGATTCACTTATTTTAGTTAATTCTTTATATGCTATGATAAAGGATGTATTTTGGCTTTATGAAAGTTGGACTGTGCATATTTAAGCAATAAAACAATTCCATTTAGGAAGATTCCTGGGCCCTCCATTTTATACATAGACAATTTTGTTCTGCATGGTCTAGTACCTCCATATTATGTGCATTTGCTTAATTTCCATGGTGATACAAATTCTCCATATCTCTAAAAATCTCTAATTATCATGTCTAGGTCTGTTTCCAGAATCTTTAGTGTTGAATATACATAAAATTATTTTTAGCATGTCCTTCATATAACCTCAAAACTATGAAAGTTGAATTAGCTTATGTCATACTTATTTATTAACATTCTGATTTATGTTATTTAGTATTTGTGTAAGACCTCTTATCACTTCTTACAACTCATAAGTTTGAAGAGTTTTTACTTTTTTATAGACTCATATTTAGAAAATAACTTATTTTTTCTTTCATTATCTCTATATTTACTACTAAAATCAAAATGAAAACAACTGAAGTATAACCATTACTAAAAGAGCAAGATAAGAAAAAGATTTCATTAAAATTTCAAGAACTAAACAAATTGAAATTATTTTATACTTCATGATTTTCCATAGATTAGAGTGCTTTATTAGAGGTTACGTCAAATGAAAATAATATATGCAAAATGATAGTTGATCTAATGCTATGAGGTCTAACATTTCAACAATTGAATAAAAAAAAGAAGAAAAAAGAAAGTTAATGTGAAGAAATATTGAGAGACTATCTCTGAGGAATAAGATTCTGGCATTGATACCAATGGCTGGCAGCCACTAAAGTATGATTAGACATATTAGGTCAAGCACTGTTTTATTAGCCGTCTTACAAGGGAGATGACATATTGAAAATCTTTAGCACTGGTTTCCTGTCAGTGGTGAAAAATTTTACGTTAACATGGTATCAACCTCTCCGTTCCAAGAGTTATTTGTCACCTAGAATATATTGAAGTGGTGACCAGATGACCAGCGAAGGAGATTGATTTTGACATAAAGTAGTCTGGATAAAAAGTGAATCAGACAAGAAGGTGGATTGATACCTAAGCTGAAGCCTGAGTCCAGAAATGAGGAACGTTTAGCCAGCAACCAAGAAATAAGTAGAAAGTGTCCTTTGAGGGCTAAAATATAATATTGTACAGCCATTGAGCAGGGCATAGGTAGCCACCAACTGAGGCAAGTGGGGAGGTAACAGTGCTAAAGTCCCTTCTCCGTACCCCAAGGACAAGCAAGATGCTCAGACAAACAGCTGTTTCTCATTGGCTTGTAAGGAAGGTATCTGTGATCTAGTGTCCTGTTAGCATCTGTAACCATCATGTGTAACCTTCAAGAAACTTTTATTACTGGAACTAAGGGACTGGGAGTTATGCAGATTTCCTGACAAGAAGACATAGAGGGAGATATGCTGTGACTAGGTAACCAGGATAGTAACAAGATTTCCAAGCTGCCCGGCTTCTTTCCCACCATTTTGACTTGAGACAGAAATCTGGCAGTTTACAACTTTAGGTTTAGGAGGTTTTTTTTTTCCTACCATAGTAAGGCCTGCTGCTGCTGAACAGGCTCAGCAAGTTCAAGGACATGTTTATACGGCATTTTTGAGCCATTCAGCCATCCTGCCTTTCTTCAAACTGACCAACTCTAACGCCTAAATCCTTTGAAGGTCCTTCAGTGACTCTAAAACCACCAGCCCTCAAGGAGAGATCATGTTTGACTTCTGGAGTCCCTTTTCTGTTTTGTGGAGGGTCTCTCTCTCTCTCTCTCTCTCTCTCTCTCTCTCTCTCTCTCTCTCTCTCTCTCTCTCTCTCTCTCTCTCTCTCTCTCTCTCTCCCGCTCTCCCTCTGTGTGTGTGTGTGTGTGTGTGTGTGCGCACATTCCCATCCTTAATAAAAGCCTTTCTTTACCAGCTAATTCTGCCTGCTCTTATTTCTCTTGCTTGAGAATTTCTCCACTGCTACCCATTACACTGAGATTTTTCCTGTCTTTTAAAGGGCAGAGAAAAATGGCACGATCAAGAGCCCTATATGGTAACAGCACATTTTCTTTCCCATGTCTTTAAATCTCAAGCGTTGAGCTTGATGTATGACTTATTTTTCATAGGTGTCTTCTCCCATCTACCTTGTTAGTCTTGAATTTATTCTCCTTTTTCAAAGGATGCTGTTTCCTTCTCTTTATCACAATAGAAATAGAATTTCTGCCTAAAACTGGTCTTTACACTTTTGCTTTGGGCCACGTTCCCATGATCAGAGATCTGTATCAACCCTCCCTTCTCTGTTCTTTGCATGTACTTTCCGCTTTTTTAAAAATCTAGTTCCATGCTGCCATTTGAATGTGAACTATCCCCACAGGCTGATGTGTTTTGAACATTTGCTTTCTCAGCTAGTGGCGCTGTTTTAAGTGGGGTGGGAGCCTGGCTGACACAAGCCCTTGGGCAAGGCGTGGAGGTTATTCCCCATGATTCCATATACATTCTGAAGTCTCTGCTTCTTGGCTGGTTGTGATGGGAAACAGCTACAAGTTCCCACTGCCATGGACCAAATCACAATGTCATGCCAAACTCTTTATCATGTGCTATATCCTCTGAACTGTGGGCCAAATGACTTTACCTCACTTAAATTGACAATGTCAGGTAATTGCTTACAGAGACATAGGAGCAACAAATCTAAACTAATACACATAAGTTGAGATAATCAACATTTATTTAGCACCCTTCCTCTCCCTCTGTTTCTTTCCTTCCTTCCTACCATGCTTCTCAACAAAATTTCCTGAAAGGAACTACTTGGCATCTCTGTCCTTGTCATTTATCATTCACATCTCCGCCAGACCCCTCCCCCAGTCTGGCAGTCAACAGTCTCCACCTCTACCACGGGGAAACATAATCTTCCCATTTGTCAAAATCTTTTCAACAACATTGGATGAACAGGCCTCAGCCCTTCATATTCTTAGTCATTTTACAGATTGGATTATGGTGTCCAAATGCCCAGAGACTCCTCTTCCTCTGGTACCCATTCTGTGGCTTGTTCCACTCTACCTTATGAGACTACTGTCCTCATTCTGTCATTTTCCTTTTGTCTCCCTGGTGTTCTGACCATGCTCTTTATTTTCTCTTTCATCTTTTGGATATTTTATAGGATATTTTTATTCTTCTATGATCTCAGTCACCATTACCTTACTTTTGATTTTTCATCTCACCCTCTCATGAAGTTAACACTAAGGAATTTAGAGGACCATGTGGAGCTGAGTTGGATGCACAAATGAAGCAATATCCCAAGCAAAGCCCAAATGTGCATGGGAACTTCACTGCAGGCACTTCCTACTCAGTGAAATGACAGGATCAAAGCCATTGTACCTGACTCTGACCATGACAACTACCAAACAAAGATGGTGATTTTGTCTGACTTCAGTTGTTCACGTCCAGGTTAACCTTCTTGATATTAGATTTTATAGTTCTAATTATCCTGTGTGTGCGCGCGTGCACACACACACACACACACACACAGCAGACCTTAATTGCACAATTTGAGTGCCATTGTTTTGAGATATAAGTGGGAAAGGACAGTCTTAATCACATGCAAATACATTTGCAATTAGCTTCATAAAACGGAACCATTTAGTAAATGGTTTTCTTTCACACGTTAGTCAGCTCAGGTTGCCATAACACAAATTCACAGGCTGAGTAGCCAAAACTTTCAGACATTTCTCACAGCCTGGAGGCTGTGAACCCAAGATCACATCAACACCACAGAGGGTTTTATCACAGAGGGTTGCTTTCCTCTGCATTCTCACAGAGGAGAAATCAAGAAACACGAATGTCCCCTCTTACAGGAACTAATCCCTCCATGTGGAACTGGTCATGATGACTGTGTCTCCTTGTCCTACATACCTTCCAAAGGCCCCACTTCCTAATGTCATCACAATAGAGATAGGGCTTCAGAACTTGGGGTGTGACACAGACTAGTCCATAGCTAGGAATTTAAATAAATATTTTAGTATAACATTTTACTAATTCTTTGAATATTTCATGGGTTTTGGTCATATTTACCCCTACCCCTTCCCTAACTCGTTCCATGTCTACCCCAAACTCATATATATATATATTTATATATTTATATAAATGTATTATTTCTTTGTCCATCATCACTAATTTAAAAATAAGTTTAAAATATTTTACAGAAATGAGTAAGGGAAGAAGTAGTTTTTTGAATTTTGTGTTTTTTCAAAGTGATATAAAAATGGTTTAAATTATCTGAAAATACACATGCACACATATTTCATATACATACACATATACACATATGAAAACAAGCACAATGCATGCATGCACAAACCTACATACCCACATATATGCACATACACATACACATACAGATTTACATTCATGAACATACACACATACACACAAACACACACACACACACACACACACACGCACACACACACACACACACACACACACACTCTAGAATAGTAGTCCTTAACCTTCCTAATGCTGTGACCCTTTAATACAATTCTTCATGTTGGGGTGACCCCCAAGCATAAAATTATTTTCATTGCTACTTCATAACTGTAATTTTGCTACTGCTATAAATTATAATGTAAATATCTGTGTTTTCTCATGGTCTTAGGTGACCCCTATGAAAGGATCTTCAATGACCAACAGGGTCACAACCCATAGGTTGAGAACCATGTTTTTTAAAGCAAACGTCTGTAGAACCAGAACTTGTGCCCTAGAATTTTAGCATTGGTTCACAATTTACTTAAAAATGAAACAAGTTGTTTGCATGTGAGTGTGTGTGTGTGTGTGTGTGTGTGTGTGTGTGTGTGTGTGCATGTGATGTGCTTGTGAGTATGTGTGTATTATTTTTTTTCTTCAAACCCATCTGAGTAATAATTTTTTAAACGATATTTTAGACCATTTTTGAGCCAGAAGCATTTTCCATGTTTACCAGCCTGACAGCAAATAGTAGGGAAAAGGATGTCTGACTTAAACTGACATCTTCAAAAGGTGTTTTAATTTGAAGAAAAAATTATGAAATCAATTATTCTGTCATAGGACCAGCTTTAATTTATACTTGAATTACATTTCTTTTTTTCATAACTGCTTCTTGAAGTGCCCTATAAAAATATAGTCAAAATGAATTTTGATTTTGCAGATTGTTTCTCTTATCGTTAAGAAATTCAGCTCTTTCCACTCTTAAAGTATAGCTCCCACTGTACTCTTCCTTTTTCAGAAGCAGAAACAAGGTAGGAAGAATCAGTGGACCCCAGAAGTCAGCACCCCTCACAAGTGACAGGAAGTATGAATAATGAACAGCTCTGATACCCTGTCTTAGTGGCATCATAAGCCGAGCCACGGCCCCCTTTAAAGTGGGAGCATGCTCACTGCGGCTATCTCCCGGAGCAGTTTTCAGGACTGGCTATCTTTCAGTGCAGCCAGACTATCCTCTTCATAGTGTGGGTCACATGAATATCAGCAGGCTTGTTACAGCTCAGAGTGAGCTGACAGCTGCCAAGCTTGCTAAGCAGAGATTTCATTTTCATTACCAGTAGGTGAACTGCTCCGTGGGTCTCTTATTAAGGTCAGTCTGATTCAATAGCCTTAAACTCCTTGAAGCCAGACTACTTTCCTCCTTTTTCCCTCTCTGTCTTTTTATTGCTGTCATCTGTTAACCAGGTAAATGCCATAATAAACTAGCTTTTTACAACAGGGGGCATAAAAAAATTTAACCCTGGTGTTTTTTATGAAGCATTTTCAGATATTTTAAAATTAAAATTGCATTGCTCACAATAACTGGAGGGTTTTCTAATGATGGAAAATATCATCATCTACACACAAGTCTTCCATACCTTGAGTATGCACACCATAGACTTATGATATATGACAAAGAAAAAAAATATCAGTTTGGGTGTTATAATTGCTAAGATGAAGAAATAAACTCCATGGCTGGGACCAACAGCAGACCAGAGAGAATAAAGGAAATAGTTAATTTTGAGGCTGCAAAGAGAATTACAGAAACTAAGCCAAAGGAAAATGAAATTGACAGAAAATAAACAGAATATGAGAGAGAAGTAGAAAAATAGCAACGAAGACAAAGGGTGTGACTGAAAAAAATGAATAAAAACGTTGGCTTAAGAGTTCTGAAATTCAATACAATGTATAGTCATATAAATTTTAGGGAGCTGAGTACACTCTAAGTAGTTTCAGGAGTCCTCAAGCAGCTCCCCCAAGCAACTAGAGAAATGTCAGTGATTCTCTGAAGCCTTTTGCATAAGGCAGAAAAGGAATATGTACTTCTACAGCCCTTTTGTGGACGCAGAACTATCTTGAAACAAAAACTTAGACAAAGGGAATGAGTAAGCCTGCACTACAGAATAAGAACATAAGACTCAATTACAAAAGAAAATGAAAGAAATCAGGATTAAATACAATATATCCTAAAACTGAACATAAAAATAAGATTATTTTAGCATGCAGCATTGATCCAACATGGAAAAATCAATAATGTTGCTTACCATAGTAACAAGCTGAAGAAGAAAAATCATGGGATCATGTCAAGACAAGAGTTGCGTTTGAGAAATTCAACTTCTATCTGTCATTAAACATGTCAGGAATTAGGAGTAAAGGCTACCTCCTTTAGTGTGATAATGCACATTGCAGACTGGCAATAGGTGATACGAAAATTTGTATTTAAAGACAGAATCATGTTGTTTCTAAAATCAGGAATAAGGCTAGAATACACATTACCCCCTTTGTTTGTTATCATAATATTGTTATATATTACCATGCTATAAGTTATAGTTGAGCTAAATAAAAATATAAAGCATGCATATGAAAAAGAAGAAAGAAAACATGACCAACCTGTAAATGGTATGATGGTACTGATAAAATATACAAAGAAAAGTAACGTAGAACTATAAACTGAAGTCAACAATGTAGAGATTAAAAGGTGAATAATAAAAAACTAATTTTTGACTATTGCAACAGGATTTCACCATGTAGCCCTGGCCAACTTGGATCTCATTATATAAAGCAGGTTGGCTGAAAACAGACATAAATATGCTCTTTGTACCTCTACGTGATGCAATCATAACAATATCAATAACCAATTTGATCTCTATATACTAACAATGATCATGTGTACATTAAAAATATATATATTTTCTCAAGATGAAAAAAATAAAACTCGCCGGGCGGTGGTGGCGCACGCCTTTAATCCCAGCACTTGGGAGGCAGAGGCAGGCGGATCTCTGTGAGTTCGAGGCCAGCCTGGGCTACCAAGTGAGTTCCAGGAAAGGCGCAAAGCTACACAGAGAAACCCTGTCTCGAAAAACCAAAAAAAAAAAAAAAAAAAAAAAAAAGAAAAAAATAAAACTCTTAACAAAACACAGGAGTTTATGCTAAATATTATAAAATGCTGATAATTTAAAGAATATAGGAATATTATTCCTACAAATGTTCAACAAGCTTTTGCATGTTAAACCAGGCAGGGGTGGCACATGTCTTTAATCCCAGAACTTGGGAGGCAGAGACAAGCAGATCTCTCTGAGTTTCAGGCCAGCTCATTCTACAGAGCTAGTTCCAGGACAGTCAGGGCTACACAAAGAAACCCTGTCACAAAAAAAAATTTAGAAAAGATTTTTCATGTTGATTAGACTTTGTGAACCTTAAAGATTTCTTTGGCAACATGAAGAAGCAATTTGGCCACTGCAAGGTGTATTTTATATAATTATAGAAGTAAAACTGTAGTTTGTTAGAGATAGTGATACAGGATTCAGTGTATCAGGGTAGTAAACCAAGAAATAGACCAATGATAGCACACCAAATTAACAGAAATCCAATAAAATATGAAAGAATACCTTCAAAAATAAATACCATAAATACCACTAAAGACATTAACAAAAACAAAACCTCCAATTGTCTCACAATTTTTTAAAGTTAACAAAAATTGAGGGAGACTTAAATGTAAAATTTGAAAATTATAGGAGACTATCTCCAAAGTCTAAGACTTAGTTAAGAATCTTTAAATTTGGTAAGGAAAAAAGTATCCATAAAAAGACAAAGAATTGTTTTAAATTTCATTCTATTAAAATTCTGGTTCTGTAAAATATTGTTATGTCAACATAAGGACAAGCTATTGCAAAACACATTTCCAACAAAATATTGTCTTCAGGTTCAATGTATATAATTGTTAAATTTATATGTTTTTTAAGAAGCTCGATCAGAAATGGTCATTTTACTGAAGTGGAGACACAAATGCCCATAAAGTTTTTTTTAATAATTAGCATGCTTAGATAATAGAAAATTATCATCTAAACTCTAATAGAATATGATCTGCTCTTAAAATGGCTAAAGTGAAATTGCTCACCAAATGTGAGCAAGGACCCAGGGGCATGCACCCTCTCACACATTCCTGTATGAAAAGAAAAATACAGTCAGTCACTCTGGAAAAGCAGGTGAGTTTTCTTAAAGCCTGAACATACAGTTACCAAAATTAATAAAAAATTTCAATAATGCAAATATTCTAAATTGCAGCTACTTACGTCAATATCCTTGTGTGAAACTGCACTTTCATGTAATAAGGTGTGAGACTGGAAGGGGCTCAGGCCGTCATCCCTCCGTGTCATGGCTAACAGGTACATGTAAATCTACAGTTCTCTTAGACTAAAAATAAAGGTCATTAATGGGAGGGAGAAAGTGAAAGGAGGAAAAGGTAAGGGGGTGGATATTAATACATTTAAAGTATATTATACAAAGGTATGAAAATGTCCTTATAGAACAGAGAATGAATACAAATTATTAATAAAATAAACTTTTAGGTTCAGTCAAAAATAAATTAAATTAAATTCAGGTATGAAGCCTATTTCATATACCTTTTAAGGATACACTTGTACATTTTGAGATTTGAGTTCTAATTTGGGGTACATTAAGATGATTGAAGTGAGGGAAAGTGATTACAACTCTCAGATTCAATATCTCCATCAAGTCACAGATAGCCAACTAATTGGAGGATATTTATAGCAAAACTGTATTCTTTGTCCTGAGTTTCTATCATGAATTTTAATAACTTTGCCTGGCTTTGCTTTTAGTGCACCTTCAATATGGAGGGCTGAATACTCTGGATACAAATTCTTAAACTTTCCATTAATCATTAAGAAGATGGTTTTGTTAGCGCTTGTGACAGTACTTTTTATTTTTCTATTTTTTGAGGTTATAATTTCATCATTCCTCCCTTCCTTTTCCTCCCCATAGGCCCTCCTTACTCTCTTTCAAATCCATGACCTCTTTTATCATTAATTGCTATTGCATGCATGTATATGTATATATGTATGCGTGTGGCATACACATACAAACCACTCAGTTTGTATAGAATTACTCCTATGTATCTTTTCAGGGCTGACCTTTTGGTACTGGGTAATCAATTGGTGTGTGTTTCTTGGGGGAAGACTATTTCCCCCATTCCCAGCATTCATTAGTTGCCTGTAGTTTTTTGAGTTGTGTTGATGCCTATCGGGATTTTCCCTGTAAATACAGTCATCACACATCATCAAGGCAATTTTTCTTTGCCACAGAGCAAGATCATTGCAGAAAATCACAGCCAATCAAAATGCAGTGGAGTCCAGTTTCAATGGACGATACATCTACAAAACAATCCTACAACTAAGTCTCAGGGAATATTATGGAAGGGTGTGTGTGTGAATATTTTAAAAGTCAAAAGATCAGGAAATTTGTTGTGAGATTTTGTCTCCTAGAAATATTAGAATCTATACCCTTAAAGTGTCACAAATATGGCCACCTAAGCATGAAATGAACAAGGATATCACAAATATACATAATGGGGCTCGTTGCATGAGTTGGCTGTTTGAATCCTGGGACTTATGCAGGGATGCTTGGCTTGGTCTGGGAGGGGGGGACTGGACCTGCCTGGACTGAGTCTATCAGGTTGATCCCGGTCCTAGGGGAAGACCTTGAACTGGAGGAGGTGGGAATGGGGGGTGGGCTGGGGGGAGGGGGGCGAGAGGGGGAGAACAGGGGAATCTGTGGCTATTATGTGGAACTGAATGGTGTTGAAAAATAAAAAATAATAAAAAAATTTGAAAAAAAACATATACATGATGGTTCTTTTGAAGGCATCATAACACAGAAAAATTCAAAGCAACACATCACTAAGCAGATGTCCTTGTTTAATAATCTGCTTCTGAAGGCTGGGGTTGCAGGCTGAGGCAAAAGATTCAGAGTTCGAGGCTCTCTGTGCTACATACTGAGAAAAAAAGCACCTTGCTGCTCTGCTAGACCCCAACATCCTTCCATATTCCATCAATCATGGAACATGACTTTTCCTCATTTCATGTCAGTTCTCTGAAAGTGATATTTATCAGTGTTCAACTTTCAAGTTGTCTTTATATTTTTACACAATCTTTTAAAAGTATGTTTAACCTAAAAAATGAATCTGCAGGTAAATTTATTTGCGAGATAAATATAGTTTCATAAAAAGGTGTGAAGAAAACACAGAGGCTAATCTATTTATGACATGTAGTGATTGGGGCTTCAGTTGTTTGAATATCTTGCAACATTTTGAAACTGTCTTAGACATTTACATTATTCTACTGGGATTTATTTTGAATATCTAATTTGAAAGTATTGGCATAAATGAAAAAAGTAAAATCAATTTGATTCATTTTATAACTAGTTATCCAAACCAGACTGGCCACTAGAATTATTTTAGTAGACTAGAAACACTTGAAATAGTGAACAATGCTGGAAAGGGTTCACATATTGCTCTTTCTTATACAGGCTTCCTTCAACAGAGAATTTGAAATAAATGTACTTTGAGATTTTTCGCTTACCATTTTAAATTCTGTATTGTTTCATACTAGCAAGCAAACTGACTTTTAGATCACTGATTGATAAAGATTCTCACTTCAAAATGCCAAATCTTCTTCTATGGCTAAAGTATTTTTTTTTTATCAGTAAATGGCTTTGGTTCTGCCATCACATCACCCATTGGTGACTACCCTAATTGTCATCAGAGAGCCTTCATGTAGTACCTGATGGAAGCAGATGCAGAGATCCACAGCCAAGCACTGAGATAAGCTCCCGGAGTCCTGTTGAAGACAGGGAGGAAGGATTGTATGAGCCAGGTCATCACCAGGGAACCCACAGAAACAGCTAACCTGGGCTCATAGGGGCTCACAGACACTGGACTGCCAGCTAGGGAGCCTGCACGGGACTAGCCTAGGCCCCCTACATATGTATGACAATTGTATAGCTTGGTCTACTTGTGGGAGCAGGGCCTTTCCCTGACATGTTGGCAGGCTTTGGGGAACCTATTCCTCATATTAGGTTGCCTTACAAAGTCTTAATATGAGGGGAGGAGCTTAGTCATACCTCAACTTGGTATGCCACACTTTGTTGACCACCCATGGGAGGTCTGTTCCTTTCTGAACAGAAAAAGAGGAGGAGTATTTAGGGGAGGCAGGGTGCAAAGATGAGGTGGGAGGAGGGAGTGGGAGAAGAGGGAGGGTAAACTGCAATCAGGATATAAAATAAATGAAGAAATTTAACTAATAAAAAAGTAACATCAGGTTGTTGTGCCCAGATCACAACCACCAGAGAGACCACCGAAGATGAGCATACTGGAATGCAAAAGCAAGGCTTTATTGGGGAACAATATAAGCCTAGACAGGGACCAAGTCAAGCACACTCAATGCAGTGGAGACTGGAGGAGGTGCCTGGCCCTCTGCAAGCTCAGTTTTTAAAGGCAAAAACCACAAGTTTACATGAGTTAGGGGTGCGAGTATGGCTACAATTCTGATTGGCTCACTGCTAAGTGGGCGGTTGTTTGTCAGCATTTCTCATTGGCTGCCCCCCCCTCTGGTTGGGATATTCCATGGTTAAACAGTCACTATCCAGATAGTTAACTTGATATCCTGTACTTTGTACTTTCTGGTTCCTGGAATTTATGTCAGCAGTTCTGAGAATTCTAAACTCTGGCCTGTTTCAAACTGGGGTTAGGGGCTTGCTTAAAAATGGAGGTGCTTGCCGGGTGGTGGTGGCGCATGCCTTTAAACCCAGCACTTGGGAGGCAGAGCCAGGTGGATCTCTGTGAGTTCGAGGCCAGCCTGGACTACCAAGTGAGTTCCAGGAGAGGCGCAAAGCTACACAGGGAAACCCTGTCTCGAAAAACCAAAAAAAAAAAAAAAAAAAAAAAAAAAAAATGGAGGCGCTTTGGTTCTTCAAGGAAAGGAATGCCAAAGCCACAGGATAGATGGATTTACCAGTAAGAATGGGGCAAGCAGGCTGAAAGCAGTTTCTTCTTCCATGTCCTTTCTTCTTGGCTGCCACCAGAGGGTGACACCCAAATTTAAGGTGGGATTTCCTGGTTAAAATAATCTGATTAAGAATGTCCCTCAGGGAGGGCACACTGGCAGAAGGAAAGAGCCATCAGCTGGACCCCATTCCCAGCCCCAACCCAGGGAACAACAACAGAAGAGCCAGCAGCCAGAGGTCAACCAGCTGTGACTATGACCACCTGTTCTCTACTCAGCAGAGCCCTGCTGGGGCCTGGGATGATGTCTATGGCACACGTTACCACCTATGGCCATACTGTTGCAAGAGGCCTGCACTGTCACCTAGGACCATGGTGATGCCGCACCACACGATGTGGTTCCTTGCTGGCACCAAGGGCCACGTGTGGGTCTGAGGCACTGCTGCAGCCAGGGTCTGTGTTGATGTCCATGGCCCAGCTTTCTACCCATAGGCCATGCAGAGGTCTGTGGGCTGGGTTCCAACCCAAAGCCACAATGACATCCATGGGTGAGGCTGCTGCCCGGGGCCACATTATTGTAAGCATCCTGCCCTGCCACATGAAGCCCTGTTGATGTCTGGGCCGGTGCTTCCCCGGGAGCCATGTCTGGGTCTGTGGTCCTACAGCAGCAGAGGGTCATATGCATGGTCTGTGCTACCACCAGAAACCTAGTGGAGGCCCATGATATCTGCGTGCCCACTGACCACGAAGGGTAAGTGTTGGTTTATTGACGGCGTTCTTACCCTGCGAGGAAATGTCACGAAACACAACAGAATCCACTACCAAGAGTTTTATTAAGGTAAGGTAGAGAGGCACAGGCCTGTGGAAAGACACATGGGTGAAGTGGGGCCGGGAATCGTGGTGCGGGCTTATAAAGGCTGGGCCACGCCTGCGCACACAGGCCCATGTGGCTGTTCCACGCATGCGCGTAGATCACATGGGTTCTGGTCACAGGAGACATTTTGAGACAGAAATGAGTAGGTGGAAGTGACTAGGTCCTGCCAGGCATGCATGACCATGCCCAACCATGGGGCGTGTTGTGAAACCATATCAGTAAGTACACTACCTTTGCTGTGATATCTATCACGGTACTTTCACATCTGAGATGGAGAGACATGCAAGGCTTCTGTGATAATACCTACTGCCACCCCAAATCCACCCCAGATTAAAAAAAAAGAGAGAGCAACAGCCTAGGCAGGAAGCCACCTAAGAGAACTCTTAAAAAGTGTGAGGGACAAGCAGAACTGTAGCTCCCCATAATTGATGGCTTCTGGCAGAGATATGGAAGGGGAAGGTACTATTTAAAGGGTAAGACACTAAGAATTTGACCATGCTCCAGCGATTACATAGATAACCATTTTTTTGTTTTGCTTTATTATTTCTTTGGGAGGGTCATCAGGAAGGCAGATATGGAAGGACTGCAATGGGATTGTGATCGGGTTGTATGATGTGAAACTCCCAAAGAATCATTAAAAATGTCATGTGTGTGTGTGTGTGTGGGGGGAGAATGTCATTCAGATAAATACCTAGAATATTGGATTTTAGTTGATTCCACATCCAGTTAAGTTGATAACTAACCTTAGTTACCACATCAGGATAGCGTCTGTGTTGGAAAAGAAGAACACATTAGGGGAAGGGTTTTAGATATAAATAATAAAACATTTAAATATGGTCTTTTATGGTTGTTACTTTATGTGAGTGGGGTCAACATTTGATATTCTTTGAGCATTCTGTGAATATATGTTATACTTAAATTGTTTTAATATTGCTGACTTTAAATTATAATTGAAATATTTTTTCTTATTTAAATATTTTTTTTCCTTTGAATTTATCATTTCTGACAATTTCATATATCTACACAATATAGTGATCATATTCATCCCCACTATGCTCTTCTCTATTCCAGTCCTGCGTCTTCTAGCCCTCCCCTTCCTTTCAAATTTCCCCTTCTTCCTTCATGCTCTTCCCTTTCATTTCATTTCTTTTTTTTCCTTCCTTCATTTCTCCTCCCCTCCCATCCTTTCTTTCTTGCTATTGCCTTCTGCCTTCTTTTTCTTTCTTCTATCTCCTTCTCTCTCTATTCCTTCCTTCTTTTCTTCCTTCCTTCCTTCCTTCCTTCCTCTCTCCTTCCCTCTCTCTCTCTCTCTTTCTTTCTTTCCTTTTCTTTTTCTTTTCATATACACCAAGTCTAATTAGAGTTGCTTCTTTGAAATTGTGGTTTGATATTCTTTTTGAATAATATCAGTTAGGAGGTTCAGAGAGTTTGGAAACCAGTGCACTTTCTATTTCCATTTTATTGTCATTTGAAAACAAAGACAGAAGAAAACTGATTCTACTGCATTATTTCTACTCTTTCCTACATTATGTTGTGTGGGCTAGATAGATTTATTTACTCTAAGTTTGCAAGGTAGCTGTCTTAACTACTTGTAAAAAATGACATGTTAAAATACCTGAGAATCATTAAAGTGAACAGTAATTTTGTTTGATTCCCCTGCCATCATAAAGCCCCTTAAATTGTACAAGATTCTGGGTAAGCCAATAGTGCTCACAAAGGAAGCAAAATAGCACCCAAGCAAAGCAGCTGCATTTGATGGACCTGAGGGAAATGCTTTAATGTTTTTCAGTGGGTTTTGCATGGGTGCTGCTTTTACACTTTTTTAAAAAATATGCATGTCACCCAGGAAATCTAAAATGAGAGACTATTGGCACAGAGATTATTTACAGATGAGAATCTTTACATCTAAATGTTTCATATAACATTGCATGCTTTGAACCAGCATTTTGAAGAATATTGTTCATTTGCTTTGCAAAAATGACTGAAGTTGAAGAGGCAAATTTAAGGAGTAAATCCATAAAAGTAAAAAGTTAAATCAATGAAGAAATGCTAGTCATTTCAAGGTTTTTGTCACTCCTCATCAGATACATCAAATACCAAGTGCTGAAAAGGGGTTTTCAATCCCAATAAACGTTGTTTAGCATTTTATCATGATCTGCATATTATTTTCTTTGTATGTATAGTCTGCTGGGAACAGAATGACAGCTCACTAATAAATTCCGAGGAATAGCTTTAACCTCTGTAACATAAAGTGGCAATCAAGTGACTATACTAAAATGTATGCACTGACTCTTTTAATATTTAGCTTTTGAACAATTACTGGCTGTGATGCACATACGTGGCTGACACACATTCGTAAAAGAACATAATGAGGAGTTACTGCATTATCTGTAAAGGCTTCTCTTGCTTTGGAAGCTGAAACCAGTGACAGTAGAACTTGGCAGTCTTTGAAATCTTGTCTTTTCCCCTTGCAATCAGGCTGTGGGCATATATCAAAAATAGCTATGTTAACATGAGGCCTGATTGCAACACCCAGACCTTCATCATTAGCACTCAGATTTCTTAGCAGGGTCATGTTATTAGAAGGTGTGCTTTAGGCTGTCCCATTTTTCTTTCTTTCATGTTCCTCCTGTTCATTCCATTTGAGTTGCTTGTGTAAGAGAAGTTTCATCATGGAGGGATAAATCTGGAAGCACTGAGCCCCAGTCATGCGGTTGGCATCCTATCTTAGCCGCGTTGGCCATCAGCTTGGCCAGAGTAGAACTGAATGTGCTTATTATGCTCTTTTTCTACCCCAAAGAAGCCATTCCATCATCAGAATCTAGAGGAAGCAGAAATAGCATGAGGTTCATCAAGTAGCAAAAGACAAAAATGTATGTCATTCTAGGAAATCAGCTGCAATTTCAAGTAAAATTATATATTTAAACACAGCCAAGAACAGTGGAAGAAGAGTAACAACAGATGTCTTTTTGATTAAAATTATGATGTGGGTCCTGAGTGTGTGTGTGTGTGTGTGTGTGTGTGTGTGCGCGCGCGCGTGAGTGTGAACATGTATGCTTTCTTGTAGATTAAAGAACAAGATAGAATGAGAGATTTGAACACTACTTCATAACTATCTCTCTCTCTCTCTTCACATCTATTGAGAACAAAGAAATGGAAGCAAGGCAAATCTTACTGTCAAGATTGGATATCTGTGAAAATCAACACTGATCATCTCTTCTAAAGTGAAATCTAATGGAATAATCAGTTTCTCATCTACTATGAATGCAAGCATATATATGTATATTAGTGTTTACACACAGTAATGTTTATATCTAAGAAATGATAGATTGAGAGAAACAAAAGCATCATTCCCTGAAGAGGTAAACTGTAAATTTTGCTCCCTAGAGTCTTTCAGAAGAGAAATGGGAACATATTTTTATTGGTTGTAGTAAGAAAGCAACTCCACGTAGTTAAAAGGGAGGTTTATTTTGTGGGGTAACTTGCAAGTAAAGGGATAGGTTACAGGGTCCTGGAAAGGTGTTATGTAGTCGAGCGGTGTTCTCTGGAAAATTCTGCCTGGTTTACATCCAGCATCCAGGATCCAGGAACCAAGAGAGCTGGCACATCCAGATCTCAGATCTTAAGGGCTCCTTTCTCAGCCCTGAATTGTAGGCATGACAGTTACTAAAGCCTCAATGGGGGTAGTACTTCCAGGTCAAAGCTGGAACAGCTGCCCACTACATATTGTTGGCACCAAAGTTAAGAGTATGAAGATGCAGAAGAGTGAATGTTTCCCTGCTTTGTTCTTCCTAGGCAGAAGCATTCTTCAAGGACATTATTACCAGCAAGAGCATCAGTGGTTTTGATTTCAATTTCACTTGTGATCCTGAAAGACGAGTAGCATATTGGAATCCCTATGCATGCTTAATTACACTATCAAATCTGTTAAATTCTTGTGGCCAGCTAGGGAGAAATAAGAAGACAGAGGGAGCAAATCACTCGATTCAAATAGAAAATGTTCCTCTCCTAAGTATTCTTTTGTCCTCAATTTTTAATCTAAGAGTCAAATCTCTCCTCCTTTTTACTGAAAAGTGTGATTAAATAAACAAGAGTGATAGCAATGGAATCTAAATGGTAGCATTAGGTTTCTGTAGATATCTAAATCAGCATTTCTTATCAAATTATCTCGCTTCTACAGGTAAAGCACGGTGGTGATCATAAAGGAAGATGATGCTGGACGCCAAGTTGATGCCTCTCACATTCTTGTAAACTATTGCAATATTGGCATGTACTCCAAAGTTTTAGAGAAAGAATATATTTTATTTATACACTTACATATAGGGTACAAAATGTATGAAATAAAATAATCTATAAAACAACTATCACTTAAAAATTAGCATCATGTGGTTCCGATGATAATAATTTCTTTAAAATATGTGAAGAACTTTCTTTTTCTGTTATTTTTCTTTTGATTTTTTGACAGAATATCTCATAGAACATAAAGTGTCATATGGTCCATGATCCTCTAGCCTTTAATTACTGACTACAGGTATTAAAAATATCTCAGCACACATGGCCTAAGAATTTTGTAAACTCTCAGTAATGTCTTTCTTCATGTTACCATTTTGTGGTTCTCTTAAAATACACTAGTAAGTTGAAGAAATTCCACTGGCAACATAATCTTTACATGATCAGCTCATCTTATTCAGGAGAAGAAAATTTTGAAATTATAACTTGAACTAATTTTATTCATACCTGCTAAAGTGGGAAAATATTACTGAAGTGATGTATAGATGCCACAGCAATATCCATATCTTGAAATATTGAAATAATTGTAGCTACCATATAAAAGCAATGGACTTCTTATTGATTGTGGTAATGGATAGAGGTGAGAGTATTTTCTTTGTATCCTAAGAAGGTTTAATATATAATGGACTATATTACGATGAAGTGGTGGACTAGGGAAATTATTTCTCACCATAGAAGTGAGAAAGTGTTATTAAAATCATATGATACCACAAGCCTTTCTTCCAGGAAGATGATGGTTAATCAATTTCTGGTAACAGACTGTATTAATATTAGTTGTTATCTTATTATTTTACAACTTTCTAGATGGGTTTTAGCACTTAGAATTCATTTTCTCTATTTTAAAAAGTCATCTGAGCATATTGGCTTGCCCTTCTGGCTCACTAAGTATTTCTGTGGGTTGCTTAGTCACTTTCCTGCCAAAAAAGTGCCAGGGTGGTTCTTCATATTCCTGAGAACTAAGGCTTAAAGATTCCTAATGAGTCTCCTATTAAATTGCTGTACCTGGTGTTATATTTTAATGAAATGCTTGGATCAAGCACATGGACCCTTCTATTCTTAAGAGCTTCTAATTTGTACTTGAAGGAGAGCATATGAATTGGACAGTATGAAAAAAAATCACAGCTAAAGTGTTACACTTTCATTCCCCTCAATATGAGATGTTTCCATACAAACACCTTTAAGGAAGCCCTTCATATCCATTTGTTCATGGCTCTGTCTGCTGTCCTTTCTCTCCTGTATGAACCATTCACTCAGAGAGAAATGCAGAATTCAGAGAGTATCCATCAGCTGATAATATTGATATATGACTTAAATGGCACTTTTATTCATGTCTTCCCCAATGAATAATAGATTCGATTGGATTTTAAAACTGCAATAAATTAAAAAAGTGGTAGACTTTAATGATAAAGTATGTAAAGCAACTGATTAAAGGCCCTTGCTGTGTGATTCTGTTAATCTTAATGAAGAGGATGCTTTTGGCCACTATCTGAAACTCTAGGAGAATGCAACCTATACATGTGCCTTTTGCCAACATGGGGCATTAGACTAATCACGGTAAAAGCAACAGCATATCAGATCTTTGAGAATAGAGGATTTTCATCCTATTCCTCCTCAGATGAACAAAATGAGAAACGAAAATGGCTGCATTCCAGAAGCTTCAGACATTTGCTAAAAGTTAAGAGTCCTTTTGCCTGCTCCGTGTTCACAGTGGTGCAAACAAGAAAGCTCCACTGGGAGGACACGGTTAAGACACTAAAGTACCTGCAGTTGTGGAATTGATGGTATCCCTGAGCTCGGATGCATAGCGGAGTTAGCAGTAGGAAAACACCAACTCACCATCAGCAGCCACTTTGTACCGTGGGCAACACATCGACTGATGATGAGTAAGAAAGAAATATTAAAGAGCAATGGGAAGTTGATGCCTTTCTATTCCAGGGTTATTTTGGAGGCCCTGGAGTTCTCAGATCATCTGTTAAGAAAGAAAAGAAAACAAGCAGATAAATTTTTCATCCAGCCGAGAGGGTGCTTAGTGGGTTAAGCAAATGAGACTGAGTTTAACACCACACACACACACACACACACACACACACACACACACACCCCACACACACACACACATACACACACACACACACACACCACACACACACACACGAGCACATGCGCACACACACACACACACACGCACACACACGCACACGCACACACGCACACACACACGCACGCACGCACGCACGCACACGCACACACACACGCACACACACACGCACACACGCACACACGCACACACGCACACACGCGCACACACGCACACACGCACACACACACACACACACACACACCACACGAGCCACATAAAAAGATGAAATTTTACTGTCGTTTCTAGAAATAAACTCATTTCTATCTCTGTGTAGACAAATTTGATCTTGAGCATGAAAGAGCTCTGATCCTCTCCTCTGCCTTCTGTTACCTTTTTCTCTCTCTGACTGCAGAAGATATTTTGATAGTGTTTGAAATTCCTGGGAGGGGTAACCAAGTCATCTTCTCTTTGCCAAAAAACAACTGCTTCTCAAGTCATTGAGAATGACAGATTCTCACCACAGTGAGACGTCTCTTCTCCATTCCTTCATCCTTCCTTCTTTCCCTTTTCCTTTCCATCTCCTACCCTTCTTCCTCTCTTTCCTGAGATCTTTTATATGTATTCATATATATTTATGTGCATTATAACTCAGTGTTGTGTTATTTATTATGTATGTATTTACACACCATTGTATATATGTTGTTGTGAACAATAATTGGATTATAAATATTGGCATTAGGTAGCCTAGTTACACATGAATAGTCTCAAAAGTCCAGTTGATGTCATTTCCTTTTGTAGAATAAATGAAATCCATAGCTTGGAAATATCAATATTTTGCTTTGTCTTATATTACAGAACTTCTAAATTTGTTACTTTGGACTTCTGTCTCACCATATCTCACCATGTAGTGACTGACAGTGGCACCAACTTCTCTCCCTTATTCTTTCTAACCTCATACAACAAATTCTCTCCATTTAACCAGCAATGTTTGACACTGGGAAGCATCCTGATGTGAACTCTTTCTTAGCTCATTTGTTTTCTGCTACCTAACTTTCCCTTATATTCTCATGATTCTTCTGGCCAGTCCTTGTCCTCTGGATGAATCCGTCTACCTAACAACATGCTACTATTGTTTCTACAGCTATCTGCACAGAAAAAAAAAAAGAGAGTCAGATTTCAGAATAATGCCCTATCTTGCTCTTTAGGTAAAAACAGCAGCTGCACAAGTTAGATCAAGCAGTTGGAGGGAGGCTCAGTCGACTGTGGATTTGCTTGCTATAGATAGATGCTAGTGTTTGGAACCCCAAGAGATTCATTTTTGTCATTTTATTATACACTGTCAAGCAGTTTTGCTAGGGATCATGTTAATTATGAGGCTTGCAAAACATCGTGCTTGAGTGAGAAACAGCCTTTTTACCAGTATCTCCTCTTCTGAACTGCTGCGGGCTTTTACATGATCTCAGCAGCTTTCTTACAAGATGCTGTGTGAGATTTCATTTTGAAGTTAATCTTATTTTAGCATCAGATGCTCTCAATTAGCTGCTGTCTTTGTTTCATGAGGAATTGCTTTTGATTAGCAGATTTCCTTGTTTACATGGTTGCTCAGACCATATTGCAGCAAGGCAACTAATTTGCTGTCCAACTGCTTTACTCCTACAGCGGAGATGGCAAGAGCTGCAGAGAGTTTTGTCTTTATTTAAGATATTATAGAGTAAACTATGCCAAAAAATTATTAAATAGAAGTAATTCTTACCTAACCTACAAATTGTATCTTTACTTAATTCAACCACAACTCCTTAAAAATAGGGAAAAAACATGAAAGAATAATGTATGGAGAATTTTTAAAATAAATGTTATGTTAAAAATTACAAATTCTAATTATAAACCCCCTAGATTCAGTATTTGTTTTTATTGCTTGGTAAAATACACTCTTAATCAGAAATTGTAAATTCTTTATGTTTTTTATGACCCAGAGCCAATGATCAAAATGCAAATAAATACTTAAATACTTATTAGATAGTAAGGCTATTCAGAATACAGCTATTGATATGGAATCTACACTGTTCAATCTAAAATTCACAAGCAAGAATAACATATGACCAAGAAAATTGTAGTTAAAATATTTAGATATTTTCATTAGTTTCAGCTTAGAAGCACGAGCTTCTAAGTTGTTACTTCTAACCTTTCATTTTTCTTGACTCAAATAAAAGCAACCCTGTGCTGAGCCGGACTCAGTCCCCTGGTGTTGGCCATAGGAAAGTGTGGTGTCTTCACTGTGTTGTTTTTCAGCTGTTTGATTGTTGTAACTGTATTCAGTATTGTGTCTTTCAGGAGCAACATGATGATGTCTTAGTTGTGATCCAGTGAACTAAAGATTAATGAACTGTTTCTCATTATAGGGTAATCACAACCCTTCACTTGTGGATTTGAAAAATAAATTTTGCTCTTAAAGTATAACACCTAGAAGTTTGATCCAGATAAAATGCATCATAGATCACAATTCATTGTAACTAAGCAGCTTCCTCTACCAGAACCGACACTGTGAGATCATTACCATCTTATACACTGTGAATCAGAAGTCCTACCTGCGTTTTGATGAGGTTGTACATCATGATCAACAGCTGAGTCTTGGGTTTCATTTCCTCACTCAAAGTCACCAGCTGCTGTTTTATTATTATTGTTGCTGTTGTTTGTTAAGTCCCATTGGCCATCACAAGGACATTGGTTAAAATAGCAAGGCCTCTTCACCTTTCTACACCCCTGGCTTGCTCCCAGTGGGACCACACAATACATTACTAATAGTCATTGGTGAGAGAGACAGAGGAGATCTCAGCTAGGTCATTTGTGTTTAGGATTTGTTCCTTCTAAATCACATTAAGTTTTAACAACTCACTTATCCAAACATTGGCAATCAAGTCTTCGGCCTCACTTGCTTCATGTACACTGTAGGAACTGACCTTGAGCCTGGTAGAAAGCTTGGCAAGTATGTTCGAGTTACAGAAACTACGTGAAAAATAAAAACTGGGTGTGGTGAAGCTCACTTTTAATGCCAGTGCAGGAGAGCTGGGCAGAGCCAGATACTTGGAACTTACTGGCCAGCTATTAGCTAGATTAGCAGACTTGGTGAGTACTTAACAGAAATTGTGAACGGCCCCCGAGGAATGACACTTTGGGTTATTCCTGAGACTCTGTATGCATATGACACATGCAGAATTATCTGTACATGCACACACACGCACACGCACACACACACACACACACACACACACGCACACACACACACAAATGCACACAGATGAAATAAGATTTGACTTCATTTTCTCATACATTACTTCCAGCAAAGAGGCAAAGAGGTTGTGGACATGTCTGCTTTTCTAGGGCAAAAGACACTATGAAACATAGAGAAAAACAAGCAGACTTGATTCTCACTGGCTACTGCCTGCGGGCTCATTCCTTCTTCCATGTTGAACGTTTACCTCACCAACCTTCTGCTGTATACATAAAGCCTTCCTTGCTGTTTTTTTTCCTGAAATTATCCCCCCCTTTTTTAAAACATACTGTTGTTCTGTACAAATATATTTAAATGTTTAAAGTGACTTTTTTAATCTTTTAAATCACTAGTATTTAACCTGTGAAATAAAATTATTATTTCTTTTGGTTTTTCCTTATAGAGTGTTTTTTTTTTAATTCTTCTTTTATATATTACATCCTCATCACAGTTTCCTCTTCCTCTATTTCTTCTATCTCCACCCCAGAAACATCCCCTCTCCTTGAGGTCCACTTCTCCTCAGTTTCCCTTCAGAAAACAGCAAGCCTCCCAGGAATATCAACCAAACAAGGCACATCAAGTTACAGTAAATTTAGGGACATCTCCTCATATTAAGGCTGGTCAAAACAACCTAGTAGGAGGAAAAGGCTGCCCAAAGCAAAATGTTGGCTGTGTGTACATAGTTTTATATATAACAAAACTAAATAAATAATATTCAACATCTCACTCTCACTAACTTATTTTGTAAAAACACAGTTGAAATGTCCTTCTTCAGTTATTTTTAGCACACCATATTATTACTAACTGTAGTTACCATGCTATGCATTACATACAAGTACATACAAGTTTTGAAACCAATTGAACACACGAATTCTTTCCTTAGAGATATCTTTGTGCTTTCCCTCAGAGTGTGTGTGTGTGTGTGTGTGTGTGTGTGTGTGTGTGTGTGTGTAGTTTGTTTCTAGTAGTTAATCAAAAGATAAACTCTTATCTTGTTAATAATATAAACTTTTTTTAAGCAAGATGCTATTTGGACAATTATTCATTCTTTCCTTCATTCTTTTCTTTCTTCCCTTGTATCTGATAAAAATAGAATGCCAATGTAATGTGAAATATACTAAATTTTATTATGTGTTCACTTCTGAAAATATTAAATTCTATTCCAAAATGAAAAAGTTTCTAAAAACATAGTTATACTGAGTCAATAAAACTCGTTTGATTACTTTTAAATCCCAGTGTTACTGCAGTCATACAAACAGAACCGTTCTTGTTGAACCTGTTGAAGTGTGAAGTTATCAAATATTTAGACTGCTTAGTCCACTTTAACTCAAACATTCCAATCATCTATTTATACTTCTTTCCCTGTATTTGACACTATGGGAAACTGACAATATAACCGTCATTATAACCTAAGCTTGGTTTCAATTTCTATTTTCTAGCAAAAATCACCATGTCCCCATATCTAGAAAAACGCAAATAGCAATGCAGAGTCATTCAGTCTGAATAACTTCATTAGCATTCAGCTATCAGACTGAGGAACTTCATGGGACTCATTGGGAACAAACTGTTGTAATATACCTTTGAATGTGGTACCTCAGTAGAAGCACTACTTCAAAATGCTTTTAACAGTCAAAATATTTTTGAGTAAAATTTTTTGATGCAAATGGAACTTTATATGTTTTGGTAGGTATAAAGACGTATATTTAAAATCAAGCTGTCTTACAGTTATTTGTTCAGTGAAACCTAATATGTAACTTATACTACAACAAAACAATGTCCCTTCAGTTTCACTGTCATTAATAAAGAGTAAGAGCAGTTGATTGTTTTGATATTTTCCTGGTAGAGTGTCTTGCTCACTTTTCATCCTTTGAGAATCACAACTTTCAATTGACACTGCCAATAGAAAGTACTTTAAACTTTGCTTAGAAACATAAATTATTCATTCTTCAATTGAGATGAAAAGTTATCTGCATGGACAGCCTGCCTATTTCACAAATGAATTCTGGCAAATAGACCCTAAGCAAATTTTAGCAGTGTGTTTTTTCATGGCAAGTTCTAAGTAAAATAGAAGATAAAATTTATTTTTCCCCTAACACTTTCTTATACCTCCTTCTATTTTCTCATTTTTCTGTTATGATTTGATAGTCCACCATATTAGAATAATTATTCTTCTGATGTTTCAAATAAGATTTTATATATTCAAAATTATGAACTATCAGGAAGTGTTAAGCACTAACAATCTTGGCAACGATTATCCTATTTTTTCATGAAGGCTTTGTTATTTCAAAATAGTACTCTTCTGGATACTTCCATGTTCTTACATTCATGAATTATCTCATAGTCCTGCTTAAGTATAAATAATTTTTGTTTTGACTTTCTATAAAGAAATTGAGAGGTGGGGATAACAGCATCCTCCACTAACTGCTGTGTTTGAAGCTAAATTGGGTTTGGTGAATATCACTCTTCTTCTGCCGGAGTTGTCATTGATGATGAATCAAACTAAATCCACTTATGAAAAAAATGGCAGATTTTTAACTTGACACTCTTTTGTGCTTATATTTTCTCAGGATATTTCATAAAGTGTAGTGACTATGGCCTGATTTGGAAATTGATGCTGTCCTCATTTAAGAGATGGGTTTTTTTCAAACCAAATTTTGTCACTTTTTTTTCCCAACATGAATGTTTTTATTTCTTATTTTTTTCAAAAACTTTCAACAATTACTGGGGATGGGTTAATTGCCTGAATTTTCAGTTCTATCCTGAACTGTGGAAGTGAATCCACAAGTCAAACATATGTGTGAGTGTGTGTGTGTGTGAGTGAGTGTATGTGTGCATTCATTCATGCATGATTTCATGCACATATCTATGTATGTTTGTGCATGTATTAGTGGGCTTTTGCTTGGCTCATTTGCTTGCTTTTCTTTTGAGACAGGATTAAACTGTACCCTCAGATATCCTGGAACTTACAAGGTAGACCAGACTGGCCTCAAATTCTCAAGTCTCCTGCCTTTGCTCCCTGAGTTTCGAGTGCAATGTTTACAGATGTGCGCCAACGTCCCCAGTGTAAACACAGATTTGAGATCAGTTAGAAAGCAGCCATTTTACTCATGAATTCTAAATTTTCTTTCTTTGTTATACATGATAATTTATTCTAGTATAAAATTATTATTTTGAGTTAGGTCCAGTTTTGAGGTATTAACGTAAATATATTATAAGGAAATGTGATGCTAAATTAAGTCAAGAAAGAAATGTCACTCTCCAATTTAACTAAAAATGGCTGACATCTTTGTTGCATATCACTGAATTAAATTTTATTTAAATATTGTTGCAATTCTATGACAGGTGTATGGCTTTCTGGAACAGATTTCACCCTTTAATTTTTCTATTTAACTAACTTAACAAATAATTGCATATGTTTACCTGGCACGGTGTAATATTTCAACACATAAATACTATTTATATTGATACAGCTATGTTATTTGCATGTTTTTGTTCATTGTATAGTTATTTCTATGTGTGATGAACCTTTGAATCCTCCTTTTCTAGTTTTTAAATAAAATATACAATTAATTGTTGCAATGCATTGTAACTTAACTGTGCTGTAGGTCAGTAGAACTTACCTTCATCTCTAATTACATAGAAAAACATGTCACCAAGAAATATAAACACATGTCAAACACTATAACCAAAACATGCAGTTCTAAATTTGGTAAAGTGATATTGTAAACCTAAGACAGTTTGCTACATTATCACTGCTATGAGAAAGAGAAAACCCTTGTTATTAGAAATTAAACTTACTGTTTTTATTTTATATCATTTTGCTATGTTAAAATTAAAACATTTTTAATTAGACAAAAAGAGGGAAATGCTGCAGAATAATCCTTTATTATGGTGTGAATATGTATTATTCTTTAGTTAATAAAAAGCTGATGGGCTGATAGCCAGGCAGGAGGTTAGATAAGAATAATGGGAAGAAGGAGGGCAGAGTCAGAGAGCCACTGGAAGATGCAGAGAGAACAAAATGTGCACACCACGCTAAGAAAAGGTACCAGGCCACATGGCAAAGCATAGGTAAGAAAAATGGGTTAATTTAAGTGTAAGAGTTAGCTTTTAACAAGTGTGAGCTATCAACTGAGTATTTATAATAATAAAAAAAAGAAATTAAACTTACTCAGCATAACTATTGTTCAGTATTTCAATGTAGAGGAGCATCTCAATGGCACTTCCATCTTTTCTTCCTAAGACTTATTTTCACTTCCTCCATTGTTTTTTTTTTCTGTTTTTAAATTGCTACTGATTCTGTATCACTTTAGTAACTGAAAAAACATACCGATAAAAACTCAAAAAAAAAAACCCAAAAGAATTATTTTACTGTTTTTAAAATAGATAAGTATTACTATCGTATTCAATTAAATAGCCCTACAATATAAAAGATTGTTTTATTTATTTTCTTTATTTTAAGTCACTTCAAAAATCTCTTCCTAGAGATATGATGACACACATATAATCAAGCACCCTAGGAAGCTGAGACAGGAAGATCGTAAGTTTACTGCTGGCCTAGAAACCCAGCAAGCCCCTATCTCACAACTAAAAAGACAACTGAAACAAAACAAGCTGCTCAAATAATAATACTTTTCATGTGTTTGGATGGCTTTTACTAATCAACAGAAATAAAAAATAAGCACCTTTCCTCATGACTTTCATATGGAAAAACCATAGAAATAAGGGATCAGTCATTGTTTTTAAGTTGGCTTAACTCCTCTTCATTCTAACAAGCAGCTGCCTAATGCAAGAGATGTCTACCATGACTCACTGGATTTTGAGTACCAAACACATAACAACTAGTCTTCTAGGAAATGTCTTTGGCAAAATAGAATGAGGAGACAGACTTTATGTTTGAAAACATTGCAAGATTACATAATTCAGACCCACAAATGGAGGAAAGCCTGGGTTTTAAAGGAAGTATGCAGACATAATGTAGATGTTGGTAGAAGTTTTAGAAGGTCAGTTTCCAGTTTTTTTGCACTGGTTACTTGTATTAAATAATATTCTTTAGAAGGTTTACTTTGCTCTGTGTGTCCATGGGCACCATCTAAACTCTAGAACTGAGTACATGGTAAAAAACTAAACAAACAAACAAACAAACAAACAAAAAATGCCCCACTGGTTTTTTTTCAGGAATGGTGATGATCTCAGTAAGTTTGTAAGACACTTCCAAGGACTCCTGAGATGAGAATAACAGAAAATGTTTCCTCACTGGGAACTTTGGTAAAGACTATGGGGAAGGAATCAACACCATGGGAAAGCAAAGAAGTATGGGGAAAGAAAACAACTCCTAGTATAGTTTCTGACTCAGATGTGACTATGAAACAGAAGCTAGACAGATCTCACCAGCAAACTTCAAATGATAATTTATGCAATGTCTATTCAGAAAGGGTCTGGTGGCAATTCAGCTGAATAAAAGCACACAGTATGATGTCATGGGATGAGAAAGGTCATGATCACTGACAAAGCTGGACCTCAGAGAGTTGCTCTTTAGACAAGTGGCCCAAGGACAAGTTCACAAATGAAATCACATTTCCATTTCAGTGATTCAACTCACGGGAAATTTACAGGGAGTAATAGGGCTTGGCTGTGAATAGAAATAAATGATAGAAAACATGATTTTAGTACATGTGAATTGACAGACAAAGATTCACATATGACACATGTTTTGTAGGCTTCTATCCAGTTAAATAAAAATTAAGTACACTTTAAATTTTAGGTAACTCCTATGGAAGAGCTAGCTTCTTTTGTTTTGTTTTGTTTTGTTTTGTTTTTTTGAGATAGGGTTTCCCTGTGTAGTTTTAGTGCATTTCCTGGATTTCACTCTGTAGACCAGGTTCTGTATCCCTAATGCTGGGATTAAAGGTGTGCACCACAACTTCCTGGCTTTTATTTTTTAATTTTTGAGATTATAATATAATTATAATTTTTCTCTCACCCCTCTTCTTTGTTCAAGCTCTCCCATGTAGCACTCCTTGCTTTCTTCTAAATACATGGCCTATTTTTAATTGTTATTACATATATATATATATATATATATATATATACACATATATATAATATGTTACATATAGCTACACATACAATGTATATATTATATACATATATATTCCTAAATACAACCTGCTCAATCTGTAGGGTATTTGTATTTATGTTTTCAGGGCGGAGCTTTTGGTATTGATAACTAGCTGGTGTGTAATCTATAAATCACTCTCTCTGGTCATGTTTTATTCTCAGTGCCTTTATCCATAACATTCTTTTCCACGTGTGTCCTATTATTTTTCTAATGCTAACTGCATGAATCCGGACACTGCCTCCTACCTCCAAGGAAGGATTCTGTCAAAGTGGTGGTGAGTCCCCTTAGTGCCTCACTTCCCACAGCATGAGGTTCTGGTGCTCTCCAGCACATTATTGACAATATTACATGGGTTCATGAAGTGACTCAGAGCAGCTTCCATGATGTCTGATGAAAATGTCCATCAATAATTAGAGTTAGCTGGGTGGTGAAGACATCCTCACCACAATCTCATTCTCTAGTACTGTGCTCTGAAAGTTAGTTTCTAAAGAAAAGGTGGCAGGGATCATTGTGCCAAGATGTCATTGGTATTAAAAGCAGCAATAACTTGAAAAGAAGGATTATTATTTAGTTCAAAGGCACAGATTGTCCAGACCGGCCCCTGAGGAAGAAGTGTTCTTTATATTGCCCTGATATGGCATTTCAAATTTTAGTTTCTATTCTGTTAGGAATTGTAAGTCTTATTTCCAGCCGAATTAACTTTCCCTTTTGAATATTTATGGTTGTCTCTGAATTATTCAAGATGACCAACCATTTATTTCTTATAAAATTGCTTTTAGAAACATATTGTTTATTTAATAAGATTTGAATAGAAAAATCCCATTTTCAAAAGATGTGCGGTCTGGTTAGCCGGAATAAAATATTAATGGCAATAATTCCAGTGTTTGGCAATGAGATCACTCACTGAAAACCTTATGCCCCCAAATGACCCAGGCTGATTAGGTGGTTTAACAAGTATGTAATACTAATATCTTTGATAAATATTTCTTTTGATAATGGTTAGATATTTGTAAGGCCAAATATCAAGGTGAAGTTCAAAATATAAGTAAGTCTGAAGTCAAATTTCTCTAAGCATGCAAATACTATTAAGAATCAGGAAGCAGACACACACTGATTTCACATCTATGGGGATTTCCATTTGCTGAAGAAAGTACTATAATTAGCAATTTGCTTGAAGAACACTCGAAGATCAATGGAATTCTGCATAAACAGAAGGGCTAGCTAGACTTATAGCAAAGTGGTGATCATTCATGAGAAGGCTGTATACACTGCTGCCAGGATTCTGGACATGGAGTTGTGCTCCACAGCATTGACCTAGGCAGATTCTGTATGTTTTGTATGTATATTTTAAAATGTGAATGTCATTTTCCATAGTACTTTAGACTTGGAAATCCATTCTGCTGTTTAATTTTTTTCTAATATCTGTTCTGCTAGTGAGCAAACTTAAATCACAGTCAATTTTATTGCCAAGCCTTAAGTAGCTAATGGCACTGATTTGATTGTTGTGATCTTATTGATTCTCGGTTGGAGATTAACATTATCTGAAGCAATGATGATTTTTAATGTTTCCCTCATAGACGAAATTCTAAACGGTCTTTTAAAATAAGAAACACAGAGCCAAATACAGAGTTAAAAGCCCAAGAAATCTGAGCACTAGTGAAGATTCAAGACCACCTTATCTTACCACTCACTGCCATCCTTCCTCTGAGAGAGAGACCCTTTTCCTGTGTGCTTTGTGTTTTATTGCTTTCCTGTTCTGCCTTCTCATTGGCTCTAAGCCCAGCCACATGACTTCCTCATCACTACCTGTGGTGGTATTGTGTTCACCAAAATATTGTGTACTCTAATAAATTTATCTGGGGTCAGAGAACAGACAGCCACTAGATACAAAGGCTAGAAAATGGTGGCACTCACACCTTTAATCCTAGCATTCCAGAGATAGAAATCCCTCTGGATCTCTGTGAGTTAAAGGCCACATTGGAAATAGCCAAGCATGGTGACACACACCTTTAATCCCAGAAAGCCAGCCTTTAATCCCAGGGAGTGGTGGTAGAAGGTAGAAAGATATATAAGGCGTGAGGACCAGAAACTAGAAGCATTTTGGTTGGTTAAACATGTGGCTGGTTAAGCATTCAGACTTTTAAGCAACAGTTCAGCTGAGAGCCATTGGGATGAGGATACAGAAGCTTCCAGTCTGAGGAAACAGGACCAGCTGAGGAATTGGCAAGGTGAGATAGCTGTGGCTTGTTCTGTCTCTCTGATCTACCAGCATTGACCCCAATAACTGGCCTCGGGTTTGATTTTATTAATAAGAACTTTTAAGATTCCTGCTACATCTGGCGCCCAACGTTCGTGTTATGAATTCATGAAAAAGCTGTTTGCCTGTGGCCTTGTGAGCCCCAGCTCAGGCCCAAGCTACACTCAGGCGGTTGTGGTGGCGCACACCGGTAGGATTTGCTGAAGGAGGCAGAGGCAGTAGGATCCCGAGTTTGAGCTGGCCTAGGAGGCTTGGGAGAAGCTTTGGCCTGGACTGAGCCACAAACAGTGGTGGGACCATGGAAGCAGTGGCTACTGCTCCACGTTGCCAGCTCCTTCTCATCATGTTGGTGACTGCAGTGATGCTGCTACCTGGGACGAAGGGTTTACTGCTGCTGGTTCAGAGAAGAATTGCCAGGACCATCGTGTTACAAGAAAGCATCGGCAAAGGTCAGTTTGGAAAAGTTTGGCAAGAAAAATGGTGGGGAGAAATTGCTGTGAAGATTTCCTGTACTAGGGAAGAATGTTCATGGTTCCGAGAGAGAGACATTTATCAGACTGTGATTGCTCCAAACCACAGAGGAGGCAAAAAAAAAAAAAAAAAAAAAAAAAAGTCTGCAGGAAACCATGACCATGCCTAACAGTGACTTTGAAATCTTCAAAAAGATGACAGGATCCTACAATGATGATTCCACATGGACTATGATAAAGCCATTAAGCCGATGAACACCATGGAAAAATCGACTTTGGACTACAAACTGGTCAGAACAATTTCGAGAGGACTAGTTGAGATGATCCAGCCTGACAGACTACTCAAGCAAGGACTTGAAACAAGCCCTGAATTTTCCTATTATGCAGAAACTGGACAAATGATACAGGACTTGATGATTAACCCCAAAATTTTCTTTTCAAGATTCCCTAAAGATATCTTCACCCCTAGAAAGCAAAAAGAAAAAGAGAATATAGATATGAGATAGATCATCGAATCTACTCTGAGAAAAAAGATAAAGAAATAATAGGATAAATAGGTAGAATCTACACTGAAGAAAAAGGGGAAGATATAAAAATGACAAAAGGTAGACTAATGAATCTATTATGAAAAGAAAAAAGAGAAAATATGGATATGATAAGATAAAAAGGGAGATTATGGAATCTACTTATAAAGAGGAACTACTTGTTTTAAATAAGTAATGAAAATTTTTTGGTCTGAGTTTATCAGATGTTACTGGACTAGACATTGTTAATGTAATCTTCACTGTATATTGCATATACTTATTGAAGATAGTTTTTCTTGTATTAGTTATAAGCTTTTTTAATTTTAGACAAAAAGAGAGGAGATGTGGTGGTATTGTGTTCACCAAAATATTGTGTACTCTAATAAATTTATCTGGGGTCAGAGAACAGACAGCCACTAGATACAAAGGCTAGAAAATGGTGGCACTCACACCTTTAATCCTAGCATTCCAGAGATAGAAATCCCTCTGGATCTCTGTGAGTTCAAGGCCACATTGGAAATAGCCAAGCATGGTGACACACACCTTTAATCCCAGAAAGCCAGCCTTTAATCTCAGGGAGTGGTGGTAGAAGGCAGAAAGATATATAAGGCGTGAGGACCAGAAACTAGAAGCATTTTGGCTGGTTAAACATGTGGCTGGTTAAGCATTCAGACTTTTAAGCAGCAGTTCAGCTGAGAGCCATTGGGATGAGGATACAGAAGCTTCCAGTCTGAGGAAACAGGACCAGCTGAGGAATTGGCAAGGTGAGATAGCTGTGGCTTGTTCTGTCTCTCTGATCTACCAGCATTGACCCCAATAACTGGCCTCGGGTTTGATTTTATTAATAAGAACTTTTAAGATTCCTGCTACAACTACCTCCTGGTCTCTAAGGTTGATACTGGGATTAAAGACTCAAGGTCACCACACTTGGCTGTGTCCTTGACCACAAAGAGACTCTGTTTGTCATGTGATCAGATAAAGGTTGTGGGCTACCACCACCTGACCTTTCGCTAAAGACCTCTGATCTCCAGGCAAGCTTTATTGATTAACATACAAATAAAATCACATTTCAGCACAATTAAAATATCACCACATGTTAAATATTCCTAAACTATCAAAAGAATCTGAGCAACTTTAAACAAATATATGTTTGAGTATAATATGCTCCATTCTGAAATATTTTTATTTGAGTCACTATAAAAACAACATTGTGTCAAGAACTTGCATTTGGTAGATGTTTTCTAGTTCTAAACTTACTAAAATTTTTGTTATGAATGAAACCTAATCCTGTTAGAGAAATACTCTCTGTTCAGGATGAAGTTCTAAGACCCTGCATTGCAGTGGAGATCTCCCAAGGTGAACTGACTATGCTTCCATCTGTCATGTGATCCCGGTTCACACATTTTTAATACATCACAGTTCCCTGTCTCAACACTTGGATACAGCTTCAAAGGTGTCGACAATGAATTCCATAAAATAGGTGCTAAATGGGCATACTTAAAATTTTAGACAAACTCTGCTTTCTCTGTGTCCTATGACTCAAATATTTGGTGTCTTCAGTGAGAGGGTACTGCCATCCATTTCTTGATAGTAACCAAGAGTGTAGGCAATAGCGTGAAATGTTAAAGATCTATGGGGCCTCATGACCTATGGTCAATGAATTAGAAGAAGAAATCTAGGCCTCATGCTAGGCGAATTTTATATGTTAGCCTGTGCTGTCTGAAAGGGGCATGCTGCCTCATTATAAAGCAAGTTCATTAATACACACACATACATATATATGTATATGTGTATATATATGTGTGTGTGTTAATATCCATATATAATATATGCTACTGTAGAAGATTCATATATATTACTAATCATTAATATGATTGTTAATAATCATATATATATATATATATATATATATATATATATATATATGAATCTTCTACAGTAGTAGGTTTCCATATGACTTTTTCTAAATTTCTATAGGGTTAGTCATCCCTGCCCACATCTACTCTTCTAACTTGCCCTTTTCTCCCCACCCCAATATAAAGTGTCCTGTGCTGTGTTACTATTCCTCTTTAATCCTTTATATAACTACATTCTATTTTCCTTCTTTCAAAATAAGAGCCCATGACCCCCTATTCATTTCTTGACCTTTGTGTGTCTTCCAAACAGAAGACATGTATCTGAAGGTTCAAGGTAATATATAAAAATGAGAGAAAATGTGACATTTGTCTCTCTAGGTCTGGGTTACCTCACTCATAGTGACTGTTTTCAATTCCACCCATTTATCTGTGAATTTTATAATTTTGTTTTCTTTTTCTTTATTCTATTTTTATACAATATATCTCAACTGCGGCCTACCCTCCCTCCCCTTCTTGTAGCCCCTGCCCCCTCAACTTCCCCTATCACCCAGATCCACTGCTTCTTCTTTGCCATTCAGAAAACAGCAAGCCTCCCAATGGTATCAACCAGACATGGTAAACCAAGATGCAATGTGTCTAGGCACACACCCTCATATCAATGCTGGATGAGACAATCCAGTAGGAGGAAACGTGTCCCACAAGCAGACAAATGAGTCAGAGATACCCCTACCCTCATTATTAGGAGCCCTACAAAACTCCCAAACTAAACAACCACAGCATGTATACAGAGGGCCTAACACAGCCCCATGCCGGCTCCATGGTTGACAGTCTCTCTGACCCTCTATGAACCAGGCCTAGATAATTCCGTGGGCTATGGTTTCCTGGTATCCTCCACCACTCTGGCTTCTACAACCCTTCCTCCTCATCTTCTGAGGAGTTTCCTGAGCTCTGCCTGATGTTTGGCAGTAGATTTCTGTATTTGCTCCCATCAGTTGCTGTAGGAAGTCTGATGACTGAGCTTGAGCTTAGCACTGATCTACGATTATAGCAGAATATCATTAGGAATAATTTCATTGACTTTTTTTGTCAGTTGTGTTTGGTTCTACCCTAGGTCTCTGTGCCATCCAGCTTCCAGACCCTGGCCATCCAGGTGTTGTCAGATGTGGGCTCCCTCTCATGACTTAGACCAGTCATTGGTGGCTATTTCCACAAGCTCTGAGCCCCCATTGCCTCATGCATAAGCAGGCAGAAAAGGTTGTAGGCTCATTACTGGGAGCCTCACCTAGTTACAAAAGATGGCTGGTTCAGGCTCCATATCTTCCATTTTTAAGAGTCTGAACTACCACCACCCTCATAAATTTTAGGATGTTCCCACTGAACTGGTTTTCTACATTTCTCCCTAAATTCCCCCCAATGACAGTCATCTCTCCACATATGCTCTACCTCCACCTCTCTCTCCTCCACCTGATCCATCCTGCTCCTCTCTCCACCCAACCCAGTCCACCTGCAAATTCTATTCTATTGGATCTTTCCCAGGAGATCCATGTGTCACTCCTTCCTGCCACCCAGAACCCTCCTTATAACTTAGCCTCTCTGGGTCTTTGGATTGTAGTGTGATTATCCTTTACTCAACAACTAATATCCACTTATACACTCGTACATACCATGTTTGTCTTTCTGGGTCTGGGTTGTCTTGCTCAGGATGATTTTTTTTTCTAGTTCCATTCACTTGCCTGCACATTTCATGATGTCATTTTTAACACCTGTGTAAACACTCTATTTTATAAACACCTGTAAAGCACTCTATTTTATAAATATACAACTTTTTTTTATCCATTCATCAGTTGAAGGACATCTAAGTCATTTCCAGTATCTGGCTATCATGAATAAAATTGCTACAAACATAGTTTAGCAAGTATCCTTGTGGCAGGATGGGGTGTCTTTTGGGTATATGCCCAAAAAGAGTATGGCTGAGTCTTGAGGTACATTGATTCCTAATTTTCTGAAGAACTGCCATATTGTTGTCCATGGTAACTCTACTAGTTTGCAATCCTGTCAGCAATGGAGAAGTGTTCCCCTTGCTCCACATCCTTGCCTGCATGAGTTGTTATTTGCAATATTGATCTTAGCCATTCTGACAGGTATAAGATGGAGTCTCGAAGTAGTTTGATTGGCATTACCCTGATGACTAAGTATGATGAACATTTTTTAAGTGTTTTTCAGCTACTGGAGATTCCTTTGTTGAGAATTCTTTCTTTAGATCAGTCCCCATGTTTTTGAATTGGAGTATTTGGTTTCTTGAATTCTTCATATGTTTTAGATATTAGCCCTATATTTGATGTGGAATTTGCTGCCATTTTATCCTATTAACAGTGTCCTTTGCCTTACTGAAGCTTTTCAGTTTCATGAGGTGCCATTCTTTAATTGTTGATCTTAGTGTCTGCACTATTGGGGTTCTGTTTAGGAAATTGTCTCCTGTGCCAATGCATTCAAGGCTATTCTTTTCTATCAGTTTCAGTGTGTCTGGTTTTATTTTGAGGTCTTTGATCCACTTGGACTTGAGTTTTATGCAGAGTGATAAATATGAATCAGTCTGCATTCTTCTATATGCAGACATTCAGTTAGACCAGTATCCTTTGTGGGAGACGCTTTCTTTTTTTTTCCATTGTGTATTTCTGGCTCCTTTTATTTTGTTGTTGTTTTGTTTTTGAGACACAGGTTCTCTGTATAGCCCCGGCTGTTCTGCCACTTGTTCTGTAGACCAGGCTGGCCTCAAATGTAGAAATTTGCCTTCCTCTTCCTTGCAAGTGTTGGGAATAAAGGTGTGCATCACTGCGCTGGCTTCTTATAAATGGGCTCCGGGACTGGTGGGACTTGGTGGGAGCTGGAGAGAAATTCTCCAGCTACAAATGGCGCCCAATGGGTTGGCAAGAGTTTCCACCTAAATATTTAAAAAAAAAAAAGATTCTAAAATGGAGCTAAAAACAGCTTCCTAGTTGTCTCTCTCAAGTTGGCAGGTTCCTGGCATGTGTGTTTGACCAACTGTATGGCGGGGGTAGGGGATGAGACTTCTGCCAGCAGCACATTATGCTGTGTGGTAGATTTACTCTTTACTAGTATAAAAAAAAAAAGAGGTTTCTGGGCTACACGCTGCTTTGATAGAAGCATAGACCCACTATTTCTGAGAGTTGATGGCTCCCAGAGCTGGCAGAAAATGTACCACCGCCATGTTTGGAAGCTGAATTGGGCGGAGCCAGCAGCCACAGCTCCATTTCAGTCTTAAAATGCTGCAGTTTAAAGCAATAGGTTCACAGTAAGACTGATTGGTCTGGAATAGTTTACAGTGTATGTAAAAATATATGTAGACTTAAAAGACAGAGAAAAAGGAATATATAAGTTATATAAACCAATAGTTTTTAAAAATAAAGTCCTTAAGGAAACAGTAAAGGTAATAAGCCACGTAAAGATGGCTATCATATAGAGAAACTGGATTATGTTGTCTTTGATATTCATAACTGAAAAAAAAAAAACAAAACATTTGATTGTAAAAGCTGTTGAGTTATGCCAAAATGTATATTTTAAAGGTACCTTGACTTCAAAATTTGGATGTAAGGATATCTTGCTTTGGAAAGGAGGTTCTGCTTTTGTTTGCACAGAAAGCCAGAGGCTATGGATTTGTTCCAGATTAAGATACATCAGGTTTGACCAGCCAAGACCCCCTGAAAGGTCTCTGATGACACCAAGGCCCAGATGATCCAACATCCATAACCTTTTCAAGGCAACTGGCTCAGACAATACAGCCTCATGGACTATCCCATAAGCCTAAAATTTTCTTTATGTCCCCATAAGATACAGTGCCCCCCTCCAGCAGGAAGTAGTAAGAGAAGCTATGCCCAAATTCCCAAATATACCACGCTGTCTTTAGAAAAGGAATTGGCTCATTCTAAATCCAGGCATAGTGCTTAAAAAATGGTTAAGCGATTCTTGTGTCCCAAATCAGATGAACCCTCTGGTGTGGGACAGAGAAAAACCAATATTTTTATTTAAAGCAGGTTGGTTATAAATACAATCTCTTTTTAAAGAAGAAAAGGGGATAGTTTAAATATGATAAGATGAAAGGGTATATTAATGAACCTACTTTTAAAGAATAACAACTTGTTTAAAATGTTTTACATTGCTATAGATTTTAGTTTATTGATACAAGTTTAAACTTAATTTATTTATACAATATATATATATATATTTCTATTCTTGTTTGAGGTATTATGTTTATGTAACTCATTTAAAATTGTAATGGATAATTAAGAAATAGATTAATAATTAGTCATCCATGATAATCATATTTGTAGCCATGTTAGTTAAGTCTTCTAGGTATACATAGATATATTTCAGATAGATAGGTAATGTTCAAATACTTCAAAGACCTACAGAACATGACATTTAAAATGTTTAAATTTTAGACTTTCTGTACAATGAGACATGTCTGCTCCTGGCAGCACTGATTTACTTCAGAGAGGAGGATGGGCATCACAGATACTCCATATGAAGTTTATCTTCACCTTGGCAAAAATAGCCATTTGGGCAAGAAACTGTTCTTGCCTGGACTGCTTAATCAACTGGACATGCAGGACCCATAGGAAGGTGACCACTGAACTTTGCTTGACAATATGGTCCTTCAGGTTCCTGATTTGTAGAGGAAACTGCCAGACAGAGAGGACACAGAGAAAAGTGAATGAGAGACTCTAGGCCTGTGGGCTGAAGACAAATGCCCCAAATTTACAAGAGAACTTTGGATGACTGTCCAGCCTGCAGCTGTCTCTGTCTACCCTGCAAGACTCCCGAAAGTTGCTTGCATTTTTCTCCCATTTCTCAGGTAGTATTATATCCTTCTGAGGTCTTTGATGTGGTTGAAGACTGGATAGTTATAATTTCCTCCGTTATGATAAAAGATGGGTTAAATATAAAACCTTAGACTCACAAATATAAGATAGATAGGATATCTTCTTTAATATTGTAACTGTAATTCTTGCTTAATAATTGTTTTGTTATATGTAATTTTACCATGTTAAAGTTAAAATCTTTTTTGAAAAAGAAGAAAAGGGAAAGTGCTGTGGATATCGCTCTATATAAATAAAACACTGATTGGCAAATAGCCAGACAGGAAGTATAGTCGGGACTAACAGAGAGAAGAATTGAGGAAACAGGAAGGAAAGAGGGAGACTACCTGAAGCCACCGCCAGGACAAGGAAGATGTAAGGTAACATTAAGCCACGAGCCACGTGGCAAGTATAGATTAATAGAAATGGACTAAATATAAGAGTAAGAGCTGGACAATGATAGGCCTGAGGTAATGGCCAAGCAGTTTAAATAATGTAAGCGCCTGTGTGTTTATTTTATAAGTGGGCTCCAGGACTGGCGAGACTTGGCAGGAGCTGGAGAGAAATTCTCCAGCTATAAGCTGTATATCTGGTAAAGAAATTTTTTCAGTTCCCTAATGAAGTCTCTTCACTCAAGTGACAATGTCCTTTGATGAACAGAAGTTTTAGGTACAATAAATACTACCTGAAGAAAGAGAAAAATAATCACCAGTCTGAGGCATCTGTGAACCCTGCAAGCTACAAGATTGGCCTGATAGGAGTTACCTACAAGTACAATAGAAGCAGAATGTCATGGGATTAATCAACCATTTTTTGATAGATTTAAGGCTCAATCCACAAGTTGAAATCCATTTCTGTCTCTAATATTGTGGTCAAGAACCTCAAGCATTCATAGGCCCTAAGAGAAAACCTACTACTATTCTATTATTCTGCTAAATTGGCATAATATAAAACCAGCTCCTAATGACTTATTGCTATAACCATAGGCTAATACAGCTCCCAACCCTCATGATTCTCTCTAGTTTCTGTCCATGGTGATTAACATAGATAATTACAGCTGACCAATGTACAGAGACTAAGAGACTGACCAGTGCTCAGCCCAAGTGTGACATCTATATGACACCCACTCTTTCCATGGCTCAGAGATCATTGTGTAAGAGGGAGCAAAAAGATTGTAACAATTGGGGGTAGTGAATGACTACAAGGAAACAATGGTTTTCAGCCATACCGGAGGAGTATGAGTTCATAGCAGAACACATGTGAGTTCCTAGCAGTTGAAACAGCATACACAAGACCTGTGCAGTGTTAAGCCAGCCAAAATCCCAGCATTGAGAGCAGTGGTGAATGTGAAGTTTCACCCCTCACTTAAGAGGTATTTACTATTAATTGTCAGCTGCTGAGGACACAAGATTTAGTTTTATTTAAGGGTGTGGCCTCTGTTGTGTTGACCATGCTTCAGTGGAAGAAAAGAGGACACAAGTTTGGGCGAGTAAGGAAGGAGTGGAGGTAGATCTGGGAAGAGTACAGGGATGTGGAAAATATGATAAAAATTCATTATACTGTTTTCTTAAAGAACTAATATTAAGTGATAATAAAATCAAGACAAAACCTTAACCTTGATCATTTAAGACGGATAATGTTATCTTATCAGTTTCATATATTAAAACCTTTGCAATAAAAGTTGCTAGAATATTAAACTTGAATCCACTTGAGTTGTGTCAAGTAGAGTTCCACTAGGCCAATATATTAAGGTATTTTAGAGCAGATACTCCCTATGGTGCTTTTGTAAAAGCAAACCAAATGTTCTCTTAAATGAGAAGTCAGTTCTAGGCAAACTAAAATGTTTCCCACAGAACCCTTTCAATAAAGCCTTTAAAGACGATTTTCCACCCGTTCTCTCGCTCTTTGTGAGTTTCTACTAGTCCTTTGTGGTTGACACAGTTTCACGATGTGCTCCCTAAGTTGTGCTTCACGACGTGCTGAAGATTCATCCCATTCAGTCACCTCTTTGGGCAGCCTTTTAGAACAGCTGTGCTTCATAACTCTTTCATTTGTCCAGAGAATACTAAGTGGTAGCCTGCTGGCACACCACTGCCAAAGAAAATTAGATGCTGTGATTCCTGTGCAGTGTCCCAATTACAGCCAGGAACAGCTCTTACCAAGCTGTACATGCCCCTGTGTGTGGGCATCCTAAGTTTCTGTTGGGAAATAGCTGTCCCCAGGAATGGTAGTCACCTATGATGACATGAATTTTAGAACATTTCAATACCAAAAATTTCAATCTCATATAACTGCCTAAATTTTTCATAGCAGTGCTCATAAAATGCTAAATAAAATTGCTAAGTATTTGGATGAATCGAACTAGGAAATGAACCCATAATTTGTCACTGGGTCTTTACATATATTTAGGCCATCTTTGTGAAAAATGGAATGATGAGCGCATATCAACATACGTTGAAACATTTGTAAGTATAAATACTTGAAAAATAATAAACAAATAAATGATACATACATATATATACATAATGGATACATATATATAATTTATATGTATTGTATATACACATATATATGTTTATATATTACTATGTACATGTTTATGTTGTAAACTTTATATAGATACTCTATTCACAGCAGAATAACTAAAGAGTTTATTTGTTATTAATTTCTTGACATTTACCATCAGTTCAAGTTAACTTTCCTTTTTGGATGGCTGTTGATTAATTTTTAAGCTATTGATCACGGAGGCCAGGATCTTGCTTTGTAAGTACTCTACTACTGAGCCTTTTGCTAGTGCTGTTGATTTTTTTCTAGAAATTTTGCTTGTTTCTGTCTTCTGTGGTTTTTTTTTTCCTTTAAATCATATAAAATGAGTAGTTAATAATTATGTAATCATTCCCTAGGAATTATGGTAGGAGACTTTATATGTATTTTATTCTTCATGAAAGGCTATGCATTTTTTTTTAATTCTATTTTATAGATTGAAAAGTAAGGGCTGAATAGGTTAAGTAACTGGTACTAAATACAGTAAATAAGCCTGAATGTCAGAGTCATAACCTACAGCCTTGCTACCCACCCCTATGATCCCTTACTCTAGAGCACATGGATAATTTTGGTACAGAGACATTTTCTGGTAAACCTTCAAACTGACCCTGGTTGCAGGAAGAGGCTTTGGTTTTAGTTCTTTAGGCATTTAGCTGTCTAGTGTGTTCTGGTCCACACTGAATTCAGTTTTTCTGCATGTAATATGCTCTGCACAACACTGCATCCCAATGCGCTTAAGTACCATTAATCCTTTAGTGGCCTGTTCATAGTTCATTTCTAACTTGAGAGACCTGGATGCCTCTAGATGTCTTGTATCCTATACACTTTTCCAGAACGGTTGCTGTTAATTTTCAGAATGTCTAAACCAGCAATTCATAATTCTTCTGAACATTCTTACTTACTGTAGGATTATTTTTCATGATATACAACTATGGACTTAAAAAACACTTTCCACAGTGATACAGTAATATTAGACTTCTGACTTTTTCTACCATATTTTACATAGACTTATCTAGATTGGATAATGTGTGAGTAAAGATTATACTCCCTAATTCTCTTTTAGCCCTATAGACTTTAGTTAAACATTATCACAATAAAATATACACTGAAGTATTTGATTGAAATGAAAATGGTTCTCAGTCACATAAAAGTCAGGCTGGTGCTGCAGACACATGATTGCCCTACTTATTATGCCAATAGGATTGACATTAAACTTTGCAAGCATGTACATGAGTGGTTTAGAATAATTCCCAATGTAACTCAAGTCTGATGACATTTGGTACTATTGCACTTTCCAGAAACTCATGGAAAATGTCAATTCTTCCCTGTGGCACTTTTGCCAATTTCAACTAAAGTGAAAATTGGTTGTTACTCAGAAAATAAACTAATTTCTTCAAGAAAAATGCATCTGTTAATAACCAAAACTCTGTGTGTTGAAAATTCCCATACCTCCTAAGTCACACAATGCTGAAAAATGGTGGTTTGAACATATGAACTGTGAAATATTTTAAGTCAATTACCTACCAGGCTGTGCCAGTGCTTTGACCAATGAAAACCCATCTCACCTTTTCTAAGTATAGATTAAGAGTGGTTTTATTTGATCTACTCCAGAAAAAAATGAAAACAAAGACAAATAAGAAAACCTGCTTTACAAATACTTCTTCTATGCCCACTGTGTGACACCAGTTTCTGAACCTGGAGAAAGGTATAAAAAGAAAACAGAGAAGTTGGTATTTCACTTAAAGTATGCATGCAGAAATCGTCAAGATGACGTGGTAAGCAGAGGGTGCAAAATGCTATGCTCCCATTCAGTCCTGGAATATTCTCTAGAAAAGTGTGATTGTCACCAAATCCTGGCTGAAGAGCTCATGTGATCAATGAAGAGTGTTGATAAATGCTTTCTTTTTTTATGTAAAATATTTTCTAAAACCAAATTGTTAAAGTGTAGATCCTCTGATGTAGTAAATGGTATATCTGAACTGTTGGACCTGAAGGTTGAGACCCTGCATCTGTGAGAAGCCCCAGGTGTGCATGCAGTGAAAACAATGCATTTTGTTTCTAAAGGAAGTGGTTTTGTGTTTTGGACTTGAAATAAACTGTTGTATAGATAATTTCTTTAAAAAAATCTCATACATTCATAAAGAAATATAAATCGATCCTCATAAATTTAAAATGTTCTGTAGATTAAAGAATACAATTTGACCAAAGTGGTAGCCCATGGAATGGAAAAATAATGTTTAGCCACTATACATCTGCTAGAGGGTTAGTATCTAGATTATACAGAGAAGTAAAAGAAAGGAAGGCAGACAGAAAGAAAAGAAGAAGGAAGGGCCACACATCAAAAAAATAAGTAACCCAATTAAAATTGAATTATGAAACCATACAGAGTGTTCTCCAAAGATGAAATACAAATGGGTGAGAAACATTTTAAAAATATTCAACATCCTCAGCCAGCCATCAGGGAAATTTGAATTAAAACTACTTTGAGATTTCATCATACCCCAGACAAAATGATCAATGTTAACAAAACAAATGACAGCTGATATTAGTGTGTATGTGGGGAAAGGAAAAAGCTTATTCATTGGTGGTGGGAGTGCAAAAAGGTACAACCACTATGGGAATCTCCAACAAGCTGAAACTAGATCTACCACAAGATAAAACTATGTCATTATTGGGCATATACCCAAGACTCTACATCTTTCTATAGGGATACTTGCTCATCCTAGATGTCCATCAACTAATGAATGGATTAAAAATGATATATATACACCAGGAAATGTTATTAAGCTGCTATGAAAAAATAAAATTATAAAATGTGGTGTAGGAATAGGATGGAGTTCTGTGAGGAGATTTTTGAGTGCTTGTGAGAAAACTACAAGAAACCAAGACATGAGTCTTGTGACCTCAGGTTCTTTAGATCACAGAATTGTCTTTGGAAAATGTTTTTGTGCTCCTCCCAGGTGTAGCAGATAGGAGTGCTTTTATTTTAGCTGTTGTTATTCATATGCCTCGTTGACTCTAGGAGTGGCTTGTCCTTGTGACTGAACAACTTACTCATGTGATTATTAACTCTCAGAGTATAAATTGTCTGATGCTCTGAATAAAGCTAGCTATTGCATGAGACTTTTGTCTGCCTGTTTCTAGGGCCCACTCTCCCAGGACCATGCTGCCAACTAGAGTGATAAACAATCTGCAAGTAAATGGATATCGCTAGATGCAAATCTTGAGTGACATAACTAAGAAACAGAAAGACAAATTGAATGGTTAATGTTATATAGAGATGTTAATTTTTAAACTTTATACATGTGTCCTTTAGAGTATCTACAGAGGTGAGGTAGCTCCTAAGGGACTGGGGTGGAGAGCATCTTCAAATGAAGATGAAAGTGTATAATTTTATAAAGAGATTGATAGTGGGAAAATAGAAGAGGGTGTTTATAGGATGGAAAGGCAGGTAAAGGAGAGAATAGAGGGAGAAATTACTAATACAAAAGGGTTTTTTTTTGAAATGCCATATGGAAACCTACTAGTCTAAAAACTTCTGAAAATATATAAAAAGGTATTTAAATGGATTTACCATTTACTAAGGGAGACAATGTACTAACTGGACACCCTAGTCAACCAAGTTAATACCTCAGAACCAATAATGGGTTGCATCTTGTTGAGTCATTGGTCATAGAGCTGTCAAAGACCTCCAGTTAATGATATTGTTGTCTTCTAAAACATGGTGGTAAGTTTCTATTGCTGAAGACACTGAACATGGAGAAACCAAGCTTGTATGATCCCAAACTAGAAACTTTCCCACTCCTGACTACTAGGATGCTGGAAAATGCTATACACACAGCTAAAGGAGAAAAGTAATCAACATTCTCCCTCAGCTAGGAACCCTGTGGCATACAACAGTTTCCTGCCTGCAATGTACACTGATACAATAGCAGCACGAATGTTAGGGGAGCAACCAACCACTTTTTGATTATGCAAGGCCCACATCAGGAGAGGGAATTCATACCTACCAATGTTAATGAGGCAGAGAACCTGGGACTAGATATGTCATGGGTCCTACTACTAGTCTGCTAGATAAAAAAAAAAATCCTTTTTTTTATTTATTTGTTTTTTCATTTTATATACCAACCCCTATTCCCCATCTATCCCCTTCTCCTGCTACCCCCAACCTCTTCCTCATCCCACCCATATCCCATCTTCATAGGGGATAAGGCCTCCCTTGGGTAGTCAACACAGGCTGGTATATCAAGTTGAGGCAGGACCAAGACCCTCCCTCTGCATCAGGCTGATTAAGGCATCTCACCATAGGGATTGGGTTCTAAAAAGCCAGCTCATGTACCTGGGACCCACTGATTCCAATGCCACAGTACAAACAAACACATCAAGCCATGCAACTGTCACCCACATTGAGAGCACATAGTGCAGCGCCATGTAGGCTCCCCAGCTATCACAGTCCAGGAGCTCACACTAGCTTGGGTCATCATGATCCTGACCGCCCCCCCCATTCCTATAATCCCTCTTCCCTCTTTTTAATTGAACTACAGGAGCTTGGCCAAGTGCTTGGCTGTGGGTCTCTACATCTGGTTCCATCAGTCACTGGATGTAGGTTCTATTATGACAATCACAGTAGACACCAATCTGAGTACAGTGGGAGGCTAGTTCAAGCATCCTGTCCACCATTGCTATGAGTCTTAGCTGGGGACTTCCTTGTGAGTTCCTGGGAATTCCCCTAATGCCAGATTTCTTCCTAGCCCCTTAATGGTTCACTCTGTCAAAACATCTCTTTCATTACTCTCCTTCTCCATCCCTATCCCAACTCAACTGTCTTCAGCCTTCATGTTCCCATTTCCCATCCACTCCCCTCTACTCCCCCTCCCAATTTACCTAGAGGAACTTAACCCTTTCCTCTTCCTGGGGTGATCCATGCATGTCCCTCTTAAGATACTCCTCTTTACCTAGCTTCTTTGGGGTTGTGGCAGGTAGCCTGGTTATCCTTTACTTTGCATCTAATATTCACCTATGCATGAATACATGTGTTTCTGGGTCTGAGTTACCTCATTCAGGATGATTTTTTTTTCTAGCCCAATCCATTTGCCTGCAAATTTCATGATGTCATTGTTTTTTTACAGCTGCTTAATATTCCATTGTGCAAATGTACCACATTTTCTTTACCCATTCTTCAGTTGTTCAAGGTTATGGCTATCTCTAATGCAGGCTGTGAGAGCCAGTGCACTTGAGAAAGGTTGGAAGAACCTGGACTAATAAATCCCACTCACATGCTTTTTATGGCTAAACAGTGCTCTGTTATATGGACACACAGCGTGTTTATTTATTCCTCTATTGATGGTTCTCAGATAGTTCTAATTTAAAATATGTACTCATAATTCTCCTGTGTAAACAGAACTTTTTATTATTCTTGATAAACTTCTAGAGATGGAGCTGTTGATAAATTAAACCCAGGTTAAACTTAGTGAGGAATTGCTTAACCATCACACAATTAAAGTTCTTATGAGCAACATATCAATATAGTAGCGGATCAGAACATATCAGACGTGGTCAGAGGTGAGAACAGAGGGCATAGATACCAAAGAACCAATGCGGAAGTAACTTGTGGCAGTTTCCTGCTTTACATTCAGATTTTAGCAAATTTTCTTAACTCTGAACTTGTATTTTAATTTACCATACACTAATAAAAAGGTCAATTCAATTTTAAGTTGGTGTAAAAAAAAATAAAGCAAAACTAAATGATTATATTGTGGACGATTTTTTAAATGTATCTCACCTGGTAATGTCCAGTACCTATCAGCACAGTTATTTATTGTGCTGCTAGGTTCTGAAGGCAGAAATATAATTAATTTTACAATTACACTGCTAGCTTAAACCAATTCTTTAGAGACTGCCTCGAATAGGAAAGTACAGAGAATCAATAGAGTTATCTCATTCCTTTTATATGTGTTTATCTAAACTTAAACACAAGAAACTGAATACAGGCATAATGCCATCTTAACAGATGTGCTTATTTCCCTCTGAGGCAAGCAGATATGTGTACATGTACATCAAACAGGCAAGTATACCTGCCCCTGAAATCAGAATTTGCTACTTGAAAATTGTCCAAATATTTTCAGCATATGATTTGATAATGTAGTTATAAGAGGGAAGAAAATAATCTTGCATACTTATCTAACGGCTAATATGTGAGTAGATTAGCAAATACAAGGAAGTTACTTCCCGGCTGTGGTGAATGTTGGGTATCTTATCCGTGCCATAGTGCTTTGAGGAGAACTACCAATATCGTTGTCATCACTTCAGAGAATACAATTTCGAAAGTTATTCTGGCACATAATTTAAGTTTATTAGGGTGTTATAGTTTTTTTTTCTTTTATCAACTTGTCTAGAAAAGAAAACTCCAATTGAAAAGAGTCTCTAAGGTTGGCTTGCAGAAAAGACTGTGGGGCATTTTCTTGATTAATGATTGATATGGGAGAGCCCAGCCTACTGGGGATGGTGCTACCTAGGGGCTAGTGGTCCTGAGTTGCAGAAGAAGAAGGAGAAGGAGGAGGAAGAAAAAGAGGAGGAGGAGGAGGAGAACAAGCAGGAGGAGGAGGAGCACGAAGAGGATGAAGAAACAACAGCAGCAGCATCTGAGTGAACTTTGGGATGCAATCCAGTAAGAGGCATTCCTCCATGAGCTTTACTGTCTCCAGCTCTCTACCTTGATTTCCTGCCTGACTTTCATTTATGATAGACTGTAAACTGTAAGCTGAAATAAACTTCTCTTCAAGTTGCTTTTGGTCATGGTGTTTATCACAGCAATAGGCAACAAGATAAAACAATGGTTAAAGTCAGTGGGAACACTAAAACAAGGTCTATGAATGTATGGAGGGTGTTCTGTGTCAGGAGACTGGAATTTACTAGTACTTTGCCATTGTAAATAGCTAAGACATAGTAAAGTATACTGCTTATGTCTTTTCATTTCCCCTCCTGTGTTCATCACCCAGGGTTAAGATGAGTCATGACAACCTTACCTACAGAGGTGGACTGTTTCATCTTTCTTTCATATTCATTTCTTTAATGTGTTTTGTGTACATATGATCACCTCTTGATGTATATTTCTCTGAGAATCAACATATTGATAAAACAATAAACTTTCCTTTTAGTATTTCCTATCCCTTGAGAACACACAATGAATATTCAGTGTTCAAGAATGGAAGCAGTGTGTAAAGCATTCCTGCCATATACAACAGTGTAATGGCTGTGTTGAAGAAAGATTTCTATGTGACATCTGAGCAGAACCTAACCTAATCACTTAATTCATGCCCATTAAAAAAAACCTACTGAGAAAATTTTACACCCATTCAGATAGATAACACACACTATATCAGAAATAATTTTTTATTTTAAAAAATTTTAGAAAATCGAAGACTATAAATAAAAATGAAAGTTTTTAAAATTTGTGAAAACCATCACAATCTTCAAAGTTTCTCAATTCATAAAGGATTTTCTGATATGATCAGTAGCAAAATTAATCAATATGAGCTTTTGTAATTACATAATAAAACACAGCAAGATATGTAATTGGGAAACTCACTGAAACAATTTTTTTTCACTTCACAAAAAATAAGTTACACAATCTTACATAGTTTTAAAAACTATCATTCAAAGGAAAAATAGAAAAACTTACCTGACTAAGTGTTCTAATATATTTCTAGATTAACAATATATACCTACATGGTGATGAGATATGATAAATATTGCTCTTGTTTTTTTAAAGTAAAATTTAAAATTTTAGAATAGTTTTAGGTAAAAGAAAAGATACAAAGTTTGATGAACCTCAGCCTCATATTATTCTACTTAACAGTTCAAATATTACTAAACTACAACTAATAAAATTAAACCACTTACAATCATACTCTTTTTTTTATCCATTCTATACCCCATGTTCAAATAAATGTTGATGGAAATGTTTGGAGAAAAACATTTTCCACCTTTATGTAACATACTTAACCTTTTGCTTTTAATTGATTCTCCTCAGTTACACAGTCTGAACCTTTATACACCATTTAAATTACACTAACTTTTGTACATTGTTTTGGGGTGATTTTAAATATACTGGAAGTTGTATGTAGGTTGCATGCCTACACTAAAATCATTTTTATATGAAAGACTTGAAAACCCATGAGTTTTGGTGTTTTATGAGACTCCTTAAATCAATCTACTAAAATCCCAGAGTGTGATGGTTTGAATAAAGATAGCTTCCATAGACTCATATATTTAAATGCCTTGGCCTTGGAAGAGGAGTGTCACGGTGGGTGGTTTTGAGATTTCAAAACCCATGCATTTCCAGTTACCTCTCTCTCTGTCTCCTGTTTGTGGGCCAAATATAAGCTCTCAGCTACTGCTCCTGGGCCACATCTGCTGTCATGATCCACAGCATCATGCTCATGAATTCTAACACCCTGGAACTCTAAGCAAGCTCTTAATAAAGTCTTTCTTCCAAAAGTTGCCTTGGTCATGGTGTCTCTAAACAGCAGTAGAAAAGTAACTAAAGCACCAGGGATAGCTGAATTGCATGCTAGTTTTGAATATAAACCGTGCTCTATTCATAGCTCTTCCCTTTTCCTGGGTCCCATTCAGGGTGCTATGCTATAATTAGCAGTTATATTGTCATGTATACTTACCCTTCTATGGCTGTGACAGGTTCTGAGTTTCTCAACAATGCTGCACATGTGTGAGCATGTGTGAGTATGCATGCTCATATATAATCAAAAAGGGTACCTGTATATTTTGTGCATTATTTCATTGGTTTTCTGACAATTGCGTACAGTGTATTTGAGCATATTCACACACATCATATTTCCTTCCCTTCCCATCCTCCCCACCTTCCCATCCTTTCCCATCCAACTTTGAGATTACTTATTCTTTAGGTTATTTTTTTACCATTACATTCTGTTTGCAATGCCCAGATAATCATATTTTATAAGTTACTTACCCATGTGAAGCGTGAATAATGTTTTTCTTACAGTTAGACATCAATACTGATACATATTTAGTGCAGGGAGGACGCACAAAATATAAAGTGTCATTTTCAGCAAATGATTTCAAAGGTTGATTGATACCTGACTGAAATCAGGGTTATGGGATTGTCCACTATGAGGTTTCCCCGTCTTTTTCTTTTCCAAATGTATTTTTATGAAAAAACATTATATGTAGCTAATATCTTTGTGTATGTGCACATTTGTATGTCTGGTATACTTTGTCAATATTTTTGTTTATTTATTTATTATATAAATGTAGGCTAATGGAATTTTTCATATTTAGGTTGTCAAATAAATTTTGACATCATTTATTTTGATGCTCAGATTACTCCTTTTTAGTTGTAGATGCCTCTCTGACATTGGTTTCTGAGATTGAAATACTGTTCACGGATAGATTGTGTGGTTAGCATGTAAAAGACTGTAGGTTCAATCATCAGCTCTAAATAAATAAACTGATAAATAAATAATAAATAAATAACAAAAGTAAATTATCCCTTGAATCCCTTTGATATACCTTCATCACTGTGTGTTTATATGTGTGTGCATACTTGGTAGCATTACATTATACTCAATTCATTGGGAATGTTTCTTGTCTTTTCCTTTTTTTTACTCTAGAAACAATTTTTCAAGAACTCCTACTTCTGCTTACAAGACAGTAGTACTTTTAGAAACATACATGTGAATGTTATATGATTTATCTATTTATAACTTCCCAGAGTACAAAGTTTTTTGATATGGTCTCAGAATAAACCTGACAAGTAGCCTTGAGACATTTACCATATGATAAAATTCTCATATAAAACCTCCAAATCCTTCTTGTTTAACATAAGTATAGAGAAAAGATGGCAGATACTACAAGAATTGACTTTGAAAGAAGAGAAGAAGATAGACATGCATGAAATTGTCAAGTAACTAAATATAAATGATAACTGGAAAAATAAAAAGATATACTTGTAATGAATAAAATGTCATCACTGGTACATTCCTCCAGACATGGGAGGATCTACACAGTCCTTCTCAAGACATCAGATAGATAAAAGAGAAAGAAGCATCTCCCTTTCCACATCACTTGATTTCTAAATTCTTATTAAGACATTCAAGAGTAAATACACTGCGAAATTTTGCCTATAAATAATGACGGGGCAGTTAGCACATTAGGAATTCAAAGGAATTTTTCACGACCATAAATAACCTTTATGAAAATCGGGGAAAAGAAAATCTAACTAACCAACCAACGAAACAAACTATCCACAAACTGAGCATCATGTTCTCTCATAAATGACTGGAAACTTTCCTGTGAACAACATGAGAAAGACGGTTGCTTTTAGCACCGCTATGAAACATTTTCTCAGAGATATTTCCAAAGCAGCCAGGAGGAAAATAAAATTAAAATACATTTAAATTTAAGGAATGCATGAAATTATTTGTCCCTAGTTCACATAAACCTATATACAGGTCATAAAAATTCCATTGACAGTAATTTTCTAGTTTTAACAATTCCACAAAGCTTCAGGACATAAGCTCTACATATAAAAATCAATTGTTTTCTTAAAAGTAACAATAAACACTTCAAAAAGAAATCAAGAAAATAATTCAATTTACAGTTATATCAAAGAGAACTGTATATATACAAATAAATCTAACCACAGTGGAAAAAATGCTGTTTACTCAACACTATAAAGCATTACTTAAAGATGTAAATAAATTGAAAGATATTATGTGCTCTTGTATAGGATGATTTAGCACTGTTCATGTGTCATTGCTACCCAAAATGACATACAAATTAGAAGAAATTTTTATCAAAATCAAATACCTTTTTACTCCAACTATTGCAGTGCTGGAGATGAAGCCAGGGCAAAAATTAAAAAAAAAATGATAAGCATGCACCGTGCCATAGACCACTGGCTTGCTTTCAGGAAGAATAAGTACGTATCACAAATTCACTTAGATTAAAATCGACATCTGTAAACAGAGTAATCCCAAGATAACCATAAAGGACTCATGTTTCTTCATTTCAGAACTTAAAAAATAGTTATCGAAATAGTCTGACATTTCTATAAGAATGGGCATAGAAAACGAAATATAATTGTCTATAAATAAGGATACATCTAGAGCCAATTATTTTTGCCAAGGTTTTCAAGACTATTGAATGAAATAGAAATAGCGCTTTCAACAAGTGGGACAGTAACTTATAAATAGCTACAACCAAAGAATATGCTTTGAAGCATTTTGTTAAAAATAGATTTTTTTATAAACCATATTCCAATTACACTTTCCCCTCCCTCAACTTCTCCTAGATCCTACTAGCCTCCCCCTCCACCCCACGGATCCATTTTTTTCTCTTTCTCTCTAGAAAACAACTCTGTCTTCTTAGGAAAAAAAAAGGGCATCTAAAGAAATACAAATAATTAAATTGAATTAAATAGAAACAAGTAAGAATAGGACAAAGGCCATTTTCGTGTTTGTATTGAAATTTAATACAGTAGAAATTCTTTTATATATATATTTATGAAAGAAATATAAATGGAGTTGGCATTACAGGGAGATGAAGCCCCAACTGGACATCTCTATCCATTCCCGAAACCTCCAGTGGCAGGAATGGCTTACAAAGGCCGAAAGGCCCTATGAAAATCCCCAAATGACCAAAAGATCATTTTCATCCAGTCTCACACTGTGAATAAAAACTAACTAAAATTTATTAACTTAGATACCAGAGCTAAAAATATAAAACTATGCAAAAAAAAATAAAGAAAACCCTTAAGATCTTGGATTTGGCAATAAAACCCTGGATATGACATCAGTATCCCTAAAAGCACAGTCAAATTGGATTTTAGGAAAATTAAAAACTGTTATGCATAAAAATATTGTGAAGAAAGAAAAAATACAATGAAATGGGATAAATTCTTTGCAAGTCACATACCTGATAAGAACTTACTCTTAAGATTGTGTCTACAAGAACTGGGGAGATGGGCTCAGAGTTTGCCGGCTCTTGCTGCTCTTGCAATGGACCTAGGTTTGGTTCTCAGCACCCACATGTAAAATAAATCTTAAAATTTAAACATTAAATAAATAATGCTTATACTTAGCAAAAGATAAAATGCACCATTTAAGTACTGGAATAGGCATCTATACAAATAAGACATGCGGATAGGGAACAGATATAGAAGGCACACAAACCATTGGTAACATTAAGGTAAAGTTATTGCAAAAAACAAGGCACTACCACACATCATTGGTAAAAATCTGAGAACTTAATCGTCATCATTAAATACAGTTACTGTTTAAAAAAAGTCTAACAAGTACATAGTGATGTCTCATTGTGACTTTAAACAGAAAATATCTAATAACTATGACACTGACCATATTACCCTACCCGATGAATGCACTTAAGTTCCATGTTCAGTAAATAACACAATATTCTGTGATTTGTTACTAGATATTAGATTTCTTTAAAAAAAGTGAAAAAAATCCATGAGATATATTTTACTACAGCAAGAAAGGTGAGTTCTAAATTCTGTGATTAAAAAAAAATACATATGCTTTGGATAGGTACAATAGATATGCCATTTTCTACAGTCCTCGGGCCTCAATTTAATATACTTTTATGTGGCTTTTCCAAAAGGAAAAGACAAATTGCATGTATGCTTCCTAATCTGAATTCTTACTCAGACGGCTGCTGTCACGGGCTATGTAATTTTCCTCTACATTTTTTTCCTGTTAGCTTTTTATAACCTACCAACTCTCTTTGATTCATATAAACACATTAGAGATCAGAATGTCTCTCTAAGGCAAATCTAAGAGAATAATGAAAGGAGGGGCTGGACACACACATGTTTGGAGCCGTCTATGGTTTTCCAAGCTTCTATTTTTCCAAACATGGAGGTGAGAAGAAACAGAACTTAATTTCACAGTTCTTTTGCCAGAAGAGTCATTGTTGGATTGCACCAGTGAATGGCCAATTGCAGAATAGGACTGAGGAAGCAGAGATGCTATGATTCTTCTGTGGCAATTTTTGGAAGTCACCAGACTGTACATTGTGATGAATCACCCATTTGAAAGTAGTGTCTGAAAACCATCCAGGTTGATATTATTGGTTAGAGATGCTATCGATGGTGGTTTTGAGTGTTCTTCTTGCTAATCCCTCAGAAGGGGTTCCACTGTCTGAGGCCATCCATACTCTTTCTGTAACTCCAGACACTCTAGCTTGCATTTCACCTTCCAGCTGTTATAACTTTGATTTTTCCTGTTTTAAAATTATTTCTCCAAATGCTTGAAGAATTTCCCCCAAGTAAGCAGTAATTGATATGTGTTATGATACTGTTACTTTCAGTGAGCAGCCCCATGGCTCAGACATATATTTATTGTCTGAGTTAGATGAAAGTGTTTATTTATATTATTCAAATTAAAAGAATGATTTTTTTTATTTTTCCCCCTGCACATTTCAATACATTTCCACACATGGAAATAGGGAAAACTCAGGGGAAAAAAAGAGCAGTTTGTATTATATATATATATGAGAAATAAAGTTACATTTTTTAAAATTCAAGATTTGCATTTTTATGATTTAGTTTTTCTACAACTGTCTCTGTGTATCAGCTCCTACTTCCATTATCCTGAATATTTATTTCCCCATGGTTTTAAGCTGAATAAAAGATTTTCCCACTTACTGACAAACATACCCAAAAGTTGTTTCTTAGGTTTCAATTGATAGAAGCATCCCATTTAGGACTGAGAGTTCTATCCTTGGAACATTCAGTCCTGTAGATGAATTGCCAAATGGTCTTATTAATAAAAAAATACCCGGAGCCAGATATTGGGGTTAAAACCGAGTGATTAGAAAAGCAAAAAGAAGCCAGTCTCATTCTCACCATCAGAGACTTTGGCTCATCTTCAGCCAAAGAGACTTACTTCCTGTATACCCGCGCCAATATGCCTTTCTATTCTGCATCTCATTTCATCTCTGCACCCAGCCCCATCACTTCCCCTTTCTGTCCAGCTCTGTCACCTCCTGTCTATCTGTACAGACCACCAGACCTTTATGGTTAACTAATGTTGGAATTTAAGGTGTGTGCCCCCATGCATGGCTCTGTTTCCAGTGTGGCCTTGAACACACAGAGATCCAGACCGATCCCTGCCTCCCTCCCGAGTGATAGGATTGAAGGCGAAGGCATGTGCTACAATCGCCTTACTTCTATGTTTACTATAGTGGCTAGCTTTTTCCTCTGATCCTCAGATAAACTTTATTGGGGGACACAGATAAAATATCACCACACAGCCCTATAAATTATTTCATAATAAATATATGATATATATGATTTCCTTTCTTTTCTTTTTTTTTTTTTTTTTTTTTGGTTTTTTGAGACAGGGTTTCTATGTGTAGCTTTGTGCCATCGTGGAGCTCACTTGGTAGCCCAGGCTGGCCTTGAACTCACAGAGATCCGCCTGGCTTTGCCTCCCAAATGCTGGGATTAAAGGTGTGCGCCACCAATGCCCAATTTATATGATTTCTTATATTAGGCTCCACAAATACTTCACATGCTCTTCTCTCTGTCACTGAATACCATTTGGTTATCAAATATAAGAATTTTACTTACAATAACAGCTGATAGTAGTTACATAGCCTCATATCCTAAACACAAAGGAATGTGCTTTTTCCTTTCTTGATTATTTAAAGACAATTATAACAGTGAATTCTAAATAAAAAGATGTTGGATGCACACATGAATGTTTAATTATTTTCAAGTATGTTTATTACTCTAGACATATTAAGAATATTTTCTTTCACTTTTAATAAGACTTATATATAGAATAATTTGGTATGCTTGATATAAATTCATATAGTGTTCCCTCCTGATTCTCTATTTCTGAACATGGGTAATCTTTGCTTTCCTTTCTGAATATATTAAATTTATTCCCCTCATAAAAGAGAGGCTTTGATGTTTTCAAACAGAACAGTCAGCAGTTTGGGCTTGGCTGTATTTACAATAGAGCTCAAAACATCATTCAGTCATATAGGAGGGATATACGCTAATGTAGCTAATTTAAATAGTCACTAGGGAGGAGCATTTAAACTCACAGACAATTTGTTGGCATTTGTATCTTCAATCACCTAGTTATGAACCATAAAATTAATTCCTGTATCATTCTTATTTTATGATGTAGACAAATATGTTCATGGTGACCTTTCTCCAAACTGTAGTTAAAGTACTCAAAGTTACCTCATTATCAAGAATGCTGAACACTGAATTTCAAACATCTTATGAAGGGCTCTACCCTGTCCTAAACTGTACCTATACCAATAGCCAGTTTGTTTACTTCAACATTTTATTGGTAAAAAGAATCACAGTTAAACTGAGTTGGAATTCCATTTTTTTAGTATTAAGAAACCTTGGACTTTTCTATGGTCATAAGCTGTCAGAGATTTATCTTTCCATAGCTCACTCACGGTTTAATTCTAGAAAGATTTAAGTGATTATAAGAATAAAAATACTATCATGTATACTAAACACATAGAATTTCTCTTTTGAGTTTATAGAATTAGTATATGTAAGATATTCAGTGAATGAGTGATTCATTTGTATTAAATTTAAAAATAATCAGTGTCAACTTGTCAGATTATATTTTACATACTATAGTAAAGAAAAACTAAAGCATGAGAGTAAAGCAGGATAAATCCTATTTTTATAAAAGGATTACTACAGTAAGTAAAAAGAGACCTTGATTGTGGAATTAAATTGAACGTTAAAAAACTTGCAGAATAAAGCCTAGTTTTACTGCTTTTACCTATTTTTTTCTGGTTTCTTTTTTCTAATGTTGTTATACATACATACCTACATGCACATAAATAAATATATTAATACAAACTATTGATACCATTAATTGTCACTCATACGTTTATATATTTTAGAGCTGATCACTTGGTGTTGGATAACTAATAAAGGGCTCATTTCCTAGAGGACTGATTCCCCATCTCACTTACCATTAAATACCTGTAGATCTTCATCTATGTGTGGGGGTTCCTGTGAAGGAAAAAGATAGAAAAATGTACTCCAGTCAAGTGGGACCAGGAAGCAAGCAGAGATTTCTGTCCTAATATCTGATAAAAATAGACTTCAAATTAAAACAAATTAGAAGAGATAAAGAAGAACACTTAACTTAATTGAGGAAACAATTACCCAGGAGGACATTACAATCCTAAACAAATACACACCAAACTATGGAACACCCAGTTTAACACACAAAAATGTTTACTATTGGAATTAAAGACATAGGATAAATCCAACTCAGTAACAGTAGGTGATATAAATACCCAATTTATCTAATAGATAGGACTTTTGAAAAAAATTGGAGAAACTTCTGAATTACATACATAATACTTCAAATAGATCAAATACTTTAAATACTTCAATAGCTACAGAATGTTCTACACAAAGAGCAAAGAATGTATATTGTGTCCAGCAATTCACTGAAGAACCTTTTAAATAAACCAAAGAGACAAAACAAATCTTTACAAAATCAGAAAATTTGAATTAACTCCTTCTGACTATACTATCTGACCGCAATGCAATAAAACTTAAACTCAACAGCAAGCAAATATTGAGTAATTACACAAACTCACAGAGATTCCATTACTGAAAGACCAGTAGGTCAAAGAGGAAAGCCAGAAAGACCTCTAAAAATTTTTCTTTGACTAAATGAAAATGAAAACGCAATACAACAAAACCTCTTGGCCTCAGTAAAAACAGCCATAAAAAGGAAATTTGTAGTTCTAAGTGTCTACATTTTAAAAAAAATGGGAAGGTTTTGAGGGAAGAGAAAAATATTGTAATTAAATTAAAATGTCAAAAATACAAACAGAACTGAAATGTGAACAATAAATGATTGAATAAAGCAACTCAAGAATTTGGAAAAACAAGAACAGATCAAACCCAAATTCAGTAGATGGTACATGCCTTTAGTCCCAGCACTCAGGAGGCAGAGGCAAGTGGATCTCTGAGAGACTGCCCTGGTCTACAAAGAGAGTTCCAGGACAGCCTGGGCTGTTACACAGAGAAACTCGGTTGCTTTCATCTCTTTGTCAGTTACTGTGTTATTGTGATGGAATCTGATTCACCACTGAATCACTGGAACACTCACATAGAACCCAGCAGACAACCTTTAAGGACAGTCTGGCATTTGAGCCAGTACTCTGGATGATAGGCCACTGAAGAATAAGGGCAGATTTTTGGTTCCCCAGATTCTTGAATGTCGTGGCAGATTTCAAAATACAGTGTGAGTGAAGGTCATAGGCTTCTGTTTTTAAAGGGCCGTGTGAGTTTCTTTTCTATTTCTGTGCTAAGAGTTCACCAGGAAACTTTACAAAGGAGTGTTTTATTTGGGTCTTAACAGTTCCAGAGGGCTAGAAGTCCATAACCATCACTGGCCTAGACCGTGGTACCAGGTAGGCAGGCATGTTGGTGGAGCAGCAGCTGAGAGTCACATCCTGATCCTGGAAGTAGAGAGCAGACAGACACTAGCGATGAGAAGTGTTTGAAACCTCAAAGCCTGTCTCCAATGACATACCTCCTCAAACACAGCCACACACCTCCTACTTTTTCCACAAAATGGAGAGTTGTAGATGTAACCAATCGTCTTTTTAAAATAAGAAACACAGAGCCAATGTAAAAGAGAAAGCCGAGAGGTCAGAGCTCAGAGATAAAATCTTACCTCCTGCAGTGCTCCTAGCTTCCCCGAGAGAGGGAGGTACTTCCTGTGTCTCTGTTTAAATAGTCTTTCTGATCTGCCTTCTCATTGGTTGTAAACCCAACCACATGACTGCCTCATCACTGCCTGTAAGTACCGCCCTCCAGGTCTTAAAGGCGTATGTCTCCAATACTGGCTGTATCCCTGAACACACAGAAATCTACCTAGCTCTTCTAACCACCACGCTCTTACTATGGCTCTAATAGCTCTGACCCCAGGGCAACTTTATTTATTAACATAAAATTAAAATCACATTTCAGTACAAATAAAATATCACCACAGAGAGTGGAACAAATTGTTTCACCAAAGGGAACCAAGTATTCACACTTATCAGCATATAGGGGCTTTTATTACCCAAACAACCACGGAGGCTGAAATTACCATCAGTTAAGCCTCCCCACTATGCATGTCCCTGACCACATCGCTTAACACAGTGCAATCTCTACTTACTTTCCCATCAGCACATTTATAAAGAACAGTACAAAAGATCACCATGCCCCTTAAAATGTCAGGATGCCCCGAAACTCCCTCCTGCAAGACATTTCTTTCTTCTCATACCCAATCTTTCCTTTTATTTATTTATTTTCTCCAAATCAGAACTTCCTCTGTGTCTCCCACCCCTGCCAGACTTTTCCACTCAAAGTTAAGCTCCTCAACTAAATATAAGTTCAAACTTTGAAATGATGGCATGCATAGAAATTATCCCAAGTGGAGTTTAAAACCACATGTTTGGAGGAAGTCTTTAAAAAGCAGTTTAATAATATTGGTTGACTAGAAACAGCTTTGATTCTGAGATCCCATCACTAATTATAATGTGAATCTAAGTTCTTATTCTCCTTTGTTTTATTACATAAAGAAGGTTTCAATATATCTAATATGTTTCTATTATAAAAGTTGTAAGTTCAAAGTCAGAACAAGGTTGCGGCTGAGCTCGTGTGCGGTGGCAGAGGTGTTAGCCTTGGCTGCAGCAAAGCGTTTGGCGCGATGTCTCACACCATTTTGTTGGTACAGCCTACCAAGAGACCAGAAGGCAGGACTTACGCTGAGTATGAGTCTGTGAATGAGTGCATGGAAGGTGTTTGTAAAATGTATGAAGAACATCTGAAGAGAATGAATCCCAACAGCCCCTCCATCACATACGATATCAGTCAGTTGTTTGACTTTATCGATGATCTGGCAGATCTCAGCTGTCTTGTTTACCGAGCTGATACACAGACGCACCAAGCTTATAACAAAGACTCCTTCGTCGACAGGCCCAACAGGCTGGGAAGTAGTTGAGTTGGAAGCATTGGGGGCTGAGGGTGGGCTTGGAACAGGTGCATACAATGTGCTGTAGTGAACATTTTGTATGATAGTAATCCTGTTTCCATTTTGTTACTAGAGCCAAGATTGAATGTATGACATGATAGTGAATGATCTTTTCACTTTTCACTGCCCCTTTGCTCCTTTCCTTTCTTTTTTTACTTAAACATTTTTATGATAATTGAGAGAGAGAGTATGTTCTTTGCCAGTTAAGGTTGGTTCCAGTCCTGGAAACTGTTTGTATCTGCTTTACAGCAGTGAGTGCACTAACCCTTTGTGGGGGTAGAGATGGTGATGAGCTTAGTTATGTCCTCTGGGAAAGTCTTAGTGAAAAATAAAAAAATGTTCTGTAAAAAAAAAAAAATTAAAAAAAGCCAGAAAAAATGTAGAAGTAGGACTCAATATCCATCATGCCACATACCTCCACCATAGCACTAGAAGCTAAATTGCTGTATTTGACTTTTATTGAGATTTCTTTCCTTTTATTGGTTTTTCCCTTTGGTGGCATTTACCCAATATTCATGCACTATAGAAATAGTCAACCTAACTTGATGCTTGAATTTATTTAATGGTATATAATTAATACCTACTTAAAATAATTTGCAAATAATGTCTAAGATAATCTATTGAAATTAAAATGACTAAAAATGTTTCCATTTTTCTTCTTCTAACATCTAATGGTAATATAGTACAGATATACTTAGGATATTTGGGTTGCATTATTTTGTATACTGAAAAACAACTTTTTGTGAATGTAGCTAAGAGCCATATGACTTGGCCAACCTGTTTGAGGTCAGAGGTTCAAGGCCAGAAGCTGAACAAACAGCAAAGAAAGCAACAGTGAGAGGGTACATTTGTGAAATAGGCTTGGTGGAGAATGCCGACACTTTCACTTTTCTCTGTTTCATTAGGAATAATCATCAAGTTTGCGTATGATATTTCACACTGTCTAGCAAATGTATTCCAGCAAGTTACTTCAAGACAGTCAGCTAGAGAAATGGAAAAATTATAGGAGAGGGATGCTGTGGAATGTCATTCTGTATGCTATGATTGGTTGATAAATAAAATGCTGATTGGCCAGTAGCCAGGCAGGAAGTATAGGTGGGATAAGCAGACAAGGAGAATTCTGGGAAGAGGAAGGCAGAGTCAGGAGTCACCAGCCAGACACAGAGGAAGCAAGACACAAGGCAAAACAGAGAAAAGGTACCAAGCCACATGGCTAAACATAGATAAGAATTATGGGTTAATTTAAGTGTAAGAGGTAGTCAGTAATAAGCCTGAGCTACTGGCCATACAGTTTGTAATTAATATAAGCCTCTGTGTGTTTACTTGGGGGATGCAAGTGGGAGAGATTTGTCCTGACCGCTGGCTAGCCAGGGCACAGGAAAATTTCTGACTACAGAGGAAGAGGAGAGGAGAGGAGAGGAGAGGAGAGGAGAGGAGAGGAGAGAGAGACAGAAACAGAGAGAGAAAGACAGAATGTTACTTATTCTTTTGAGTCAGTTTCTCAACTCAACCTTGACCCTGAGTTCTGTGTCCATCCTTATACTTTTCATGTGCAACAATACTCCTACTATGTAAATGAAAGAGCATATGATCCTATACCTGATCTTCCTCAACTGCTCCCCAGTACATTTATACCCTTTGTGAGATTGTACAACCTTTAGCCATTTTGCGTCCCTAGCTCCTCCACTCTGCTTGTGCAAATGTTCCCTTAGTCTCGTATTCATAGTTGAATCTGACCACCCTCCTCTATTGCATTAGTGTAGTTTTGTATCACAATAATTCTAAATAAAGTATTCCTTACCATTTAAATAAGTGTGTGTATGTATAAAACTCATGTCAACTTTGCAGGAGATGCCTATAATTTTTCAAACATTCTTTCTGTTGTGTTTTTGAGTATCATATAATTGTTTTTATGAGGTGTACTACATGTCCTTAGCTTACCAGGCTTCAAGGATCTATGAAAGTTGTTTCAGTTTATCTCTTAAGAATCCTGTGCACTTCCCTCTCAATTTCAAACTTGAATTTCATCTTGGAATGCTTTCACTCACCTAAGGGATTGCTGAGCTGAAAGATAATGTTGTCAACCTTCAGTTTCAGAATAGTGATGTGATAAGCTGTACTCCACAGATTTTACCAGTTGTGTTTCCCTATAATCTTTATTCCCTGTTCATATTCTGTTTCAATAAAAGTTGATTAAGGACACACTACAGTGCCATTTGAATACTCTAATTGCATAAGAAGTTAATAAAGATTCTCCATCAATTTGTCATTGTTACACAGATACCTCTTAAGCTTTTTAAAATGCCAGAGAATTTCAAAAACTTGCATGTTTGTCTACAGTCTTAGTTTCCAAAACATATGGACCCAAATACACAAAAGCACTTATTTCTAGAATAATTATAAATAGTGGATAAGTAGATTAGAAACTTATTTATACACATCTCAGTTACACACATTAAAAAATCTAAAACTAATTTAATTTTCATATGAATTTTAACATTAATATAATTCATTCATTCATCCTCTATTGTCAATGTGTTCATGGCTCATTAATGTGACATCATTTGCTGTATTTAATATCTTTCATATCTGTATTACATAGTGATGATATATAAAATAAAATGGAAGTTATTTGTTTCAATGTTCCCTGAAAAAATAAGACATTTAAAAAGCAAGGGCATGTTAAGCTCAGCTTACTACTGTATTTTTCTAAGTCTGTTTAGAAACAGAGAAAAAAAATTAATTGGGTTTGGAAGATAAAACTGTGGGGTCCAATCAAGTTAGAGTCACAAAGACTTAATATATCATTCTGTTTTATAGTAGTTAAAATGCAAGCGAAGGCTCTTTAGAGACTGAACAATCAAAAACACATGATACCTCTTAAGCGTGGGAACGTGTGTTAAGCTCACCTCACTCTCTACCAACATCTGTTTCGCTGCCTCAGGAGAGCTCGTAGGGAACAGCATAGGAGGGGGATTTTAAGCAGGGCTGGTTCTATCACTGGCTATTGGGAATTGGAATCAGGCTCCAGGACGTTTGTCTTCCTGAAAATCTGAGAGGAAGTCTCACATTTCATTGTCTCTTTGGTTCCTCTGGCAACCAACTCTCATCCTCCAACAGCGACCTCGTAGGATAAAACAGCTTTAATTGAAAGGAAGTTATTACAAATAAGAGAACTCGTTCTTCTTACTTCCATCCCTGCAAATAAGAAGGTTACTTATGTGCCCAGAACATGTGACCCCCGCACACAGAATATATATATATACATATAAAAATAATTTCAAAGGCTATGGTATTTTCAGTGGTTGCAATGATATCAAGTTAAGTACTCTGTATTTTAAAAAATGCAATAGAACATTAGAATTATCTTAATATTCTTATACATTAAGAGCAAAATAAGGATGTCTTTGCCAATTTTTCAATCCACTTTATGGGTGTTACTGGATTTAAACAGATTTTTAAAAGCAGTTAAGCAACTTAGAAAAAATACTGAGCAAAATATTTCAATTAATAATTTGTTTGACACTATTAAGTGTGCACTGTCTATGGTTTTGTGATGCCTACTTAATTAGAATGGAAGGTATCTAACTTGAATGACACCCCCTTGTGAAAATACAAAAATAGAACTAGGAATTATTTAACTGATAGTAATTAGGAATGTGGCCGCTCCAGTTTATAAGAAGGACGTCACAGAAACCAGAAAACAGGCCCTCAACTCTGAGAACAAAAGGGTTTTACTATGAACTCTAGGGAAACCTACAAAAGTCCCCACTCACCAAGCTGTCCAGAGTCACCCAGCTTCCAAGTTATTCCTCCCTGTTGGTATTTGTCCTTATTACACCCTGGTTCTCCTGATCCCTGGAATTTTTTGGTCCCTTCTTACCCTTTCATATTTCATCCCCACTTCAAACAGGTGGATTTTTTTCTCAGTCTATGCTCTTCTGCCACATCCCATCCCTCCACCAATTAAAACCTCCCATTCACATTCAAATTAAACAACCAGGTTCATCCCAAGAGGATGCCTAACCTGCTAAATTACAAACAGTTAGGACCTAATTGTCCTGTTTTAGGCAAACATTCTATTTTTATTCTTCATTAAAGCTAAATAAAGCTCTATTATGTGTGGATGCCTCCTGCTCATTATCCATTCACCTATTGCCAGACAACTTTAATAATTTACATAGTCACAAGCACATTGTTTATACATTTTTCTAAAACATATTTCTTTTCCCTAATGAGAAATGTTGACATAACTTAAGTGCCTAAGGTATTAACTGATATTTTATTGTCTTAATCACCTATTCAGAAACGAGAAAAAACAGGTAGAAAACTGCAGTAGATACACGTTAGCTGAGTGACTATCATGTTTTAGCGAAGAAGTTAGCATTCATTATAACAAATTTTAGAATGACTCTTTTTGACTTTGAGATGTTTACCCAAGATTTTATCCATGGTGGCTTGTTCTTCTTGACTGGCATTGTAATGATGAAAATAAAAGCTGTCTCTCAAGATACGGTGTCTGACAGCCAGTGTTTTGATAAAGTTTAATTAAGATAAATGAGGCTGCTTAGCCATTCACATGGCATAATGAGCCCACAGTCTGCAAAATAATGTTAAAATTTTGCTTGTCTTATTGAAACCCCAAATTGGATTTAGAATTGGTCCTTTGCCACCTGTACTGTAAGCGGGAACCTCTTCAACAGCACTGGTGTTGCTATTTCATTACAGTGGTATCTTGATGGCATGGGTTAGACAATATAAAACATCATATCAGGATGCCAGTCACCAGGCTTTATTTAAAAAAAAAATGCTTTAAACCTGTTGGTTGTTATTTGATAATCCCTTTTATTTTTTGAATAGTGCAATCAAAGTGAATGCATAGTACATTAAAATTCAACATTCACCAGATGGAAAAGTTTAGAACAATTTTTCTCCTCCTAATGCTTCCTACTGTTGTATATAAATTTCCACAACCTAGAGGCTATAGTATAACAAAATTATCTGAGAGTTTTGATGGGTCATTATTCCCAGGCATGAGCTACCAACATACTCAGTCAGTCTCCATGTTGAATTCTATGTGTCAATTCATCCATTATTTAGTCTGATGTCCGTTGTGTCCTTTCTTGTCTTAGATTATTGACAAAATAGATTCCTTTTGCAAATGAAGACTAGGCATCTCCATTTTCCTGCAAAATAAAGTCTGGGAAGCTCTCACCTCCTTGAATGTCACACTATCAGCCTAGTATGTTATCTGTGCGAAAGGGAAAGAAATGCAAGTCAGTATTCTAAATAATAAAAATGCAAAACAAAAGAAAAAACCAAACCCTGAAGGATTGAATTCTCATTTCACAGAACTTAATATTTAACAAAATACACTTTACTTTATCATCAGTTTCATTACATACTTTGTATGTTCTGTCCTATTAATTACTAATGATTTCCTTTTTTGAATGGTGTGAGGCATCAGAAATACTGAGGGAGTTCAAGAGCTTCCTTGAATACAGAAGTGGGAAAGGTGAGGACAAAGACCTCATAGGGAACAGTACCCTGCCATTGTGCTAAGTAGAACTACACAAATGCTGATTCCTAGGGTTATCCTAGAAATGACTGGAAATCATTGGAGAGCAATATTCCAAGAACTACACTGTGCTTGGCCCACTCTAGAGCTAGTGCTGAGGGTTCTACACTTGAAGACACCTTAACAATGATGTTTACTAATAGACAATGGCAGACAAAGTGACTTACTCATCATTTTTTCTTCCAAGTGTGTCTCCCAAGTGTGCATAACTCTAAAAGACACAAAACTGCAGGAACACATTTAAAGTGAATAGACAGCAGAACTAAAATGTCACTGATCTAAGCAATTTATGAAAATGTACATTGATATCTATACCTGAGTTACTGAAGTATGTTTATATCTACAATTATTTAGTGTCTATTCTCACATACTTTAGAGCACACACTTTGAAATGCATATAAGTCACATGTCTTGCCTCTGGAATTAAAATTTCTTTTATAGTACTCTTCTGATTATTTATATTTTATTTATTGTAAATACAGAAGCAGTTGGAGTAAGCAGAAGCAGATCAATAGCCTCTTATTTCAAAACAGCTTAGAATTAACAAAAACCTAAAACTCATTTAATTATCTGGACAAGGATTTCCATGGCTATGAAAAAGATATCTGCTTTTAAATCACCAGCTAGTTAGTGGGATTGCCTACCAATTATAGATCTCTGTAAACTCACTTAATATAGAAAGACTGTGGAGAACAAAATGATTTAAATTAATTGCTATTACTCTGTTAACTTTTCTGCTTATTTATTTATTTATTTTTGATTAGTTAGTTAATTAAATTTTCACAGCCAGAACATAGTTTCCTCCCTCCCTCTCTCCCTCACTCCTCTTCTCCTAGACTCTCCCCCAACCTCCTTTCTTCCCACCCTATCCCCTCCTCCTCCACCTCTCCCTCCTCCTCCTCCTCTCCCTCCTCCTCCTCCTCTTCCTCCTCCTCCTCCTCTTCCTCCTCCTCTGTTTCTCTTCAGAAAAGGCTTCCCATGTATATCAGCCAGCTATGGCATATCAAGTTGTAGTAAAACTAGACACCTCCTTTTCCATTAAGGCAGGAGGAGGTAACCCAGTAGAAGACAAGGGTCCCAAAAGCAGAATCAGAGATAGCTCCTACTCCACTGTTACTAAATGTGATAAATGCTATTATGCAAATAATGAATGTCCCGTTGAAAACACATATTTTAACCACCAAGATGGTGCACATGGATTAAAAATTTACTTTTAAAATAAATCACTGTTACCTAAAATATAACAAATGAATTCTTAAGGGAGAAGAAGTTATATGGAAGAAACTGGTATGTGTAGCTGGAGAGTTTTCTCTCCGGTGGTTCTGCCAAGCCCCAGCAGTCCGACAGCCCACTTATAAAAGAAACACACAGACACTTATATTGTTTACAAACTGTATGGGCTTGGCAGGCTTCTTGCTAACTGTTCTAATATCTTAAATTAACCCATTTCTATAAATCTATACCTTGCCACATGGCTCGTGGCTTACCAGCATCTTCACATGCTGTCATGGTGGCGGCTGGCAGTGTCTCCTCCTCTCAGCCTTCCACTTCCCAGAATTCTCCTCTCTCCTTGTCCCACCTATACTTCCTGCCTGGCCACTGGCCAATCAGTGTTTTATTTATACAGAACGATATTTACAGCACTTTCCCTTTTCTTTTTTTTTCAAAATGGAAGGTTTTAAATTTAACATAGTAAATTACATATAACAAAACAATTATTGAGCAAGAATTACAGTTACAATATTAAAGATGTCCTATCTATCTTATATTTGTGAGTTTAAAGTTTTATATCTAACTTATCTTTTATCATAACTAAGGAAAATTATAACTATCTAGCTTCAACTACATCAAAGACCTCAAAAGGATATAATATTACCTGAGAAATAGGAGAATGATGTAAGCAACTTTTGGGAGTCTTGCAGGGTAGACAGAGATAGCTGCATCCTGGATAGTCATCCAAAGTTTTCTTGTAATGTTGGAGCATCTGTCTTCAGTTCACAGGCCTAGAGTCTCTCAGTCACTTTCTCTGTATTCTGTAGAATGTCTGGCAGTTTCCTCTACAAAGCAGGAACCTAAAGGACCATTTTGCCAAGCAAAGTTCAGTGGTCACCTTTCTATGGGTCCTGCATGTCCAGTTGATCAAGCAGTCCAAGCAAGAACAGTTTCTTGTCCAAATGGTTATTTTTGACAAGGTGAAGATAAACTCTATATGGAGTGTCTTCGATGCCCATTCTCCTCTCTGAAGTAAATCGGTTCTTCCAGGAGCAGACATGTCTCACGGTCCAGAAAGTCTAAATTTTTAAAAAATATTTTAAATGCCATATTCTGTAGGTCTTTGAAGTGTTTGAGTATTACCTGTCTATCTGAAATATATCTATGTATGCCTAGAAAACTTAACTAACATGCTACAAGTTTGACTAAGATAGAAGACTAATTATTAATCTGTATTTTTAATTATCCATTACAATCTAAATGAGTTCCATAAACATAATACCTCAAACAAGAATAGAAATATTTATACAGTATAAAAATTTAAGTTTAAACTTGTATCAATAGACTAAAATCTACACCAATGTAAAACATTTTAAACATAAACTAAAATCTATACCAATGTAAAACATTTTAAACAAGTTGTTGCTCTTTAAAAGTAGGTTCATTAATCTACCCTTTTATCCTATCATCTCTGTATCCTATATATCTATATCATATCCCCTTTTCTTTTTTAGAAAGAGATCGCATTTATAATTAACCTGTTTCAAAAAAAATATTGTTTTTTCTCTGTCCCACACCAGAGGGCTCTTCTGATTTTTCTGATTTGGGACACAAGAATCTCTTAACCTTTTTTTTTTTTTATGGAATATGTCTGTGTTTGGAGAAGGAATGAGCCAATTCCATCTCTAAAGCCAGCTTGGGAATTTGGGCATTGCCATTTGGGAATTTGGGCATAGCTTCTCTTACTACTTCCTGCTGGAGGGGGGCGCTGTATTTTAGGATTTTAGGATTATGGAGCAGTCCATGAGGGTGAATCATCTGAGCCAGTTGCCTTGAAACAGTTCTGGATGTTGTATCATCTGGGTCATGGTGTCATCGGAGACCTTTCAGGGGGTCTTGGCTGGTCAAACCTGATGTATCTTAATCTGGAACAAATCCATAGCCTCTGGCTTTCTGTGGAAACAAAAGCAGAGCCTCCTTTCCAAGGCAACATATCCTTAAATCCAAATTTTGAAGTCAAGGTACCTTTAAAATATACATATTGGCATAACTCAATAGCTTTTACAATCAAATATTTTTCTTCAGTTATGAATATCACAGACAATATAATCCAGATTCTCTGTGTGATAGTCATCTTTACATGGCTTATTACCTTTACTGTTTCTTTAAAGACTTTATTTTTAAAAACTGTTTGTTTATATAACTGTATATATTCCTTTTTCTCTCTCTTTCAAGCCTACATACATTTTTACATACATTGTAAACTATTCCATTTGAATCAGTCTTATTGTGAACCTATTGCTTTAAACTGCAGCATTGTAAGATGGAAATGGTGCTGTGGCTGCTGGCTCTGCCCACTTCAGCTTTCTAACATGGGGGGGGGGGTATGTTTTCTGCCAGCTCTGGAAGCCATCAACTCTCAGAAATAGTGGGTCTATGCAGTGTGTAGCCCAGAAACCTCTTTTTGTTTTGTACTATCAAAGTCTAAATCCACCATGAAGCTTAATGTGCCACTTGCAGAGGCCTCATTCCCGCCATACTGCAGGTTGAGTGTGCACATGTGGAACCCACCATAGTAGATAGTAGCTCAAACACACAGGCTTCCGCTAACTTGAAAAAGACAACTAGGAACTGTTTTTAGCTCCATTTTAGAATCTTTTTTTCTTGGGTTTTAGGTGGAAATTCTTGCCAACATGTTGGGTGCCATTTGCAGCTGGAGAGTTTTCTCTCCGGTGGTTCTGCCAAACCCCGGCATTCCGACAGCCCACTTATAAAATAAGCACACAGACACTTATATTATTTACAAACTGTATGGGCATGGCAGGTTTCCTGCTAACTGTTCTTCTATCTTAAATTAACCCATTTCTATAAATCTATACCTTGCCACGTGTCTCGTGGCTTACTGGCATCTTCATATGCTGCTTGTTATGGCAGTGGCTGGCAGTGTCTCCTCCTCTCAGCATTCCACTTCCCAGAATTCTCCTCTCTCCTTGTCCTGCCTATACTTCCTGCCTGGCCACTGGCCAATCAGTGTTTTATTTATGCAGAATGATACCCACAGCAGGAATGGCCACTTTTAAAGGGATATATTACTTTCTTATTAAGGACAGTTCACATTCACTTTAGAGGACTGGGTGATAGATATGTGTAAGATACCAAAGAAATTAATCCTGAAAAAAATACCATTTGAAAAAATAATAGACAAGGGTTTAAAATGTACTTGAATTTTTATTAATGGATAACATTTCACTTAATTTTAAAAGAACTAATTAATCCAGTATCCATTCAGCTAAGCAGTAGCCACATAAATTGGATCTTTGAAGATTAAAACTAATAGGATTCTTTAAAATGTTCCATTTGGTAATGCTAAGAAACATTTCCCAGGTAGAAATCAGAATATCTGTTAGACTTCTTTGTAGTGTTAATTTTTTAATTAGTTGGATTAATTCATCAGTTAATTAATTGTGTGTAGTATGTGCATATGTGTGTGTGCTCATGAGTGTATGTGTGTGTGTGTGTGTGTGTGTGTGTGTGTGTGTGTGCGCGTGCATGCACGCCTGTGTGTATGTTTGGGCACACATGTTCTACAGAGTATATTGGTAGGTTAAATGACAACTTTCAGGAGTTGACTCTCCCTCTGTACTATGGGACTGAACTCTGGTAGGGAAGAAGCCTTTACCCGCTAGGCTATCTTTCTGGGTCTCTTCAGTATTGTTTTTACTTAAATTTTCTTTGAAAAAGCTCAGTCTTCTTTTTATCCTACTTCGTTGAAAAGGTGCCCCTCCCAGTAGAACTGCTGAAGATAAGCAATCAAATGAAAAAAAAATCCAGGAGAAAAGCTGAAAAGAAGAGATGTATAATTTTGCATGGTTTAACTGAAAAAGCAGAAACAATATCATGCTGATTCTGGAACACAGCAACATGTACGTGATAGAAATGTACATGAAAATTCATTCCAGGAATCACTGTAAGTTTCTTAGAGGAAGAAAATTTGGCATGTGTTAAAATATATTACCTATAAAACTGATGAATTGTGATAAAATGTAGAGATATAGACTTTCACTGAAGTTGAGATTCAAAGTATTTTCAGAGTAGCAATGGGTTTTTCTTTCGTGTCCTATATTGAGTTAACCCATGAACATTTCAGTCAATTAACAGTTAAGCCTACTGTAATGGACCTTTGGCTATGGCAACCCATTGGATCCTCAACACTTAGCAGCCTGAAATTGCCTTATGTCAGGTGACAATAAGTAAGGAGGAAGAAGATGACATGACTCCAATAACCTAAATCATTCCCAGGAAACTTTGGTTTTAAAGGTGCCTTAGGCACCAAGTTAACTCATGAGTCCTGCGAAGGTGTTACTCAAGCAAGCTATAGCAAACAGTATCACCAAAAAGTAAACCATGAAGTCCTAGAAAATAAGTGTTATCTAAGACTTCCATGCCTTGTGAGATTTACTTCTTATAGCTTACTATATCTAGTCAACTATTAGTCAGACGACTATTTCTCAACTGCTATGATACCTTACATCCCTTACTTTTCCTTTGATATATCACTTAGGAACAAATCATACTTTTTTTAAATTAGAATTTCCTTCATATTACTTTTTTGTCATGTGATTGCACACTGATTTAGCTTTTTAGCTCAGTTCTAACTGCATTTCTCAGAAGTATCTTCAAAATTTCTCTATATAGTTAGGCAAAATAGTATTTGGATACCTATAATTTCACTGTCTCAACATTTATCATACATTGCTTCAAATTGCTGTGTAATTTTCTTTCTTCATTACAAGAAAAGACACAAGAAGAGAAGACTAGATCATGTCTTCATTAGATTTCTTTCCCATAGTACAGAATGAGACACACACAAAAGCAAACAATGTAGTTCTTTGAAAACCAAAGGGACGGAACAAGGTAAGAAAAAAATTAATAGGACAGCAGAAAAAAAATCTCTTTGATATAGAACACTACATATTTGGTAGGGTATTATTATTTAATAATTGGTCAAAGGGAGATATTAAAGATTTTTTGAGAGGAAGTTATACCTTAAGATATGGCCTTTTTCAAGTTTAGCTTATAATTTAGATAGTCTATATTTCTTGACTTTCAATGAGGTGAGGATTGAGTTTGAATTGGGCAATGGAATCAAAGTAGAAAGGAGAGAAATTGATAGTGATGATGTAGGAGGTAAATTGATATTTACAAGAATTTGAATAAAGATTGGTATTCAAGTGTCTTGAATTATTTTTCCATTTTTTTTAGTAGTTTCGAGTTTGCCTTTTAGACCTTGAAGCCACTGTGATCTTGTTTATGTGTGTGAGTTAAGGTTATATTCTCATTCTTTTGCATGCAGATATCTAATTTTCCAGACACTGTTTATTGAAAACTCCTCTTTCCCCAATACATTCTTTAGTGACTTTATCAAAAACTACTTGCCTTGTTAGTAATATAAAAGAATCAGCTACTGGAACAACATACAACATGAAAGAAACTCACACACTATACCAGCAAAAAGATAGACTCAAGAGTGTGTATAGTCTATGATTCCATGTTTCTATTGGCCAAAAATAGTCAAAATGTATATTTTTAAAAATCAAAATGCATACATATTGAATGAGAACAAAACACAAGAGAACATGGTAAAGTTTCCAAATTCTTGAGAATAATATTTGCTGATCAGGTATATATATATATATATATATATATATATATATATAATTTACAACAGCATTGACATTAATATTGTATAGTCTATGAGGTTTGTCATGTATAGTGTTAAAAATTCTCCACTATTGTATTAAAAAACTTTTACTGTTCCCGAGGACTCTGTATTCTGTCCATCCCTTCCTTCTTGAATCTGAGCAACCACTGAGCTTTTTATTGGGCCCACAGTTTTGTTATTTTTCAAGATATGTAAGTTTTCATGGTTTAATTGAAGTTTAATTGAAGATTAGGAGGTATAATAACCAAAAAAATAATATGATGTTATACTTCAAGATTAGGGCAATGTTAGCACATATAGAAAGGAGTATAGAGAGTACTTACAATATATGCTGAAGAATCAGTCGTGAGTGAAACCCAGAAAGCAAGACAAGATGGCTCAGATGTTAGACCTGAGCAGCTGTTATAAAAATTGGTTAGGTGAGGATATGAGGGGAAAAAAAAGTTTCAATTGGAACATATTTTAAGTTTTTAAGGTAATTTTGAAGTTATTGCATATTTTATTTATTCATTTATGGAGGTATTTTTTAAATAAAAATAGAGTTTTCTTGCCTGTCAAGGCTCCATTAGCCCAGGGCAGCCAGAAGACACCCGAGCACCCGCCCCAACCCCTTGGCCTAGGAAAGCAGGTGTCACTTTGATGAAGAAATATGTGATGGAGAGATGGAAAGATAGATTATGCAGTGAAGAGACAGGGGAGAAGAAGAAGTGGAGCAGTTTACATGCTGTGGAGAGAGGTAGAACTGGGGACGGGAAAGCAGTGAGGAACAGGATGACCTGAATGGCCTGCACTCTCACTGGAGGTCATGGTGATATCGCAGGTCTGGGCTGCTTCCTGAAGCTATGTTGATATCTGAGTGCCCTGCCGAGCTGGCCTGACCCTTACAGACTGTCACGCATCAGCCTAGGCAGTGGTGTGGGCAAGGGGAAGCCCAGATTGGACAACTCACCTACCACTCAGGCCCAGATATAGGGCCTTGAGTTGGCCCACCCCAACATCTAATCCATCTATGAACAGCTGGAGCACATGAAGGGGCTGGTCCTGTGGAACTATAGCCACAGGAACTCTACGACTCTGGGCAACAGCAGGATGTCTCATAGGAGCCCCAATGAGGGTCCAGTATTGATGGAATAGCAGAGGCCTGAGGCCAACGATGCATTGCAATGAACATTTGCAAGTAAAGCTCTTCGAGGAAAAGGGTATACTGCATGACACACCGCAGCTCCTGAGGCCTCTATGACCAACAAATTTGTGATGGAGAGGCAAAAAAAAAACCAAAAACCAAAACCCAAAAAACCCAAGGAGACAGGGCAGCTGTGACTAGTGCGAGAAAAGGCTGCAACTGACAGAGGAGCAAGTTGTTTCCCAGAGAGGGCAGAGAGATTTTTTTTTCAATCTTAATTTTATTTTTTTTAATTTTCTTTTTTTTGGGGGGGAAGGTCACAAAGGTAGAGAGATCAGATATGGAAGGACTGGGAAATGAGTGGGGTTGGGGTGCATGATGGGGCAATAAATCATTTTTAAAAGTACGTAAAAAAAAGAAAGAAAGCAGATTCTTCTCTCATACAATACATCCTAACCACAGTTTCTCCTCCCTGCACTCCTCCAAGCTCCCCCTTAACTCCCTTCTCACCCAGATCCACTCCTGATGTTTCCTTTCCAGAAAAGAGCAGAACAGCCAAACTGGGCAAAACAAAATACAATAAGACAAGGTAAATGAAAACCCTCATAACGAGTCTGGACAAGGTAACCCAAATAAAAGGAAAAGAGTCCCAAGAGCATGCAAAAGAGTCACAGATGAATCTGTTCCCACTGTTAGGTGTCCTACAAAACCACCAAGTTAACAGCCGTAGCATACCCAAAGGACCTGGTGCACACCTATGCAGGCCCCCTGCTTGCTATGTTAAGCTCTGTGAGCCCATGTGAGCCCTGCTTAGTTGATTCTGTGGGCCGTGTTCTCCTGGTGTCCATTCCCTCTCACTCCCACAGTCTTTCTTCCCCCTCTTACACAGCATTATCCTTTTTCCAAGGAGAGGGACCCCGTGGAGACTTCCAATTTAGACTCTGTCTCCACATAATGTCTGGCTGTGGGTCTTGGCATCAGCTGCCATCTCCTGCCCCAGAAAGCCTCTCTGAACAAGGCACAAATCTATGAGTGTAGCAGAATATCATTAGGATCATATACAATGTTTGGATCTACTATAGATCTCTGTGCTACCCATCCAGTCTGCTGTCGCTAGACAACCAGACAGTGTAGGGTGTGGGCTCCTTCTCATGGCATAGACCTCCAATTAAATTAAGCATTTGATGGCTACCGACTTAGGGTTTCTATTGCTGTGAAGAAACACCATGATGACAGCTTCTTTTATAAAGGAAAAACATTTAATTGGGTTGGCTTAGATTTTCAGATGTTCTGTCCATTATCATCATGTCAGGGAGCACAGAGCTCACTACAACTTGATTTGTAAGCAGCAGGAAGTGGACTGTGACACTGGGAGTAGCTTGAGCATAGGAAATCTCAAAGCCCACCCCCACAGTACCATACTTTCTCCAGTAAGGTCATAGCTACTCCACAAAGCCACACCTTTGGAGGCCATTTTCTTTCAAACCATCACATTCTACTCCCTGACTCCCAGAGGCTTGTAGCCTTAGCATAATGCAAAAATCATTCAGTCCAACTTCAGAAATCCCCATAGTCTATAACAATATAAAACTTGTCTCAAAGTCCAAATTTGAGTCTCTTCTGAGATTCATGGCAGTCTCTTAACTGTATTTCCCTGTAAAATTAAAATAAGAAAACACATAACATACTTCTAACACATAATAGCACAGGATATACATTACTATTCCAAAATGTAGGGAATGGAGCATAGTAAGGAAATACTAGACCAAATCACGGTCAAAAACTAGGTGAGCAAACTTCAAACTCTGTATCTCCATATTTGATGTCAAAATGCTCTTTAGATCTCCAATTCCTTCAGCTTTATTGACTGCAACCTACTTCTTTCTCTTGGGCTGGTTCCACTCTATGTTAACAGCTTTTCCCAGCAGTTGTTGCACAGCTCTGGCATCTTCAACATCTTAGGGTCTCCAAGGCAATCCAGGCTTCAAATTCACAGCTTCTTGTAATATCCTCTCTAGGCCTGCATTCAAGGGCACTCCCAATACATGCCTGGCCTCAGCAGCTTTCCTTAGTTGTGGAGGAAGGTTTCATAATGCCTTTCTTCTATCCTTGATTCTAAAGCCAGAAGCACATGGCCAAATCTGCCAAGTTCTGCTGCTTGCTGGGGCTGGAACATGCTCCCCTCATTCAACTGCATCTTCACCAGCTTTCAGTTTTCCACCTTCACTGCCTAAGCTTGGATGTCATGAAAGTTTATCTGTAGACCATCAAACTTAGAGATCTGCCAGCCTCTGCCTTCTGATTAAGGGTGTGCACCAACACACCTGGACCTAAACTGTTCTCTAATCCCTTTTTATAAGTTGGAAACTTAGCTGAGTAAGGTCTTGCCCTGAGGTCATTACCCCCTTTATTCCATTTCTTAATTTGTTTAACTTCTTGAACACAGGACTTAACTTCATTCTGCTAACTGGTGCGCTTTTTCTCCTCAAAATATATATTTTATAATTTACCCTCATCAGCTTTCTTCTTTCATTATAAATTTTCATTAGAGTTATCATTAATAACTGCACAACAGAGACTATACTAGGCTGTTTTGAGATTTCCTCTGCCAACTGAATTAATCTAAAATTCTTTACCTTAGCCTCAGGCAGACTCTTCAGACAAAGGCATAAAAAGCAGCCATAGTCTAGACCAAATTAGCACAAGACCAGTCTCTAGGTCACATATAAATATTCTTCTTGGAAACCTCTTGAGCCAGTTCATCATGTGTACCACTGTCTCCCATGGTTCTACTAGTCTGGTCCATTAAGCAGCACTTAGAGCACTCAGCTGCTTTTCTAATCCACAGTCCCAAGGTCCATATTCCTTCAAATGAAAACATAGTCTGGCCTGTCACAGCATACCCCAGACCCTGGTACCAACTTTTGCCATAGTTAGGGTTTCTATTTCTGTGAAGAGACACTATGACCACAGTAACTCTTATAAATGAAAGGCATTTAATTGGGGAGGCTTATATTTTCAGAGGTGAAGTCCATTATCATGGTGGAGAGCATGGCGGTGTGCTGGCAGACATGGTGCTGGCTACATCTTGATATGCAGGAAACAGAAAGTGGATTGTGACACTGGGAACAACTTGAGCATACGAGACCTCAAAACCCACTCTAACAGTGACACACTTTCTCCAACAACGCTCTACTCCAAAAGAGCCACACATCCTTATAGGGCCACGCAGTTTAGGGGCATTTTTTTTTCAAATGACCACAGCCACTACTGTGCTACTATTGTCCCAACACATTTCAGAGGATGGGAATATTGTAGGTGGAGGGTTTTGTAGGTCAATTGGTGTTTTAAAATCATCCAAATAATAAAGCATAGAGAGTAGATACTGTGAGTATATATGCAGGTATGTTGGGAAAAATTCCCATTACCAAGTATTGACACCAAAGTCTGCTGGAGTATATGAGAGGGATTGTCCAAGGAGACATTCATGGAAGGAGAAATTCATGGAAGGGTACATGGACAGAGTGTCAGTGTTCAACAAAGACATGAGTGTTTTAACAGGCTTTTCTCTAATTTAAGTGATACTGACTTATGAAGGTTACAAGTGTCCTGACTACTCAAAGGCTCACTAAAAGTATCAAGGAGAATGTCACTTCTGATCTCTCTAAGATCTGGTAAGGAGAGAACTGGAGTCTTCAAACCAGAATTAGACCTGAAATCCAACACAAAAGTGTATGCGAACACACACACACACACACACACACACACACACACACACACACACGACCATAACTATGATTCTGAATCCTAAAATTAAGAAAATTTTAGACAATTAATTGCTTCCTACTGCTGCAATTTATTAATGTAAAAGAGTCCACAGGTTGTCAATTTAGCACCTCTTTTGTCTTTATGAAAACAACATTTCAATGGGAAAAGGGTTTTATGACAGAAGAAAATTGAGTCTTAGATCACAGTGTACATCCAAGATATTTTTATAAAGATAATTATTATGTGAGAAAACTAACTGAACTAAAGGCATCGTTTTGAAACTTATTCATTTTAAAAATAGACAATCATTGGAAAAATATAAAGATGAAAACTTAACAAAAAAATTGGAAGACTACCTATCACAAAACCTAAAACCATATCGTGTGCCCTGTAATGATAATGTGCATCACCCACATAGACATCACTATGACAGCCGGGGAGTAATTGCAATACCTTTTAGCCATTATGTATTTAGGTGGCCTCTTGTCTTGTGCACTATCTTCTCATGTAGAAAAGGGACTGTATGAAACCCCATACTCTTTGCATATATAATACACATTCAATAATATTGTCATATAAACAATCTTCTCTATATAATATGTAAGTTCAATAAAATGGTCAAATAAATAGTTTTTTCTCTGCCTTCCTTCCTCTTGAGCATCCCTATCTGACTTTGAAGTCCTAGCAATGCTATGCCTCATTCTTCATAATCCTGAGATTCCAAGCATATTCCATCACACCTTAGTTCTATAACATCAAATCCTAACATTTGCTGAACATATTGATTCAAGGAAAAAGGCTCTTAATGTTTATTATGTATTGTATGACCAGCCTCAGTGTCTGCAAACTTGTCTGAGCCTCCTATGAGATTGATCTTTATTTTCTCAGATAATTATTCATTATTCTTACAATGAATGATTTTACATTCTTACAAAGAATGATTTTAAATACAATAATTTGATAAAGAATTTCACAAAACTATATCTCAGGTGAAGATAAATAGTAATTTTACCTCATGTTAGTTTCCCCTAAATAACACAACTGGAAATATCTTGTATAATTTGTAGAATAAAGACACTTAACATATAGAATTTTCCAGTTCTCCAGCTTTAAAAATGAACCTGGCTTGTTCATATCTCTGCCTTGTGTATTATTATAAACTTGAAATCAGTTTAAAAAGTTCAATATATACCCTGTCATATTATTCTGTTTGCTTAGGTCAATGGTTAATGGCAACCAAAGCCATAAAAAATTCACAAACATGTTCCATCTCTAAACTCCATTTTTCTTAATTTTAACAGCTTTAGTCTCCCAGACAGAATATTCTGAAGTTCGCTTTCCATTTTCTCTAAAATTAGACCAGCATCAAACATTCATGTGAGTTACTGAGCCTGACATCTAATTAACACAGTCTTTACAGGTTTAATGAGCAGTGATAAATTTCTATCCTTTCTTTGGCACATTTTAATTAGTTGTAATTATGAGTGGAGTGACCTGAAAAGATTGTTGTCCCACAGAATCACACTAAATTTGTATAATTTATATTTGCAGGGACAGAATGTGTTTTTATGACTTGAAAAACCAAAAGGTTATTTAAGCCATTATAGCAGTCATATAAAATCCCCCATAAAGCTCAGGTAACTAAAACATCGGACATTCATATTTTACCAACATCCAGGGACATGCCTCATAAATCAAATTTATCACAGATCATTCCTACAGAGAGTTGGCCTTTGCAAATTTTGTACAGCCAAGACTCAGATACTCACATACACACATATATATATGCTACATTTTCAAATTCTTTATAGAGGATTATTTATTTTTGTGTGTTATAATTGTGAACTGGCATGCAGGTGCTAGAACCCAAACTCTGGTTCTCTTCACAAGAAGCAAATGTTTTTAACCACTGAGAAGCATATCTAGACCCTTTCCCTTTCATTTTGTCAATGATAAAAACTCTATTTTCTGTTATTCCTAACATAATTAAAATCACAATTGCTTACTCTTTGTTGAACATAAAATATGTTTACATACACAGTGTTTGAAATATATCAACTATTATTTAGGAATGAAGTTACAACCAAGGAAGTTCTCCTCCCTCCCCTCCCCCAGTTTCAGGAATAAGTTGCATCTTTTTTTTTTCTTGAGATAGTTTTAATTATGAAATTTTTTATTCATTTTACCTACCAACCACAGACCCCCCTCTTATCCCTCTTCTCATTCCCCCCAAGTTTTCCCCTCTAGTCCACTCCCCATTCCCTCCTCCAAAAAGGTAAGGCCTCCCATGGGGAGTCAGCAAAGCCTGGTACATTCAGTTGAGGCAGGTCTAAGCCCCTGTCACTGCATCAAGGCTGAGCAAGGTGCCCCACCATAGGTGATGGACTCCAAAAAGTTATTTTTATATGAAAGTAAAATGTTTGGTTAAGACATCTTGAACTTATTGTTAGAAAACATGAAAAAAATTAGTATGGTTTCTGCTACATTTTCACTTTTAGAAAATAAAGGATTAACTATTAAAAAGTAACAATATGACAGAATATAAAAGTCATTTGCATAAACATCAACATGTGCATACCAGTCATACCATTCATGTGCAGTAAGAGACTCCATGTTATTTAATGTAGTTTATATAGTCCTAATCCATCTTGTGACAGCAACTGAGGGCTCACTGAAGCCTCTGAGAAGTGATACTGGTGGTGATGATGAAATAAAATATTACTCACTGTATGCTTACTAAATTTATCAAACATAATTATACAAATTTATAATCTTTAGTACCTAACATTTGGAGTAATAGAAGTACTAGTCAGTGGTAATTTCTCTTTGGAAGCAATAACCATTGTAAACAGTAAAAGAAAAAAAAATCTAGTTCATAGTAGACTATTTTTAGAATCTTACATATGGTCAAATTCACATGTGCATTATACCACTTTTAAAATGAAAAAGCAAGTATTTTTTCCTTCTATTTCCATTTTTGCAAAATCTATTTTCTGTGCCAAGTCTAAATTAAGACTTCAGTTCTCAAGGGTTCCATTTACTGACTCTTCCCCTACTCATGGGCCTCTTTAGGATTATGTCATCTGCACAGAGAGTTCTAGTACCCTAATTATCATAGGAGAGTTGCAGAAGCTTATCATCATACATATTATTCAGAAGAAAGATCTAGTCATTTATCTACCATTGTCAGGGGCGCTTGTATGTGTTATACCAATAAAGCACACAGAGATTGGTTTCTGCTACATTTTCACTTTCAGAAAATAAAGGATAAACTCCTATGACTTGTTATATAGGAAGCTATGATGTGAAGGAGATTATTAAATGGTATTTTATATCAAGCTCTAGTTTGCTCTCCAAGAGGTCTTTGAATACTGTACTTGTCACAAGATAATTTTCAAACTCTTTCCCTGTTCCTTTACTTTTACTGTACTCTCCTAGTGAAAATTTTCTTTTAAAACACCATGTCCTTAAGTAGAACCACAAAAGGCAAAATTACCCTTGCAAAGTTGCTCTCTTGATTCCGCTGCCAATGGATACTGAGCACATTTGTGGTAACCAAGGGCTTTCCTGACCAAGTTCTGCTTGTCAACTGTCATGCACAATGGCTGTGGAAAGTCACTTAACAACTGTGTAACAACTTTTTCCTCAGGAAACAAAAGTAATAATGTTTACCTGTTCCACAGGGGTGTTGTATGGTTTAGAGAGAGTCATATTTTGAACACATAAAACATTGTAAATCGAAGGCAATATTGTAAACATACTACCCATTATCATTTCTGATTGTATGGAATGGTACCCAAGAGGACCACTTGATATTTAGTTTTCAGAGTTTCACTGTTAGAACCTTACCATTCAGCTCACTACATCCCTCACTAACCTTTTAAATGCTCAAAAGTTTTGTTAAATAAAAACTCATGTGTTGTCTAGAAATGGATGCTATTTCAGCCTATTTTCCTAGTTCTCTAGAAAAATTGGAAGGATTTATGAGGCTCTGTGTGCCCCAGTCTGTCTTGGTTCTGCTGGAGAAGTTTACACTTTAACATTCAGCATTAGGGAATGATTTGCTATGAAAAAATCTATGTTTGGAGTTATATTTTAGTCAAGTTGTCTTAGCCTGATGTACCGCAGGTAAAAGAGAATAGCCAAACAGGCAGGATTATACTAGAATGGGGGATGGAGGTCCATGGGAAAAATGGGGAAAAGGGGAGGGTTACATAACACTAAAAGCTCATTTAAATTTTTTATATAATTTCTACTGTGAAACCTACTTTTGTTGAAGCTTCCATGTGCAAACACATATATTCAACCCTATAAAAGAAGTTAAAATGTACAACAATGCCCCTACTAGGTACCACATCTTAACAAATAAAAAGCCCAGCATAGGTGGTTTTCCTGTCCCAAAGCTGTTCTTAAATAATCACTCAGAGGCTTATTATAAATGATAAATACTCCGCCAAAAGCTCAGGCTTGTTACTATATCTTACAACTTAATCCTTTTCTATTGATCTATGTTCTGCCCCTTGGCTCATGACTTTTACCTCTATTCCATTTTGTGTGCCTGACTAATTCTCCATCTGTCTGGTGACTCTTCTGACTCTGCCCTTCCTCATCCCATCATTCTCATTTTGGCTTTCCTACATAACTTTATCCTGTTCAGCTTCTTTATTAAAACAATCACAGCACCAAACTTCACAGTGTACAAAGGGATTATTCCACAGCAGCCCAGTGCCAGGAAAGGGTTACCACCTTTGGAATGTTGCCCTGTATGGTCCCATCGACTATAAACCATTACAGCTTGTTATCAATGATGTTGATTCCCTCCCATAACTTGAAAATAAAAGCCTATCATTGAGACATAACATACTTGAGTCATAGACCATGGAGAAACCCTGCTGGTATTGATTTGGAAGTTTCATCCCTAATGGCTAGCCTTCATAGTACTGGAAGATACGTGGATGCTACTGGAGGGATGAAGTAATCATCAACTGTACCCAGCTACGAAGTCTGATACAATAAAGACTATCTAGGCAAGATGTGCCCACCAGTGCAATATTGGCATCAGAGACATAGGAGTAAGTAACAAATTTCTAATTGGATTTACCATTCCAGAACATTAAATCCATACCTGGTGCTATTATTTCCTCAAAAACTGTGGTAGATATATCATAGACCCTAGAGGAGAGACCAGTATAATTATTATGCTAAATGAACTTAGTATTAAACATACTCCTAGTAATTTTAATCCTCATAAATTAATACATCCCTTGAGACTCTCATCACAGAAGCTCCTCTTTGCAGTAAATGAGGATTAACATAGGTACCCAAAATTGATCAAGGTGCAAAGAATGCCCAGTCATAAACAGGTCATCTCTATCATATTATCTTCCTATGATGCAGGGATCATTGCTAAAGAGTAGCCAGAAGCACTACTTGTCTACAAAGAAACATGTTTTCTTGACACAGCAGGGTGGTGCACAAATGAACTCACAACAGTTGTTACAACATGTAGAAGACTTGTCCAGTCTGAAGCCAGACAAAAATCCCAGCATGAAGAGGGATGGGTGAGCAAAGTCCTATCCCTAGCTGGGCAGCTTTTGGCAACTGATAATTTTTGAGAGAAATAGATTTTATTTTCTCTAATAGTGTAGCCCCTGATACTCCAACCACTCTCCAGTAGAAGGACACACATCCAAGAATACATGGGCAGAAAGCCTGAACTTGTTAGATAAAACAAACAAACAAAAAACAGAACAAAAAGAAAAAAAATATTCCACAAAGTTGATATACTTATAAATAGCAAAAATTTTATACTTTCTTCATTATTTATAGTGTGTCTTGGTTAGGGTTACTATTGCTCTGATGAAACATCATGACCAAAAGCAACTTGAAGAGGAAAGGGTTTATTTCACACAGAGTTCCTTATAACAGTTGGTCATTAAAAGCAGTGAGAGCAGGCATTCACACAGGGCAGGAACCTGGAGGGCAGAGCTGATGCAGTGGCCATGGAGGGTGATGATTACTGGCTTGCTTCTCAGGGCTTGCTCAGCCTGCTTTCTTATAAAATCCAGGACTATTACCTCAGGAATGGCACCACCCACAATGGGCTGGGCCCTCGTCCATAAATTTAGAAAATGCCACAAAGGCTTACCTACAACTTAGTCTTTTGGAGGCATTTTCCTAATTGAGGTTTCCTCCTTTCAGATGACTTTAGCTTGTGTCAAGTTGACATAAAACTAGCCAGTACAATGACCCATTTTGGTAAATATATAATTAATAAATTTCTGAATCAATGAATTTATTAAAATGTATGCTACTTATAGTAATGTACTGGATAATACATATATACACCTATATGTATAAATATGTTGTTAATCTCTGTGTGCCACCATATAGCTTATTTGGGTCAATATAATTCCTGATCAATACTCTGTCCATAAAAAGTTTAATATGTAGTTTCAACTCACTGGACTCTATATAATCATCTACAAAATGAACTATGTAGAAGTTAGAAAGTTTTTATTTTCTCTGTCTCTCAAATATCTACCATTTTGATTATTTGAAATTCAAATTTGATAGAACTACTTCTAAGTATCTTCTAAGCAAGTGCTGTGTATACTTAGCTGATAGTAGTGGGAAGAACTCAGTCTGTTCCTCCTGGCCTTCTGTCTTCCACCTGATGCTGCCCATTGTCACCAGCCACAGGTCAGTGAAGCTTCCTCTGAAAGAAACCCTTCAGAACTTTTCTCTGAAGATTAAAGCCAGAAATACAATTCTCTGACATAGTCTTTGCATCACAGGACACTTTCACGGAGCTGGGAACCTGAAAAATAGTGTTGTACAGTTGTTATGCATAGATGTCCCTAAGCACAAGTAGAGTGTACAACATCATAAGAACAAGAGAATATTTATAATTATTTTCTTCATACAAACTACCACTATATGCTCTCAGAATCAATAATGTTCACTAATAAGAAAATAGGAGTTCCAATTCTTATTAGGAATACAGGAACCAGGTTTCTTTATTACATAGATGGGCTTCCCTCTATAGGCATAAATAATTGGAATAATCAGGAAAACTAGCATGCTGAAGACTCTTATGAAATAGGGAGACAAAAGGAGAGACAGGCTGGGTAAGAGAGAATGATAAAGAAAAAGAGAGACAGAAAAGAGAAGGGGAGAGAGAGGAGAGGGAGAAATTCTTCACTGTTAATTGTAGCTAGAACACACAGCAGTATCACAAGGTGTTGTTTTCAGCAAAGTAACTAATTTGGCACATTAGAGTTCAAAACTTTGTATAATATGAGACTACATACCAGAGATGTTGGTGCGCATGAAAATGACTAATAAAAAACATGATTTTATATGGTATTAAATTGAGTCTGGAAACTTACTTTTCAGTTTTGATTTGCTTAATTTTTTTTCTTTTCTCAGATCTAAGGATCAAATTCAGGGCATTACACATGTTAGTCAAGGGCCCTACTAATTACCTACACCCTAAACCCATCCCTAACATATTTTTCAGTCACTGTATTCTTTGAATTAATGGCTATGTCGTCCTGAGCATCTGTGACAACCTGAACAATGAAATATCTGTTTATGTGTTTACAAATAACATTAAAAAGTAGGTGCTTTTTTTAAATGATGAAGACACGTAAGTGTGATAACAAATTTATGGTGAGTTAAAAATGAAATGCAAGGCTCCTTGATTGTCACTTATATTTCAGTGAACAAATCAGACTTGTCACTGTTATTGACAGATGTTCTGACAATATTAGCTTTAAATTTGACCAACTAGACATTTTATTAAGGGAATATTAAGCACGTGGTCTGTACAAACATCTGTTCTTTGGTGATATAGAGGACGAAATGATCACATTGTATGAAATACTAAGGTTGTTACTTAGTTCTTTAAAAATGCTTAATTATAAATGAGAACAATTAATTATCCGTGTAGTAAATACCCATATAACAAATAAAATATAAGCCGGGCGGTGGTGGTGCACGCCTTTAATCCCAGCACTCGGGAGGCAGAACCAGGTGGATCATTGTGAGTTCGAGGCCAGCCTGGACTACCAAGTGAGTTCCAGGAAAGGCACAAAGCTACACAGAGAAACCCTGTCTCGGAAAAAACAAAAAACAAAAAACAAAAAAACCAAATAAAATATATTGACTAAAATGATATTTTTGCTTACATTTGTATTATCATGTACCCTTTCTTTACAGAACATATGACTATAAAAATGGTCATCACAGTATCTTCAAGCATATTCCCAAGCTATTGTTCATACTACATAGTAATATTTTCAAGGGGGAATTGCAACTTCTGTATCAAATTGAAATGTCTGCCTTTATTATGTATTCAATGACTTGTGAACACTGTCAGCCCAAGTGGCATGACTTCCTACAAAATCTGTAGTGTAACATACACCCCAGTAATGGCCATGGGAAACCTGTGAATGGTAAGTCAGGGTAGTCCACATGACTACAAAACAATATGAACTATTGATAAAGCCTTTCATTGCCTCTCTGAGGATGAGGATGGAACCTTATTACCAAAGATTTCTCATACTATGACAGAAGACTTGGATAATTTGAGCTGAATCTAACTTGAAACCCTCCTTCCTGAAGCCTAGTTTCAATAGTATCAAAAATTACTAGGCAAGCTGCAAGGGATGGAAAGAGATTAATAGTCCTACCCATTTGCATCACCTATGAACCACAAACATCACAAGCATATGGCAAGATATCCATAAATAAGTAATAACTGCCATTCATCCATATGTTGTTGATAATCAAGAACTTTCAAACTGGAAGTAAGACCCATTCACTAGGAGGGAAATCATCCCTGGTATTAGAAACAGAGCCAACCTCCCAGGGGCAATGAGGTTATGGGCCTTAAAAAGAATACACCACTGCCACTTTGATAGACCAGTATAATTTCTTACTACAGTTTAAATCTTCTCTTCATACACATATAAGGGTAGCTAGCTACCAGCTTTTTATCGGATAAGCATCTCTTTACAATAAATGGAGATAATCACAGAAAATCATACCTGGACACAATGTATAGATCAATATGTTATGGGAGCGCCAGCTCCAATGGATACAGCTACATTATAGCTCCTGCATCTATTGCTTAGAAAACATCATGGGAAAGGGAGTGGAAAGATTGTAAGGGCAAGAGTATCAAGAAGTCTGTTGCAAATATGTTTCTCCTAGAAACAATAACAGAAAAAATGATAATTTCATTGTAAATGCTAACATAGATGGGGAAATTTCATGAGGTCCCACCCCTTGACAAAAAACTAAAGGCAACTAATGATTGCGAGAACAGGGAAAATTAGACTCTTCCTTGAGATGATCCTCCTTATCTGTATCCAATACAACATGGTCAACCCTGAAACCATATACATACAAACAACAAAATAAACTCAATAGGTTGTATTTCTATATTTGTACATATACATAAAATTATGCATATATATAATAAACTAAAAAGAGGCTATCAATTTGAGGATTGAAATTAGTGGGGAGAACATGGGGGGGCGTTGCAACAAGGGTCCATGTGAGGGATGAGAAAGAATGGAAGAAGGAAAAAGAAGAGGACATTGATATCATTCTATTTTAATAAAATGTACAAAAATATATTAATTTCCAAAATACCTTTTTAGAATAATGGCACCATTATATCACTTTTGTTTTAATCTTTGAAAAACCATATCTACACACATTCAAAGTTTCCTTAGAAAAAATAGATTTTCCAAAATTCTAGATCATGCAAAATTTTTAATCAGAAAATCATTTCAAATTCACACAAACACATCTACTTTTCAATTCTAAAACGCAAGAATCTTATTTTTCCTTTTCTTAATATCTTAATTCTTACCTCTTTAATCTTTTAGGGTATATCCCATTTACTTAAGTTACTCTAAACATACACCAACTTTTCAGTTGCTATAAATTTTAAGCGAGTAACAGAAACATATTTCCAACTTAACCTGTAATGCATATTTTTTAAGGAAAATCAATTGTATCTTCTGTATTTTAGAACTAACCAGAAATAGGTTCATTGTGTTAGGGACAGCATATGAATAAAAGTACCTTAAATATAATATAGTTCAAAATAGAATTGCTGATGTCATAGCTATGGAAACCTAATAGGAACAGCAGGTAAATTTCTTGCTATAATCTAATCATCACCTATATTGTACTTAGGAAAAAAGCATCACTGTGGAAGTCCCCTAGATGATTCAGAGCCTCGCAGGAATGCCTAGCAGGGGCATATGACTCACATTTCACAGTTTCATTATCAGATTTACATATCTGAAATTTGATTTTAAGCCTTCTTCCAAGACATTTTAACCCTTCACCACTGATCCATTATTTTTGAAAACGGAAGAGTGTGCACCAAGCTCACAGTGACGATTTCCTCTAGAAGAGTTAGTGATCAATACCAGCCACTACTCACTTGGTGTTTCTGCTGGAGATGGATAATGTGGACAGGGAAGCTGCACTGAGAATCCTTTTTGGAAGAAAAACAGGAGCTTTTAATGCAGCACTCTTCGAGACTACAGATATGGTAGCTGATAATGGTTTTTGAGCGGTGCATGATAAACTGGAGCCTGCAGGCCAAACACTGTCCGCAGCTTTCTTTCACAGAAAAACTCACAGGAGGAGTGGTGTTTTACCTTTACCTGTGGTGGAAAGAGTCGCAGCTACATTAATCCCTAACACACCGTGCTTGTACGGCTCTCAAGTCTCATTGCCCGTTGTGCGGAGCTTTTTATGTTCCCTTGACAAAGTGCCTGACGATAACGGCTGGAAGGATGAATGATTTGTTTTGACGCAGACTTTCAGATACTTCCATAATTCTCAGCTCTGTTGGTTCTGTGCTGAAGATGATGTAAGAAAATCACGTTGGGAATCGCGGTTCTTCTCTCATGGCTGACTGGCGACAGCAAGAGAATAAGGAACTGAAGACCACGTAACTTTCAAGGCACGACTACGGTGACTTATTTATTCCAGCTAGACACCATAACCTATATTTGTCACCGCCTCCCAATATGGCACCACCAGCTTCACCAAGTGTTGCATGCATGTGTCTCTAAGGACACTACATCTTCACAGCTAGACGCCCATAAATGAAACTTTACAGGGCTGCATTTGCATAATATCTGTGAGTGCTACCATTACCAGTTGAAGGTTTGTGTCAAAAATTACATGGAACACAGAGCATAAATTGTTATCAGTGTATCTCTTCGGTAAAGGGGTCTGGTCAATACACCGCCTTGCCAAGCTTTTCAAAAGCAATGATGTGTCTTCTAAACACAGAGCTTCATAATTTACCCCAAGGTAGTCTCTGAGTCTGCATTTCTTGGAATATGACACTTTATAAGACTCTAGCCCTACAACTCACTGCAATCTGTATTGCTAGAAAGATACTGATGTTTGTGCATACAAAAGATCAATTAGAAGAAATAATAAGGCTGCTTCCAGGAGTCAGTGTTCTTTAAATATTATAGTGACAAAGAAGTGAGAACAGAGGGTGTGGTGAGCGGGTTAGATGCACTATGTTCAAGGTTGGTTCAATTCATTACATCTTTGTGTTTGAATGACTCTGAAACTCTGTGGGATTTCTGAAGAGCAGTGGTGTTTATCATTGGTAGATACACTGTGTTTAAGAAAAAAAATCCAAACATGCTTGCTGTCATTCATGGGCAACTATACTGAGGAAACATAAAATATATCCTTCTGATATTGAAGTTGAAGTCAATAACAATATGTCACCATTGCCATTTACTGATTCCCTCAGTGTGTGCAATAAATAATCCCTTTCCTTGGGGCTAGAATGATGTGCTTTATCACTTAATTAGAGTGGAAAGAGATAAGTGGGATATGTGATTTGCCTCTAATAATCACCATGAGAACACAGCTTGTTTTTTTATTGATTTCTCAAGTTCTCACAATTATGGTGAAGATAGAGTCCCCTCTGCAGATGAAAGCCCTCACAAATCCCACTTCTATTATTCACTTCTACTTATTAGAGGATTTTAGGCATTGACATTTGGGGTTTGGTAAGGCAACTTACTCATTTTCATGGACTCAAAGTGCATTAGGTGCTACATACTGAGTAGCATGTAGTAATGGGAACAGAACAAGACAATTCACTTAGAGAATGATAATGATATGAACTAAGACTACATTAATACTAAAGTCCACATTTAAATGTACATTAGCTAATTCTGAAAAATGAAGGAAGCATATACTTTATCTCAGAGACTTCTGGAGTAACAAGACAGATAGACTGAGAGACTGGCTACCTTATATAGAGGCTGAACTGTGACAATATGTAATTCTATGTACCATGGACAACTGGGTGAATTATGAGGGTGAAAAAATTTAAATAGCCATGGTACTGACCCAAACACAGCACATGTACATGTTCACTGGTTCTCCTAGAAATTCCAAAGAAAAGCAGAGTGGTGGAAAACATACACCTGCATTAACTTAATATTCATTAATTCTTACGCATCCCTTTGTCTCAACTCCCACAACCATCCTTTGGGAATCTGCCAGCCATGCAGGACAGGAAGGAAGGTAAGAGATCTTCACTTTCCTCCAAACCCAATCCCAACTCTGTAGCAGTCCAACTGCTGTGGCGACTCCTCTCTCAGCCCTCATGCTCAGGAGACTACATAGATTTTGGCAGCAAAATGTGCATTCTTCATTCCTGTGGACTTTTTGAGTTCCACTGCTGGCCAACCACCATTCCTAAGTGTCAGCTCCCAATACCTAGAACCCAGTTGCCTAGATGTCAGCATAAAAACAGAATCATAATAGGAAGGACAGTATGGCTGTGATAGAGCCCAGCAACCCTACTACAGTAGGCCCTAAGCGATGCAATACAGCTGGAACTCAAGACAAGAACTTCAAAATAGCTTTATGAATATGGTAGAGGTCGTTAAAGAGGAAATGAATACCGTTAATGACATCTATGGAAAAATAAACAACAGTAGAATGAAATGAATAAAAACGTCCGAGACATGAAAGTAGAAAAGAAAAACCCCAAAGTGAAGGAACACTGGACATGAAAAATTAAGAACTTAAACAGGAACCTTAAAGGCAACTCTCACCAACAGAATAAAAGAAATGGATGAAAGAATGTCAAGCAGTGAAAATAATATAGAAGAAATGGATATGCTAGTCAAAGAAAACATTAAATCTAAAAAAATAATCCAGGCACAAAACATCCAGAAGATCTTGGATAATATGAAAATTCAAAATCTATGAATAGTAGGAACAGAGGAAGGAGAATAAACCCATGTCAAAGGCACAGAAAGTATTTTTAACAAAAAAAATATGAAAATTTCCCATATCTAAAGAAGGAGATGCCCATTAAGATACAAGAAGCACACAGAATACCACATAGATTGGACCAGAAAAAAAATTCTCTTCTACATATGAATAATCAAACAGTGAACATAGAGAGCAAGGAAATAATATTAAAAGCTGCAAGGTAAAAAGACCATTAACATATAAATGCGAAACTATTAGAATACAACACCTGACATTTCAATGGAGACTCCAAGAGCCAGAAAGGGCCTAGACAGATGTTCCACAGACTCAATGAGACCAGAGAAGCCACCCAGACTCTTCTAACCAGAAAAACATTCAAACAAAAAAAGGCATTCCATGATAAAAGTGAATTTAAGAAATATCTTTCCACAAATCCAACCCTACAGAAGGTGCTAGAAGGAAAACATCAACCTAAAGAAATTAACCACACCCGAGAAAATACAAAAATAATTCATATCAGACAGGCAAGTCCTAAGAGGGTAACAAAAACCACCTCATCACAAGAACAAAATAATGGGAATCAGCAAACACTACTCTAATAAATCTTGAACCCAGTGGTCTTAATTCCCCATTAAAAAGTCACAAACTAGCAGAATAGATGTAAAAATGCAGACTGGATGCTGCAACCAAGAAACACCTCTTAACATCCAAGACAGATATCATCTAAGGTTAAAAAATAGAGGAAGATATTCCAAGAAATGTTCTAAGAAGCAAGCAAGAAGTGACCATTTTAATATCTGACAATAGACTTCAAACTAAAACTAATCAGAAGAGATACAGAAGGACACTACATATTCATCAAAGGAAAAATCCATCTAGAGGGTAGTTCAATTTTTAACATCTATGCGCCAAACACAAGGGCATCTAAGTTCTTAAAAGAAATGTTACTACATATTAAATTGCATATTGATGCTTAAGCAGTTTTAATGTGTGAGTTTGATATCCCACTTTCATCAATGGACAGGTCATCCAAACAAAGACTAAGTAGAGAAATCCTAGAACTAATAAACTAAAATGACCTAACAGATACTTGCAGAACACTTCACACAAACACAAAAGGCTATACCTTCTTCTCAGTACCTCATGCAATGTCTTCCAAAATTGACCACACACTCAGACACAAAGGCAGTCCCAAGAGATACAAGGAAACTAAAATAACTCCCTGAATTCTTTTAGAGCATGGATTAGATAGAGCTTGAAATCAACAACAACAACAGAAACAACACAAAGGTTAAAGAGTCATAGAAACTGAAAAACAGCACTCCTGAAAGAAAAGTAGGTCAATACAGAACATAAAAAAAAAAACTCTTTAGGATTGAATGATGATGAAAACACAATATATCTGAACTTTTGGGACACAGTGAAGGTAGTTCCAACACACAAGTTTAAAGCACTAAGTTCATACTTAGTTTTGAACAAAAAATTGGAAATATATTAGTAATTTAATAGCACTTATGAAAGCTCTAGAAAAAAACAGAAGAAATCCCTATGAAAGGGAGTAGATGGCAAGAAATAATCAAACTCAAGATTGAAATCAATATAAAGAAACAACAAAGAGAACAAGAGTTTGTTCCTTGAGAAAAACAAGAATATTGACAAGCCTTTGCTAAATTATCTAAGGCTCAGAGAGAGAAGATCCAAGATAAAATTAAGATGAAAAGTAGGGCATAACAACAGACACTGAGGAGATCCAGAGAATCACAAGGACATACTTAAAAAACTATTCTACCAAGTTGGAAAATATAAATGAAATGAATAATTTTCTCAATATATACCACCTACCAAAGTTAAACAGACAATTTATTTAGTGAGATAAGCAATTTATATAGACCTATAACTCCTAGTAAACTAGAACCATTAATTAAAATTCTTTCAATGCTCCCCCCAACAAAAAATACCAGGTTGAGGGGACTTTTTGCACAGAAATCTACCAGACTTTCAAAGACAATAAATATAAATGCTCCTCAAATTATTCCATAAAATAGAAGGGGGGAATACTAGCAAATAACCAAATCAAAAAGTTAATCCACCATGCTCATGATGAAGTAGGCTTCATCTCCAAAATGCAGGGATTATTCAACACATAAAAATTGCTAAATGCAGTGTAAGCAGACTGAAAGATAAACACCACATAAACATTTCATTAGCTATAGAAAAGCCTTTTGAAAAAATCCAATACCACTTCATGACAGGAGTCCTAGAAAGAAGAAAGGTGATTTACAGAAATAATGTCCACAGTCAACATCAACCTTTATGGAGAAACTCAAATCACTTCTACTAAGCAAGAACAAAATGGTGATGTCCACTCCCTCCAAACCTGTTTAATATAGTACTTACAGTTGTACCTAGAACAGTAAGAGAACTTAAGGAGATCAAAATGGTACAAATTGGAAATGAAGTTAAAGTATTGTTGTTCAAATCTTAGATGGTCTTATAATAAAAATCCTGGTACCAAAAGCTGAAAAATCAGAGAAGCAGAGCAAGCCACAGCTACTATCTCTTACCTCACTAACTCCACGAGTCCTCTGACTGAAAGCCTCTGTGTCCTTACCTGAAAGGGTCTCAGATGAACTGTTTTAGTTCCTGTTTCCTCAAGCCTTATATGCTTTTCTCCAGCCTGCTGTCACTTCCTGGGACTAAAGGCGTATATGCTTCCCAGTACTGGGATTAAAGGCATGTGCCACCACTGCCTGGCTCTGTTTCCATTGTGGCCTTGAACTCATAGAGATACAGATGGATCTCTGCCTCCCAAGTGATAGGATTAAGGGTGTGTGCCACCACTGTCTGATCCTCAGGCAAGCTTTATTAGGGTATACAATATACTACCACAAAGTATCTTTGTTTGCAGATGTTATAGTAATATACACAAGTGACCTTAAAAATTCTACTGATAAACCCTAAAAACTGATAAACACTTTCAGTATATTAGCTCAACACAAAATAAACTCATAAATAGCAGTAACCTTCCCACATACAAATGAAAAATGGACTGAGAAAGAAATCAGTGAAACACCATCTTTTTATCAGCAGTATCAAATATACAAAATATCTTGGAGTAGCTAATCAAACAAGTGAAAGACTTGTGTGATAAAACCTTTGACACACTGAAGAAAGAAATTGAAGAAGACATAAGAAAATCGAGCCAGGTGGTTGTGGCACATGCCTTTAATCCCAGCACTCAGGAGGCAGAGGCAGGCAGATCATGAAAAAGCAAAAAAAAAAGAAAAAAAAAAGAAAAGAAAATTGAAATATCTCCCATGCAATGGATCAGTATGACTTATATAATAAAACTATCTATCCTACCAGAAGCAATCTATAGACTCAGTGAAATTACCATCAAAATTTCAACAAAATTCTTCACGGAACTTGTAAAAAAAAATTTCAGTTTCAGTTGGAAACACACAAATAACAACAACAACAACAACAATAATAATAATAATAATAATAATAATATAGTAAAGCTAAAACCATCTTAAACAATAAAAGAACTGCAGGAGTTATCACCACCCCCAACCTCAAATTATACTATAAAGCTATAGTAATAAAAACAGCATGGTATTGTCACAAAAACAGATACTGAATGTAATTGAGTTGAAACACAAGATATAAGTCCACACACCTATGGACACCCAATATTTGATAAAAAAAAGCTAGAAACACACACAGGAAAAAAGAGTCTTTAAGAAATGGTGCTGGTCAACCTGGATGGCTACCTGTAAAAGAAATCAAATAGATCCATATTCATCACCCTACACAAAACTCAATTCCAAATGGAACAAAACCTCTACGTAACAATCAGATACACTGAATCTAATAGGAGAGATAATGGGATGTAGTGTTGAACTCACCAGCACAAGAGAAAAATTTCTGAACAGAACACAAATAGTGCTGACCCTAAGTACAACAACTAATAAATGGGACCCCAGGAAACTGAAAAGCAAAGGACACTATTATTTAGATAAGGCAAAAGAATACAGAATGGCAAAAACAAAAAAAAATTACCAACTACATATCCAATAGAGGTTTAATATCTGTATAACTCCAAACCTGGATATCAGGAAAACCACTGAATTTAAAAATGGAGAACAGGTTTGAACACAGAATACTCAAAAGAAGAAACTCAAATAGCTTAGAAATACTTAAAGAAACGTTCAATATCCTTAGTCGTTAGGGAAATGGAAATTAAAACTAATTTAAAATTTCATCTTACTCCCATCAGAATAGCCAGGATCTATAAAATGTATCATAACTCATGCTATTTAGGATGTGGAGTAAGGAGAGCAATCATCCATTGTGGTTTGGAGTGCAAACTTGTAGATCCATTATGGAAATCGGTTTGACAGTTCCACAGAAGGATGGGAATCAGTTTACCTAAACATCCAGCTAGGTTACTTTTGTGCATATCCCCAAGGGATAAGTCATCCTATTACAGAGGCACTTTCTCGGCCGTATTCATAGCTGCTCTATTCATAATAGCCTGGAAATGGAAACAACCTAGATGTCTATCAATGGTAGAGCAGATAAAGAAAATGTGATCCATTTACCCAATGGACCATTTCTCAGCCATTAAAAAAAATAAAATAAAATTCACAGGTAAGATGGAGTGTAGACGAATTTCTAAGTGGCCTTATTAAATAAAAAACACAGAGCCAGAAATTTGGGTTAAAGCCTTGGAGAGATCAAGGAAATATGAAAAGCCTTGAGCTAAGCTCACCTCACCAACTCTGCAGCTTCCAAAAAAAAAAAAAAAATTTCTTGTCTACCCAGGCTTATATGTCTTGCTCTTCTGCTCTCTCATTGGCTCTTAGCCCAGCTACCTCACTTCCTTTTCCTACACAGCTCTGTCACTGTCTGTCTGTCTGTATAGTGGTTGGTACTGGTATTAAAGGAGTGTGTCACCATGCTTGGCTCTGTTCCCTAGTATGGCTTTGAAAGCACAGAGATCCTGCCTGCTAAGGGATTAAGGGAGTGTGCTGTCTGACTTCTTTGTTTACTTGAAATGACTGACCTTTCCCCCCTGATCTCCAGGCAAGCTTTATTTATTTATTTATTTATTTATTTATTTATTTATTTATTTATTTATTTATTTATTTATTTATTTTGGTTTTTCGAGACATAGCTACACAGCTATCTCTGTGTAGCTTTGTGCCTTTCCTGGAACTCTGTAGCCCAGGCTGGCCTTGAACTCACAGAGACCCTCCTTAGATTCCTGCTTATTTTCTAAGAAGAGACAGAAAGGTTATGGATCCAGTTTGGAAGGGAAGTCAGGAGAAACTGGGGAGAGTTGGAAGAAGGAAACCATAATCAGAATATATTTTATGAAAAAATAACTTTTCTTTCTTTTTCACTTTTTATTGATTGCGTGAGGATTTCACATCATGCATCCCAATCTCACTCATCTCCCTATCCCCTCACTTCTACCCTATGTCCTTGTGCTGTGGGATAATGCTTTTGTACACTAGTTTAATAAAACACTGATTGGCCAGTAGCCAGGCAGGAAGTATAGGCAGGATAGGCAGACAAGGAGAATTCTGGGAAGAGGAAGGCTGAATCAAGAGATGCCAGCCCATTGTCCAGGGAGCAGCATGTAATGGCACACAGGTAAATATACAAGGAACATGTGGTGACATATAGATTAACAGAAATGGCTGAGTTTAAGCGTAAGAGGTAGTTAGTAGTAAGCCTGAGTTAGTGGTCATGCAGTTTTAATTAATATATGCCTCTGTGTGTTTAGCTGGGGATTGCAAGTGGGAAAGATTTGTCCCTACTGTGGATCAGGAGGGACACAGGAAAACTTTCAGCTACAACGGTGCCAAAACATGGGGCACGAGTTTCCACCTAAAACCTGAGAAGGCTTTGAAAAAAAAATCTAAAATGGAGCTAAAAACAGATTCCAAGTTGTCTCTTTCAGGCCCGCCACAGCCTGCGGGCTTGAGCTACTCTATGGCAGTTCCTGGTTTGCTGGCTTGGCCTGCGGCATGGCAGCTTGGCCTGCAGCATGGCGACTTCCCACCACAGCACACAGAGGCATCTCCAAGCTGTGCATTATGCTGCATGGTGAATTAGCCTTTGCTAGTATAGACAAAAAAAAAAAGAGGTTTCTAGGCTACATGCTGCTTTGATAGAAGCATAGACTCACTGCCTCCCAGGGTAAGTGGACAGCATGGGTCCCAGAGCTGGCGGTGAGTTATCTCCACCATGTTGAAAAGCTGAGAAGGGTGGAGTCAGCAGCCAAGGTGGCTGCTTCAGTACTAGCCACTGCAGTTTAAAGCAATAGATTCACAATAATGCAGATTCAGATGGAATAAGACTTTAAATGGTTTACAGTGTGTAGAAAAATGTATGTAGGCTTGGAAGAGAGAAGAAAATGAATATAGACAGTTACATAAAGAAATAGTTTTAAAAAATAAAGTCTTTAAAGAGATAGTAAAAGTAATATAAAAAATAAGCCACATAAAGATGAATATTACACAGAGAGTCTGGGTTATACTGTCTTTGGGATTTTTTTTTTTTTACTGCAGGGAGACATTTGATTGTAAAAGCTGCTTAGTTAAATCAAAAAAAAATTATATATATATATATATATATATATATATATATTGATTTATTTTAAAGATAAAAATCTATATCTATGTCTGAGGATATTTTTTTTGGAAAAGAGGTTCTGCTTTTGTTTCCACAGAAGATGAGAACCTATGGATTGCTTCCAGGCTAATATGGTTTGATCAGCCAAGACCCCCTGACAGGTCTTCCATGAAACCGTGGCCCAGATCATCCAACATGCAAAATCAACTTAAATGCAAATGGCTCAGCATATACAGCCTCACAGACTACTCCATCAGGACTTGACCATAATTCTTAATTTTCTCAGGATCCCCATTAGATTGCCAGCATCCTCATCCAGCAGGAAGTAGTATGAGAAGCTACATCCAAATTCCCAAAATATTATTTTTGAATGTTTATTTTTATTTAAAACAGGTTGATTATAAATGCAATCTGTTTCTAAAAAAAGGGGGATAGTATGGCTATAATAGGATGAAAGGGGAGATTATTGAATCTACTTTTAAAGAGCAACAACTTGTTTGAAACATTTTACAATGTTATCGATTTTAGTTTATTGATACAAATTTAAAGTTAATTCTGTCATACTGTATGGATATTTAAACTCTTTCTTAAAGTATTTTGTTTGTGCAACTCATTTGAAATTGTAGTATATAGTTGAGAAATACAGATAATTATTAGTCTTCTATAAAATCCAACTTATAGTCATGTTAAGTTTTCTAGGCATACATAGATATAATTCTATTAGGTAGGTAATCTTCAAACACTTCAAAGACCTACAGAATATGGCATTTAAAATGTTTTAAGAACTTTGACTTTCTCTACATTGAGACATATCTGCTCCTCGCAGCACCAATCTACTTCAGAGAAGATAATGAACATTGAAGAAACTCCTTATGGAGTTTGCTTCCTTTGTGGCAAAAGTTAGTCACTGGGCAAAAATGTGCCCTTGCATTGACTGCTTGATAATATGTTGTATAAACTAGAAATGCAGGACCCATAGGAAGGTGACCACTGAACTTTTCAAGGCAAGATGGTGCTTCAGGTTCCTGCTTCACAGAAGAAACTGCCAGGCATTCTACAGGACACACACACACACACACACACACACACACACACACACACACACATACACACACATGACTGTGAGACTAGGCCCATGGACTGAAGATGGATGCCCCAATGTTACAAAGGAACTTTGGGTAACTGTCCAGGCAGGCAGCTGTCTCTGCCATTCTAGATTTTTGGAAGTTGCTTACAATTCTCTTCCTGTTTACTTAGATAATATTGTACCCTTCTGTGGTCTTTGATGTAGTTTAAGACTAGATAGTTCTAATTTTCCTTGGTTATGATAAAAGATTAATTAGATATGAAACTTTGGACTCACAAATATAGAATAGGTAGAATATTTTCTTTAATTTTGCCAAATACAAATAGACTAGTTATTGTAACTATAATTCTTGCTTGATAACTGTTCTATTATATATACTCTTACTACGCAGACCACTCAGATTGTCATGGGCTCCAGAGTAGCATGACCCTTTGATGTGAACTTGGCCTCAAGTGGCAACTCAGACTCCTGGTACTGACATTGTCTTTGGTGATAGCAAGAGCTGAGCCATTGTTATCAGCACAAACCCTGAGTGTGGTAAGGCCATAGACCAAGACATGTCCCTTGGCAGCAGCCCTGACCTGGTCAAAACCATAGCTCAAGGTGACAGTAAGGCCCTGGAGGTGGCATGGCCTTTGGACACTATGGTGGATTGAAAGAAAATGGCCTCCAAAGGGAGTGGCACTATTAGGAGGTGTGGCCTTGCTGCAGGAAGTAGGTCACTGTGAGGGCAGGCTTTGAGGACTCTTTTGCTCAAGCTTCCCTTAGTGTGACAGTCAAATTCCTGTTCCCTGGAAGATATAGCACTCTCAGCTCCAGCACCACATCTGCCTGCACACTGTCATGCTCTCTATCATGATGATAATGGCCTGAACCTCTGAAACTACGAGCAAGTCACTCCAAGTAAATGTTTCACTTATAAGAGTTGCCATGGTTATGGTATCTTTTTATAGCAATAAAAACCCCAAATAAGACAGACACCACATGGCCACAAGATGTAGCTTAGGCTTCAGGCATTTATGTGGCCTTTGGTGGTACCATGGGCCATGGACATCAACACAGACCCTGACTGTTGTAGGAACACAGACCCAGAGATAATCCTCATCAGCAGCCAGGGCTTGGATGTTACCTTGGCCCCAGGTAGCAGTTCAGGTCACTCAGATCAGAATGGCTCCAGTAGCAGCATTGCGCTTGGACACCAACATGGTCCCAGGTGGTGACCCTGTCACTGGCATGGCCTTCAATGGTATCATGAGCCACAGACATCAACACAGACCACGACTGTCATGGGGCCACAGACCAGACATGGCCCTCAACTGCAGCCTGGGCCCAGACATCACCATGGTACCTTGTGGCAGTGCAGACTACTCAGATCTGTATGCCCCAGCTGCAGCATGACCCTCAGATCCCCATCTGACCTCAGAGAAGGGCCTGGACCCTGGGTATCTGCATGGTCTTTGATGGTGTCATGAGCCATGGATATCAACCTAGAACCTGGCTACAGTAGAGCCACAGACTCAGACGTGGCCTTATACCACAACCCTGGCTCAGTTAATCACAATCACCCCAGGTGACAGCACAGCCTTCCAGGTTAGCATGGTCCTGGCAGCAGCATGGCCTTCAGACACAAACAATGGATCCAGGTGTCTGATCAGACCCTGGTCATCCACGTGGCCTCCAGTGGTTACTGAAGCCATGAGCATCAACTTAGACTTTGGCTGCTGCAGGGAGATGACCTCAGTATTATGTTAAAAGAACCATCTCTTGTGTCCTTCACTTGTCTGGTGGTATTTATGTAAAAAAAAAAAAAATCAAGCAAAACAAACAAACCAAAAAACAAACCAAACCAAAACAAAAAAACAAAAGCAAAAAACCACCTTGAAAAAGTGAAAAAGAGAGGCTTGAAAACAAGACTGAGAGTCTGTGCTACAGTTCACTAGTGATACCCTAACTATCTATGAGGTGTTGAGTTGCAACTCAGCACCAATAAAAAAAAAAAACAGAAGAAAGGCAACATTGCTAGGGAATGTTGTAGAGTCTGTGATGCTAATGACCAGGGTTTATAATTCTAAAATAAATAATACGTTCTGACTCTATACCTTAGCTAATTTTAAACTAGTGTTGAGTAACAATACTATGCAACTTTTAGCTCTCAATTCTCTTGTAATAATCCTTTCCATGTATTAATTTTGTAGGTGAAGCTTTGTGTGAAATATAAAATGTCCAAGCTTTAAAAGTTTACCTGAATTTTATTAAGCTATTCATTGTAGCCAAAATTACTATATTGCTAATTAAAATCTTGATTTAGTGAGAAGATTGGACCATGGAAAACATACCTTTCAACATTGGTCTTGCTCTAATAAGTGAGAAAAGGCTTTTACACTTACATGTTATTTTCATCTCAGTGCTTTTAGCAACTTTTGACCGAATCAGTGCTGGGAATTGAGTTTTGGATGTAAACTGTGTGATTTACTATCTTGAGACTGACCTAAATAAAGTTTTAAGCTCAGATTTAAAAATCACAGTTTCTATTTTTCCTCAGGTGTGCAATTAGATGTTCTATTTCCACTTTTTGTAATTTTTCTGACAAATACTTTTATATAGTCAGCTTTTATTTATATATGCAGCTTTAATTCAAAGCTGAACATTGAAAGGGCATTTTTATATCATCTAAAACGAAGAAAGCAAGTAAGCAAAAGGAATCATTATTTTTCATTTACACCAAATTGCATATAATACATGTAAGTGTGTGTTTGCATACATACATAAATAATTTAAACTATGTTAAACCACTTAAGCTGATAATACTCTTCCCAAGAGCCACAGTCTAATAAAACAAACAAATAAAAGTACCCAGCAAATAAAATAAATAAAAACAAATAAAAGAAACCCCCCCCTCAATTTGTTGTCAGGGTTACTTTAGGGATTCCCCAAGCAATCCAGGCTATTGTTCTTCTTGCTTGCCTCAGAATTCAACCCCAAGGCCCTATGGCTGTGGATACCACACAGTTTGGAGATAGGACTTAGAGGATTTTAGTTAGATCTGACCTGAAAGCCTCCTTCCTAAAGTCTAACTTTTATAGTCCCAGAAGGTTTTTCACAAGTTATCAAGGGAGGGAAACAGCCAGTAGTCCTACCCATCTGTGACTCCTATTAAGCCACAATAACAACCAGCATGGTAACATATCCCTTAGCACAAAAGTGACACATGTGTTTTGGTGGTAACCGAGAGCTGTCTAATTGGACTTCAGGAACACTCAAGAGGAGGGACAAATGCCTGGTACTAGAAACTTAGCTCCCTACCAGGAGCTCATGATATCACAGATCGTGGAAGAGAAACTACGACTGCTACTTTACTAGACCAGCATAATTTCTAATTGCACTATAATTAGTTAGTGTTCCTTACCACAGGTAAGTGTAGCTCCCAAGCCTAACCAAAGAAGTTTCTCTCTGCAATAGAGGATCCCACAGAAAACCACAACTACTCAAAAGTGCAAAAGAACAACTGATTGTAGGGATCCCAGCTCCAATGATACATCTACAAAACAACTTAGGCTCAGGTAATATCACAGAAGAGGGACTGAGAGATTGTAATTGCCAGAGAACCAGAAACTCTGCTGTGAGATTGCATCTCTTAGAAATGACAAGGGAGCTTCATTCATGATGCTTCAATATGGCTACCTATAAAAGATCAGAACAAGGGCTGGAGAGATGGCTCAGAGGTTAAGAGCACTGGCTGCTCTTCCAGAGGTCCTGAGTTCAATTCCCAGCAACCACATGGTGGCTCACAACCATCTGTAATGAGATCTGGTGCCCTCTTCTAGCCTGCAAGTCTACATGTAGACAGAACACTGTATACATAATAAATAAAAACTATAAAAAAAAAGATCAGAACAAAGATAACACCAATAGATCTGAGAACATAGGAAAGAAATATCATGGGACCTCACCCATATACAAAGAACTACAGGTAACTAAGGAATGTTGTCAGCAGGGGAAATATCCATCCCCAGGAATGAGCTTCCTAAATGGCTACCCAATAGCAACTGCTCAGCCCATACACTAAATGAATTCAGCAAACTCAGAAGGTTTTATTTATATATTTATGAATATACATACAGAGCAGTAACCAAAATAAGAATCTGGAATTTGAGAGGGAATGAGATGGGGGTGGCATTCAAGGAATTAGAAAAGGAAAGGTAATGGGGGAAATATACTTGTAATAATGCTGATATGCATTCAAGGTATTATACTTGAGATGAAAATAATTGAAGGTATTATACTTGAGATGAAAATAATTAATAGCAAAGTATTAATACACAAATTTTCTTAAATAAATTATCACTGGGTACAATGAAAATAATATAAACACATTATGCTATTTATTAAGTGGAAGTTTTATTCTTTATTACTTTTATATTAATAACTGTATAAATCATATATTGTTGATGTGACAAAGTACCACAAATATAATGGCTTAATTACCATAAATTGATTCTCCAACTCTTCAGTACTTTAAAATCCAGATCTGATTATCTGGGCTAATTCATGGTCTGCACTGAATCTCTTCCTTTACATAGGTGCTAGAGAAGCATTCCTGTACTCCAGTCACTAGTGACACTCATGCTGGCCCATGTCCTGTTCCTCCATCTCAAATTCTCCCTTTTCAGAGTCAGCAATGCTGACTCACCTTTCCCCCACATGCTTCCAGCTCTCTATTTCTTGATCCTTTTCTGCCCGGCTTTTGCTCTTTAACCTGTTCTAGTTGGCTTTCAACAGTCAACTTCACAAAGCCTCGAGTTAGTGGGAAGGAAAGTCTCACTGGAGGAACTACCTAGTTCAGGTCAACATGTGTCTGTGTGGGTTGCCTGGATTGCTAGTTGACACAGAAGGGCTGAGCCCTCTATGGGCTGTACCATAGAGGTACTTATTCTTTATTAGTTTTATATTAATAACCGTATAAATCATATATTGTTGATGTAGCAAAGTACCACAAATATAATGGTTTAAATTACCATAAATTGATTCTCCAACTCTTCAATATACTTGTAATATATACTTGTAATATATACTTGTAATATATACCAACAATATACTTGTAATAATGCTGATATGCATTCAAGGTATTATACTTGAAATGAAAATAACTAATAGCAAAGTATTAATACACAAATTTCTTGATCAGATGGTCTTGGGCTCCATACAAAAGCTAAACATGACTCAGAGAAGAAGAAGGCAAACAACATTCCTCTAAGGTTTCTACTTCAGGTTCCTGCCCTGACTTACTTCTAAACTCAAATTAAACACTTCATCCTCTAAATTTCTTGTGATCAGGCTTTTTTTTGTCATGGCAACAGAGTTGAAACAGAGTAGGACTTTTAATATTGCATAGTACCTATCAAGATAAGGAAGGCATGTCTTTGCACAAGTACAACTAACTTGCAAATAATTGTCTTTTAACTCAATGCCATATTTGTCTTTAATATCACATAGTCACAGGTTTCTGAGATTAGCACATGTACATATTCAGAGGATCATACTTCTGCCTATTACTCTTCCTTTAAATTTAAGGATTTCTGATCTTAGATTATTTTGTTCAGGTAAAATAACAGCCATCCGTATTTCTTTCTGCTGTTAGTTTTATTTTTTTCTCCTTCTGTGTAGTCAATCACAGATATTCAAGTAACAAAATATTCTTTGGTAGGACAAAGAAGAATGTGTATAGAGTTTTTGAATAGATTGCAAATGAATCTCAATGATATCACAATAGACTTCATTTTCAAATTCATTTTATCAGTAGCTATGACATTAAAGAAATAGATATTTTGTAGTATATTTGCTTTGATTGAGAAGAAATACATAAGGTACATGTCAAGTTTGTATAGTGTCTTTATTAGGCAAGTATGAATTCAGATTTAGGCCCTGGTCTGAAACTGACAAGAATGTACTTTGGATAATGGAAGCATTATATTGATAGGGTAATTTATTTCAAATTATCATTAAACTGGTCTAAGCTAATTTCATGACTTAATAAGCTGTTGTAATCAAGAATAGAGCAATTATAGATACAGTGCTATCATAATTTGAGCATATACAGGCAATGAGCCCTCTAATTCTGGAGAACTAGGGTTTTAAGAGCCTTTGGGCATTCTCTGAGAATATGCTTATAAACCACCAAAAGTGCAGACAGAGAAGCCTTACAAAATATGGAAAACACTCTTTTTTTTTTTTTTTTTGCCCTATCTGGCACATCCATCTCCGGAAAGTCTCTAGTCTCCAGAGATTTGAGATAATCCTATCTCAGTTTTCACCTCTAGGACTACAGCAAATCAGAGTTTTTACAATGGTCTAGATTCAGTAAAAAGTAGATGAAATCTTGAGCTGTCTTTCATCTTACATTTAGGTGGATGCTTTTGTGCTCCTCATCTCAGGGATTCATCATGCACACCTCTGTATTCTTAGCTATTTATAGTAGAATACTTTTAAACTTCTGATTACAATTTCTTACTATGCTGTGCCCTGGAACACCACGAATTAACTATCCTCAAGTTCCACTTGTATTTGCAGAAAGACATCCACCCACATAGAACACTCCTGTGGTGTGTTATCTACTAAATAAACAAGGCTCTCATTAACACATCTTTTCACAGCATGACACTAAGACAAGAGTAATGTCACAGAACATAGATATCTTGACATAAAGAGGTGCTTGTAGGACAACATTCTGTACTGTATAACTTTCCCACAAGAGGATGACTCAAAGCTTGCTCTAGGAGTGTCCTCATACCTTAGCACTCTAATGATAATTTAACAATTCCTCTAGATTTATCAGCAAGCATACCAACAAATCAACAAAAGACTGATTTTCAAAGAAATGGCTGAATACCAAAATAAAATTTATAAAAAGCATTTCAAAAGGATTTTGTAAAAGAAAACAGGGTGTACAGATGTGTAAATTGTTCAAGTAAAGAAAAAAAAAATGACCCAAAAATGTATCTAGCCAAGCAGCCTTTTTTACTTTAAAGGTACCCAAAACAAAACAAAACAAAGCAAAGCAAACCCCAAAACATTAAGAACCATTGGAATCTATGAGGGTGACTCTTAGCTAAGGCTCCCAGTAATAGGAGATATGGAGACTGAACTGGCCATCTCCTGTAACCAGGCAAGACTTCCACTGGAGGGATTGGGACATCAACCCAGCCACAAACCCTTTGATCTACAAGTTGCCCTGCCTACCAGATATACTGCAGTAAGTGTGGCACAGAAATTACAAGAGTGGCCAACTAATGACTGGTCCATCTTGAGATCCAAACCACGAGAGAGAGCCTACCCTTAACACTGCCAGGAGGTCCAGGACCCAGATACTGGACAGACCAAAGATCTAGGATAGAACCAACTATGACTGGCAAATCAATCAATCAATCAATCAATCAAGTCAATGAAATGATTCCTAATTATATTCTGATATACTCATAGATTATTGCTTAGCCCAATTATCATCAGAGAGGCTTCAACCAGCTACTGATAGAAACAGATCCAGAGATGCAGAGTCAAACATTAGGTGGATCACTGAGAATCCTGTGGAAGAGGGGAGGAAGGATTATGGAAGCCAGAGGGATCAAGGAAACCAAAAGAAAACCCAGAGAATCAACTAACTTGGGCTCATAGGGACTCACAGAGTCTGAACCAACAATTAGAGAGCTTGGAACTGACCTAGGCCCTTTGTATATACATTACAGTTGTGGACCTTGGTCTTTTTGTGGGACTCCTAACTGTGGGAGCAGGAGCTATCTCTGACTCTGTTGCCTGCTTTTGAGACCCTTTTCTCCTACTGGGTTTCCTCATCCAAGTTTAGTAGGAGGAGAGGGGTCTAGTCTTACTGCAATGTGATATGCATAACTGGCCAATATACATGGGAAGCCTGCCATTTTCTGAGGAGAAATGAGGGCTTGGGGTGGAGGGGGTATCAGGAAGAGGGACTGGAAGGAGAGGAGGGAGAAAAGGGAAAATGACCCAGCTAGAAAAATCAGTCAATCAATCAATCAATTAATTTATTCAGGATATTAAAGGGAGAAAAAAACTGCAGAAACATTCTGCCTTTGAGTACTTCCACACAACACACACATAAAGTTGTTAAAGGAAAATCTCATATAAGAACCCTACACTGTTTCAAAAGAGAAGTGCACATCTTAGAAGATCAGATACTCCTGACCCATTAAAATCATTTCATATATAATAAAAAATTAATTCATTTTTACATTTATAAGTTTGAGAAATACTCTATCATAGATGATAAAACTTATCTTGAAAGTCCACATGTATTCCTGTTAGATATATTCAATATGACTAAACACATACATTCTTAATCTAATTACGTGTGTTTTCAAGTGTTTCTATCTGTTAAATATATCGGTCTTAATGAGCAGCAACCTTTTTCCTTTAACAATTATTTAAATCTCTTATTGCCATTAGCTACAGATCTGAATCTACAACAAGACTTTTCACCACGAGAAATCATGTATAGACATGTGGACAACTGAGGGATATGTCATCGTCATCAAATCAATCAAAATCAGGAATTTTGAATACTTAAGAGATTGTAGTGCCAAATTGTGTTCCCTTTGATTTTTATTGCACAAATCCCAGTATTTACTATACACACTACTAAAAATTACTGGGGACAAAAGTATGATTTAAAATTATTAAATTATTTTCATAGTTTAAGTTACTCGATGAAGACAAATTTTAGCATGGATAGGAAGCAGAAAGTTGGTCTAGAGCAGGGGTTCCCAACCTGTGGGTCCTGACCCCTTTGGGGTTGCATATCAGATATTTACATTACAATTCATAACAGTAGCAAAACTACAGTTATGGAGTAGCAATGGAAAATTTTTATGTTATTTTATGTTTTCTGTGGATCACCACAACACGCGAAGCACTTAAAGAGTTGCATCACTAGGAAGGTTGAAAACCACAGGTTTAGGGTCTCACAGCTATTTTATAAGGTTAGTATGGTTATTAAACATAGCATTCTATATTTTCCCCTCAGCAGCAAGACCATTTACACTGATGTCTGTAGCTTGGCAGCAGGGTTTGGGTGCTGTCCCTCTCAAGACAAATTTCTCACACTGCTATGCAGTTGCCTGCTTGCTCATCTCATAACTTGCTGTGGATATCACTCTATATAAATAAAGCACTGATTGGCCAGTGACCAGGCAGGTGGGATAAAGAGAGAGGAGAATTGAGGAGGGAGGAAAGAAAGAGAGACCGCCTGGAGCCGCCGCCAGGACAAGGAAGATGTAAAGTACCGGTAAGCCACGAGCCATGTAGCAAAATAAAGATTAATAGAAATGGGCTAAACATAAGAGTAAGGGCTAGACAATGATAGGCCTGAGCTAATGGCCAAGCAGTTTAAATAATGTAAGAGTCTGTGTGTTTATTTTATAAGTGGGCTCGGGGACTGGTGGGACTTGGCTGCGGGAGTTGGAGAGAAATTCTCTAGCAACAATAACTGAGAAGCCATTCGCCCTGAATGAGCTGGGCTACTTCATTCGTTACATGACAGGCAAACAGAAGCCACTTTTGAGGTTATACCTTATAGGCAAATCTCATGAATGTTAAAAAATAGCAACAGAGGGCCGAAGTCATCCACCCACTGACAGTCTCAGGAGACTCCAGTAGGCAACTGCGCACCAGAAGTGCTTACTCATGACATAGTCATGGAAGTTCTTGCTTCAGACCCATCGTGTGGCTTTGCAAGCCACCCCTCCAGCCATGGCTGTGTTGCCTGCAGTGGAGCAGGTCATCAGGAGGATGACCCTAGGGGCAACTTGTCTGCAGCATGCAGCAGCTTTCTTAGTGGGGAAGCACAGAGGCCTCTTCTGCAAGAGCAGGATGCTCACTGTCACAGTGACAGCTCAATTTTCTATTAGGCAGAGAATTCATCATGATAGGTGTGAAGGAGAAAGGAATTAAAAATAAATGAATGGCTCTCAGCAATAAGGACGTAAATTCTTAATGTTGGTTATTCCCTAGTAATAAAGCACTTCAAAATTATATTGAACAATCTAATTAAAGTATCAATAATATTTCCCTTACATTTTATATGCTTATGAGTGGATACTCTTACCAGATTTTATCATCAACAATAAGATGTTGATACAGGCGTCCCTCAGGACTCATGGCAGATGGCTTCTATGACTTTTCAAACATAACACAATTATCAGATAATTGACAGTTATTTGACATGATGCAGTGCTGCATATAACCTATGAGTATTGTCCCATATGCTTTAAATGATATCAAGATTTTACTTATGATGCCTAGCACAATATAAGTGTTAATAAATGGTTACTGTATTTTATTGTGCAGGAAATGAAACCTATGTCTAGAATAGATTTCTTTTCAAACATTTTTTATCTGGAGTTTGAAACTACAGATGTAGAGTGTGCAGGTATATATGGATGGTAAATTTCTAGCAGAACATACTAGCTCATTTGTAAAGCAACAACCATCAGACAGAAAGAAAAAGAATTAAAAGATTTAAGTTATTTTCAATTAAATATGTAATTCTGCCACATTTTCATTTATTTTACTAATCAATGATAAAAAGTTTCCATATACAGAGAAGAAAGAAAATATATTTCTCACAGCAATTACCACAGTATCATTGCTTCTTGAGCTTCAATACCAACTAGGCAGTACAAAAATTGACATTCAGTATGCTCCCTCCAAGCCCTCTCAATAGAAGCTGTCATACAAGCAAAGAACTGCGAGTTTAGGGCATAACAATTATTTTAAATTTATTTATTTATTTATTTATTTATTTATTTATTTATTTATTTATTTATTTATTTATTTTTGGTTTTTAGAGACAGGGTTTCTCTGTGTAGCTTTGCGCCTTTCCTGGGACTCACTTGGTTTCCCAGGCTGGCCTCGAACTCACAGAGATCCACCTGGCTCTGCCTCCCGAGTGTTGGGATTAAAGGCGTGTGCCACCACCGCCCAGCTTAAACTTATTTTTAATATTATAATATAATTAAAAACTTTCCCTACTGTGGGATGGTCTCTATGTCAAACTGCTCTGATTGGTCAATAAATAAAATACTGATTGGCCAGTGGCCAGACAGGAAGTAGGTGGGGCAAGGAGAGAGGAGAATTCTGGGAAGCAGAAGGCTGAGGCAGGGAGACACTGCCAGCCGCCGCCATGAGCAGCAGCATGTGAAGATGCCGGTAAGCCACCAGCCACGTGGCAAGGTATAGACTTATGGAAATGGATTAATTTAAGATATAAGAACAGTTAGTAAGAAGCCTGCCACGGCCATACAGTTTGTATGCAATATAAGTCTCTGTGTTTACTTGGTTGGGTCTGAGCAGCTGTGGGGCTGGCGGGTGACAAAGATTTGTCCTGACTGTGTTCAAGGCAGGAAAACTCTAGCTACATTTCCCCCTTCTTTTTACTCCTCCCTCAAACCCTCTCATATTCACCTCCCCACTTTTCCTTCAGATCCATAGACTCTTTTTTCTCTCATTGTTATTGTACACACACACACACACACACACACACACACACACACACACACACCATCCTGTTCAGTCTATATAAAATTACTTATATACTTATATGTGTATTTTCAGGCATGATCTTTTAACACTGAAAAAGCAACTGGTATATGGACATGGAAAAGACCAGGAAGCCTTAACTGCACAGAAAGAATTATAGGAAACCCAGGAAATCTGGGAGCAGGAAAATACACAACTTCTTAAACACAGGTTGTGATCCCATATGGAGTCATGTAATTGAATATGAGAGGCTGTGAAAAATTTGACAACAGTAAAATGTTTCTGAATATCAGGTACCAAAGGTTAATTCAAAAATCACACATGAGACAAATCTTCCATGTTTCAGAAAACACTTACCTGTATTGCATGATCGTAAACAGAATTGTCTGTGTGATCATGAACCTGGTGAGCATATAAGGTAGCCAGTTGACCGAAGGGAGTGACCACCTCACCTATAAAATCCCAGCAGTTTGCAATAGTTCCGCAGAGAAGGGGAGTGGCATTGCCCCCTCAGCAGTTCATGGTTGTCCGTTGATAGGCCCAGTCTCCTGTATGTCTTTCAAAGGCAGTCAGCTATGGGGTCAGGATCATGTCATCACTTTCATATCCAGGAGTCACAGGTCAGCATTTCACAGCCCTTCTCCCTGTCTTGCTGTTTTTGTGTTTCTTCTGACCCGTTTCCAGGTGATCCCCGAGCCTTAGAGGGGGTGGTATAAATGTTGCAACTAAGACTGAGCCTTCCACGGGCCCTTATTCTCAGCACCCTGAGCAGCCGTGAATCTCTGCAGTTACGTCCAGTCGTTTCAAACTTGGCACCGTAACCCAAGCAAAAAGGCATGCCGGGGGAGCCTGGGTTACTGTGCCAAATGTTAACTCTTTTTTGTGGAGTGGGATTCAAATCTAGACACAAGCAAACAAACAAACAGACAAATCACATGAGATTCTAAGTAAATACCACATAGGTCTTTCACAAAATGAAACAAGTCTTCATGGTAAAAGTCGTAGAGAGAGTAGACCTGGGGGAACATACCTCCACACAGTAAAGGTTAAATATGGCAGGCCCACAGCAAACACCATCTTAAATGGAAAAAAGCTCAAAGCAATCTATAGGGAAAGCTGGTCTGGAATGTTTGTCTTCTATCTCAACTGCCTGGGTGCTGGAATTGTGCATGCACAGTTAAAACATCTCAAATGTATTTCTAAGTATAGAATCCTTTTGCTGTTTTTCCTTTCCCATTCTTCACAGAAAAGCTCTTAATACTAACAGGAATAATAAATACCAAATGGAAAAAGGTAATTATGAGAAAGATAAAAGACTTAATTGAATTATGTATTGCCAAAAAATTAAACTAAAACAATTTCTCCTAGTAGGTAAGAGGATGTTATTTCAGAGAGGAAAATTGATTACACTTTTTAAGACAATTATGGGTAGATTCCAAGCAAGGTATATTCTTCAACAAGTCATTATTTTTATCTTGGGTTTACTATAGGGACTTCTAAAAAACGGCTTCTTGTATTTCATGATTATATTTTCCAATATATTCCTGAGACTACAAGTCTACAGTTAATTTTTCTTGTAAATAAATACGTTCTGCTAGCAGAATAATGCCAGTGTTGTCAGAAAGGATGGAGACTATTTCTTATTCTTGGAAACAATTTTAAAGTTATTAATTTTTCTTATTTTCTAATTAATTAAATAATTTAAAATACACAACTGTCTTTGACTGGAATTATTTTTTCAATAAAAACCACAAACAAACTGAAGTCTAGAATTTTGAAGTGATGTATTGAAGATTAAAGAGTGATGTGGCTATCATTTGAACTCCAAACCTCTCTTAGATGTCACAATGACTGCTTCTCTGTAAGTATTTGTCAATTCTGAATGCATATTATCCTTACGTGAAGACTCTTTCAAAAGACTCCAGTTATTGTGCCCTATCCCTATAGCTTATGAAAACATTAATTTGGGTTGGTTAGTTCCAATTTTTTTAAACACACTTGTTTTTTTTAATATTTTGCACCTGAGATTGATAATCTGTAAATCTCAATACTCTATTTTATAGACTATCTCACACAAAGTTTTGAATACTTACCTCAAGCATTTTCATTAAGATATAACTTGTTTATAATAATTTTGTCTATTGTTCCCTTTATGCGGTATTACCATGGTAAAACAATTGATTTCTCCTGCCTCACAAATACTTTTTGTACACAATTTAGAAGATCAATATTGTGCTATGTTGTTCTTCACACTTCTAAAAACTTAATAGCAGTCTGTACATCTCATTCTTATTTTCATGAACTTTATAAAGTAGTGTGTGTGTGTGTATGTGATATTCTTATAAGTTATAGATCTATTAAAATGTGTAAGCATTTATTCCACTTTATTGATATAGAGGTATGTTTGTTATACCTCTAAGAACATTTCATACCCAAATTGTCCAAAACATAGTTATAATCATGCCATTTGGAGCTATGAAGAAAATAATACTAAAGACAGCCTGAACCAAAGCCTCAACAGTTAAGTACACCTGCTGTTCTTCCAGAGGACCTCAGTTGGATTCCCAACACCCAAGAGGCTCACAATCCAAATGTAACTACAGTTCCATGGGATTTGATGTTCTTTTCTGGTTTCTGTGGGTACCAGACATGCACATTCTGCACAGGCACACATTCTGGTAAAACAATCATGAAACAACATGAAAAAAATAATAATAAAAATAAGACAAAATAAAGCAACAAAGTAGAAGTCAAACACTAAATACTTTGTGCTGAAAACACATGTATCTTCCCATCATCCTCAGTGCCTTGTGCCTTGCATTTCTCAATGAACCAAATGTAAGAAGATAGAATACTTTTTTAATAACAGTTCTTTGTTGATTTTTTGGGGAATTTTACATCATGCACCTCAATCCTGCTCACTCCCCTGTCCCTCTGTATCTTTCCCTCACACCTGCAGCATCCCTCTCCAAAATAACCCCCACCCCAAATAACAAAACAAAAACAAACAAAAACCCAACTCTTCTCTGTCTTTCCAACATTTCTTCATTCATCCTAGTGACATTGGGTGCTGTGGCGTGTCAAGCAGTATACCCTTTTGTCCAATTGCCCCACCCACAAAATATTCATTTCAAAGAGTCATTGGTCTGTTTCAAAGCCTCTGACACACCATCTTCACTGGATCCTCATTCAAACCATTCTCTACAACCTGTGGCCATATTGACACATCCATGTGACCTTTAGCAGTGCCACAGGCCATGGATAACAATACAGAACAATACAGATTTTAATTTATAAATGACTATTTAAAGGAATAAACAACCAAATTTCAAATTTTATCAATAGTCCAAAGAAAACATTTTATAAATATTATGTAGGAATGGTTTTCATCTAAAATAAGCAAACTTGTAATTAAACACCAAATTGAGGATTTTTCACATATAAAGTCATAAAATAATGATTAGAAATATGTATTGAAATCAGCAAACTCAAAAACACGCAATGATTGATTTTCAATGGGGTTTGTATAAACTTTTAAAAGATCAAATATCATATTTTCTTTGATAATTTCTTTCATAATGGCAATGACATTAGGTTTCCATAAAATCCCATCAGCAGGATCAGGACAGAATCCTAACTGATTAATAACAGGAGAAATTTGTCTTCTAAAGCAAAAAAGAAATTCAGATTACTCAAAGTATATATATGTAATGCCCTCCTGCTCCTAGAGACGCATGCTGCTGTAGAGGGATTTGAATTGTGTGAGAATCTCTCTTCTATGGCATTAGGTATGTTTGATGATAATATTCTAATTGCTAATAGCAACTCATTTCAATTTCATTTCTCTCTTTCTAGAGAATTGGGAAAAGAAGATATTTGTTGAGACACCAAATACATTTCTAGGAAAAGTATCAACAGCTCTTCATATTGATATACACATGATGTTGAAAAGTGTGCCTCCATATCCTAGGCCAGCTTTTTAGTAGTCACATCCAGCTGCCTGAAGCATTCCTGGATCCTGGTGCTGACATAAAACAAGTCTGCTAATTACCTTCCAGGAGAACTCTGTAAGTCTCTAAGTTTCTCTAGGAGATATTTTGTAAGACTTAAAAGTCATCATGTATCCTACAATCCTTTTCCCTCATCCACTGCAGGATTCCCCAAGCTTCACTTAGTGCTTGGCTCTGGGTCTGCATCTGATTCTCTCAGTTGCTGGATGAAGCCTCTGATGACAACTGGGCTAGGTCCCAATCCTAGCATACCCCATAGGCAGGACAGATTATAGGTTGAAGGTTATGTGGCTGGGTTGTTTTCCAACTCCCTCTACTTGAAGTCTTACCTTGTCACAGGAGAAGTATCCTTTATTTCTAGGAGTCTTAGCTGGGGTCTTTCTTGTAGATTCCTAGGAATTTCCCTTGAGACAGGTTTTTATCTGACCTTGAAATATCCACCCCCACTTCAGAGTCTCTTTCAATACCCCACTCTCGGTGCCCCCTCAACTTGATCACTCATACGCCCATCCCCACCTGCCCTCAGTCCACTCATGAAGTTTTTTTCTACTTCCCCTTCCCAGGGAGATCTGGCTGTCATGGCATGAACCCTCCTTGTTACCTAGTCTCTCTGGGTCTGTGGATTGTAACATAATTATCCTCTATTTTATAGCTAATATCCACTTTGGAGTGAGTATACACCATGTTTGTCCTTCTAGAGCAAGTGTCCTTGTGGTATATTTGAGCATTCCTTGGGTATATGTCTAAGAGTGGTATCTCTGGGTCTTGAGGTAGATGGGTTCCCAGTTTTCAGGGAAACTACCATACTGATTTCTAAAGTGGCTGTAAAGGTTTGCACGAATCTTGAGTGGTATTATAATAAAAACCCAGAGCCAGATATTGAGGTAAATGCTGAAAGATCAGAGAGACAAAGGAACAAGCCACTACAGAAACTTCTCACCACTGCTGAATCCTCAGGCTGAATAGAAGGTCAGATCCTATCTCCATGAATCTTCTGACTGAATGTCTCTGAATTCTCAGCAGAAATAGCTTCTAGTCCCTGTATCCTCATGCCTAATATGCCTGTCTCTGCCCAGCCACATCATTTTCTTCCTAGTGCTGGGATTAATGGCATTTGTGCTTCTCAAATACTGGTAGCAAAGGCATGAGATCTCAAGTGTTGAGATTAAAGCTGTTTGCCACAGTTGCCTGGCTCTGTTTCTCTCCTAGACTAAATCAATCTCATGTAGTCCAGGGTGGCTGGATCTCTGCCTCCTGAGTGCTAGGATTAAAGATGTGTGCCACCACTGCTGGCCTCTATGTTTAATCTAGTGGCTTTCTCTGTCCTCTGATCCTCAGGCAAGCTATATTTGATACACAATATCTCACCACAGTTTACACTCCCACCAGCTGTGAAGAAGTGTTTCCCTTATTCTACATCCTCTCAACATAGGCTATCATTAGTGTTTTTCATTTTAGTCATTCTTTCAGGTGTAAGATGGTATCTCAGATTTGTTTTGATTTGCATTTCCCTGATAGCTAAGGATGTTGAATATCTCCTTAAATTTTTCTTGGCCATTTGAGATTCTTCTGTTGAGAATTATCTGTTTAGATCTGTACTCTATTTTTAATTGGATTATTTGGTGCTTTTTGAGTTCTTCAAATATTTTTTAGATCAGCCCTCTGTCAGATGTACGGTAGGTGAAGATCTTTGCCCATTCTGTAGGCTGCCGTTTTGTCCTATTGGTGGTTTCCTTTGCCTTACAGAAACTTTTCACTTTCATGGGGTCTTATTTATTAACCTTAGTGTCTTTGCTGTTGTTGTACTGCTAAGGAAGTTGTCTCCTGTGCCAATGTATTTGATGCTATTTCCAACTTTCTCTTTTTTCAGGTTCAGTGTATCTGGATTTATGTTGTGTGGTCTTTGATCCACTTGGACTTGAATTTTGTGCAGGGTGATAGATATAGATCTATGTGTAATCTTCTACAGGTTGACATCCAGTTAAACCAGCACCATTTGTTGAAGGTGCTTTCTTTTTTTAATTGTATAATTTTGGCTTCTCTTTGTCTAAAATCAGATGTCCATAGGTGTGTAGATTTATATCTGGGCTATCAATTTGAGTACATTGATTCACCTGTCTATTTCTATGCTAATACCATACTTTTTTTTTATTGATATAGCTCTGTAGTAGAGCTTGAAATCAGGGATGGTGACACCTCCAAAAGTTCTTTTATTGTATAGGATTGTTTTAGCTATTCTGAGTTTTTCTGTTTTTCTATAAGAAGTTGAATAAAGTTCTTTTAAGGTCTATAAATAATTGTGTTGGAATTTTAATGGGGATTGCCCTGAATCTATACATCAGTCTTGGTAAAATGGGCATTTTTACTATGTTAATCCATGAGCAAGGGAGATCTTTCCATCTTCTGATATCTTCTCCAGAGGCGTCAAGGACACCATAAGAAAACTCACAGAATCAACAAATCGGGGCTCATATGGGCTCATAGAGACTGAACCAACAACAGGGAGTCTGTATGAGACTGACCTTGGCACTCTGCATGTATATAAACATGTTATAGCTGTGTACCTTGGTCCTCTTGTGGGAACAGGACCTGCCTCCAAATCTTTGCATGACTTTTGGGACCCTACTCCTAACACTGGGTCATCTTGCCCAGCCTTCATATATGGGGAGGTGCTTAATATTATTGCAACTTGCTATATCATAATTTGTTGATACTCATGGGAGACCTTTGGTTCTTAAACAGAAATGGAGGCATGCATTGGGGTATGAACAGAGGAGAGGTGAGGGAGAAGGACTGGGAGGAGAGAAAAGAGGAGAAACTGCAACTAGGATTTAAATTAAATAAATAAATAAATAAATATATAAATGAACAGATAAATAATAAATAAATAAATAAATAAATAAATAAATAAGCCATCATGTAAATGGCTAACTTCACAAGGTACTTGAGAAGGAACTAGGCAAATAAACAGTAGTTTCTATTACTACTGTCCATTTTTACTGACACTGTTTTCAGGCCATTTACAATAAAATAACTGAGTACAACACCATCTCTACACCATTTCCTCGTGTGAATCAAGGTTAGGATCGAGCTTGCCTACATTAAATGCCATTTAATGTGAGTGGCAATATCAGTGATGTGTGCCCTTACCTCATAGGTCAGCATTTCCTGAACAATCAATATGAAGAAAGTGATCTTGGAAAAATACAGTTGTGTTTTATTTTCATAGTTTTTAAAACTTCCATGCAGTTATATATACTTAGTTGCTTCCAAAATTTTTAAAACCATTCAACAAGTATATCTATAAGTAAATTTCATAAGATTAAAAAAAAAATCAGTGCCCTGGAATATTTTGAGTACCTTAGTTTGTATTCAATTAAATTAGGAATTTAATTACAAATAATTAAAAATTACAATTATAATCACAAAAGTTCCAAATTGTTTCTTTATTTCTTTAGTGGATATTTCAACCCAACCCAACAAGATACACTTCAGTTGCACTGACCAAATGTTGCATTTCTGCCAGTATCATGCTTTGCCTAATTCTGTATCGTATTCCAGAAGAACACATATTTACGTGAACTCTTATTTGTTTGGAATATTTGCTGCTTTCTATAAACATATTTTCATTTTAAATACAATAAAATGAATGATAATATTTTATTAGCTCTCCACTGTTATTTAAAATGTATGCTTGGTCTATCTACTAGTGTGGAAAATACAAGAATAGCACGCACTCATTTTAATATGTGATTAATGTTTAACATTAATTACAGTGGAGGAGTTTACATCTTCATCTCTGCTTCAATCATGGCTTGACAGAATGTAAGCCATACCACTCTTTGAGAATATTTTCTGAATAAATGAAGTATCTATAAACACAAGAGGCAAACTTTTCTTTGGGTCTACAGGAATGGAGAGATTAATATCACTTCTGGCTTTCTCTGCCACTGAAGTTTGTACCCAATTAAGTATTAGGAGGAAAATTAGTGCTTCAAAAACTAGGAACGTTTGGAAGGCTTTGAGGCACACAATGCTGTTGAGCAAGCACTCAGTAGTATCCAAATGAAAGGGAAAATATTATGATAAGTTTTTTCATAATAGGCCTCCTTGAAGCAGTCATGGGGCAGCTATGCTGTAACAGATAATGAGAATGCACTTACTACAGGGATTTTACACTTTGCTTTGGTGTATGAATTTATATCTATTTCTTATTTTGTTTAACAATTTTTGTGCTCTTCAAAATATTAGTAAATGATGTGAGTTAATTATTCATAGCAGTTTTTAGGATGGTTCTAAAATGCCTAACAATGAAGAGTATTCAAGACTATGATAGCTATTTATCATTTTACCTATGGTTTATAATCATATTAGTGGTCACATGGAAATCTGAAGACCTACATATGCTGCCAAAACACCAATATCTAACTTCAAATAGACTCTAGGGTTTATCGTGATTTAATATATATATGTGTAAAAAAGCTTATTTATCTCAATGTTGTATAAGCATATATTTTTATTTATTTTATACACTTAAATTAAAACATAATTAAATCACTTTTTCCTACCCTAACCTACTGGTCCATCTCTTCTCCTAGTTCACCCACTCCAGTTCTTTCACATCCTTACCTCACTCTCAAATTGATAGCCTGTTCTTCTTAAATTATTATTGTTAATATACCTGTGCACAACTATATAACCTGCTGAGTTCTTTCTTGGGTTTTTGTGTGTCTATGGTTTCAGAGCTGATCACTGCATTGGACAACCAATTAGAGGGTTCATCCCTGGGAGAAGATAACTCTTTCAGCAGTCATCAATTGCCTGTGATTCCTTACATAGGGGTGGGACTCCATGTAGAACTCCCTAACCCCTTCTGCATTGAGTGATATTGTCATTGGTCAGCTCTTGGTTATACAACCATGTCCATGTGATACTGTTTCCTAGCAGATTCCCTGCTATTATTCTGACACTTTCAATCTTTCTACCACCTCTGCCTGTTTTTTGAGTTGGAGATGCAGGAGCTGTGTTGTTGTATCCACTGGGGCTGGGTTCCCCATGATCTGTTGATCTCTGCAAAGTATCCAGATGTGGTTTTCTGGGATGGTCTCTATTTACTGTAAAGAGAATTCCCTTTGATGAGGGGTGATAGCTACACTCATCTGTAAGTATAAGAATACACATAAACTGTATAATATAGTTGAGAAAAATCGCTGGTCTAACAAGGTGGTGATATTTGATTCTCTGATTGGTCAGAGCCATACAAGTGAATTCAAAAACAATATGCAATATTGTTTTATTGATGTAGCCCTTTGTTGCCTCTCCAGGGTTAAGGTTAAGCTCCTATTTCAGAAGACACCCCACACTTTGGGAAGAGAACTCAGAGTAACTGAAATGGATCTAACCTAAAAAATTCCTTCCTGCTGTCTAGCAGTCATGTTGATGGTACAAGAATGCACTATGCAAGCTGCCAAGGGAGGGGAGCCTTGTAGCTAAATAATTTTCTTTGTAGATTTTTATCATATAACTGATTTTTATAGCTGATTTTTGAAACTTCTAAAATACACACATCTCATATTTAACATAATTCAGGTTAAGTTAAACTACAGTCTATTATTTTTACTGAAAGTGCATTTTAGAGTTAACACAAATGTGTTCCAGCATAAATTTATTAAATTATTAATTGGCTATTTTCTCTACCAACAACAGAGATACTAAAACCTTCATGTAAATTTGCAGGTTAAAATTCCTAATATTTTGGTGAAGATCATGACCTTTTACAATTTTCTATGTATCTCCTTTCTAGATACACTCAAGTTGTATAATTTTCTCAAATTAATTGGGAATTTTAGATAGCAGTGTTTTCTAATCTCAGTTTTTCAGATATAAGATACATACATATATATACAGTAGTGTATGATGTGTAATATATACTATATATATATCATAATCACTCCTCCACTTTAAATACAATGTCTCTGTTTTATTTATTTATTTAATTTATTCATTACTTTATGTATATGATAATCATCCACTTTCAGGGATGTTCAGGATTGTGTGTGTGTGTGTTAATGTGCATACATTCTTTTGAAAGTACATGATTTACAAGATAGACATGAGCATCAGAGACTTGTCCATAATTATTTTCCTTATGCATCATAAAAGTTCTCTTCACTTAGAACGTTAGTATATTTTTAAAAATTCTTTACTTGCTAATTTGTTTTGCTTTATTTGGAACTGTGGTGTTTTGTCCAACTATATTTGTTTTAGTAACCATACAGGAGAAGCAGTAAATTTTGTTAAACAACCACACCTACACCCATACACACACCCACACCCACACCCACACTTCCCACCCCTCACACACTCACACACACACACTCACACACACACATACACACACCCACACTCACACCCACATTCTCACACACACACATACTCACACCCATACACACACACACACACAAACCACACCCACACCCACACCCACACCCACACCACCACACACACCCATACCCACACCCACACTCACATACCCACACCCACACCCACACTCACATACCCACATCATCACACACAGAGGCATGCACATACACACTGTTATATTTCAAATTGAGGACAAAAGTTTGAAGTGCCTATTTACCATATCAAAGGCTTCCAGGTTCTTCCAGCATTCCTCAGTCCCTACCTATTTCAGGGTATGACTGTCATACTCCACCATCTACCCTGAACTCTCCAGCCGAGGGGCTGGGCTGCCCTTCCCCCAGAGACTCTTCCCTATCTAATCTAGACATTTTGGTTACCCCCCTTTTTTGTACTTTTGGCCTGGCTGCTGCACCTGTTTCTTTTTTGTTCCAGTTTTCCTTTCCTTCTCTGTCTCTCTACATGGTCCAGCTCATTCTAGTCATGTTCACTCTGAACTCTTCCAGATGTTCCTGTCTCAGATTATACTCTCTCTTTTATCTGTAATAAACTTTCTCCTCCACCATACTTTGGAGTAGTCATGACCTTTTCTTTCCTTTTTATTTCTTTTTTTCCATTCACACATAATCTGACACAGGTTTCTAAAATGGCAATACTTTGTAACATTTTGTGTTTTCAACAATGGAGTCAGTTCGCCATAAGAACCAAATACAAGGTATATTTTCCAATATTATTAGTCAAATATGACTTTTCTTCCTAATCTTTTGACTATGTACTTGTGCTAAGTGCTCTAATAGAATAGGATTGCACCAAAAGGTGAAATTTTAACATTTTTATGATGTGTAAGTGAAAGACCCCAGCATACTTGCTTAGCCTAACACCATTTTGAGCAAGGCCTGAAAAGTACAGGGAAGTTCAGTTAGAGGACATGGGCACAGGAACAAACAGGGTATCTACGGTCGGCCACCTGGCCCCAGAACAGGGAACTAAAGGTCAGAAAAACAACTTGGAACCAAGCCAGCAGGCGTGTCGAGCTCGGGGAAAAACCATGAACTGTCCTGAGTTTGAACCTGGCCTCATATGAATCGTCCAATCAGAACCCTGTAAACCATGCTTCTCGTGCTTCTGCTGCCCGACCCTATAAAAACCCTCCACTCCAGCCCGTCGGCGCGCCAGTCTCTTGAGCCTCTTGAGTGACTGTGTCGCCCCGGGTACCCGTGTTCCCGAATAAGAATAAAGCCTCTTGCTGTTTGCATCTGACTTGTGGTCTCGGTGTGATCTCTGGGCGAGGGTCTCTCCAGAGGGAAGACTACCATACTGGGTCTTTCATTTGGGGGCTCGTCCGGGATCGGAGACCCCCCCCCCCCCGCCTCGGGACCACCGACCCACTGTCAGGAGGTAAGTTGGCCGGCCACTGTCTTTTTCGTCTCAGTCTGTCTACTTGTCTTTCGTTTTCGTCGGGCGTCCTAAGTCAGGTCTGAGTCGGTGGGGGTTGAAGGAGCTGACGAGCTCGGACTTCGCCCACCAAAACCCTGGAAGACGTTCCACGGGTGTCTGAAGTCCCCACTGGGGCACGGTTTTTCAGGGCCACCCCCGTATCTGAAGGATACGTGGTGTTGGTAGGAGACGGAGATCTCAAGTACTCCGTAAATCATCTGAGTTTTTGCTTTCGGTTTTACACCGGAGCCGCGCAGCGCAACTGTCTCTTATTTGTGTTGTCGGTTTGTTTTGTGTTCTTTATCTAATCCTTCTCCTTCCAGGAACTAATATGGGACAGACTGTTGTTACCCCCTTGAGCCTAACTACTGACCATTGGTCGGACGTCAAAGGCCGGGGGAGCGATGAAGGTGTAGTCATCAAGAAGAATAAATGGATGACCCTCTGTGAGGCCGAATGGGTCATGATGGATGTAGGATGGCCACGGGAAGGGTCATTTAATCTCTCTCTCATTTCACAGGTTGAGGGGAAGGTGTTTGCCCCCAGCCCCCATGGGCATCCAGACCAGGTTCCCTACATCGCCATTTGGAGATCCCTGGTTAAAAACCCATTCCCCTGGGTCAAGCCCTTCCTCCCACAACCCCCTCTCACTCCCCAGCCTTCGGTGCCTCCTAACCCCCTTTCTTCTCTCTACCCAGTCCTTCCCCGCAGGGAGCCTTCCAAGCCCCCTGTCCTTCCCCCTGATCCTAATTCTCCTCTCATAGACCTTCTGACAGATGAACCGCCACCCTACCAGCCGACCCCCCCAGCGTCACCCGCGGCCCCGGCGGCTGCGCCCGCGGCGGCCCCTGCTGCGGTGCCGGCCGCGGCCCCGGCGGCTGCGCCCGCGGCGACTTTAGTCGCGATGCCGGCTGTGACCTCCCCGGCGGCCGCGCCCCCCGTGATGACCCCGCTCGCTGAGGACTCGGAGGAAGAAGAAGAAACAGTCCAGTCCCCCATCGCGGGCCGCCTCAGGGGCCGCCAAGCCGGCCCCCCCACTGAATCCAAAGCCTTCCCGCTTCGGGAAGGACCCAACCATCAGTTACAATATTGGCCCTTTTCTGCCTCAGACCTTTATAATTGGAAACAACATAATCCTCCTTTCTCCAGGGATCCTGTTGCCTTGACCGGCCTAATTGAGTCCATCCTAGTGACTCACAGGCCGACTTGGGACGACTGTCAGCAGCTCCTGCAGACCCTCTTAACAGTAGAGGAAAAGCAGAGAGTTTTCCTGGAGGCCCGGAAGCAGGTTCCGGGCGATGACGGGAGGCCAACCCAACTCCCAAATATCATCGATGCAGCTTTTCCCTTGACCCGCCCAGACTGGGACTTCAATACACCTGAAGGTAGGGAGCATCTACGTCTCTATTGCCAGTTGCTCTTAGCGGGTCTCCGAGCGGCCGCCAGAAGGCCTACCAATTTGGCTCAGGAAAGGAATGTGATACAGGGAAAGGAAGAATCACCCGCTGCATTTTTAGAGAGGCTGAAGGAGGCTTATAGGATGTACACTCCATATGATCCAGAAGACCCAGGGCAAGCACCAGGTGTCATCTTATCATTTATCTACCAGTCTAGCTCAGATATCCGAACCAAATTGCAGCGGTTGGAAGGTTTACAGGCACTAGGTTTGCCAGACTTATTGAAGGAAGCAGAGAAAGTGTTCAATAAGAGAGAAACTCCTGAGGAACGTGAGGAAAGGAGATGGCAGAAACAAGAAGAAAGGGACAAGAAACAGCATAGGGAAATGAAAAAGGTTTTGGCCGCCGTTGTGTCTCAGGGACAGCGGAGAGAGGGAGATAGGTCGGGAGAGCGAAGGAGGCCACCCCTTGATAAAGATCAATGTGCTTACTGTAAGGAGAAGGGACACTGGGCCCGAGAGTGCCCCAAGAAGCCACAAGGACCCCGCCGACCCAAGCCCCAAACCGTGGACCTCCTTAGTCTAGAGGACTAGGGGAGTCGAGGCCAGGAGCCCCTCCCTGAGCCTAGGATAACCCTCAAGATCGGGGGGCAGCCCGTGACCTTCCTGGTTGATACTGGTGCCGAACATTCAGTCCTAACCCATGCCGGAGTGCCTCTTAGCCGGCATTCTGCACTGGTGCAGGGGGCAACTGGAAACAAAAGGTATTACTGGACTGCCGAGAGAAAGGTCCAACTGGCATCAGGGCAAGTAACTCACTCCTTCCTGCATATACCTGAATGCCCCCATCCGCTGTTAGGACGGGACCTATTAACCAAATTGAAGGCACAAATCTACTTTGATGAGAAGGGACCAAGGGTCACGGGTCCTAAAGGAGACCCCCTACAAATCCTTGCCCTCAGTTTAGAGGAAGAATACCGTTTGTTTGAGGCAGAACCCCCAGAGAAATCACCTGAGGAGCTACAGAACTGGCTGAGAGAGTTTCCTCAGGCCTGGGCAGAGACTGGGGGCTTGGGCCTGGCACGCGATCAGCCGCCGCTGATGATCTCACTAAAGGCCTCCGCGACTCCCGTTTCAATCAGACAGTACCCAATGTCACGGGAAGCTCATGAGGGGATCAAGCCCCATATTCGGAGGCTCCTGGACCAAGGGGTGTTAAAGCCCTGCCAGTCACCTTGGAACACCCCTCTCTTGCCTGTTAAGAAACCAGGGACAGGAGACTACAGGCCGGTCCAGGACTTGAGAGAGGTCAATAAGCGGGTGGAGGACATACACCCCATGGTGCCTAACCCCTATAACCTTCTGAGCACCCTCCCACCGACCCATGTCTGGTACACTGTGCTAGACCTGAAGGATGCCTTCTTTTGTTTAAGACTGCACCCTCAAAGTCAACTGCTATTCGCTTTTGAATGGAGGGACCCAGAAAAAGGGCTCTCGGGACAATTGACCTGGACCCGGCTCCCTCAGGGCTTCAAAAATAGCCCAACCCTCTTTGATGAGGCCCTACATGCAGATCTGGCCGGATTCCGGGTCGAACACCCAACCCTGACTCTGCTCCAGTACGTGTATGATCTACTCCTGGCGGCCAGGAGTCGAACCGAGTGCATGGAGGGCACTCGAGCCTTACTGGCCAGACTTGGGCAGAAGGGCTATAGAGCCTCAGCCAAAAAGGCCCAAGTATGCCGAGACAAGGTCACCTACCTAGGCTACACCCTGAGCGGGGGGCAAAGATGGTTAACAGAAGCAAGGAAGGAGACGATAATCTCCATCCCCCCTCCTCGGAACCCCCGCCAAGTTCGAGAGTTCCTGGGTACGGCTGGGTACTGCCGCCTTTGGATTCCTGGCTTTGCCGAACTGGCAGTCCCATTATACCCCCTCACTAAACCAGGGATCATGTTCCAATGGGAGGAGAAACATCAGAAAGCGTTTCAACAGATCAAAAAGGCCTTACTCGAGGCCCCGGCTCTGGGTCTGCCAGATCTAGCCAAGCCCTTTGAGCTGTTTGTGGATGAGAACTCAGGTTTGGCCAAGTGGGTACTGGTGCAAAGACTGGGACCTTGGAGGAGACCTGTAGTGTACTTGTCCAAGAAATTAGACCCGGTGGCTACAGGATGGCCTCCATGCCTCCGAATGGTGGCAGCCATTGCCGTATTACTTAAAGATGCCGGAAAACTGACTCTGGGACAGCCATTGACTGTGCTGGCCTCCCATGCAGTGGAGGCCTTGGTCCGACAACCACCGGACAGATGGCTTTCTAACGCCAGAATGACTTACTATCAGGCCTTACTACTGGACTCAGACCGGGTAAATTTTGGGCTGATAGTTTCCCTTAACCCTGCTACCTTGCTGCCACTGCCTAGCCCCTCCGAGGAGCATGACTGCCTCCAGATTCTAGTCGAAGCACATGGCACCCGCCCTGATCTGACAGATCAGCCGCTTAAGGATCCAGATGCTGTCTGGTATACAGACGGGAGCAGTTTCCTGGAGGAGGGGGAACGCAGAGCCGGGGCAGCTATAACCACCGAATCGGAAGTGGTATGGGCATCGTCGCTCCCGCCCGGGACATGGGCCCAGCGCGCAGAACTGATTGCGCTCACCCAAGCCCTCCAGATGGCAGAAGGTAAGAAGCTCACAGTTTATACTGACAGCAGATATGCCTTCGCCACTGCGCATGTCCACGGGGAAATTTACAGACGGAGAGGCCTGCTGACATCCGCGGGTAAGGAAATCAAAAACAAAAAAGAGATCCTAGACCTCCTAAAGGCCCTGTTCCTCCCGCTCCAACTCAGTATTGTCCACTGCCCAGGGCATCAAAAGGATGACTCTGCGGTAGCCAGAGGGAATCGGCTGGCAGATCTGACTGCCCGAACAGTGGCTTCCCAGCCAGCAGGAAGCAGCCAGTTGATGGCTATACAAGAACCACAGCCTGAGAGAGACCCCGTGCCCTATAGCCCAGAAGACCATGAGCTAGCAAAGAAAATGGGGGCGGACTGGGAACAAAGAAGACAGGCATATATACTAGGGGACCGGATGGTCATGCCAACCTCCCATACCCGATATATGCTGAGATTCCTCCATGCATTGACCCATTTGAGCAAAAACAAGATGAAGACCCTATTAGACAGAGAAAACACCTGGGCAGTGCTGCTGAACCAGGATCAGGTACTCCAGCAGGTAACTTCTACCTGCCCAGCCTGTGCTCAAGTCAACGCAGGAAATGTTCATCTAAACAAGGGGGCCCGCCAAAGAGGCCATCGTCCTGGTGTTCATTGGGAAATAGACTTTACAGAAGTAAAACCCGGACTCTACGGGTACCGGTACCTCCTGGTCTTCGTGGACACCTTTTCTGGATGGATCGAGGCATTTCCAACCAAGAATGAGACGGCTAACGTGGTAACGAAGAAACTGTTGAAAGAAATCTTCCCCAGGTATGGGATGCCTCAAATATTGGGGTCAGATAACGGGCCTGCCTTCGTCTCTCAGGTAAGTCAGAAGGTGGCCAAACTATTGGGGGTTGATTGGAAACTCCATTATGCATACCGCCCCCAGAGCTCAGGACAGGTAGAACGAGCTAATAGAACAATTAAGGAGACTTTAACCAAATTAACGCTTGCAACTGGCACTAGAGATTGGGTGCTCCTACTTCCCTTGGCTCTCTACCGAGCCCGAAATACTCCTGGCCCACACGGCCTAACCCCTTTTGAGATCATGTATGGGGCCCCACCTCCTGTTGTAGATTTTCTTCACACTGATATCTCATCTTTTACTACCAGCCCCACTTTGGAAGCACATCTCCAGGCCCTCCAGCTGGTGCAGAAGGAAATCTGGAAGCCTCTGGCTAGAGCCTATCAGGAGCAGCTGGACAGGCCAGTGGTCCCCCACCCCTTCCAGATTGGAGATTCCGTCTGGGTCCGGCGCCACCAGACCAAGAACCTAGAGCCACGATGGAAGGGGCCCTACACTGTCTTGCTGACCACCCCCACTGCACTCAAGGTCGACGGGATTGCTGCATGGATCCACGCCTCTCATGTGAAGGCTGCCGGGGAACCTGACCCAGCGGGATCCAGAAAATCAACATGGACAGTGCGCCGCACACGAAACCCCTTAAAAATAAGGTTGGCCCGCGGCTCCTCTTCCTTCCCCTCCTCTTAATCTCTGCCTACCCCCAGGGGACTAGAGCGGCAGAGAGCCCGCACCTAGTTAAGAGGCTTACTTGGCAGATATTAAACCAGGAGGGCACCCTTGTCTGGAATATTACCCAAGACCATGTCCTATGGACCTGGTGGCCCGCGCTTACGCCTGACTTTTGCCACCTGGCGCTGGGCTCGGTGGATTGGGGAATCGAGAACGTAAACCTGAGGGACCTAAACGCATCCACCCACTCCGGCACAGTCCAAACTGCGGGATGTCGCACCCCTCTGTCCAGGTGCAGGTGGGCACAACATGATTTTTATGTGTGTCCGGGGGATGGGAGAGACCGGACCACTGCCAGGAGGTGCGGGGGAGGGGGGGACTTCTTCTGCGCAAGCTGGAGCTGTGAGACCACCGGTTCTGCATGGTGGAAACCCAGCTCCAGCTGGGACCTGATCAAACTTGAGAGGAACTTCACCAGAGCCGCAGGCGGTTGGTTCTGCGAACCCAAGTCTGGCCTCCGCCCAAACTCAGGGCAGGACACGTTTACCCCTGGACTCTCACTCCCCTTGAAGATAACCTTCACCGCCCCAGGTAAGGCCTATGTAGGCTGGCAGCAGGGTCGAACATGGGGGCTCAGGCTATATGAGGATAACTACGATCGAGGGTTACGGTTCACCATCAAACTCAAGGTAGACGCCGTCCGCTCCAACTCTGTGGGGCCCAGCTCGGTCCTTGCGGATAAAAAACCTCCATCCAGATTTATACCCACTCCCCAGACGCCCACTGGGATCCTGACTGGTTCCATGGCGCCACGGCCCGGGACAGGAGACCGGCTATTGAATCTTATAGAGGGCGCTTACTCAGCCCTCAATGTTACCAACCCAAATCGGGCTCAAGAGTGCTGGTTATGCCTAGTCTCCACACCTCCCTATTATGAGGGGGTGGCCGTGGTCGGAAGCTTCACCAATTCTTCTTCACCCCCGTCAGAATGTGCCTCGACACCTCAGCATAAGCTCACAATCTCCGAGGTGTCAGGACAAGGACTATGTCTGGGGACAGTACCCCACACCCACCAACACCTGTGTAATCGCACCCAGGCGCTTGTTCCAGGACCCCACTATCTTGCGGCTCCCAACGGGACTTACTGGGCCTGTAGCACTGGACTTACACCATGCATCTCCCCCTCAATACTAGCCAACACGGCCGATTATTGTGTGCTCATAGAACTGTACCCCAAGATAGTCTACCATACACCTGAAGATATCTATGCCCGGTATGAAACAGGGGTCCCCCGCATAAAAAGAGAGCCAGTCTCGCTAACCCTGGCCCTGATACTAGGTGGATTAACTATGGGAGGAGTCGCCGCCGGAATAGGCACAGGTACCACTGCCCTCATGGAAACCAACCAGTTCAGACACCTCCAGGCTGCCATGCATACCGATATCCAGGCACTGGAGGAATCAGTGAGTGCCTTGGAAAAGTCACTCACCTCCCTGTCTGAGGTAGTTCTGCAGAACCGGAGGGGATTAGACCTCCTCTTCCTGCAGGGGGGGGGGGTTATGTGCCGCCCTTAAAGAAGAATGTTGCTTCTATGCGGATCATACTGGGGTGGTGAGAGATAGCATGGCCAAATTAAGAAAGAGATTAGAACAAAGACAAAAACTTTTTGAAGAACAGCAGGGATAGTTTGAAGGATGGTTCGGAAGGTCCCCCTGGCTCACCACCCTCATCTCCACCCTTATGGGACCCCTTCTGATTTTATTGCTCCTTCTGACGCTCGGGCCCTGTATCCTAAACAGACTTGTCCAATTTATCAGGGAACGCGTTTCTATTGTTCAGAACTTGGTATTGACCCAACAATACCAACGACTCAACCAGGTAGAAATGGAGCCACTTCCCTATTCTTCCCCATGAATGGAGGATTCCATTCCCTGAGATAAGAAAATGGGGGAATGAAAGACCCCAGCATACTCGCTTAGCCTAACACCATTTTGAGCAAGGCCTGAAAAGTACGGGGAAGTTCAGTTAGAGGACATGGGCACAGGAACAAACAGGGTATCTACGGTCGGCCACCTGGCCCCAGAACAGGGAACTAAAGGTCAGAAAAACAACTTGGAACCAAGCCAGCAGGCGTGTCGAGCTCGGGGGAAAAACCACGAACTGTCCTGAGTTTGAACCTGGCCTCATATGAATCGTCCAATCAGAACCCTGTAAACCATGCTTCTCGTGCTTCTGCTGCCCGACCCTATAAAAACCCTCCACTCCAGCCCGTCGGTGCGCCAGTCTCTTGAGCCTCTTGAGTGACTGTGTCGCCCCGGGTACCCGTGTTCCCGAATAAAGCCTCTTGCTGTTTGCATCTGACTTGTGGTCTCGGTGTGATCTCTGGGCGAGGGTCTCTCCAGAGGGAAGACTACCATACTGGGTCTTTCATAAGTCAGTTCATTTGGAATAGTTTACTGGTGACTCTCACTACTTATGCTTGATATTTTATGTCAGCTTGACACAGCTAACGTCACTTGAGAGGAGGGAACTTCAATTGAGAAAATGCCTTCACAACATCAGACAAGCCTGTAGCTGGAAGTTCTCCTGGTCCCACCCAGCTCCTGCAGTCCCTCACTCCTTCAGGCATTCACACTCAAATGAACACTCAGAGGCTTAATATTATTTATAACTGCTCAGCCATTAGCTTAGGCTAACTATTGACTAGCTCTTACACTTAAATTAACCCATAATTCTTATTTATGTTTAGCCATGTGGCTTGTTACCTTTTTTCAGTTCTGCCTTCACATCTTGCTTCCTCTGTGTCTGGTTGGCGACTCCTGACTCTTCCCAGAATTCCCTTCTCTGCTTGTCCCACCTCTACGTCCTGCCTGGCTACTGGCCAATCAGCATTTTATTTATTAACCAATCAGAGCAACACATTCATAGCATACAGAGTGATAGCCACAGCACAAGACTGGGGAGCATTTTCTTTACTTAGTAACTGATGCAGGAAGCCTCAGACTATTGTAGATGGTGCTATCCTGGGCTGGAGGTTCTGAGTTCTATAAGAAAGCAGGCTGAGCAAGCCATGGAGAGCAAGCTAGTAAGTAGCATTCTTCCATGGCCTCTCCATCAGCTCTTACCTCCATGTTTCTGGCCCTATTTGTGTTCATGTCCTGACTTCCTTCAGTGACTGACTAAGATGTGGAAATTTAAGCCAAATACACCCTTTCCTCCCTAAAGTTGCTTTGGATTATGGTGTTTCATGACAATAGGAGACCTAACTAAGACACTACTCATTTGATTATATTTAAAATTGATGAATAATGTTGTTCTGTTTCTATAACTGTGTTAATTGTACCCAGTTCTCAAGTGCACAATTACTATAGTCATGTTTGTTTCAAACTTCCTACTACTTCCAAAACAAGTCCCTTTACAAGAAGCATAACTTCAAAAAGTCTCATTTGCCTTTAGGATAATAACTGAAAAGATCACCACACAACAAACATCTTGATTTGCATTTGTGGTGATATTGTGTTCCCCAAAATATTGTGCACCCTAATAAACATATGGGGTTAGAGAATAGAACAGCCACTAGATAAAGAGGTCAGGAAATGGTGGCACACACACCTTTAATCCTAGCATTCCAGAGGCAGAGATCCACTGGATCTCTGTGAGTTCAAAGCCACACTGGAAACAGCTAGGCATGGTAACAAGAGCCTTTCATCTCAGGAAGTGATGGCAGGAAGCAGAAAGGTATTTAAGGCATGAGGACCAGGAACTAGAGCCTGGTTAAGCTTTTAGGCTTTTAACAGCAGTTAAGCTAAAATCCATTTGGATGAGGACACAGAGGCTTCCAGTCTGAGGAAACAGGATAAGCTGAGGAACTGTCAAGGTGAGGAAGCTGTGGCTTCCTTTGCTTCTCTGATCTTCTAGCATTTACCCCAATACCTGGCTTCAGGTTTGTTTTTATTGATAAGACTTTCTAACAATTCATACTACATTCATTGGCTGTACATGAACAGGCTCTTAACCACAGAACCATGTTTCCATTCCTGTTTTAAAGATATGATAAATATACTGAGACATTTAGAAAAAAAGATGTAGTTTGAGCCACTTTCTGTACTCTGGTCAGGCAAGGCTTTTACATAATGAAGTGTTTTGGCATCCTAACACCTACAACACTGAAACTAATTTTACGCCTGAATTTTCAACCCAATGCAGCAGATAAAGCACCATATTCAATAATCAAGTCTTCACATGATTTGAACGTTTAGACCTTTTCTGTCTATCATTGTCAGTGATTTCAACCATTTGCAGATTCATTTTTGAATGTTATTTCTAAACAAACTCAATATTTTCCAGGGTATTAAAATTGTGAAAATTTTAACAGTCAGGTAATCCTGAAGGAAAGAAAATGTAAAGAAAGTAAAAATACAAATATTTGGTATCACAGTTGCCTCCTTAGGTTGAAACATTATAATAATGTAATCTAATTCACATTATTAATCTCTAACTGTGCATTTCATCAGATAGATCTATTTTAGTAGTTCATATCTAATATGAGTAAATTAATAAAATATATGCCTCAAAAATAGTTTATAAATATTTATGGTAAAAGTAGCACATTCATTATTGAAGAATATAAAGACAGTCAACTGAAATAAAGGGGGATGGTATTAAGATCAATCCACATTAGTCTATTTAAAGGGTAATAGGGATTTATTAAGGTAGAAATTGAGGAAATACACTCACAAATATAAAACCTAGTAAACAGATGAAGTCGTCCTCTGTTCTGACCAGGAGCGAATCCACCTGGCAGTTCAATCAGACCAGAAAGTAGGTATTGCTTTTATTACTATATTTGTAATTCCTTTCATAAATCACACAAAATGTTGGTAATAATGCTTGATACTCTATTACATATCTACTATAAACAAACATTCTCAAATGACTGACAAAGTTAAAGCAATGACGTAAAACCATATTTTAAATCTGACTGTTCTTATAATAATCTATACAGTTCAAATATTGAATGGAAAGAACCTGAATTCTTCCTGTGATATTCACATAAATTGCTTCTTCTTATTAATTGCAGCTTTGAAAGCTCCTGCAGACAGTACACTCCTCTCTTCTCTCTCTCTCTCTCTCTCTCTCTCTCTCTCTCTCTCTCTCTCTCTCTCTCTCTCTCGTCTCTCTCTCTGTGTGTGTCTCTGTCTCTCTCTGTGTCTGTCTGTCTGTCTCTCTCTCTCTCTGGTTCTTAAATGAAACTTTATTGAGATATAGCTCCATGCTATAGCTCTTAATGTGTTTCATTCAACAGGTTTTTAGTATATTCACTTTTCTTGTTTTTTTTATCTTTTTCCTTCTGTTCATTTATGTTCCTTCTGTTCCTTCCCCTGGCCTACTTCTCAAGAGAAAAGTGTTTTTATTAGAAAGCTAATGATACGAAATGGCTTGGCACTGTGATTGGTAAATTGCTACCGAGTCAGCCCTAACTGAACTGCCTTGTAGTACACTCGGGTGGCTGTTATCACTTCTTTTTATTAAAACTCATACCGACTAAGGGATAGGTGTAATAAAAAGATGTCATGAGGATAATAAGAAAATATCACTGGGCATGTTTGCCTCCAATAGACTTGGTATCCAAATTAAAAGTACTAAAGGGAAAGCCAGGGTCCCTTTATGTCATCAGTAGTGGTGATTCTCATCAAACTGAAATTCATAAATGGCCTGGATTTACCTTCCATAGTAATTTATGAATCAGATGATACTAAGTTTGCAGTGGATAAGGTTTTTATGTATTCCTGATTATGACACAGAAACATATATAATGTGACAGGAAATAAATTTCATATTAGTGATGCCACATTTTCTAAATCCATAAACTAAATAAAAAATTTCCTATTTCATAAAGGTTAATTCATAGTTCTCAGGTTGTTGACATTCTCACAGACATTTAATGAATGGCAGTAACTTCTTCTATAATATTATGACCAATGAATACAGATAAGTCTCTGAGATCCTATAGCATAAGTATTTTATTATATTTGCTATCATCTTTCAAACTAATTCACAATTGCCCAATAAATTAATGTCATCTTAATCTCTATCGCAAATAAATCCATTGCACATTCTATAATGAATAAGTCCAGGGAAGTATATATTTCTGTGATTTGTAACTACGTGAATTATGTTCTTGCATGTAATCATGTAGAATTAATCTTAATTATTTTGGATATAATGTTTTTATTGTTCAGTAGAGTAATGGTGAGTTTATTTGTAAGGAAGATTAAAGCTAACATTCATATTAATGATGCATTTAAATATTCCCTGTCATAGAGGGATTCTCCAAGAGTAGTAGGTATAATCTAAACACTATGCATAGACTTCATTCCAGAGATCAGTTGTGTAGTGCTACATGAGTAACATTATTTGAAATCTATTGAAAGAGAATGTGTGAACCAGTGGGTCTGAGTCTTTACTTCTCTTTGGGCTCTTTTTCTTCTGTTAGTTTTCCTTGTCCAACTTTGATTATATTTTTGTTTTGCATTATTTATTTTATTTTGTTAAAAAATAAAATAACTTTTATTACAAAAAGGAAAAAGGAAAACACATCAAATTGTTTCTTACAAATGTATGGAAATAATTTTGTAGTGAACAATACACCACCAAACATGTAGTAGAGTATGCTTCAACAGTACATTAAAGAAAGTCTACAGAACTGGCTTAGAATAAAGAAGGACTTTGTCACTTCTAACTCTTCATTTCTGAAGTCATAATAAACTCAACTTAAGACATCATAATCTAAGTCTGTCTGATCTGTCTCAGTACATAGTATTCCAAACCTGTAATCTCAGCACTTGGAACAGTGAGGCAGAAAGATTGCTGTGTATTTGTGGCCAGTTTGGGTTAATTTTTAAATCATATATATACTAGATCATATATTTATATACATATATGGAGAATACCTGTCTATCTATCTATATCTAAGGTCTCTTTATATGTACACACACACACACACACACACACACGCACGCACGCACGCACACACACACACATATACTTTTCTGCAAATATTTAAGAAAAAATAGAGAGACAGACAGAAAGACAGTAAGAAAGAAAACTAAATCTCCAGTGCAAACTTTCCCCTTCCCCCTGTACTAAATCTAACAATTTGACTGAAAATTCTGGGACAGTGATTCCTATGGTTTTTGTAGCAGATTTTCCATTGGGTCACCAACTGGCTCCCAAATCCTGACACAGAGACTTATTATTAATTGTGAATGCTTGGCCTTGTCTTATGCTTGTTCCCCTAGCTCTTATAACTTAAATTAACCAGTTTCTCTTCATCTACATTTTACCTCAGGGCTCTTTACCTTTCTTTCATTTTGTATGTCCTACTCTGTATCTGGCTGGCTAACAGCTGCTCGGCTGGCTGGCCCCGGGCATCTCCCTCTCTTTCTTCCTTATTCTCCCTTCTTTCTTGATCCTAAATTCCACCTCCTACTTATTGTCTCTGCCCACCAGTCCCTCCTGTCCCTCTACTGCCTAGCTATTGGCCATTCACATTTTTATTAGACCAATCAGCTGCCCTAGGCAGGCAAGGTAACAGCAACACATCTTTACCTAACTAAACAAATGTAGCAGAAGCAAATGTTAACACATGTTTATATAGTTAAAGTAATAAAATTCCACAACAGGCTCTCAGTTTGATGATGCTACTCTAGATCATGAGGATTAAAAAGTACATTGTCTATGAACTTTTCTGACTTACTTCCCATTTAAACTGCTATTAAAAACTAAACCTTGTGGCTGCTTGTTACATGCATAAACACACCTATAATCACACATACACATATACATGCATATATACACACAGGCATACATGCAAATTTTCACACATATGTACACAATTGTATACACACAGGCACACACACACAAAGGCGTTCTACTATCCCTACCACATGGTCCTTTTGTTCTTGGTTGAAATTCTTGCTCTTAGGGCCTATTCATAATTCATTTCTACTGTAACTTCGCTGTTATTTCCTAGAAAGTGTGGACTTATTTCCTTTTTAATTAAAATATTTGGAAAGAAGTTTCCTAAAAAGTAAAATCAGTTGTTAATCAGATATTGATTAGGACAAATAAATTATATATTACTGCTATCTCTACATAATCCATCCTTTCACCGTTTATGGATACATTACAGAACAGAGTAAGAAAAACGAGCGAAGTGTGCTAACAGCCAAATGAATAGCGCAGGAGTTAGGCTGGGCAGGATCCAATTCTCTTGTCTAATTTTTATCAGAGATAAGAGGTTAAAAACAAGCCTTCTTGTAGCCTGATCTATATATTTTTGAGCTACCAGAAATCCTAAAATTCACTTTATATAAAATAATTATAACAGGAAAAAAAGTTTTGAGTTACATTGGAAAGGTGGGACCCACTGGGAGTATTTGCACTAGGGACCATTGTTGAGGGATGGAAAGGCAGCTTTGTAATTGACATTTTTTTTAACACTTTTGGGTCAGGCACCAAGCTCCCAAATAGATACACGAGACTTATTCTTACTTATGAATGCTAGACCTTAGCTTGGCTTGTTTCTAGCCAGCTTTTCTAACTTAAATAATCCTGTTTCTCTTTAACTACATTTTGACTCTGGTCTTTTCACCTTTCTTTGTTCTTTATAACTTTCTTTTCTTCTTATTCCATGGGCTGGCTGTGTGGTTAGTTGGCTGGCCCCTGGCATCCTCTACTACTTCTCCTTTTCTTGCTCCTCCTTTTTTTTTTTCTGAGCGTAGATTTCTCATCCTACTTATTCTCTCTGCCTGGCAGCGCCACCTAACCCTTTCCTGCCTAGCTATTGGCCATTCAGATCTTTATTAGATCAATCAGGTGTTTTAGACAGGCAAAGCAACACAGCTTCACAGAGTTAAACAAATGCAACATAAAAGTATATAATTCATCTTTGCATCATTAAACAAATATACCTTAGCATAAACAAATGTAACATATCTTAAAATAATATCCCCCAAAAAAACTTGGTCAAGCGTGGTGTATCTGGGCCTGTCTTGCATAGGATTTTCTGTCCTCTCAGAAATGAAATATATATGATAGTTTATAATAGGGTGTTGTGGTTTGTTCTCGGGTTCAAGAATCAAATCAACTATCTTTAAGTCAGTAAATTCAGAATAGTGTATTGCCTTCTAAGGAATGACTGTCCACAGGACATCAGTTAGTGCTATTTGGATTATATTAACTGATATGTTTTCTTCCTGAATATAGTATGCTCATTTGACTCAATTATTAAGCAGCAAGTTATCAATAAATCTGCATAGAGAATGATTGGGTTTAGGTAACAATAGAATTCTATCAAATAATTTGGTCACTAGCATGAAGAAGCTCTCCTCTTTTAATTCTGTTTTTAATGTTTGCTTAATTTCCTGGACTTGTCTAAGAGTTACTGAGCAACTTACATTGGAATGATTGAAGAGAATGTTAACTCATCTGCCAGAGGAGGGGTCTTCATTTCTATGGCAGCCAGATCAGCTCCTGTTTTACCATTTCCTGGGTCTCTGGGTAGCTGGAGACAATTCCTGATGATAGTTTATACTAAATCCTCAGAAGCTCAATCCAGGAGCCATGCTCACTTCAAATCCACTTGTGTGTCTATCATCTTCTAAACCTATGAGCTCTTTCAGGTTAGTTCAGGGTATGGCATTATTCATACTTAGGGCTGCAAATCATACTCCAGCCAAGTGTGTTCTGAAATATTTCTTTACCAAACCTTTATCATGTACCTGCTACCAGTTTTGATTGTTGAGTTATGATGGAGAGTTTGAAATTTTATTTAATTGCTATTTTATTCATTAATTGTAACTTGGAATTCTTAGCTTCCATTCCTTTTTAAAGATGTTTTTAAAACATCTCCTGAGTGGAGACATTGTTAGTGTTGCTGATCAATGTGTGTAATATAATTTTCTAACAGTTCTATTTTATTTTCAATTTATTTTGGCTTTAAAAACAGCAAAGCTGATATTTGTGGAAAACAAGAACTTGGCAAGCCACGTTTGAGTTAAGTGTCTTTCCCGTTCTTCTTAATAGAAAAAAAAAGAAATCAAACATTTAATATAAGTATTAAGGAAGAAAAATTGCAGAAATAATATAACAGAACACAAGTGACCTGAAATGGTAATTACATTGACTATTTTAAAGTAAATGCACAGAGAGTTCTCCTGGAGAATTACAATACTAACTTGGAATGTGTGGTTCCAACGGTCTAATACACTTCAGGACTGAAGAGGCAAGCATTTGTCTCTCGAAGGCATCATAAGTGCTAGGAGACAACTTGACATAAATGCAGACACCCTAGTTATACATCCTTAGCATGGGACCACTTAAAGGGGCTTGTGATGATGGTGGTGTTTCATCTAAACCATCAAGTACCACAAGGGGGAGGTTCTATTTAATGCCATATAGGATTCATAAGTTTAAACAGCAAGAAATTAATTATAAGAGGGGGAAAATTATCATCCTTTTCTTATCAGCCATCACATTGAAAATTATCTCCTCAATGGGACAAATTTTCCCCATGGTTTAAATGAAGCCATTACTTTTATATTCATTTGAAAAGATCCCTAGATCACTGTTGACATTATCAACTTGGAAGCTTTATAAAATGATATATCTGGATCTCATATGGGCTTCCAAAGAATCAAATATTTTCAGATTTTAAATTTAATAACTGAGACCATATATATATATTGAATGTTAATATATGCTCATAGTTATATTTAGTATGTATCTCTATGTGTCTAGAAATCTTGAGAACCTGTGTTTCTAACTATAGAGTCAATGATCAAAAGAAAAAAATGCTTGTACATTATTTTAAATTACTGCTTAATTGTGTACTGTAAAATGGGCTGTAGTTACAAAAGGAAAACCATTGTTATTAAAGAGACTATGGCTTTGTCATCAGGAAATGACAACCCAATGCTCCTTTCTTGTAATATATTCTTGATGGTGAGTTAAAGAGAAGAAATGGAGGGGACTTAGTTGTTCCTAGCTCATCTGGCTTATTCATTTGTTTATTTTTATTTATTTAAAAATACATATTGAGTTTTCTCTGCATGTATATCTGAACATTAAAAGTGTGTCTGGTGCCCACAGAGGCCAGGAGAGTGCATCAGGTCCCCTGGGGCTTGAGTTAGAGACATTTATCACTGCCATATAGGTGTTCAGAATTGAACCACAGACCTCTGGAGAGCAGAGAGTGCTCTTAACAACTGAAGAAACAGTGACTTACTGTTTCAAAGACAGAAACTTCAGGGTGGCATCACACAGCCATCTTTCCATTTTACTATATTGACTTCAGATAAACTGACCCAATAAATTTTCATTTGAAAAATAGTAGAGCATGAATTCATAAACAATCTGAAAAATGAGGTTCAGGAATATGAACAGAGAAAAAAGCAGATAAAGCCTGTATATGATGGTACACACCTGTAATTCAAGCATGGAAGACAGGGAGGCATCTAAAGGAATATTATACAGATAGAGAATAAAATTAGCAGATAGAGAAAATATAAAGAAAAAAGTAGGAACAGTTGTGTCTTAATTGTATGGAAATTTAAAAGTAAATTTTTTTTATGTGCAACTGATTGTAGGGTTACAATGTTGCTGGTACAAAAAGGAGCTATTAGGCTGTAAAGGAGATATAGGGCTGTATCCAGAAAGAGAAAAATGTTCTAGTTTAATATATGGTTGCATGGAGAGTCAAAGTATTTTCTATTTTCATCTATATATGTATATTATATTCCATTTCAACAATCTGCAGATCTCTGTGTCTTAAATAGAAAAGCTCTGATCCACAACAAATATGCCAGGGGCTGGAGAAATTGGCTCAGTGACTACATGCAGTTTGAGGTAGTTCAAGACATCAAATATCCCTCCAAAAAAATCCTACCAGAAGTTGAACAATGAATGAGTTGCATAATTAGAATATGATTAGTTAAGGTTAACATGTGAGGGGAAAGGAATGGGAGAAGAGGAGATCAATTATTTTCCTTCATTAGATCTGATGCTTCCCTTCCAGACAACCCATTATCTATCTCTCAATCTCTCTATCTTTCTGTCTCTATATCCCTCTATCTCTCTATCATCTATTTATCTAATATTTCCCCATCTACCTATCTGTGTATCTCTCAATCTCTCCATCTCTCTTTATCATCTATCTTCTATCTATCTATTATCTATTTATCTTTCTATCTATCATCTATTTATGCATCATCTATCATCCATCCTTACAACAATGTTGAAAAGGAAGTCATATACCAGCTATCCAGCTGTTTGAAGTTAATAATAGTATTATTTAGCCTGATATGTTAGGTCTTTGAGTTGTAAATGTCAATGTTTCCAGAAGTTCCTCTGGTTCAGAAGAGTGGTTCTTAGTAGTATTACATCAATATTTTTGGAAATCTCAGCAACTGCAAAGCAAATTGTTAGGCTCACTCCATTAAATGACTATTATTGTCAGCAGAAGAAATGTTCATGGAGTTGATACTTATTGTCTGACCCTATTATTTTCAACAGGGTCCATAGATGGTATTTATAACCTGACAATATTTCTAAGTTTACAAAGAATAGAATGGTGATTTCTGGGGCAACTTGACAAGAAAGCTTAATCTCACAGGCTCTATAAAACAGAATTGTGGTTTACAATAATGTACCTCTGGGATATCTGAAAGAATGAGTAGGATAATTTTTACTTACAAAGTTACACATTAAAGCACTTAGCTGATCATTCATATTTTACTTTCTGTTGGTCAAATGTCTAATGTCACTCATCTGATTATTAAATGTTCCCCCTGCCTAGAATATGACTGCAATTGATATCAGAATGGGTAATAAATAAAATTGTAAATCTCTCACTATGGGGTTTATTGTGGAACATTTTCTGTTGCTTCTTAAGAAAAGGAAAAGTAAAACAAAAATCCATGTATACTGCTTATTGAAAATGGTTCACGTTTTGCTTCCATCTCCAATTAAGAACAATAATCAAGCATTGTTCACTGCAATACATTTAATGTCAATTGCAGTATCTAACCCCAAAGAGATCCATTATAGTTGTTTGTAGGGTGAGCACATTGTTGAATGAATGTGTCTGAAAGAATTTTAAAAGATGTTCCTCTGTGATACAAAGTAGTTTACTAAAGACCTTTTCAAACTTGAATGTGTCTGTGAATCACCTTGGTGTCTTGGTAAAGAGTGGAGTCTAATTCATAGCTCCAAAGTAGGTCTGGACATTCTTTTTGTCTTAAAAATATAATTTTATATATGTAAAATTAAATTATTATAAACTTTTTAACAAAAGAAATTAAAACAAATAAAAATAATTTTATTTTTCTATTTTTTTCTTTCATTGAGAATAGCTTTTTTTCTTCACATAACATATCCTGATTATGATTTCCCTACCATCTGCTTCTCTCCTTACCTCCTATCCTACCCATCAGGATCAATCTCCTTTCCATTTCTACTAAAAAACAAATAGGCTTTTATGGAATAAAAATAAAATAATAATATAAAAATTAACACATTAGAATTGGACAAAACAAGCAAATAGTAGTGTGGGAGCCCACAAAGATTCCAACTTGTGGTTTGATTCAAGATCAGAGAGACAGAGTTTATGTTGCTCTCCAAGGCTGCATAATAGGGTGCAAAGGCATGGTTACCAGGTGTCTTATACTTCAAGGTCTAATCACAAGGCGCTTTGCCATGCGGCATTGTTACCAGGTGTTTTGAAGGGACTAAACTTGGTTGTATTTTGTGCTTTGATCTCAAAGAGGGGAGGTCCTTTGTCTCTCTCCTTGCTAGTGTCTAAAAAGCTCATTAGAAATAAACTTGAGCCTGCTGGGTATTGACCCAGGGCCCTCCCAAAACTATCCTGTGTCTCTGTCTTTCTCTTTGTCTACTTCGATATTTTTTTCCTAGCAACCCTCAGTTCTTCACTCCCCTCTTCAATGGACCCTTTGATAGGTTGGGGCTGAACCTCAACAATGAATCTGACACAGAAGGTAAAGATGCCAAGAGAAGGCACAAGAAATAGAGACCTACTCTTTCACACACTCAGACGTAAAATGAAAACATTAAACTGGAAGCCGCAATTTATATGCAAAGAACCTGCAGGATAAAAGAGAGAAGAAAAATGTGTGTGTGTGTGTGTGTGTGTGTGTGTGTGTGTGTGTGTGTGTGTTTTGAAATGTAATAAATAGTAAGAGAAAACCAAAACCATGAAGAGCCATGACACAGCATTATGAGGCAAGATATCTCCAAAGATGCCATTGAGCTTTCTGTTGACCATCTACTGCTGAGCATGCAGCCTACCCTAAGGAGTAGTTTGTTTCCCCAGTGTGACCTCCTTAGAGGAAACTAAAATTTCATTTGCAAGTGGTTATCAATTGGAGATAGCTTCTGGGTTAGGGATGGGGCATTTGTGCAATTCTTTCAGCTATAGGACCCCATCTGGTGCAGATCTCTGCAGGCACTGTGCATGAAGCCTCAGCTTCTGTGAGTACATATGTATGTTGATCTTATTGATTTAGAGGACTTGTTTTCTTGGTGTCCCCTGTCCCCATTGCCTCTCATACTCTCTCTGCTTCCTCTTCCATAGGGTTCCATGAGCCCTGAAGGGAGGAATTTGATGAAAACCTTTGCCTGTCTGTATTTGGCTGAATTATAATGTTGCACTCCAGATTAACAATTATCACAATCACAGAACTTCGCCAATTTTTTTTTTTTTCGAGACAGGGTTTCTCTGTGTAGCTTTGCGCCTTTCCTGGAACTCACTTGGTAGCCCAGGTTGGCCTCGAACTCACAGAGATCCGCCTGCCTCTGCCTCCCAATTGCTGGGATTAAAGGCGTGTGCCACCACCGCCCGGCTGGGCCTTTTTTTTTTTTTTGGTGAACTTCGCCAATTTTTAAGGCAAAATAATAGTAGCGCTCCTTTCTGTTGTGTGTGTGGGTATGATTTTGAGAGTTACATCTGGCTCCTGTTCATGTGACACTCTCTGATCACTGCTCCCAAAATGATGTTTTTCTTAAACCCATCGTGTCAAGTAACCGTGAAGGGAACCCTCTAAACCCTAATCCAAAATGAATCTCTCATTCTTTAACTTGTTTCAACGCATGTTTTGGTCAGAGTAACAAAAATGTAGCCTGTACAGTGTGTTAATTTACATTGTAATTCTTTGAAGAATATTTTTTCCTAAATAAGAAAATTATGCTCCCACTAAAATGGCTCAGAATTTTCCTTTTCACTATGAATCTGTCGAAACTTGTCATCTTTCATCTTTTGGCTTGAGCCACTTTAACTTCTGTAAAATGGTTTCTTATAGATGTTTTAATTAATATTGAATGATAATAATGATACTTTGTACTTTTCATGTTTATGTTGCCTCTTTACATCTGTTTTAAAAATTAATTTCTATTCAAATGCTTTATGTGTATTTTAAAACTTATTATTTGTTTTCATGTTGTCTTTAGTTCCTGGTACAGATGGACTCTGACTTACTGATATTCATTCATCATTTCAAATGTGTCAACACTCGGTGCATTCAGCAAAAGTTGAATTTCTATCTTGAATGATACTTTAGCTTGGACTAGTGATGTACAATATTGGTACTCATGATGATGGACAGTGACAGTGGGCCTCAGCTTCCAGTAATCTATGAGATCATGTGTTAACATCTCTCTAGTGTGTACTATGATGATATCTATGATGTCCAGTATGTTGTCTATTGAGTGTATTTTCAACTTATGATATTTAACTTACAATAGTCTTATCTAGATGTTTCCCTATCATAAATACAGAAGTATCTATACACTTTGAGAATGAGGCCTTTATCTGATGTGGCTTTTGGAAATGTTTTCTTTCATGCAGTGAGATATTTGCCCTCTCTTAATAGTTTCCTTTACTGAGAAGACTTTTTTTAATTTAACGCAATGCTATTCATCTATTTTGATTTTGTTACACATGCTTTTGATATCATACCCAAAATTAACTGTATAACTGAAGTTTAGCTTTGTTATTGTTGCTTCCAGGTGTTTGTACTTTGGAACTTTACATTTAAGTGTTAATCTATTGAGATGATTCTTTTGCATAGGTTGAGATAAAGGCTAATTTAATTATTCTGCCTATTCATAGCCCATTTTGAAACAACAGTTTTAAAATTAATTCTACTAAGTGATTCCAGTGGCTTATGTCTGTGGATGTCATTTAAAAAAATAAAGATGAAAATGTTATTGCAGTCAAAAATATTTTTCCTAATAATGGATGTTGTCAATGGAATGAAGAGTTTTTCCATATCTAAAGCAAATGACTAATGCTTTAACTTAAAAGATAATTGATTAATAAAATAAAAATCTGCAATTAAAAAAATAACAAACACAGGTCCTAGTTATTACCTAATATTCTTAAATATACCTGCATTATTTAATTTTGAGTGCATCACAACAGATTTGCATGTAGTATAACATTTAAGAGTTCTGCAAATAATATAGTATTTTGAATGTTCATAAATAATTTTTCTACTGTGCTGTAGGTGTGGGTTGAGGCATATTAGATGTTTGGGAAAATGAGATACATGATTAAATTTATATTCATGTGAAAAGTAAGAATTTTTTTGAGCCATTGGATTTTTGTTGTTAAAATTAGCTGTCCTTCCGTTTCTTGTTTTACTGACATTTTTGTGGATTTCACTTATGATGATTTCCACTAGATTCACAAATATTGCATGAAATGATAGGACTTTCATCATTTTCAAAATATAATACTTTAATTTGATAATTTTAGAAATGTATACAATATATTTTGATCATATTCCCATTCTTCTACAGTAGGCAGAAGTCTCTGTCCCACCAGCAACTCCCAAATACCCAGCAGCTGCTTCCCAAATTATCACACAGAGGCTTATATTGATTATAAACACTCGGCCAGTAGCTCAGGCTTATTACTAACTAGCTCTTACACTTAAATTAACCCATAATTCTTATCTATGTTTAGCCATGTGTCGTGGTACCTTTTCTTAGTATGACAATCTCCATTCTCATCTTGCTTCCATTAGGTCTGGCTGGATACTTCTGACTCTGCCCTTCCTCTCCCAAGCATTCTTAATTTGATTGCCCCATCTATACTTCCTCCCTGGCTGCTGGCCAATCTGTGTTTTATTAAACCAATTTGAGTGACAAATCTTTACAGCATACAAGAGGATTATTCCATAACACCCTACTTTCTCCCAGCTTCTCCCAAACACTGCTACTTCCATTTCCCATCTTTCTTTTTATGTTATAAAAAATTCTTTTTATGTTATAACACACTGAATATAATTAGTGCTTTATATATGCATATGGGTGTGGGGCTATCTACTGGACTATGGTTGACCTACCAAGGACCACATGCCGAATAATAGCTGACTTTCTTTCAACTAGAAGCCATCTACTGTCCACAGTATCTCAGCTAATAATGTCAGCTTGACAACTCCTCCAACCATCTATGCTGAGTATGAATTTGCTTGATCTTGTACAATTTCATCCAGGCAACCATAGTTGTTAAGTGTTTTTAAATGCAATTGTCTTGTCATGTACAACAGACAATTTTTCTCATTAGCCATTTCTGACATTTGGTTCTTTCTTGCAGTCTTTTCATCTCTTCTTCTTAATATCTCCTGAGCCTTAGGGAAGGTTAGTGGTATGGATGTACCATTTACGGCTGAGTAATGCAGGGACATATATTCTCTGCATTCTGATCAGTTATGAGACTATATATTAATCACCATAGCACACTGTGAGAAGAGATGTCTTTCGAAGACTGAGGGCTGCACTAATTTACAGGCATAGAAATATGTATACAGAAGGTGGTTTGACTCTCATTATTCTTAAGGCTCAATAGTACTTCACTGTGTGAATATAGTTAACATCTTCTCTCCATTCATTGTTTTGATGGTCATGTAAGTTACAAAAGCACTATTCCTATTACAAAAATAAAACCACCGTCACCATTTAGTTACTGAATATTTGACCATCCTTCACTCATGGTAAAATCATTGTCATTTTACTGCTGAAGAATATCCTTAATAAAGCAATTCAAGTTATATCACGTTATGTTTTGGCCATGAATCAATGTTTCATATGAAAGAAGAGTGATAAGTACAGTATTTTTGCCTGTTAAACTCCATCGATTACCTTAAGGAAAACTGCTCATATAATCCCTTGAACATTCAGAAAAACTAGTTATGATGTTCTTCAACAATTTAACTTACAGTGAAAGAATGACGAGCTGTTAGGATTCTGATTTGGGAGAGTGGCATACATCTCTTTGACAATGAGAGAAGTGAATCTGTCATGCCAAGATAAACAACTGAAAGCATGTGCTGCTAACGACAGAATTTGAGCTTTCAAAGAAAATCATATTTTGGAAAATTCCTCTGCCTCTGAAAACTTGACAGCTTCCTTGTTTCTAACACATTTCTGATCAGAAGAGTAGTGATATTTAAGCACGGTATTTTATATTGTCTAATGGAACCTGTCAACATGTGGAGATATGAGTCATGTACCAACTGACAATTTATCAAATGACCACTGTTTTCTGTATTCCACAAAGTAAAAAATAAATCAAGTCACAGGAAAGAAAGATAAATGAATGTTAATGCAAAATTTTAATGAGTTTATTGGTGTTACTTCAGATCACACACGTTTCTTTTTGTTCCTGTCTTCTGCTTCCTTCTATGTTATCTACAGACTAGGCCAGTGTAAGCTACATTAAATGGATTAAATGGATTCCACATGTGATGCATGGTCAAAAGAAAATGTGAAATGACTGAAGTATTTATTCCTCTGAAGCATGTCACTGGATGGTTTCAGCCTTTGACATAACTTCAAAGGTTTTGTGAGACAGCACCTGGGTGAGTCAGCCCTTTTCAATGTGATATTATGTTATCAACAGGGCTCATGATAAAGATCTAGAAAATGAGTAACAAAATAAATTTAAATCACCTAATGCTGGGCTTGGAACAGTCATGTTATTAAAATGCTTCACACAAAAATTACAGTTTTGTGGAATTATTAATGATTATTTTTAATTAAAATTTTTATCAGACTTTTTATTTTGACAATAAGATTATAATTACAACATTATCATCTTCCCTCTTTCCTCTCTTCCTTCTAACCCTTCCTCTTATTATTATTATTTTGTTGTTGTTTGTGATTTTTTCAGACAGGGTTTCTCTGTGTAGTTTTGGTGCCTATCCTGGATCCTGCTCTATAAATCAGGCTGGCCTTGAACTCTCAGAGATCCACCTGGCTCTGCCTCCTGAGTGCTGGTATTTAAGGCGTGTACCACTGCCTCCTGGCTAACCCCTCCTCTTATTCACCTTACTCTCAAATTTATAGCCTCTATTTCTTTAATGTATATGTAGCTCATCAGTATAAGAGTGATTTCTAGTAACCAAGTAACAGAGTTAATGTAAGGCTGTCTTGAAATATCCTCTGCCAAGTAAATTAGTCCCAACCTCTCTGAGATAGGAACCAGGGTTCCTTCATCTTCTCCCTGCTACAGCCATCTAAGTTCTGACTTAGAGCTGTCCCCTCTCTTACACTTCTTCCTATAGGAAAATCACTTAAAATATTACCCAAACCTGTCCCATGGACTTAAATTCAAGATACTCCAGATATATATATATTTGCTTTTTGCTCTGGTCAAACTGCTTGCTTGCTCTACTTAGCCCAGGAATTGCTAACCAGGATGTGAGTCTTTGGCTTTTAAAAGCTCCCTTCAGAAGGCAGTCAGAGTTTCTTTGTGAGAACTATCTCCAAACATTCACTGACAGACTTAATAAAAACTCTCAAATTTGTACTCTGGTTTTGTTGAGTTGTCCTTGGACTCTTTGCCCCATCACAGTTTGGAGGCCCTAGTAAGATCCCTCAAGGGACCATAGCCACTAGACCCTTGAACCTCTGAGTGGTTTTTGGGCTGCTGCAGGTTTTGGAGACTTCCTATGGGGTGCTCAACCTAAGATATTCCAGGGCTCTGGGAGAAATGCTATCAGTGTTCATGGTAGTCCTGATCCCTCTATAATCACCACCTAAATTCTCTTTAATAGTCACCAAGTTCAGACCTCTGGAGGAGAGTTTAAATATAGTTCTCACCAAGGTGTCTGTCTAAGGCATAAGGAAAAATTGGATGGTTTTGCTATCACTGTGTCAGGATAAATCTGAGACATCAAAGAACCCTGTTCTGCACTGACCCTGTTTTCTGTATCTGTAACCTGTGCTATCTATACGTCTGGGTTTTGTGTGTTTACTATTGTTTGTGTTTATGTCATTCTGTCATGTAATTGAAATTGTGAGTGGGAACTGAGAAAATGAAACTATGGGAAATTCTGCTACAAAACAACCTAACCTAGTGGGTGGACTCCCAGAAGTTACTGGCCACCCTGTTCCTCCACCACTGGAGAAATAGATGGCATAAAATTGAAACATATTTTCATATTGAAAACAGAGAATGCATTCCCCTCCAAATGTCACAATTGGGATACTAACACCAACAAAGTTGATGGAAAATTTGATATATACCTCTGGACTTTTCTGGCTAGACTCTGAGCAGCAGCTCAGAAGCCCACAAATTTGCCCAAGTTAAGCAAGTTCATGCAGGGAACTTCTGACCACACTGGTGCATTACTGGGATGCCTATTGGAGGACAAAAATGTCATGGGGCATAGATCCAGAAGCACCAGAGAATGCATCAAAGCTTAACATTGCTTTCATGATCCAGTTGACCCCAGATACTGGGGAAAAATTAGAGAAATTGGAAGGTTTTGAAAGCATGAATTACATCTTAGTTACTAAAGGTGGCTCCATAGGTGTTTAATAATCTAGACCCTGTGCATAGCCATGCAGATAAAATGTTAACCAGAGCCATAGTGGCCACCCTATGAGAGGGACCCAAGAATATACCACTTTGATGTGAAAAGTGGAAAGGAGACCAGTAGACCAGAAACCCACCACTAGCAAAAGAGAAATGTTCCCACTTGAAGGAAAAAGGAAGAATGAATGCCAAAATGGAAAGGGGGAAAACTCACAAGTACTTCATTTAGAAAAATGAAGGGGCCCAGGCTCCTATCCTTTGAGCCCCTAGAAGCCTAGGGTGACACTCAAAGTAGGAAGCAAAGAAACAGAATTTTGAGTGAAGAAAGAAATAACATATTTGATCCTTTAAAAGACCCTAGGCCAGCGGACTGACCAAAAGATTGCACTCTGGGAGGTTAAAGGAAAAACCGTCTATTATCCCTCGATTACTGCCTGCACCAATGATTTTGGGAAAGGAATGATAACTCATTTTTTGTCATGTCTGATGATCACTAACCTATAATAGTATAAGACCTTTTGCATTAACTCAAAACCACCATCTTCTTTTCTGATAAAGACTATAGAGATGCACAACTGGACCTGCAGTCACCTAGTTAAGCTTTCTTGCCCTGCCCCCTTCCTGATAGAAGGCACTATCCTCATCCTTGGAAGGTAATCAAACTCTCTCTCAGATGTACAGCAGAGATTTCCTGGTGCAATGGAAGATTCCAACCCCCCAGGGCTCGCCCACCACAAAGAATCTATAGTTGCTCAGTTAACAAGTTCAGCTGCCGCTATTTGTTTCAAGCAATACCCAATGGCTCTAGAAGTAAAGTAAGGGACTGCCATTCAAATCTCCCAATTTGAAGGCAGGCATCATAGCCACTGACAGTCACCCTGAAATACATCCCTTTTGCCCATCAAGAAACCTAGAATCCCTGGCTAGGCCTGTGTAGGCCCTAAAGCAGGTAAAGAAAAGGATCTAGAACATTCGTCCCCCAGTCCCAAAAACGAGAGGACCTCACACGTTTGATGCATCTAGAGAAACAGGTGTACACAATTCTGGAATTAAAAGATATTCTACTGGCAAAAGTGAGTCAACCCATCATTGCTTTCAAGTAGACAGTCCCAGAGGATGAGACGATGGGCAGCCTGCTTGGAGTTGGCTACCCCAGGGACGTAAGAAGTCATCAACTCTCGCCGGGCGGTGGTGGCACACGCCTTTAATCCCAGCACTTGGGAGGCAGAGGCAGGCGGATCTCTGTGAGTTCGAGGCCAGCCTGGGCTACCAAGTGAGTTCCAGGAAAGGCGCAAAGCTACACAGAGAAACCCTGTCTCGGAAAAAAAAAAAAAAAAAAAAAAAAGAAGTCATCAACTCTCTTTGAGGAGGCTCTGAGTGCCAATATCATGTCATTGCAGCAGAGATTTCCTGAGACAGTACTTTTACAACATGTAGATGATCTGCTTTGACCTCAGAAACTGCAGTAGACTGTAGACAGGCTACTGAAGGATTGCTACAAGAAATCTGAACCTTAGGCTGACTCTGTAGAGTGTCAGCCAAGAACACCCATGTGGTGGTAATCTAATTGTATTGAAATATTATTTTGATTTGTACTGAAATATTAATTTGATTGTATGTTAATAAATAAAGTTGTCTGGGGGTCAGAGCTATTAGAGCCATAGCAAGAGTGTGGCGGTGGTGGCACACGCCTTTAATCCCATAGATATCTGTGTGTTCAGGGTCAGAGCTATTAGAGCCATAGCAAGAGTGTGGCGGTGGTGGCACACGCCTTTAATCCCATAAGATCTCTGTGTGTTCAGGGATACAGCCAGCATTGGAGACATATGCCTTTAAGACCTAGGGGGCTGTACATTCAGACAGTGACGAGGCAGTCATGTGTTTGGGTTTACAACCAATGAGAAGGCAGAACAACATACTTTAAAAAAACGAACCGACAGGAGGTAGGTCTCTTTTCGCGAAGCTGGGACAGCAGGAGGAAGGGTGAGATTTTAGCTCTGAGCTCTGACTTCTCGGCTTTCTCTTTTACATTGTTTCTGTGTTTCTTATTTAATAAGACGGTTGGTTACATCTACATCTGGCGCCCAACGTGACAAGAATCCATTAAAAACTGCTTGGCTTGGCGGCAGGTCCGCTTTCCCGCAAGGGCGGCAGGCGGCCCGCGGCGGCGGCGGCGGCGGCGGCGGCGGCAGCGGCGGCACACGGCGGCCGGCGGCGATCGGCTTCTTAGTCCGAGCTGCTGGCGTCCTAGTCCGGGTAGCAACTTCTAGCCCGGGCCTAGGTCTGTGAGCAGCTTGCCTAAAGCCGGTGCTACAAACAACTCAGACCTGCCCTGCCGAACAGGGCCCTGCCTGTAAAGCCAACGCACGTGGTCGGAGCTTAAGGAAGCCAGACCCAAGACTTGACTCGGCACAAGAGGGAACACGTGGCTGCATTTAAGCTTTAGCCGGCTACGCTTTCTTGTGCGTTCTCTCTTTACTCTCTCTCTCTCTCTCTCTCTCTCTCTCTCTCTCTCTCTCTCTCTCTGGATTTACACCTGGGACACTAGGTGGCTGCTTTGAAAATCCCCTCGGATTTCTACTGTTCTACGCAGATTTGGTAAGTCATAATATATCAGATATTTTAAAGGAAACTATCTAAAAGAGAATTTTTTTCCACATTAAAAAACAAATGGGTTTTATGTGTACATTGGAAGAAAATTGGTTTTTGTTCGAAATTTTAGGCAGTCTGGCAATGGAACAACTATATAATATTAGTATTGGTGGAATTATGCACCTCATCACTATAATAATCCACATTTTAATATTTAAAAAGATAGTCAATTTAAGTGCCAGGATAACAGCGTTAGAAGAACTTGTTAAACCTGTAAAAATTCAGACAGAAGAAATTAACAGTGAAGTTGTTTCAAGTCGGGACCATAAGGTTGCAGAAAGAAAGCCTGTTTTCACACAGTCACCCTTAATTTATCCTGTAACAGTACAGCAGATGCCTGATCAAATGGCTACACAAAATACTTGGGCTCCAATTGAAATGTTGGATTTAAAAAGGTTTAAGGAGGCAATAGTATCTTATGGCATGCATTCCCCATATGTAAAGCAAATGTTAAACACTTGGTCAACATATAATAGGATAGTACCACAGGACTGGCGGGACCTCGCACAAGGTGTTCTGGAACCCAGCCAGAGACTTCAATTTCTGACTTGGTTTAAGGAGGAGGCTAAAAACATAGAAAAACAATGGAGGGATAAAGGAGTACAAGTTTGCCAGGATCAGCTTATGGGCGAAGGCCAATATGCTTCAGCACAAGCACAATGTTTATATGATGTCCAAACCCTAATTTTATGTCGAACGGCAGCCTTGAATGCATGGGACAAAGTTGAGGAACCAGGAAAAAAATCTGAGTCATTTACAAAGGTGAAGCAAGGCCCAAAAGAGTCTTTTACAGATTTTTTACAAAGACTGGCTTCAGCAGTAAAGAGAACGGTCTCGGATTCAGAAGCTGGTAAGGCAATAATTGAATCTTTGGCCTTTGAGAATGCGAATGCAGCATGCAAAAGAATAATCAGGCCATTAAGGGCAAGATCTGCACCTATGGAAGATTGGATTAGAGAAACAATTAATGTTGAAGCTGATGAGCATGATGATACATGGGTAGGAGAAGTAATTTCAAAAGGTTTGAGGAGTGTTAGATGTTTTGGATGTGGAAAGCAAGGACATTTGAAAAGGGACTGTAGACAGGTCATTTCCAGAAACAATGTTTCTTCAAGGAACAATGGCAACAGAATGCCCCTTCCTTCTGGAGTATGCAGAAGGTGTGGTAAGGGAAAACACTGGACCAACGAATGTAGATCAACAAAGGACAGACAGGGTAATCCTTTGCCTCAGTCTTCGGGAAACTCCCAGAGGGGCCTCAGGCAGGCCCCCAGTGCAAATCCAGTTCAAACCTTTCCGGCAGCCATAGAGGAAATGCCTGCTCTGGAGAGCGATTAAATAACCAAATGCCTATTGGAATAAATCATGCTGGTCAGAATGATGAAACAGAGAGAATAGAAAATTCAGGAGAAAACATAAAGAAAATTTTTTGGCAAACTTCTATTAATGAACAAAGACCAAAATTAACGATAAAAATAAATGGTGTTTTGTTGTCTGGTCTGGTAGACACAGGTGCGGACGTTACCATAATTGCACCAGAATTTTGGCATCCAACTTGGCCTCTTCAGGAGGTAAACGTTCAACTGTTAGGAATTGGGACATTATCTCAAGTGAAACAGAGCGCAAGATGGCTCGAATGTATAGGTCCAGAAGGACAGAGAGGAAAATTAAAACCATATGTGGCTAACATAACTATGAACCTGTGGGGTCGAGACTTGTTGCAACAATGGAATACTCAGATTAACATCCCTCCAATCTCAGAAACAAATCATAAACTAGCACATGTTACTGAGAGAAATATTAGAAGATATTGTTCTAATGAGTGGTCACCAGCCATCCATATTATACAAGAACAGGGCACAATAACTGACGATCTTCCAAAGACACCAACAGCTCTACCTTTAAAATGGTTAACAGACAAGCCTGTATGGGTCCAGCAATGGCCTTTAACAACAGAGAAACTCCAGGCTTTAGAAGAGCTGGTAGAAGAACAGTTAAATGCTCAGCATATTGAAGAATCAACCAGCCCTTGGAATTCTCCTGTATTTGTTATTAAAAAGAAATCTGGTAAATGGAGAATGGTAACAGACCTTAGGGCAATTAACAAAGTAATTCAGCCAATGGGTTCTCTACAATCTGGGATGCCTTTGCCTACTCTGTTACCAAAAGGATGGCCTCTCATAGTTATTGATTTAAAAGACTGTTTCTTTTCAATACCCTTACAAGAAAAAGACAGAGAAAGATTTGCTTTTACAGTGCCTACTTATAATAATTCTCAACCGGTTAAAAGATTTCAATGGAGGGTCCTCCCACAGGGAATGTTGAATAGCCCAACTCTGTGCCAATATTTTGTACAACAGCCATTGGAAGTGATACGTAAAAAATTTCCTAAATCTATAATTTATCATTATATGGACGATATTTTACTAGCTGACTCAAATGCAGATACATTAGAAATAATGTTTGAAGAAGTAAAGAAAATTTTGCCTCGCTGGGGATTACAAATTGCTCCTGAAAAGATACAAAGAGGAGATTCTATTAATTATTTAGGATATAAAATAGAGCTACAAAAAATTAGACCCCAAAAGGTGCAAATTCGGAGAGATAGACTACAGACTCTTAATGACTTTCAAAGATTATTTGGAGATATTTCTCATCTACGAACTATTGTTGGGGTAAAAAATGATGAACTGACTAATTTGTTCAAAACCTTAGAAGGTGACAAGGACTTAAATAGTCCAAGAGAATTATCACCTGAAGCTGAGAAAGAATTAGCCTTGGTAGAAAAGAAAGTGCATGAAGGACACGTGAATCGTATTGATCCAAAGCTGGATTGCATTTTGGTTATCTTACCTTCTAGGCGTTCTCCTACTGGAATATTAATGCAGAGGGAAGATATTATATTGGAATGGATATTTTTACCAAATAAACCAAATAAAAAATTAAAAACTTATGTGGATAAAATCTCTGACTTGATTTACAAAGGAAAAATGAGACTTCGTCAATTAGCAGGCATAGACCCAGCAGAAATTGTCGTACCATTAACTAAGGAGGACATTGAAAAATTATGGACAGAAAGTGAACCTTGGCAAAGAGCTTGCAGTAATTTTTTGGGAGAAATTAACAGCAAATATCCCAAAAGCAATAGAATTGATCTTATAAAGAGAGCTGAATGGATCTTGCCTCGAATTGTACGGCAAAAACCCATATCTGGAGTTCGTACATTTTATACAGATGCCAACAAAGAAGGAAAGGCAGGTTACAAATCAGAAAATTTAAGTAAAGTGGTTCAAAGTCCGTATAATTCAGTTCAAAAATCAGAATTGTATGCTATTCTGTTGGTATTAATGGATTTTTCAGAACCTCTCAACATAGTAACTGACTCTCAGTATGCTAAAAGAGTGGTGTTACATATTGAGACGGCAGAATTTATCCCTGATGCTTCAGAATTAACTTCACTATTTATTCAATTACAAGATACAATCAGGAAAAGGAATCATCCTTTATATATAACTCACATTCGATCCCATACTGGTCTGCCAGGCCCTCTAGCACAAGGCAATGATGAAATTGATAAATTATTGATAGGAAATGTGCTGGAGGCCTCAGAATTTCATAAAAAACATCACGTTAATAGTAAAGGTTTAAAAAAGGATTTTTCCATAACCTGGCAACAAGCCAAAGAAATAGTAAAGAAATGTCCTACTTGTTCCTTCTACAATCAGACGCCATTACCAGCAGGATGTAACCCAAAGGGTACTCAGAGAAATGAAATCTGGCAGATGGACGTGTTTCACTTTGCAGAATTTGGAAAATTGAAATATGTACACCACACTATCGATACTTATTCAGGATTTCAATGGGCAACTGCTTTGAGTTCTGAAAAAGCTGATTCTGTAATCACTCATTTGCTAGAAGTTATGGCCATCATGGGTATACCTGCACAAATCAAAACTGACAATGCTCCATCATATGTCTCTGTTAAAATGAAACAGTTTTTTGCTTATTACAATATAAAGCATATTACAGGCATACCACATAATCCTACAGGTCAAGCAGTCATAGAAAGATCAAACAGAACTCTAAAGGATATGCTAAATAAACAGAAATGGGTAACAAAAACCCCCAGAAATAGACTGCATAATGCTCTTCTAACTTTGAATTTTCTGAATGCCAATGAGAAAGGAACAACAGCTGCAGAGAGACATTGGATAATAGAAAAAACTACAGAATTAAATCAGCCTATATACTTTAAGGATGTGCTGACCTCAGAATGGAAACCAGGGTATGTATTACATTGGGGACGTGGTTTTGCTTTTGTTTCTACAGGAGAAGATAAGCTGTGGGTACCATCAAAATTGATAAAGGTTCGATTTGAACAAGAGAGACCTCTTAATTAGAGGAGGTGATAGTTCATCAACCAGCATGAACATCCAATTTAAACTAACTTGTATCAATAAAACATGCCTTTTCATTTCATCAGATAATAACTTGCCAAAAAGGAACATCCCCAAAATTAGTCTTGGGGAAAGGTTTTTGTTTTTGTCTTTTAGGAGAATGAAGGTTAACGAATCTGAAGAACACTGGACAAATGAGACAACTGAAGAAAAGGGACAAATCATCTATCCCAAGAAACAGAGTGAAACGGTGTATGGGTATATATTATCTAAAAAAATTTTATGTCTTCCTAAATGTTTGTTTCTGCTTTTCTCTAAAGATTTAACACTCTTGGTTTTCTAATAGTCCCAGTTCAATTAAAATTTAAAGCTGACTTTGGAGTTGGAGAATGGCTCTCTCCTTCTTTAAAATCAAGCATGTTGTTAAAAGGAAAATGCAAACTCCCTGTATCATGCCAGAATAAGAGCCATCTTCTGCTATGGTACAGGACAAAAGCAAAATTAATTAAGGGACTATTCTATTACTAATCTCAACTCTTTGATTCTATTCTGATTCTTTAAACTTTTCTCAAAGTATAAATTTTATATCAAAATTTACAAGATTAATATATATATATATACATTTTAAACTTTGTTAAGATATGAATGGTCACATAGAGTACTAACTAATTCTAGAAAAAAGGCTAGCTGCATATATATGTTTTTGTGTTCGAGTCTCTTATCAGTTTTCTGCAGGAAATCATGGCCAGGCCTAACATCAACTGAAGTCTCCAGAAAGAAGATGGGGCCCCACAACAACAACAATTCCACGTGGACAATAATAATATCATTAAGCTGACAAACATCATCCACAGATCAGCTTTGAACTACAAGGTGCTCAGAGCAAATTTGAGATGACTAGCTGAGATGATCCAGTCTCAAAGACTACTTGAATAAGGACTTGAGATAAACCCTCAACTTTGGCATTATACACAGACTGGATAATGAAGGATATAGTTACCTCTCCTAGAATTTGACAATTAACCTAAAATTTTTCTTTCAGGATAAAGAAAACTTCGCCCATACCCAGCAGGAAGCAATTTTAAGAATACGACGCCCACATTCCCAAAGAGGTGGTGTGGGGCGGGTGGTTTTTTGGTCTTTTTAATGGGTTTTGGGTCTGGGATAATTTTCAGTATTTAGGGGGGTTGGTTACAAGTTATTGTCAAGGGTTAGGAAAAAGGCTAAGCAAAGGAGATTAGATTTAAAGTTCTTGTTTAAAAAAAAAAAAGAGAAAGAAAGAAAAGAAAAAGACAATTACTAGTTTTAAATACTTTACATTGGATTGAATTGTTTTATATTATACACAAATTTGAAACTGATATTGTTAGAAAATGCTATATGTATATTTCTAATTGTATTTATTCCATCCATTTAACAATGTAATGCAAATTTCTGATCCTTGAATGTTATTATTATCAACTATTAGGATATAAAGAAATGAAAGCTAGTAGTTAGACATTATCATAGAACTTGTAGTCATATTAGATATGTTTTAAAAATTGAGCAGAGATGTTTTAGACAGGTCATCTTCAAACCCTTCAGAGATCTACAGAATATGGCATTTAAAATGTTTTAATAACTTAGAAAATTTTTCTTTTTTGAGACATGTCGGCTCCTGGCAGTACCAATCTACTTTAGAGAAAATATGGGCATTGAAGAAACTGCATATGGAGTCAACTTTCATTCTGGCAAAAGTTAGCCACTGGACAACAAAGTAGCCTCGAATCAACAGGACAAAATGGACAGACAGATCACGAAACAAGGGACTACTGATTCTTGCCAAAACAAGTGTGGTTATGGCTTTATCAAAAGGCATCTTCTGAGGCCAGGACAATATGGCCCCATCCCTGAAGTGGCCTTCGCATCCGGAAAAGGTACGGTGCCCTTTTCTTCGAAGGCAGCTTAACAGGCAGAGGGCCGATGGATTCTGTTGTACAATGGAACAGCAGCTGAAAGCTCATGCCTCTCAAAAGTAGACTGGCATTTAATAGAGGGATGTGGAGAAGAAGGGGATGCTGAGATGAAGCCATATATACACAGCCAAGAAGAATGGACAGCTGAATTAAAAAACTGTCAACAATTTCCAGAATTTAAAATCCTGAATCATGACAGGACACTAGTGGAATTCAGGTGTTTCTGGTACGTGGACTGCTCTCACCCAATGTGAGGTTGAACTGTTGACCTTGTGTACATCCTACTTCACAAATGAGTCTGTCAGATACACTAAGCCTATAGGCTGAAGATGATGCCCCAACACTACGGAGAAACCTCAGGTGACTGCCCAGGCAGCTGGCTGTTTCTGTCAACTCAAAAAATTTTTTGGAAGTTGCTTGCATGCACTTCCTGTTTTTATTTTTGTTAGCTAATATTATTCCCTTCTTGGGTCTCTGAGGGAGTTGAAGATTAGTTAGTTATGGTTGAAGATTAGTTAGTTATAGTTGAACATTAATTAGGATAGAAAGTACATTAGATACATCTTGGAATTAACAAAATAGGATAGATAATGGAATTATTTTCTCTGATTCGTCAAATACCTGTTTAGGTATTTATTACTTGTATATATTGTATATAGTTATTGTACTTTTGTATATAGTTTTTCTTTTGTTAGTCATAACCTTTTGCTTTTTTTCTTTTTATTAAAATAGAAAAGGGGAAATGTGGTGGTAATCTAATTGTATTGAAATATTATTTTGATTTGTACTGGAATATTAATTTGATTGTATGTTAATAAATAAAGTTGTCTGGGGGTCAGAGCTATTAGAGCCATAGCAAGAGTGTGGCGGTGGTGGCACACGCCTTTAATCCCATAGATATCTGTGTGTTCAGGGTCAGAGCTATTAGAGCCATAGCAAGAGTGTGGCGGTGGTGGCACACGCCTTTAATCCCATAAGATCTCTGTGTGTTCAGGGATACAGCCAGCATTGGAGACATATGCCTTTAAGACCTAGGGGGCTGTACATTCAGACAGTGACGAGGCAGTCATGTGTTTGGGTTTACAACCAATGAGAAGGCAGAACAACATACTTTAAAAAAACGAACCGACAGGAGGTAGGTCTCTTTTCGCGAAGCTGGGACAGCAGGAGGAAGGGTGAGATTTTAGCTCTGAGCTCTGACTTCTCGGCTTTCTCTTTTACATTGTTTCTGTGTTTCTTATTTAATAAGACGGTTGGTTACATCTACACACCCAGCCTTGTTCTTGAGAGGCCACTTCCCTTAGTTACCAACTTAAAAAGAGGAAGAAAGTCCTTGTCTCAGAGCCAGATTAGTGACTTTCCCCAAATACCAAATTCAGAAACTAAGAGGCAGTCAGAGAAGCCTTAGGAGTGGCTGGGAATTGTCCCCTCTGGATACTGGAGTTCACAGAAATAGCAAGGTCTCTATACGCCAGTATAAAAGGATTTCTGAGCCTTTAACCTGGACTCATACTGAACAAGAGGTGTTCAGTGCCTTAAAACTGCCTTGACCTTAGCCCCAGCCCCAGCACCTCTCCCTGTCTCAAAGCCATCCCATAGGTTCATCTATAAGACTAGGCACATCATAAAAGGGTTTCTAACCCAGACTAGGTGGCCATGGAAATGCCCTGTGGCATCCTTGTCCAAAAAGTTAGACCTTGTGGCCACTGGATGGCCCACCTGTTTCTGGACAGAGGCTACTACCCTTATCCTGGTAAAGGAAGCTTATAAATTAACCTCTGGACATAATTTCATATCTCTCATGCATTGAAAAATGTCCTTAGAGGGCCCCCACAATATGACTCTTGGATGCCCACATAGCCCAGTACTCTGAAATTCTGGTTTTGTCAAGTAGCTAATGGAGTTTTTTTGCCTCACAACAACTTATATTTGCCCTCAGGCAGATTCTTAGGACAATAGAAAAACAACCAACCTTCTTTGTCAAAATATTACAAAAATGGTTTCTAGCCCATTTGCTAATATTGGTGCTAATATTGTTCCCCTCTTAAACCTCTTGAGCTGGATCTCCTTAGTTGACATTGCTCTCAGAACTATTGTTTTCCCAGCCCCTACTTTGATGGTCTGTTGTGTGATATTTTGTTTGTGTTCTGACAAATAAAGCTTGCTTGGAGTCAGGAGGCAGAACTAGCCACTAGCTAACCATAGAGGTTTGAAGGACTATAAACAGAGGGACAGGAAATGGTAAGGTGGGGTTGAAACAGGATCTCAGCCCTTTTTGGTTGGAGGGACAAAGAGGTAGGAAGCTACAGGTGGCTGCTCCCCTGCTTCTCTGATCTTTCAGGTTTTTACCCCATATCTGACTCCTGCTTATTATGGATAAGATTAATTAGATTTATGCATCAATTGTCTTTCTCTGCCCTGTTTATAACACTTAACGTCCTTCCTAGTCCAAATTCCACAGCCTTCCACATTCCTTAAAAAAATGACCAGGTTAATTAATTAATTATTATTGAAAATAAATTATTCTCTTGTACAACACATCCCAACCAGTTCCCCTCCCTCCACTCCTACCAGCTCCCCCTACCTCCTCTCTTCCCTAGGCCCACTCCCCCTCTGTTTCCTTTTAGAAAAGAGCAGACCTCCAAGAAATGACATCAAGTAGGACAAAAAAAAAAAAAACAAAAAAACAAAAAAAAGATGCAATAAGACAAGGTGAAATCCCTCCTATCAAGGCTGGACAAGGAAACCCTATAAGACATAAAATGAAAGGGTAGGAATGGGAGGGAAGAGAGCTGGAATTGGGGAGCATTGGGGTTACGTGGAGAAACCTAGTACAGTAGAACTTCCTAGAATCTATAAAGGTGACCCTAGTGAGGACTTCTAGTTACAGAGCATACAGAGTCTGAAATGGCCATGACTTTTGTAGCCAGGTTAATTTTTGAGATTGTAATTACATTTCTCTCTTCTCTTTCTTTTCTCAAAATCCTTCCATATACTCTTCCTTGGTCTATTTCATATGAATAGCTTCTTTTTACATGACTTTTTGTTATGATGAGATTGGGCGAATAAGTCTTCCCCAGGGAAGAGCAAACCAATTGGCTGCCTAACACCAAATGATTGCATATACACATGAAATATTTTATGGACTGAGCAGGTTATACTTACATATTTAGGAATATATATGTATTTATCCAAAATTAATAATAAAAAGTGGTAGTTCTTTTTTAAAAACCTAAGATATATGTATATATATATATATATATATATATATATATATATATATATATGACAACAAGTAAACAGATTTTATTTTTGATCCCTTCAGCTGGCTTGTGTTTTTTGGGTTGGAGAATTGAATCCATTAAAAGTTATTTTAAAGGCCATATTTAAAGCTATTATCGAAAGATACATATTGATTACATCCATTGTGTTGTTTTATGGTGTTTTTTGTGCTTTCCATAGTACATTATGTTCCAGTAATTGTATCTTCATTTTTTTTCTGTATTTTCTTGATTATGCACATTCCTTTCTTCAGCCTAAAAATCTCACTTCCTGTATTTTTTTTCTTTTTCTGGTGCATATAATTGTTTTAGGTTGATTATGTCATAGAAAGTTTGTTTTCTTTTTTTTCTCCTTCTATTTTGGGAGACAGCTATGTACATTAGTCCAGTTTTTTTTTCTTTTTTTGTGGCCTTTTAGAACTTGAAATGCATTGCCTTCTGGGGTTGAAAATTTCTATTGAGAGTTTCTTTTCTGGTCTTGTTTATATAGTGATCTCCATGTTTCTTGTATCTGTATAGGTATGTCTTTTTTGTCATTTCAGAATGTTGTCTCTATGATCTTGTTGAAGATTTGGTTTATGTCATTAATCTGGCATGTGACTTCCTCATCTATCACTATGTTGTCAAAGTTTGGTCATGGTACCTCACAGTTCCTGTGTCTTTCTTTCGTGTGTTTTAATGACTTTTTTTCATATTCTTTTCTTATTTAGTGTAGATCTTCTAATTTGTCTTTGGTCCTGATATTCTGTCTTCTGCCTGATTCATTCTACTTGATAGGATTTCCCTCAATATTTCTGGTTGAATTATTGTGTTTTACAATTCTATCTTCATTTCAGCTTGACTTTTCCTCAATGTTGCAATCTGTCTCTTCATTGAATTCCATTTCAAAGCCAAGATTATCTTTGTTATTTCCATCAACCTTATGATTATATTTCTTGTCAAGGTGAAGGCATTTGTTCTCTATGTTCATTCTCTTTAAGGTCATTGAGATTAATATTTATATTTTCTTTAAACACCTTGAATTCTCTAGTTCATTTTTTATTGCTCTATTACGTTTTGTTTCCTGGGGTTTATCTAGACAATCCTTAAATACAAATATTTCTATAGGATTTTATGACATTCTGGATGGATACTGACTTTATCCTTCTTATTATTTACAGTTTAGAATTGAGATCTGTGCATGTGGATTTTTTTCTGTTAGTTCTGTGTCTGAAATGCATAAAGCAGGATGAAGTTGAGCACAATGTGTGCATGCAGACCAGGTTGTACTTAAATATTATGTATTGCTTAATGGCATCAGATGGGCACAGGAGTCTGAACTGCTCTACATGATAAGTATCTTGGCTCAAGACTAGAGTTCATGGGTAGATCTGGCAGTTAGGAAGGTCATATGGAGGGGCTGATGAGTCAATCCAAATGACTAGACCTTGGTAAAAATTGTGTTAGATCTGACATGGCTGAATTTGGAATATGGCATGCTAGCATCCTGGAAGTCCAAGAAGAATGGGTGGTGTCTGGGCTAGAGCCTAGAGGTTGATGACCATGAATGTAATAGTGGTCAGACTAGACATTAGATTTGGGACCTAGTCTAGATGTGGATGGATGGATCAGGCAGACTCACCTTTTTGTCATTGGTGAAAGACATATTGCATGTCTAGACAGAATGGTTGGAATATAGAGAGATAGGAACATGGTGATTGGTGACCTGCAGGTTTAAATTTTTAACTTTATTTTGTGAGACTATAATAATGCATTTCTCCCTTCCCTTTCCTTCTTCTACATATAACCTTCCTCTGATTTCCTTCCAATTCATGGCCTCCTTTTTCTCTAGTGATTATTTTATGCACACACACACACAATATATATATATTCCTAAGTATAACTGGCTCTTTTTATTAAATTTTATATATGTATATACATTTCATATATATATATATGTGTGTCTGTGTCTGTGTGTGTGTGTGTGTGTGTGTGTGTGTGTGTGTGTGTGTGTGTGTACCAGAGCAGAGATTGGTGTAGCAATGCAGAATGTGTAGAGGCCAGAAAAGTGTTGGATTCCCTGGTGCTGGGATTTCAAGTGATTTTGAAATAGCCAGCATTGGTGGTGAGAAAAAACAAGCTTGGGTCCTCTGGAATAACAGCACATGTTCTTAACTGCTGAGCCATCTCTCCAGCCCTACTTAGATTTTCATAACTGAATATGAGTATGTGTTATGATGTTTATGCTGCCTTTTGTGTGTGTGGGGGGCTTGCTATGACTTCCCTCGTTCTGTTCACTGAAGCAGCTGACTTATTTAATTATATAAAGCAGCTGCTACACAAGGGCAGCAGCTGTTTTGCATAATGTCTATTTACATTGCCGTAATACAATTTGAGAGGCCATTATGACTCCATCTTTGATGCCAACCTTATATTTCCTTTGAAAGTTTTGTGGGCAATGAACTTTCATGTTCATCAGAGCTTGAAGTGACAAACTAAACTGAAATCAAATCATGATATAGTCCTTCATGTTTTCTGAGTTATGAATAAAAGTGTATAATTTGTCCTCTGTTTACGTAGTATGAGCATCTGTAAAGTGTGGGTATTATACAACATTGAGCATCATAGTGCACGTAAGATTCTATACTAAAATGGAGTTTGTATGCTTCTCCAGGCATCCTGATTCTCCTCTCCTTTTTCACATTTGGCAGGCTTTTTGTGCCAGGTTGTTTCCCAGTTTTCTAATTTGGATACAAAATTAGAATGGTGGCCAGAGAAGATATGGATGGGTTAGGGGATTGTTCTGAGGAGTCAATGAAGCTACTCTCCTGTAGCATGCATTTAGACAATGAGAAATAAGATCTTTGAGAGAACTGGGCATGGTGATTTCCATCATATCTAGGAAGCAGTTTTTACTGGCTCGGGACAAAACACCATTGTGAGATGTGCTGTGTCTAGAGTAGCCAAACTCTGGCCAGGAGCTAATGTCTTCAGTGCAATGAATTGATAGCTACTGGAACCATCCAGCAACCATCCAATTGGTCTGATTCCAGAACCATTCATTCCTTAGCTGAGCTAAGGCATGACTACAATTTTGCCTAAATTTGTCACTAACTTCAAAGCAAGGAGCTGCATGAAGGCATGCTCTCTGGTTTACTAACTGAGAGTAAACATTATTGTTTGGAGATGATATATCTTGAATAAATTTTTACACAGCAACTTACTAATTACAATTTAAGCATATCTTGAGACTTTATTTCTGCAACTTTACTTGGTCAATTCCCATTTTCTAATAAAACAGCTTTGTCAAATACAATGTAACTATGCTGGCCTGGAGGGTCTTCCTTTACCTCTATCATTCTGCAGCATCCCATGTGCACAGATAATCTTTGAAAGCCATCTCTATTATGAAAGGAACTATTTCTATAGGATCACAATGACCAAGACATACTTCTTTAAAAATATTACAAGCATAATAAATGGCTCAGCCTGAGCTATTACTTTTTATAACATTTATTTTTTTACCCCAACAGAATTTATTAGTCTAAACTAGTTATGTGAATATTCAATTTCCATCGCACATATTTAAATCTTTATTATTATAATATACTCTGTATATACATAGTTTTTAATTTGTAAATCTATTGCTGTTTTATGGAATAGCTCTGTGTATTGAATTATAATACCAATACTGTGTTCTAATTACTTTATAACACTAGTTATTCAGGCCATTATATTAATAAATTAGTTAATAGTATTCTATCAATTATTGCATTTTTGCTTTTATATCTACTAGCACACTTTTCAATTTTTTATAGAAATCTTGATCTTGATTAATAATTTGATTTCCCATTCAATATAGATTTTGAAATCAATTTATTATGTTTCATTGAAGATTTTTAGTTTCATTTCATCCACAGATAAAGTTGGAAAAATGTTTGTGATGTTACCTTTGTATTCAGAAAGAGAATGTATCTGTCCAGAAATTACTTTCAAATATTGATGTCCTAGTAAAATATCTACTTTTGTATATAGATTCCTACAAGTCATCTGCTTCACTGAAGATATGTTTTAAATAATTGGATGTTAGTGTTCTGTATTGAACTGCCTTTCGATGTTTATCTAAACCTAGCTATCTTGCTGATGTTGAAAGGCAGCTCATTATCGGTCGTCATGTCTCTATGTGTCTTATTAGCACAAAAAGTGATAGATCTGGTCAAGAACTATCTTCAAAGACGTCAGGAATATGAAGAGACTTGAAAGTGTATCTTTTGACTGCACATAGATTAATTTTATTTTGCTGTTTGGGTTAATAATAACATCAATTTCCAAAGCCAAAGGCTATATGGGTATGAAATTAGCTCCATTTTGAAGACTGATGTGTCCTGATTTGGTCTTCTTCACCTGTGACACAACATTCTGAGGATAAAGTATCCACCTGGGTATCTTTCCATCATCTTCATGTAGCTATGAAGAGCATTAAGGCTAGTATGGAGAGTGTTCTCTTCCTGCATCGTGAAATGTAGTTGATAGCAATTATTTAATGTAGCATGAAGTACATGGAACAAATTAAGCCCAGCACTTGAGGGCACTTTCAGTAAAGTGGTTTAACATTTAGAGTGTTCAGAGGAAAACTGGCAAAAAAAAAAATTAAGGCTTAAAATAGGGAAGTGAATACTATTAGGTGACTATTCTCCATAGCCTCAGATTTTTTTAGTAGTTTGGACTTCAGAGAAATTTCCTAGTTCTGATCACCAAGTAATGGGTTGAGAACATTTATTATTAAAGTGAACTATTTGTTTTGTAGTATATATGTTGAGATTAATTTTTACATAGTTTGGTTAAATTATTTACTGTATTTTTATATATTATAAGCCTGAAGATATTTATGTCTAACAAGTGCCATTATCATGTTTTGTATATCATTGTACATAATTTATCTTAGACTGTTTTAGTTCTTAATGTTTGATGGGCTGAGCTTCATAGCCCAAAATCCATCAGTGTTTGCAAGAGTTTTGTGAATTTTTGAGAATAAGGCATTTTGCTGCTCTTCCAAACATGGTTATGTGTGCCTTTTAGTAAATTTTTTAATTATGTTATCAATGTGTACAATTTCAGTGATTTCATTTTATTATTTGATTTTTAAGTTTTAGTAAGTATTGTATTGTAAATCTTTGCCTTTTGGTAGATTTGTTCTTTCATATTATGCGATGTCAAGTGTTCTATACATAGAATGAATTTGTGATCACTATTGTAACAAAATTCATGTGTTTAAAGCCAACACAACTGAATATTCTCTTTCCCGATAAGGTTTTATGTATTTATTCTTGGCCCATTATTATTCTCTTGTGATTTTACCTCAGATTATTGCAAATAGTACATTGTCTGGTGTTTTGATGTTTTGTTCAACAATCTACTTTAATTTTTATCTTAATTATAATTCATATATTTATTGATACGTATATATGTTTATATAAAATCTGTAGTTAGTTTATATATTATCTTGTATTAATTTATTTCTTCTATTATCTTTTGTTACTGATTTTGTTTGTTTATTTGCTTGCTTTTTTGAGGCAAGGTTTCCCTGTACAATAGCCCTGGCTATTTTGGAACTGGCCTTGTAGATCAGGCTGATTTCAAACTCACAGAGATCTGCCTGCCCCTGCATCCCAGTTCTTGGATTAAAGGCATGTGTTACCACTGCAAAGCTCATTCCTGACTTTTTGGCCAGATTTTATATTATTAGTTTCACTTTAATTTAGTGTTTTAACCTTTATATGCCATTGCACTTGTTAATGTTATTTTTTTCTATAATATTTTGAAAAAAATTATGAATACAAACAAAAGAACATTGTGTGTTTACTCTTTGTATATTTTAAGAGCAGTTACCCTATCCTAATTTTATTTTATTTTTACTTACTGAAATATGTTCATTAGCTGGCAATGTGGGAACACACAGATCCACACAAAGAAGACAGACACAGCTATGGGGAAGCATGACTAGATGAAGAATGAAAGGGGAATTAATTATAGAAATTTAACACACCAGTTTAAAATAGAATTTATTCAAAGTTAATTTCATCTAAGTATAAGGTATGTTCTTCCAAGTGCATTCATCTTAAAGGGCTACAGAATCATCTTCTGCAAGATGACCTGTCGCCAGTGGCATGCTCAGTGAGGTTTGGTGTGGTGAACATACCCTCAAAGCAGTTCAGGAAAACCTCCAGCTGTCTTCATTAACATGAAATTCAAAGCAGGTCAGTGAATGTTTGTATTTCGAAGCAGAGCAAACAGTGGTTCTCAATGGTTGTAAGCAAGCTCTGGTTGCTTGGGAAGGGGAGTGTTACAATGAAATCACCCCACAGTCCTGGGCTTAGTCGTTGCTGAGGACATTTTTTTTAACCTCTTACTCTTTGAGCTCTGGGCTTCAAGATCTCTGCATCTTCTTTAATTTTTCCATCATCTTCATTTGTAAAACTGAGACATTGAATGTTAGTAGCCCTTAATAATTCTGTTAGTACTATGCTTTCTGATGATCTGACCTAGAACTTATAAATAGATATGATAAAGTAAGAAGAAATTTAAAGTTGTGCATCATACTCTCCACATATGAGTATTTGCATCAAATAAGACCCTTTCTAGACCTCAAGGTTAAATTCAACTTTGTGATCATGATATAGTAGATCTCTTCAAAATATACAAAAACTTCCACGTGTTTGCATGTTAACAGCAAAACAATTTTATTTTATTATCACTATCTCTACTAAAAGTTATTCATCACTTTTAATTAAATAATTTCCTTTATTGTCATTGACACAATTGTGAATCAGTGATCTTCATTATAGGAAGAAACTCAAGTAAATATGTAAAAATACCAGCAAACTCTTGCCATCAGTACTTCTGCTTTAAAGAATAAAGAAATAGCCAAAACAAAATCAAAAGAGTATTCAAGTTGAAGCTTGCTGCCTAGATGCTGACTGTGGCCACATTTTAGTCATAGTAAACATCTTTATCTGTATTAAGAAAAATTAATGCTTTCTTACTTAAAGTGGCATAATAACATCAGTCTGTAATCAAACTCAGACTTTTTTCCTGAAAGCTCAATTATCTTTGAATTAATGACCACAATATTCTAAATATTAATGCAAATGTGCATACATTCACATACAGGCTAGTCTTTGAGGTAATGTCACCACATATCAAGTTTTGAGTATATAATCACATCACCTATATTACACTTCATTTTAGATATATGTCCTTAAAATATATCACTCTATACATTGTAATGCAAGTTGGCATCTCTATTAACATTGTATAAGATTATGGTAATAATAAAAAGAGTAATTTCACAATTACAAAGAGGAAATATGAGATTGGTGACCATTCATTTAAAATTTACAACTTCATGGCTCCTTTGTCATTGTGACATGTTTATGAGGCTGTTAACTTTTGACTGCTCAAAGGTTATAATGCACTTGATGTGACCCTTCCATATTACGTCAAGATCATAGGACTTAAACTGATTATGTACCACTCAGAAAGAAAGAATAATAAAAGTTAGTGTTAGCTTCTTGAGTTTTAATATATGACCATGGAAATGTATGAGTGATTAATTTGTCTTAGAAATATAAAGAAAACTCACTAAATCAAAGGGGCAATTAAATAATATGATGGAAATGACAAATTTAATATTATCATTCACATGCAAATAATGTTTCTGCAGACATACTTTTGAATATTAAATTGACATTTAATAAAATTACATATTATAGAAACGATTTCATATCCATAAAAATTAAATGGGAACTCTAACCAGAATTTGAACTTGCATATTTTCATGGCCATTGTCTATAACTGCTGCTAAATGGCTCAGATTGCTATGAAAGAATGGTGTTGTGGCACACAAGCTTTAGACTTGGGAGGACAATGAAGATATTTACTTGACTGTTGCTTTGTGCTGTTTTGTACATACTCAGTTTTGAAAGTCCATAAGTTTATTCATTCTTTGCTATTACCATTTCAATTATTAGCACTTTATATTGACTTATATTGATGGGGAAGGAGATGACGTGATTAATACAATCTGGAATAATGAATAAAGCTAGTTTACATATTCTTTACTTTTATGCTTAATGGGGTCTATGAACAGAACACTTGATATTGACTAGTGAAGTTTGAAAGATACAATATTTTGTATTTAACTTTATTTTCCACAACATGCAATAGAATGAAAATATAACAGAACAGAACACTTTTCTCCTGACTCATTCAGATTTTATACACTTAGAATGTTATTTTTCACCACTCATCCTTATAAACATTTGTATTAGTTACTTTACTGTAAAACACCAAGAACCAGGAAATTTATATAAAAGAAGGTTTATTTCGAATTATGGTTTGAGCACTCACTTATCAAACTGAAAACAGGAATCAGAGAGAACAAAATTGAGTTGCTGAGAGTCATGGAATTCTCAAAGTCACCTCCAGTAATACATTTCTTCCCACGAGGCCATGCCTCCTGCATCTTCTCAACAATCCCATAGACTGGGGACTGTGTATTTGAATGCTCAGACTATGGGAAGAATCTCATTCAAGCTACCATACCACCATTCCATTTCTGCTTGCACAAACTTGATTGTTTTAGAGTCTACACTAAGTGTAAACAAGGGGTATGTGTTTCACTTGTCCAAAATATTCTTTTTGACATCCATCAGTGTTGTGCAAATGAAAGGATGATGGCATGTCTCCTCATCCTCCTCGTTCTCCTCTCTTCTTTGTCTTTTGATGGAATCTTACTATGTAGAAGATGCTGCTCTTGACTTGTATTATCTTTGTGCTAACTTTCTGAATTAGAAGTATGTGCTGCTTGGCAAAATGTTTGATCACTCTGTCATGTTTGTTAGCTCTGCTCCTTTGAAAAGATCTGAATAACCACCTGTGTGGTGGGTAGTAGGCTGCCTGCCCTAGGAACTTTCTGCTTATTTTGTTTCTATTCTTAGCATGAAAATATGATTTTTTTCACTGCTTCTTCTGGTTTTATTGAGATTCTTTTTAGTTTTTTTGTTTGTTTACAACTCTTATTAGATAATCACCTTTGCTTGGTTCACAATTTAGGTTTTATTCAGTTCCCTCATTCATCAATCTAGCAGTTTCTATTTCCTGCCTAGCCCCTAATTGATATATCCTAATGTAGTAATTAATAAAAACTGTTATTGACCTAATATGATGGATTTTATCTGTTTCTTTGTTGAGTCTTCATATTTAGAGGTTTCTGAGTATCAGTGAAATGAGGGAATAAAAAGGAGTAAATTTTAGGAAGGATTTAAAAATAATAGTAGAGAGAGCAAATTGGAAAACATACCTTTCAAATTCTTGAAATTTTACTAAATGTGAAAGAAATAGGAGATAGGAGAATCTTTCTCTTCTTGATGTATAAAGAAACATATTAACTTGCATTTCCAAACCAGACATTTCTTTTGACATGGAGAGGGCGTTAAGGGAAGATGTTGAGGCAGGTATGATGTTGCTCAGACTGGCATGCGTCTTGTAGTCCTTTGATAGCTTCCTGAGTGCTGGGATTGATGAGTTGTGTCACTGTATATACATGCTATTTTTTTCTTGAGACTCTGATATCAATAGTTCTTCTTAGCTAGCCTTAAGTTTGAACCAGTGTCATAGTACCCATGAGAGGCTGAAAAGCTGCAGAAAGCAGACTTACCCTTCTATTTCATATTTTGTGCTGAATGTCTGTGTTTTATATGATTCCTGCCACTTATTTCTTATTGGCATCGAAGACAGCTTCATCTCACCAACACAGCTTCTTTGCAGAGGGACCAGTAAGCTCCTTGTTTAAGCTACGTTGTTATATACACTGAACAGTTGCAACTTATCAATAAAGATATAGACCTCACCCCATGAAAATTCTCCTTTCAGTGAAACATATGCACAAAAGCCGATCGGCACCATCTCCTTAGAGACTTAGTGTTTAGATGCTCAGTGCCCTTTGGAAAAACCTATGCATTTTAATGAGGCAACTCCTTTTCATTGGCTCACTAACCCTGGAGTTGAGAGTTGCACTCCTGTTACTGGTTTTCTGTAATAATTTAGGATTTATTTATTTATTGCCCTCCTGTATTAGGTATTTAATAACTGGATCTATGATTTGAAATTCCTCATCTTAAAATAATTCATTAAAATAAGTATTGTGATTTCTGTCTGACATGTTGCCAATAACCAAAAGTCGTATTTGGGATTATCCTAAGAAACAGAACTAAAGTATGAAATAGAGAGGTCTATTGATTGCAATCTTTGTTATTGAACATAAAGCCTATCCTTTCACAAATGGGAAGTGGACTTTTAGTAACTTCTGAGAGCAAAGGCGTTGTAGTTCACCAATTTTCTACCCACTACTGTGACAGTACCTACTGAATCAAGTGCCTGGGGTACTAGGGGGATTGACTATGTTGACAGTGTCGGGGACTACAAAGCTATCATATGTGAAGTGTTTTCACTTTACTGACATAAAGAACATGTCAGGCTTGAGGTCATTAAACTATCACCCCAAATTACAGTCAAAGATGGAAAGCATACCCATGCTGATTCTAAAGGACTCTAATGTCTTATAACTGCTGACTTCAAACTGAAGATCTCATATGCAATTGTAGCTATTCTAGAATTAAATGATAAATTTCATCCCATGCCTTATGAACTTTTATAAACTTCAGTGTTTAATTTGTACTAACAAATGTGCTGACAATTTCCCACTAAGTTTAGAAATATACTCCTAGGTATATACAAATTAACTCTGAAAGACAACAATAATTGATATTTTGAAATCCTGTCTTTTGCTTCAAACTAAATTGCTTTTCTCAGGCAAAAAGAACCAGATTTGCTGGTCTCAGAGGAGGTATATTGTCTTGGTTGTTTATGCTTGTGTTTTTACACTTGGATCTAAGCATCTGGATGTTGTTTGAAATGCATCATGGTATAGATCGTGTTGTCTACCTTTTTTTTGTGTCCTGTAGGTTGAACTCAGGTCACCTGTCTCGCACAGCAAGAGATTTTTCCCAGTGAAGCATCTGACTGGCCCAGAGACTGATTTTTTTTAAGGAGCAAGTATAATAAATACAACAAATTTACATAGTGCCTATTGTGTCAAAGAACTGTAAGAAGACTGAGTGATTAAAAAAAAAAGACAGAAGAAATGCACAGATGATACACAGAGAGAAACAGAGTTCCAAGAGTTCATAGAAGTGTTTTAATATTATCAACAGCCATGTATATATGTTAATTTGCACTTTAAACCTGGAGGCAAGCATGAAACATTTGAATACACCTCAAAATATGCTGATATTTTCTCAGAAGCTTCTTTGATTTTATTTTTGAGATGTAGTATGTTTTAACTCATGTATATATGATATATAAATATATCATATATTTATAAAAGTGGTTGCGATTAATGATTAATAAGATGGCGGGCAGCAGGGGTGCACACCTTTAATCCCAACCCTGGGGTGGCCCAGCCAGGTAGGTCTCTGTAAGTTCAAGGCCAGACTGTTCTACAGAATGAGATCCATGACAGGAACCAAAGCTGTACAGAGAAACCCTGTCTCGAAAAAACCAAAACAAAAAAACAAAAAACAAAAACCCGAAATGATTAATAAGATGGAAGAAACAGATAGGTTTAGATGAGTTGATTTATTTATCAGCAACAGGAAACTAACTGTGTTAGAATAGGAGAGTGTCCATGACAAAGAAGATTCATTTAATTTTTACATGAAATTTTCAATCCACTGTACTGAGCCATTTCAATTTTCTTCTCAATCAAAGTCCAATTATATTTAGAAAAGCTATAAGCTGTTAGAAATAACCAGAACCATATCTAAATGTGTGCTTCTGAAATTTACACAGACATTAAGACCTAGTTTAAAACTTTTACTGATAAGTTATAAAGTAAAAAGTCAAATGTTTTTCAAAAAAGGTTGCAGGCAAATTTAAAAGCACAAGGAAGTGACTTCTGTTATATAAATATTGTTGTACGTATTATACACAATTTTAAATTAATTCCTTTAATGATTTTGCTGTTTCATTTTGCCATGTCTTTGGAGAATATCATTACATATTATTAAGACTGAAATATGAGTTTTATTTCTGTAGAATAAATGTAACAATTTTTTACTAAGCACTAAACCATAAAAATGATTTATGGACATCAGATCTGCAACTTAATTTGTATAACTGAGTTTCTCTCCTTTCAGCCCATTGCCCCTGATTGTTACTGCAAGGTCCTAAGCACATCTTCTCTTTATGGAATGAGAATGTCATTATGATGACTTCTGAGTAATTTTGAAGCCAGTTGTACAAGATAAGAATGTGACTATGCTCAAATATATCCATTTACATGCAATAACTTGTGCTCCATAGTTTCTCATAGGCATTATTTCTAGAAATTATTTGTTATATATAATTGGGAAAAAATTGTAAAAAATACTCTCACAAAAATCACCATATAAATATGATTATATTAACATTAACTGTTTATAACTTTTCTCCAAGGAACATTTACAATTGAAATGAACCATCATAAGAATCACCAGATAAATCATTATTATAGCTAATGTAAAATCCTGTACTTCTATTTGGGAATCATATTTTCTAAGATATTTGGATATTTGAATATTATAGTAAGTATATTAATTTATTTATAATTAAAACAGTTGTCAATGTTCATTATAAACAAAAATTCCCAAATCAGAAAAAAAGTATGTTCTGATGAGCACAAATACACACACATACACAAACACAGACACAGACACACACACACACACACACACACACACACACACACACACATGCACACACACTGTGGTCCCACATTTTGGTCAGTATAACTTCTACTACTGAGTTCACTCTATAGTGGGTACTGAAAACTTTAGACAATTTGTTGATCAGATTAGCTTTATATATATGTGTGTGTGCGTTTGTGTGTGTATGTATATATGTGTATATTTATGTGTTTATATATAGTATAAATATCTATATATAGTCTTTTATATAAAATATGTGTAGCTTACTAATGTAAACTATATATTAACTACAGATTAGCTGTAAATATATATATGTAGCTTCCATATATTTCTTTTTTTTTTTTTTTTTTTTCCTGAGACAGGGTTTCTCTGTGTAGCTTTGCGCCTTTTCCTGGAACTCACTTGGTAGCCCAGGCTGGCCTTGAACTCACAGAGATCCGCCTGGCTCTGCCTCCCGAGTGCTGGGATTAAAGGCGTGCGCCACAACCGCCCGGCTCCATATATTTATATATATATATATATATATATATATATATATATATATATATATATATAATATTTATATTTAAATTATTTTCCTTAGAAACATTAAACTTAAGATTCAAAAATCTTTCATCATATATTCTGAAAAGCAAATCCAGAAATTAGATAATTCTTCTGGCTAATTTGTTTGATACATAAAACAGATGTCAAAATGCAGTTTAACTCACTGTCTTTGTTCTTTGAAGTCCACTGGGTGATAGTTAATTTCATGATGGTTGCAAGTACTTACCAAATACTTGTATTAAATAAAATTACACTTGATAAAATTACAAATTTAATGAAATAAATATGTTTCTTGAATTTGTACTGTTAAGATGGCAAATGAAAATGTCTGTATAATGTTTGAAAAACTAGGTCATATGATTATTTTAATTATAACTTTTAATCTTAGTGCTTCATGTAGTATCACATTACATAACATTCTGCCTTTACCATTGGGAAAGAAGCTCACAGCTATTCAAAGAGCTTAATATACTTTGAGATTTTAGGAGTAATTCTGATATACACAATTTTACATGTCAGAAAACTTATCCCAATCTTTGAGAATATTAGATAACTGAAACTAGAAATTCCATTAGTACATTAACATTAGTTAAAAGAAGTATAAAAGCAAAGAATGATTCAAATTTTCAATAATAACATTGAATTCAGACAGTGTCAGTATTTATGTTTAATTTAATTTAAATTAACTTGAAAAAAATTTGTGTACTTTTATGAAGGCCAACGTGATTGGGAAGAGAATAGATATTAGCCCATGACTATGAGTGGCCAACTTAAAACTCATGAAAATGCAGTTTTAAAAATGAACCAATTACATGCCAAATGATTTCATTTTAATGTTAGAGCCAACAAGATTGCTCCAGAGGTAAGGATTGTTACCTTGTTGCCAACCCTGAAGACGTGATTTCTGGCCTGGTACTCTATGATAAAAGAAGAGAACTGACCCACCCAAACTGTTCTCCCAAGTGGAGATGAAAGGCTAAGTTAAAAGTCGTGGGTCATGGTGATTCAGTTCTTCTCATAGAATCCCTATTTACCCTGACCCTCACCTTTCATTACTCCCACTCATATCCAGGTTGTTCATGTAGATCTCAGGCATTTCTCCGTCATTGGGCAATCCTCGTGTCTTTCTTGGGGTCCTGTTTTCCAGGTAGCCTCCCTGGTGATGTGAGTAGCAGTCCAGTCATCCTTGTTCCACATCTAGTATCCTCCTATGAGTGAGTACATACCATATTTGTCTTTCTGAGTCTGGGTTACCTCACTCAGGATGATTTTTTTCTAGATCCATCCATTTTCCTGCAAACCTCATGATGTCATTGTTTTTCTCTGCTGAGTAGTATTCCATTGTGTATATGTGCCACAATTTATTTATCCATTCTTCAGTTGAAGGGCATCTAGGTTGTTTTCAGGTTTTGGCTATTACAAACAATGCTGATGTGAACATAGTTGAGCAAGTGCTCTTGAGGTATGATTGAGCATTTCTTGGGTATATGCCCAAGAGTGGTATAGCTGGATCTTGGGGGAGATTGATTCCCAATTTTCTAAGAAAGCACCATATTGATTTCCAAAATGGTTGTACAAGCTTGCATTCCTACCAGCAGTGGAGGAGAGTTCCCCTAGCTCCATATCCTCTCCAGCATAAGGTGTCTTCAGTGTTTTTGATCTTAGCCATTCTGACAGGCACAAGGTGGTATCTCAGAGTTGTTTTGATTTGCATCTCCCTGATGATTAGGGATGTTGAGCAATTCCTTAAAGAGAGCCTGTGGGAGCAGGAGATCCCAGCTGGATCAAGAACAGAGAGAGAGAACATGGAATAGGAGACCATGGTAAATGAAGACCACATGAGAAAAGGAAGAAACAAAGTGCTAGAGAGGCCCACAGAAATCTACAAAGACACTCCCACAATAGACTGCTGGCAATGGTAGAGAGACAGCCGGAACTGACTTACTCTGGTGATGGGATGGCCAAACACCCTAATAGTTGTGCCAGAAACCCTATCCAACGACTGAGGGATCTGGATGCAGAGATCAACAGTTAGGCCATGGGCAGAGCTCCGCGAGTCTAATTAGCGAGAAAGGGGAGGGTTTATATGAGTGAAAATAGTTGAAACCAAGGTTGGATAAAACACAGGGACAAATAGCCAAACGAATGGAAACACATGAACTATGAAGCAAAGGCTGAGTGGCCCCCAACTGGATCAGGCCCTCTGAATAGGGGAGACAGTTGATTGGCTTGATCTGTTTGGGAGGCATCTAGGCAGTGGTACCAGGTCCTGTGCTCATTGCATGAGTTGACTTTTTGAAACCTGGGGCTTATGCAGGGACGCTTTGCTCAGTCTGGAAGGAGAGGACTGGACCTGCCTGGACTGAGTCTACCAGGTCGATCTCAGTCCTCGGGGGAGGCTTTGCCCTGGAGGAGATGGGAATGGGGGGTGGGCTGGGGGGAAGGGGAGGGGGTAGGAGGGGGGAGAACAAGGGAATCCGTGGCTGATATGTAGAACTGAATGGTATTGTAAAATAAAATAAAAGGAAAAAAAAAGAATCCCTATTTAGCTTCTGGTACCCACAGGACAGAACTTAAGCTTTGGGATCCATGACGAATTAAAGCACACTAGCAATTGACCATGCTCTTTCTGAACATGTCATTTTAATATCCTAAATCATGTGGCACTACCTTGAAAGGAATAACTGTAAACGTTCTCTCCACGCTGATGGTAAATCACTGTAATTACAGACTCAGGTACCAGGAAATAACTCATTGTACAGTTGTTGTCCTGAAACAAGCAAGAGTTTGAAGTGGAGTTTGAAGTCACCAACCAGAGACAAATTGCATGACACCTTACAGATGGCAGCACAGGTTTTGACACTTGAGCTCTTCCGTGAAAAACAGCATTGATTCCTTGCCTTAAGTGGTCCTCAACTTGGTCTGAAAGATGGAGCATGGCTTCTAAAAGAAGGACGAGCTTTCAGGGGGGATTACTGTGTCTTAGAAGATTTGAAGACTATTAGGCCTCTAAAAAGAAAGATTGCAGACTTTAAATGACAGGGGAAAAACTCCGTTTGAAAACTTCTCAGAAGCTCAAGGCATATATAATGGTTTTTGGAAAAATAATCATAATAGGGTGTACTAGTTGTGTGTCATTCTTTACTTTGATAGAATAAATTGAATGAGAAGTTTGAAATTTTCCTAATTTATTTTATATTAGAAATCATTCACCCTATGTAATATAAACTGTTAGTATAGTCAAAACATATGAAACTAAAAGCACACACACACACACATACTTTATCAGAGTATTTTGAATCAATAAATTAATTTGGGAGTAATTACTTTTTCTTCATCAGTGTGTATCTACAGTCATTTGGATATCTATAGGTTATCATGCCTACCACAATGAAAGATAAAACAGGGTATAAAGAATTTATAACTATTATGAGTGTAGTTACAGTGGACATAAGTGCTATTTCCAATTAAATCATAAGCACCATAAAGTGTCAAAGAATATAACCTATTAATAAAAATTTTGAGGCTAGAGCGGTAGCTTAGAAAACAAAAGCCCTCTCTAGTCATATCTGATGATATGAGTTCCATCTTTGGATGCCACATTGTGGAAAGAATAAACTGATTAATGAACATTGTGTTCTCACCTCCACATGTACACTAAGCTGTGTGCATAGATGGGTGTGTGAGCACACACACACACACACACACACACACACAAAAGAAAACTTTAAAAAGAAAATGTCTTGATTTTGTATTATTGCCCTGATCTCTTTATTGATAGTTTCCCCTTCAGATACGAAGTGATACCTCAAGATTTCAATATAATGTGGGACAAGAAGCTGCATTTGTGTCTGGCCTAAAGTAAATCTGGACAGGTCATTTGTGTTGCAGCTCCATTTGAGAACCATGAGTCTTTTTAGTTAGTGTTTTATCTTTGTACTAATTAAAATAGTACAGATTTTCTAGTGATGCTGTTATCTTAAGATTTTAATGTAAGTATTTTGCTGGGAACATTAAACAGAAGTAATGATGTGGTATAAAAACTGATGGAGGCTAAAAAGGGCAAATCTGCGTGGACTCTCAACTTCAATACAATTATCATTTTCACCCGTGGTTTGATTGGTTAAGGACACTAGTAACGCGAAGATACAAGCATATCTGTGTACAGAAAAAACAGTCAGCATTTGGAAGTATTTTAGATTATTGGTGCTCTCATGTGGATTATTTTGACATTGACCAGGGAATGAAAGTGTGTCCTTCCTGGCACATAGCTGCAACAGATTCCGAGACATGTACCTTCCAGACAAAATGCATAGGACACAAATGTAACCTCAAATGAAAGGTTCCCTGTAGGTGGAAGAGCCAGACAGGTAACACATCTGAGTATACAATCAAAACGTAATTTAAGAAATTAATAGGATTTTCAACTAGTTTTGACAATTTTGGTACATAATCATTTAATGTGCTTATAATATTGAACTATAATGAAGTTATTTTCTAAATTATAATTTAAACTCCACAGTTTTCTACTGTGATGCTTTGTAGATTTTTTTCATAGCAATAAGACTATATTGTCCAGTTTGAAAAACACAAATTTCTCATTTGAAAATGAGTTTAAAATTAAAAAGCAGTTACTTATTTCAAACTAGGTGATCACAGAAAATAATAATGCATATTTCAAAAGGAGATTCTTTTTGTTTGTTTTGTTTCTGACAACAGTCTCTCTATGTAGCCCTGGCTGCCTGAAACTTGTTCTGTAGACCAAGCTGGCCTCGAACTCACAGAGATCTGCCTGCCTCTGCCTCTCTGGTGTTGCGATTAAAGGCTTGTGCCACCAGGCCTGATTTCAAAGAGTGTACTCTTAATTTCTGTATTTTCCACAAAAAGTGTTTGCTTTATTTAAAGGTCATACTAGCCCTCTTTATTCTTAATAGCAAGAATTCTGTGACATATGATATAAAATATTGTGAAATATGTGTCAGTGAAACACTTTGATATCTTCAGGTTAAAACATTTTGTCATTTTGTTCTATATTACTAACTTTATTGACATCAATCTTACTTCGAATAGAAAACATAAATTTCCTTCGTTTTATGTTCAAAATGTATTTCTGCTCCAGTATGTTCCAAATTATAATGAAAAGTCAGTATTTCCCAGTGTGTGGTGTGACCTGTTTTCTCTGTCCTTGTTCAGTCTGTTGTGTATATCATTGGTGGGCCATTTATTTCAGTGAAGAATGTCTAATTTTCATTAAATTCTAAAATTCCAATGTATTGCACAAAATCTGTCCAAAAGAAAAGCAATTACAGTTTCTATCCCAAGAAATATAGATTTAAAATACCCCAATTACTCTACACTGATATAGAAGCTATTGAAGTGAATGGATGAAATATATAGTTTCATATATTTCAGTAAGTGAATTTAATTAAAAAAATAAATATACCATGGATTTTCATAAGACCAAGCCAGATGGCTAATTAGAAATAATGATAAATCATGCAGCTCATTATCAAACTGCTAAAAATTATGGTAGAGACAGAAAGAAACTCGGAAATCTTGAATTAAATCTACCTTGACTTTGAGAAATAAGATAAAACTTGGACTTTGAGAAATAAATAAAAACTTTCAGAAATAAGTCAGTATTGATTCTGTGGTGAGCTTTGAAATGACTTTCCTACATCTGATCCATCGGGTCATTACAAGAAAACAGTGTTAGCCACACGACATGTCATTTGTAGTCTACAGTTACAACGTGGTCGCCTCAAAATTCTTTACTCTTTTCATTTTTCACTCCGGACTCCAGCCAAAGGGAATGGACTGAGGACTCTTGCCTGTTGTTTTTCCAACATCAGAAGTCATGTCAAGAACAGGATCTGAAATTGTTCTTTTGTAAACATCACTGTAGCTACAGAAGAGAAAACGGATAGATTGACAGGTCAATTTCATTAGCAGATGTGGTTTCCTCATTATAACTAATATTGTTCACAGCAAAGTCTCGTAGGACATTACATTGAAGTGAAATATATAAATTACATTCTTCATATACAAACAGTCTTTTGTGATTAAATGAACCCAGAAATGGAAAATATACAATAATACTAAATAGTTGTGTGTGTGCGGGGAGAGCAGAAACCTACAAAAACTCACTATGTAAAACTGTTTTGTGACACATTATCTCAAAGTTGTCACAGGTAGAGCAATAGCATTTCAAATGTCATAATGAAGTTGAGGAATAAAAAATTAGCTTATTCAATGGTACTCAACTTAGACCATCTTATAAAAGGCACTAATAATTTTAATTCCTAAGGAAAACATATCTACACACCTATATCTACAGAGATATGAAAATACATAAACACATTCTTCTCCAAATAAAATTAACTTGTTCATCAAAAATGAAAACCAGTAACCATGCAAGCTAAGTTTTCCAACTTCTGAAGATATTAGTTTAGTACAAAATTGAAATTTAAATAAAAACTAATTGGTGTCTCTATGTGTTTCTCAAGCTTTTTTTCTGGCTCTATTCCCTCTGTTTGCTTGTTTGGCCCTATTTCAGTTCTGTATTTTTTCTTTTTAATTTTATTTTATTGCTATTACATAGATGGCTATTTGTTTTCTAAGGAGAGGCAAGGTGTATCTGAATGAGAGGGAAGGTGGGGAGAGTTTTGAAGGAGGTAGACGAATAGAAACCATACTCAGAATATATAGTATGAAAAAAAATTCTTTCAAAGAAAAAAATAGAAAATAACTGAAAGAGTGAAAACATTTTTGGCGGGGGTATAGTGTGTTTTCAATGACAAGTAAATGTATATAAACATTCTTCAGTTTAATGTGTGTTCCATTCATGTCTTTTCCCCAGTTATCAGTGTTAAAAAGTTCTTTAAATCAAGATTACTGAACAATTCTGTGAATGAAAACTGAGACACAAACCACAGTTTAACAACAGCAAAAATGTCTCCGGGGGAAAAAAAAAAATCATGTATGTGATTGATACGCTGAAACTTGCTGTAATATTCTAGTTTAGCCTGGTAAACATTGTAATAAGGATTAAATTAATTAGCTCACTCCTCCTTCCAAATTGTCATATAATGAGTGAATGAATTAAATATAGGGATTATGGAACTGGGAAGAACAGCAGCTTGGTTATATGATCAAAAATGACTTTGCTAAGCTTGTGATATCCTGAGCTACACTCTAATTTATTTCTTGCTACTTCATTCGTTAGTTACATAAATCTTCCATAATAACTTATTTCATAGTAATAATCAGAAAGATGCCTACAGAAGGCATCAGAATTATGCTTGTCGGGGTCTGCATGTATTGACATATTGTTCGAAGTTTGGTGCAGTGAGCAAGTGCCAATAAAATTGTCCCTTACTACAGCAATATCCTAAACACCTTATTTCCAGGATGATAGAATTAAAACTTCTCTGATATTACTGTGGTAGCATTTTTACTTTATGCTGTATTTTCATGTACTAATTTACTGAGAAACTTTGAAATATCTTAAACGCACACTGTTAGGTTTATTTTATTTCTATATCATAGCAGCCTAAGCGTTTAGGTGCTAATTCATGTGTATGGATTTTGTAAAAAATATAAACATATTTCCTCTTTTTCCACTAGCTTAGGAATGTCCCCTCTCTTAACTACATCGACTAATGGGATGTCCTAATGACAAGGTATTTCCACAGCATTCTTTATGTTTGTTTGTTCTTTGCTTTTGCTTTGTTTATTTATTTTTTCCAGACGGGATTTCTCTGTCCTGGAACTAGCTTTGTACACCTTGGCCTTGAACTCAGAGACCTGCCTGCATCTGCCTCCCACGTTCTGGGATTAAAGGCCTTGCACCACCACTGCCTGGCTATCACAGCATTTTGATGAGAGGTATCACATTATTTCCATTTATAGTCATGATTCTCAAACTTAAAGAGCAGTCTATTTGTCCATTAGTCCTTAAGTAGGAAAAGTAATACAAGAGTGTGTCTTTGTCCTCTTAATTCAAATCAAGAACACTCGACTTCACAGTTGGACTTCCAGTTATTTGTATGTATAGCTGTGCATTTACATGTGTACTTAAGATTTTTTCTTTTTCTTTTTTTAATTTTCTTCTTTTTCGTTTCTCTCCCTTTTAAATGTATTTATTTATTTATCTACCAGTTTCCCCTCCCTCCTCTCCTGCCAGTCCTTCCCCAGAATCCCCCCACAGCCACTCATCATTCATTTATATTCAGAAAAGGGCAGGTCTCCCATGATATCAACAAAACATGGCATATCAAGTTGCAGTAAGAACACAGTTGAGCAAATGTCCTGTAGTGTGATTGAGCATCCTTCGGATATATGCCCAAGAATGGTATAGTTCAGTTTTGAGGTAGATGGATTCCCAGTTTTCCAGGAAACCACCAAATTGATTTCCAAAGTGGTTGTACAAGTTTGCTCTCTCACCCACCATGGAGGAGTGTTCCCCTTGCTCCTCATCCTCTCCAGTGTGATCTGTCTCTTGTGTCTTTGATCTTAGCCATTCTGGCAGGTGTGAAATGAAATCTCAGAGTTGTTTTAGTTTTCATTTTCCTCATGGCTAAGGATATTAAACATTTCTTTAAGTGCTTCTTGGGAATTTGAGATTCCTCTGTTGAGAATTCTTTGTTTGGATCTGTATCCTGTTTTTTAGTTAGATTATTTAGTTTTTTGATGTCTAGTTTCCTGAGTTCTTTATAAATTTTGGAAATCAGCCCTCTGTCAGATGTGGGGTTGATGAAGGTATTTTCCCATTCTGTAGGTTGCTGCTTTGTCCTATTGATGGAGTCCTCGCCTTACAGAAGCTTTTTACTTTCATGAGGTCCCAAATATATATATTTGATCTTAATGTCTGTGCTATTATTGTTCTCTTCAGGAAGTTGTATCCTGTGCTAAAGCATACAAGGTTATTTCACACTTTTTCTTCCTTTAGGTTCAGTGAATCTGGTTTTTCTTGAGGTCTTTTATCTACTTGGATTTGAGTTTTGTGCAGAGTGATAGATATGCTCTATTTGCATTTTTCTATGTGCTGACATCCAGTTATACCAGCAATATTTGTTGAAGATGCTTTTTTTCCATTGTATAATTTTAGCTTCTTTGTTGAAAATCAGGTGTTCATAGGTATGTGGATACATGTCTGGGTCTTTGATTCAATTCCACTGATTCACCTATCTATTTTTATGCTGATATCATGTGGTTTGTATCACTATAGCTTTGTAAAGGGTTTGTAAGCAGGTATAGTGATACTTCTGGAAATTTTTTTTGTTGGTGTTGTTGCACAGTATTGTTTTAGGTATCCTGTATTTTTTTGTTTTTCCAAATAAATTTAAGTATTTTCTTTCAAGTCTGTAAGGAATTGTGTTGGAATTTTAATGGCGATTGCATTGAAAACTGTAGATTGCATCATAAGATGGGAAGTTTTACTATGTTGATGCTACCTATCTATGAGCATGGGAGATCCTTCCATCTTCTTTTTCTTCACTAATTTCTTTCTTCAAAGAGTTGAAGGTCTTGTCATACATGTCTTTCACTTGCTTGGTGTGAGTTAATTCAAGTTATTTTTTATTATTGATGGTTATTGTGAAGAGTGTTGTTTCCCTGATTTCTTTATCAGCTAGTTTATCATTACACACACACACACACACACACACACACACACACACACACACACACACAGAGAGAGAGAGAGAGAGAGAGAGAGTATCCAATAACTTTACTGAAGATGTTTATCTACTGTAGAAGTTTCTTGGTAGAATTTGTGGGGTCAACTATGTATACTATGATATGATCTACAAATATCAATACTTTGACTTCTTCCATTAATTTGTGTTCCCCTGACCTCCTTTCTTTGTCTCATTGCTTTAGCTAAAACTTCAAGTACTATATTGAATAGATATGAGGAGAGTGGACAGCCTCTTTTTGTCCCTGATTTTAGTGGAATTGCTTAAAGTTTCTCTCCATTTAATTTGATTTTGGCTATCAGCTTGCTGTTTGTTGCCTTTATTATGAATAGGTATACTGCTTGTATTCCTGATCTCTCCAATGCTTTTATATGGTTACAATGACAAATTTTATATGGATTACAATGACAAATATTCATATGTTTGACCATTCCTGCCTCTGTGTGATGATGAAGCCATTTGATCATGGTGGCTGATCTTTTTGATATGTTCTTGTATTTGGTTAGCCAGTTGTCTATTGAGTATTTTTGCATCTATGTTCATGAGTGAAATTGGTCTTTAATTCTCTGATTTTGTTGAGTCTTTGTGTGGTTTGGTGTCAGGGTAAATGTGGCTTCATAAAATGAATTTGGCAAAATTCCTTATGTTTCTATTTTGTGGAATAATTCGAGGAGTATTGGTATTAGCTCTTCTTTGGAAGTTTGGTGGAATTCTTCATTAAAACCATCTGGCCTTGAGGTTTTTTTTTTTTTTAGGTTGGGAATGTTTTGATGGCTGAAAAATTCTAGCCAAATTAAAGGGTGAAAAACACAATTCAAGATTTAAATAAGAATATATGCAATTAAGATATGTGCAATGTAACAATATAATATATATTGAATATATATTGAATAATATAAAAATTGAACACGTAAATCTTGAAAATAAAAATGGAATACAGGTGCTAGAGAGATAGCTCAGTGGTTAGGGCAATTGATGTCATTAAAGCTGACTCAAGTTTGGTTACCTGTACCAGCATGGTAGCTCACAACTGTCTATAATGAGAGTTACAGGGGATCTGAAACTCTTTTCTGAGTTCTAAGGGCACCAGGCACACACAGAGGCAACACACATACAGGTAAGCAAAACATACACACACCTACAAAATGAGAATACATAAACACTTAAAATTTATGTGTAGTGTGTCCCAAGTATTATTAAAAGAAAATACACTCAGCTGTCCTTTTGGGACATCTCATTTGAAAACCAGGAAAGTGTAACACACATACACACAGCATTTTGGATCAACGTCCTCCAGGAGTAGGGACACACAGTCTCTTCTATCTTATTAGGAAATAAAATTCAACAATAGATAAAAAGAATTAAACACACTGTGAGTTTTGCCTCATATTGATTCAATATTTAAAGTGCATTCTACCATAGCATCATAGCAATGAACAAAAACCAGACAAAACATGGGTGATTGTATCAGTCAATGTAGATAGGGCAAGTGGTAAAATTAAGCACATATTAAGCAAATATAATTCCTAACTATATTCTAAATACTTACCATCATACACACAAGTAAGCATAGCTCTCTTTTTTCTCTTTTATTAAGATTATTTTTTAAGACCGTTTGATTGAAAAGTCTTTTCCCAGCCTTTTATTCTTAGGTAGTGTCTGTCTTTGAATTTGAGATGTGTTTCTTGTATGCAGCAGAAAGATGGGTCCTGCTTTCGTATCCATTCTGTAAGTCTATGTCTTTTTATAGGTGAATTAATTCCGTTGATATTAAGGGATATTAATGACCAGTGATTCTTCATCCCTGTTATTTTTGGTGGTAGTGTGTGTGTACTTCTCTTCTTTGGGGTTTACTGTTGTGGCTTTATCTATTGCCTGTGTTTTCAAGCGTGTATCTGACTTCCCTCGGTTGGAATTTTCCTTCTAGTGCTTTCTGTAGGGCTGGGTTTGTGGATAGGTATTGTTTAAATCTGGCTTTGTCTTCGAATGTCTTGTTCCTTCCGTCTATGATGATTGAAAGTTTTGCTGGGTATATTAGTCTGGGTTGACATCCATGGTCTCTTAGTGTCTGCATTACATCTGTCCAGGTCCTTCTGGCTTTCAAAGTCTCCATTGAGAAGTCGGGTGTTATTCTGATGGGTTTACCTTTATAGGTCACTTGGCCTTTTTCCTTGGCTGCTCTTAATATTCTTTCTTTATTCTGTACATTTAGTTGTTTAATTATTATGTGTCGAGGGGACTTTTTTGGGGGGTCTAGTCTGTTTGGTGTTCTATAGGCTTCTTGTATCTTCATAGGCATTTCCTTCTTTAAGTTGGGAAAGTTTTCTTCTATAATTTTGTTGAATATATTTTCTGTGCCTTTGAGTTGGTATTCTTCACCTTCTTCTATCCCTATAATTCGTAGGTTTGGTCTTTTTATGGTGTCCCAGATTTCTTGGACATTTTGGTTCATGACTTTGTTGGCTTTAGTGTTTCCTTCGACTGATGGAACTATTTCTTCTACTGTATCTTCAATGCCAGAAATCCTCTCTTCCATCTCTTGCATTCTGTTGGTTATACTTGCATCCAAAGTTCCTGATCTTTTACTCAGGTTTTCTATTTCCAGCATTCCCTCTGTTTGTGTCTTTTTTATTTTTTCAATTTCCCTTTTCAGTTCTTGGACTGTTTCCTTTGTTTGTGTCATTGCTTTTTCATGATTTTCTTTCAGTGCTTTATTGTTTTCTTCCAGGACTTTAATGTTTTCTTCCAGGACTTTATTGTTTTCTTGGAGGGCTTTATTGTTTTCTTCTAATTTGTTTGCCCTTTCCTCTAGTTGTTTACAGCGTTCTTCCAATTTTCTTGTCTTTTCCTCTACACAAGCCTCTACCTTCTTCATGAAGTTACTCATAAGGCTACTTTCTTCTGCTTCTTCCAATTTTTGGTGTTCAGGTCTAGATGTTGGAGGCGGGCTAGGTTCTGGTGATGCTGTATTGCTCTTCATTTTGTTGTATGTACTTCTGCCTTGACATCTGCCCATCTCCTTATGGTTCCTTCTTGGTCTTATCAGTGTACTTGTTTCACAAAGAGCTGACAGATTCAGGAAGACTCTCTCTCTTGTCCAAAAAGGAGTTCTCTTGTCCAACTCTCTGGTCCAGAAGGGAAGTCCGGGGCAGGCTCTGGTCCAGAATGGCAGTCAGGGACAGGCTGGGAGCTTTGGTCCAGAAGGGAAGTCGGGGGCAGGCTGGGAGCTCTGGTCCAGAAGGGAAGTCGGGGGCAGGCTGGGAGCTGGTGGCCGGTCTCTAAGTCTCAGGAAGTGGCTGTGGTCTCGGGCAGATGGGCGTGGGGGCAGGGCACGGAGATTGCAGGGGCTGCCGGGGGGGCTTGGAAAAGGAGATCCCTCCCGGTGGGGCTAGAAGGGGAGCTGCCCGGTGGCCAGAACCTGGTGCCTTAAGAAACAAGCAGGGGTAGCCATCCTGATATCCAACAAAATAGACTTCAAACTAAAATCAATCAAAAGAGATCAAGAAGGACATTACATCCTCGTCACAGGAAAGATCGACCAAGATGAAGTTTCAATTCTGAACATATATGCCCCAAACACAAGGGCACCCACATATGTAAAAGAAACATTACTAAAGCTTAAACCACATATAAAACCCCACACATTAATAGTGGGAGATCTCAACACCCCACTTTCACCACTGGACAGATCTCCCAAATCGAAACTTAACAGAGAAATAAAGGACTTAACTGATGTCATGACCCAATTGGACCTAATAGATATCTACAGAACATTCTATCCTAACAAGAAAGAATATACTTTCTTCTCAGCACCCCATGGAACTTTCTCTAAAATCGACCACATACTTGGCCACAAAGCAAATCTCAACAGATACAAAACAATCAGAATAACCTCCTGTGTTCTATCAGACCACCATGGTTTAAAGCTAGATTTCAACAACAACAAAAACTACAGAAAACCTACAATCTCATGGAAACTGAATAATACTCAACTGAATCACCAATGGGTTAAGGAAGAAATAAAGAAAGAAATTAAAGACTTCCTAGAGATCAATGAAAATGAAGACACCACATACCCAAACTTATGGGACACTATGAAAGCAGTGTTAAGAGGGAAATTCATAGCACTAAATGCCCACATAAAGAAGTTGGAGAAATCCCACACTAGTGAATTAACAGCACATCTGAAAGCTCTAGAACAAGAAGAAGCAAAGTCTCCCAGGAAGAATAGACGCCAGGAAATTAGCAAAGTGAGAGATGAAATTAATAAATTAGAAACTAAGAGAATAATACAAAAAATTAATGAAACAAAGAGTTGGTTCTTTGAGAAAATCAACAAGATAGACAAGCCCTTATCCAAACTAACCAAAAGACAGAGAGAGAGAATCCAAATCAACAAAATAAGAAATGAAAAGGGGGACATAACAACAGACATTGAGGAAATCCAGAGAATTATAAGGTCATATTTCAAAAACCTCTACTCCACAAAACTGGAAAACCTAAAAGAAATGGACATTTTTCTGGATAGATACCACATACCTAAGTTAAATCAAGACCAGATAAACTATTTAAATAGTCCAATAACCCCTAAGGAAATAGAAACAGTCATTAAAGGTCTCCCAACCAAAAAAAGCCCAGGACCAGATGGTTTCAGCACAGAATTCTACCAGATCTTCAAAGAAGAGTTAATACCAATACTCTCTAAATTGTTCCACATAATAGAAACAGAAGGAACATTACCAAACTCCTTCTATGAGGCTACAATTACCCTGATTCCTAAACCAAACAAGGATGCAACAAAGAAAGAGAACTACAGACCGATCTCCCTCATGAACATTGATGCAAAAATACTCAATAAAATACTGGCAAACAGACTCCAAGAACACATCAGAACAATTATCCACCATGATCAAGTAAGCTTCATCCCAGGGATGCAAGGGTGGTTCAACATACGAAAGTCCATCAATGTAATACACCATATAAACAAACTCAAAGAAAAAAACCACATGATCATCTCACTAGATGCAGAAAAGGCATTTGACAAAATCCAACACCCCTTCATGATAAAAGTCTTGGAGCGATCAGGAATACAGGGAACATACCTAAACATAATAAAGGCAATATATAGCAAACCAACAACCAACATCAAATTAAATGGAGAGAAACTCAAAGCAATTCCACTAAAATCAGGAACGAGACAAGGCTGTCCACTCTCCCCATACTTATTCAATATAGTACTTGAACTTCTAGCCAGAGCAATAAGACAACATAAGGAGATTAAGGGGATTCAAATTGGAAAGGAAGAAGTCAAGCTTTCCCTATTTGCAGATGACATGATAGTATACTTGAGTGACCCCAAAGATTCCACCCAGGAATTGATAAAGCTTATAAACACCTTCAGCAACATAGCAGGATACAAGATCAACTCAAAAAAATCAGTAGCCCTCCTATATACAATGGACAAAGAAGCTGAGAAGGCAATTAGAGATACATCACCCTTTACAATAGCCAAAAATGACATAAAATACCTTGGGGTAACACTAACCAAGCAAGTGAAGGACCTATATGACAAAAACTTTAAGTCCCTGAGAAAAGAAATTGAAGAAGATCTCAGAAAATGGAAAGATCTCCCATGCTCATGGATAGGCAGGGTTAACATAGTAAAAATGGCAATTTTACCAAAAGCAATTTACAGATTCAATGCAATCCCCATCAAAATACCAACACAATTCTTCACAGACCTGGAAAGAACAATACTCAACTTCATATGGAAAAACAAAAAACCCAGGATAGCTAAAAGAAGCCTGTACAATAAAACAACTTCTGGAGGCATCACAATCCCCGACTTCAAGCTCTACTATAGAGCTACAGTAATAAAAACAGCCTGGTATTGGCATAAAAACCGACATGTGGACCAATGGAATCGAATTGAAGACCCTAACATTAACCTACACACCTATGGACATATAATTTTTGACAAAGAAGCCAAAAGTGTACAGTGGAAAAAAGAAAGCATCTTCAACAAATGGTGCTGGCATAACAGGATATCAACATGTAGAAGGCTGCAAATAGATCCATATCTGTCACCATGCACAAAACTTAAGTCCAAGTGGATCAAAGACCTCAACATAAATACAGCTACTCTGAACCTGCTAGAAGAGAAAGTAGGAAATAGTCTTGAACGCCTTGGCATAGGAGATCACTTCCTAAATATAACACCAGTAGCGCAGACACTGAGACAAACAATCAATCAATGGGACCTCTTGAAACTGAGAAGCTTTTGTAGAGCAAAGGATACGGTCAACAAGGCAAAGCGACAGCCTACAGAATGGGAAAAGATCTTCACCAACCCCACATCTGACAGAGGACTGATATCCAGAATATATAAGGAACTCAAGAAATTAGACATCAAAAAGACCAACAGTCCAGTTGAGAAATGGGCTTTAGAACTAAACAGGGAATTCTCAACAGAGGAATCCCAAATGGCTGAAAGACATTTAAGGAATTGCTCAACTTCCCTAATCATCAGGGAAATGCAAATCAAGACAACTCTGAGATACCACCTAATGCCTGTCAGAGTGGCTAAGATCAAAAACACTGAAGACACTTGATGCTGGAGAGGATGTGGAACTAGGGGAACTCTCCTCCACTGCTGGTGGGAATGCAAGCTTGTACAACCACTTTGGAAATCAATATGGCGCTTTCTTAGAAAATTGGGAATCAATCTCCCCCAAGATCCAGCTATACCACTCCTGGGCATATACCCAAGAAATGCTCAATCATACCACAAGAGCACTTGCTCAGCTATGTTCATATCAGCATTGTTTGTAATAGCCAAAACCTGGAAACAACCTAGATGCCCTTCAACTGAAGAATGGATAAATAAATTGTGGCACATATACACAATGGAATACTACTCAGCAGAGAAAAACAATGACATCACACGGTTTGCAGGCAAATGGATGGATCTAGAAAAAATCATCCTGAGTGAGGTAACCCAGACTCAGAAAGACAAATATGGTATGTACTCACTCATAGGAAGATGCGAGATGTGGAACAAGGATGACTGGACTGCTACTCACATCACCAGTGAGGCTACCTGGAAAACGGGACCCCAAAAAAAGACACGGAGAAATGGACGAGATCTACATGAACAGCCTGGTCATGAGTGGGAACAATGAAGGGCGACAGTCGAGGGAAAGAGAGTGGGAGATCCTAACTGGATCAAGAAAAGAGAGGGAGAACAAGGAATAGGAGACCATGGTAAATGAAGACCACATGAGAAGGTGAGAAGGGGAGGAAGCAGAGAGCTAGGGAGGCCCACGGAGATCCACAAAGATACCCCCGCAAAAGACTGCTGGCAATGGTCGCGAGACGGCAGGAACTGACCTACTCCGGTGATGGGATGGCCAGACACCCAGATAGTGGTGCCATAAACCCCATCCAAGGACTGAGGAATCTGAATGCAGACATCCACGGCTGGGCCCCCGGTGGAGCACTGGGAGTCTAATTAGTGAGAAAGAAGAGGGTTTATATGAGCGAGAATTGTTGAAGCCAAGGTTGGATAAAGCACCGGGACAAATAACCAAATGAATGGAAGCACAGGATCTATGAACCAAAGGCTGAGGGGCCCCCAACTGGATCAGGCCCCCTGAACGGGTGAGACAGTCATTTGGCTTGATCTGTTTGGGAGGCAGCTGTGCATTGGTGCCAGGTCCTGGGCTTGTTGCATGAGTTGGCTGTTTGAATCCTGGGACTTATGCAGGGACACTTGGCTCGGTCTGGGAGTGGGGAATGGACCTGCCTGGACTGAGTCTACCAGGTCAACCCCGGTCCTCGGGGGAGACCTTGATCTGGAGGAGGTGGGAATGGGGGGTGGGCTGGGGGGAGGTGTTGCTGGAGGGCTTCTCTCCAGGTTCCCCAAGCCCCCCAGTCCCACAATCCACTTACAAAATAATCACTCAGACGCTTATATCACTTATAAACTGTATGGCCGTGGCAGGCTTCTTGCTAACTGTTCTTTTATCTTAAATTAACCCATTTCTATAAATCTATACCTTGCCACATGGCTGGTGGCTTCCCGGCATCTTCACATGCTGCTGGTCATGGCGGTGGCTGCAGTGTCTCTCCCTCAGCCTTCCACTTCCCAGAATTCTCCTCTCTCCTTGTCCCACCTACTTCTTGCCTCGTCACTGGCCACCAGTGTTTTATTTATATAGAACAATATCCACAGCACTTGCCCTTTTTTCTTTTTTTTTTTTTAAAAAAAGGAAGGTTTTAACTTTAACATGGTAAAATTATATATAACAAAACAATTACCGAGGAAGAATTATAGTTACAATATTAAAGAAGATGTCTTATCTATCTTATATTTGTGAGTTTAAGGTTTTATATCTAACTTATCTTTTATCATAACTGAGGAAATTACAACTATCTAGTTTTCAACCACATCAAAGACCTGAGAAGGAACATAATGGTACCTGAGAAATGGTAGATGGATGCAAGCAACTTTCGGGAATCTTGCAAGAGTAGACCAAGACAGCTGGCAGCCTGGACAGTCACCTAATGTTTCTCAGCATTGTTGGTGCATTCAGATTGGCTATAGGCCTAGAATATCTGACAGACCATTTTCAGAAGCAGGAATTTTGAGAGACCATCTTACCCTGTCTTGGCAGAGTACAGTGGTCACTTTCCTTGTGTCCCGCTTGTCCAGAAAGGACAGCATTGCATTTGTACTGTCAGCCATCAAGGCAAGGGCAGTTCTTTGCCCAGTAGGCCATTTTGTGCCAAAAAGACAAACTTCCAAATGGAAATGTCTTAGAAGCCCAACATTCTCTCGGGATCAATTGGTGCAGCCAGGAGCAATTGTGTCTCACATCAACAGAATTTTAAGTTATTTAAATGCCATATTCTCTAGGTCTATGAAGTGTTTGAAGATTACCTATCTATCTGAAATATATCTATGTATACCTAGAAAACTTAACTAACATGGCTACAGATATGATTATTATAGATGACTAATTATTAATCTATTTTTTAATTATCCATTACAATTTTAAATGAGTTACATAAACATAATACCTCAAACAAGAATAGAAATATATATATACACAGTATAACAATATTAACTTCAAGTTTGTATCAATAAACTAAAATCCATACCAATGTAAAACATTTTAAACATAAACTAAAATCTATACCAATGTAAAACATTTTAAACAAGTTGTTCTTTAAAAGTAGGTTAATTAATCTATCCTTTTATCTTATCATCTCTATATCCTCCTATATATCTATATTATATCCCCTTTTCTTTTTTAGAAAGAGATCACATTTATAATCAATCTGTTTTAAATAAAAATATTGGTTTTCTCTGTCCCACACCAGAGGGCTCTTCTGATTTGGGACACAAGAATTGCCTAACCATTTTTTTTTTAAAGCAATATGTCTGGGTTTAGAGGGGGAGTGAGCCAATTCCACCTCTAAAGCCAGCTTGGTATATTGGGGAATTTGGGCGTAGCATCTCTTACTACTTCCTGCTGGAGGGGGGCGCTGTATCTTATGGGGATGCAAAGAAAATTTTAGACCTATGGGGTAGTCCGTGAGACTGTATTGTTTGAACCAGTTGCCTTGAAACCGCTCTGGATGCTGGATCATCTGGGCCATGGTGTCATCAGAGACCTTTCAGGGGGTCTTGGCTGTTGAAACCTGATGTATCTTAATCTGGAACAAATACACAGCCTCTGGCTTTCTGTGGAAACAAAAGCAGAACCTCTTTTCCAAAGTAACATATCCTTAAATCCAAATTTTGAAGTCAAGGTACCTTTAAAATATACATTTTGGCATAACTCAACAGCTTTTGCAATCAAATGTTTTTCTTCAGTTACGAATAACAAAGAGAACATAATCCAGATTCTCTGTGTGGTAGCCATATTTACGTGGCTTATGTTTTATATTAGCTTGAGCCTATTGCTTTAAACTGTACCATTCTAAGCCTGAAACGGCGCTGTGGCTGCTGGCTCCGCCCACTTCAGCTTCCCAACATGGCGGTGGTACATTTTCCGCCAGCTCTGGGAGTCATCAAGTCTCAGAAATAGTGGGTCTAAGCTTTTATTAAAGCAGCGTGTAGCCCAGAAACCTCTTTTTTTTTTTTTAAATACTAGTAAAGACTAAATCTACCACACTAGCAGTTATAGTTACAACTTAGTATATATAATATCTTAGATAGAACATATTAAGTATTAGGTTCAGGTTCTTTAGGATAGGACACCTTTGAATGATCTTTATAACATGCTGTTTACCTATGCTCTATACTTCTCTGGATTTTAGTATGTGTTTCTTGCTTGATATTGTTTGCATTGGTTGTAGTTACATCTTATCAAGGTCATTATCTCTCATTATTTCTGGACAATATTTGATAACCATTCCTTTGTATATAGTCTTGTATTAGTTTAGAACCTTCTTATTTAGACAAAAAGGGGGAGATGTAGTGGGTAGCCATCCCAGCTTGGTTCTGGAAGTTCCAACCCCCATTGAGACTCTGGCAACTGTCACACCTACGAGGCGGGGCAAGGGGAGGCGCCTGGGGACCAGAGAGCTGGATGGGCCAGCGCTCGCTCTGGGCGCTCTCTCGGTGCCGGAACGCTGACCGGTGCAGATTGACTGTGCAGAGCTCCGGAGAACACCGCTAGACTGCATTACACCTTCCCCAGACCCTGCGACCTACCCAATACTTAATTTGTGAGTTACGCCATTTAATAAATATCCTTTTAACTACGTGGAGTGGCCAAAATAATTTCTCCAATAGGGAGGGGTGGGCGAGAGGGGGAGAACAGGGGAATCTGTGGCTATTATGTTCAACTGAATGGTGTTGTAAAATAATAATAATAAAAAAATGAGAAAAAAAACATTATTTTTTTATTTTTATTTCAGAATTTTTTTTTTCATTTCCCATACCAAACACAGATTCCCCCTCTCATCCTTCCTCCCACTCCTTCCAGCCTTCCTCTGCTCCAAACCACTGTCCCGTCCACTCCTCCAAAAGGGTAAGGCCTCCCGTGGGGAGTCAGCAAAGCCTGGTACATTCAGTTGAGGCAAGACTAAGCCCATCCTCCTGTGTGTGGAGGTCCTAGGAACCTTTCTGGGGACAACAAGGGAATGGATAAAGTACAGACACACAGACACGTGTAAAGACACGCTGAAATCAGGTGGGTTGTGTGCACCCTAAATGAGTGGCATTAACTATGCAACCATCCAGAACCTCTGCATGTTTATTATGCAGAACACAGTGTCGGGGGCGATAGTCAGTGTAGGTAAGCAGTCTCTGTAGAAGTCTCGGCTGAAAGCATCCTGGGGAAGGTGGCAGAAGAAAGCTGTAGTTGATAATTTTTACATACACTGGTCACTTTCATAAACACTCAAATTCAGACCAGAGGAAGCCATTGTTATTAACCTGAGAAAGGCTTTGCAAATTCACATGGGTCTGAGATGTTGACACTTGACATGGCTGTGGCCCTGTCAAACAATCTACATTCACTCAGGACTTAACATACTCGGGACTGCACTTACTGCCCACAAAGGTCTCAAACATTCATCTAGCTACTGCTTCACTCGTCCTACATAATAAATGCTTTCATCTGTCTTGTGCATCCAACTATTTCAACAATAAAAATACCCTCAGTAAGGTTTCATTCTGTTCATCTTTGTGAAATGTCATTCTTAACAGTTCTAATTTTTCAGAGGGTAAAGCTTACAGCAGAGACTCATATCTAGCAAGAGTTTGGAGAATAACCTAGTGAGAAGCACTCAGCCCTAACAACTAAAATCTGTACCCTACAAAACCTGGAGAACAGCACAGAGAAGGGGAAGGAGTGAACACAGGAGGCCTGGGAAGGCAGTAATGGATGTGAGGAAAAGCTGCCTTCCAGAAGAGACTTGAGGTTGCAATCATGTACAAAGCTGTAATGGATGTCTGCTTAAAACTGGTCCTTCAACATCTCATCATGGATGGAAGAGATGCTCACAAGCCTCACCCTTCCCAGGGAGCTACTTGCTGTTAATTGTTGGTATCACTTTTTCTTAAGAAGAAAAGAAATTACATGGAGAAAGAGTCTAATGATCTCCAACCAAATCCAATGATGATTTCCACTCTTTCTTGTGTAACAAAACTCGGATGCTCCACATAGTTTCCCACCCAAATTGTATTTCCTCACCTTAAAACAATCTGCTCCTCTCTTGTCTTTTACTTCAGGGCCCCATCTACTTAGTCAATCTTGGCAGATTCCTCCTTCCTTCCTGACCTTTGCATGCTAGAACAATGCAGAAGGTGTACATCATATCATTCCTGTGATAGAAACGTAATCCTTCCAACCTCATGAATAGATTAATGTGGGAACTGCTCTTATGAATGAATTAGTAGATTAATGAGGGCTCTGTACTCATGAATAGATTAATGTCACTCTTGTAGGGTCAGGATCCTTATAACAGGAGAAGATGTGTCACAGACTGAAGCTCTTTCAATGTCTTTCTATGAGATTTTCTTTTTGCAATGCAATATAAAAACATGTACTTTTGCTACATCTAAACAGGGGCTGTCTTTTAGCCTTAGGACTCTGTAACTTCCTGAACTATGGTCTCAAAGATCTTTTATTAGCTATAAATTATTCACTCTGAGGTATTCAGTTATAGCTATAAAAATAAAGCAAAGCCATTTTAATAGCAATATTTTTGTATACAATATATAAAACAGTGCATTGCCAATAACAAATTCAATAAATACATTATAAGGAACATTTAAATTTTTATTTTTAAATCAAAACCTCTTTAAAGTGTTTGGCTAAATGCATTCTGTTGTTGTGAAATAGATATTTACAGCCAGTAAACTCAAAACAAGGAACTCCATATCTTTGAGGAATTTTTTTTTCTCTACCTAGATCCTGGGAATGAAAATAGAATCATCTTGAGTGTTTCAATTATTTTGATGATTGCTTCCACATGTAAGCAAGTGGACTTATTAGAGATTCCTTTTATGTCTAGACTGTGTTGCTCAGCATAATGCTGTTAAGGTTGTGGAATGTAACAGTCTATACTTTAACTTCAAGCCTGAGTAAAGTTCTATAGAAAATGAGAGACATAGTCTTTGTCCAACAGGTATTTCTGTTCCTTCTATTTCTTGGTCATTGGCAATAAAACTGCAATGATTGGTCACGAAAACCCTACTCTACAAAATCCTGCTCTCAACCATTTTATAAATAAACACTCGGAAGTGGAACAGCTTAATCAGATTGTAATTATTTTCAATGTGTTGAGCAGGTTCATGGGTTTACCATCTTTAAAATAAGTCTTATTAAATCTTTGAAATGCTTTTTATCTGTCCTATTGTTACATTTTTGGCTTTAAAAATAAATGGTTTCTTTAAATATATAAATGTTAACACCTTACCAAATACATGACTAGCAAGCATTCTGTTTATGTATTGCTTGCTTTTATACTCTGGAATTTACATCTTTTGATGAACCAAAGATGCTTTTCTTTAATGTACCTTCATTTGTCACAGCAGTTTTAAGTTCCCAGCCAAATTGGGTGGGAAATTTGCTTTTTATGGCCTTCATATTAAAACTCATTTTTTTTTACATTCTCTTTCTTTTTAAGATAAATTTATTTATTTTTCTCTTACAAAATACACCCTGACTGCAGCTTCCTCTTGCTCCACTCCACCCAGTCCTCCCCACACCTCCCTCCTTTCTCCCCCTCCAAACACCACTGTTATTAACATTCTATACCACAGTGAAGCCTTGTTGCAACTATTTAATCCACATTGTCTGTCACGATCAACTACTGTCCATGATTACAATAAGCTTTGCTTTTGGTATTATATATTCTGCTGGCTCTCACTGGCAGATAACTTTTGGGATACAAATGGCTCATCATCTTATTATCCTGAAAAAGTTTCAGTACCCTAAAGAATCTCGTGTTTTACTTACTCCAAATTCTCCCCACTCCAAATTTTCAGGTCATTTTCTGGTCTCTGATATTGTCTTTCCTAGAATGTCATAATGAATTTCTGTTGTCTCCATTTATATACATTCTTGAAGAATCAATGCTTTTTATTAACAAAATACACTGAACTGAACTGAATTGTTTGGTGTTTCCCTTCCCTAAAATAAGTTATGTTCTAATGAATACCCAGCAACTTATGTCAGCAAATTTAGTGTCAGATTAAATAATCTCTCTCTCTCAAGGCAGACACGAATACTCTGAAATGTATAAAAAGCAACACGTTTCTCCTTTTACTGTCAGAAACAAAATATTATTTGCCTTCAAAAATAATTGTCAAAACCTGTCAGAGAACCTGGGAATAAAACTCAAGAGTTTGTGTCCCTTACACTAACACCAACACCCTGGTCTTTTCATCTGACTTGACTGAACTTTCAGCATTTTGTTAGTTATAATTTTTATATCATTAGAAAACCTTAGCTCCCTTGTTTTTCTACTTTAGCAAAACAGGGTTCTATTTATTGGCCTGTTCCTCTTTACTGTCTGTGGTGAAGGAAAACTCACTTCTCTGACGGATCGAAGCAGAACATACCTCAGCGTCTTGACTGGATTGGGGAAAGTGTGACAGTGTTGCCGTGGTGCAGATAACAGAGTTCCTTGTTTTGCAGTTTATTTATTCTTTTATAGTTATTACAATATGATGAGTACATGAAAGTTCTTCCATGCCAGACCTGAAACTTGAAACATACAAAAGTGTAGGCTTCAGGGAATTTTATCTATGTATATTTATGTATACTTACTCCTCTTAACCCCAATCCTGTATTTTTGATTTCAAAGTTAAGCACTCACTGCTAAATCCAAACTAAGGAAAACCTATGCACTCTATTTCTTACAAGACTTTTATAATTTTGGGGTTTAATGTTTGGGTCCTTGAACCATTTTGTCTTAAATATAATATATGATGTAATATAAATACAGAACTGTAGAGAGCTACGTGCAGCCGCGCCTCAAAGATGGCACTGGCTTCTGCCTTCCACCCTCCCGACGGTGAGCGCTCTCTGTGATAAACAACTCCTAATTTGGCTAAGGCTGAGGATTTGGCTTGCTTCCGCGTACCTGGACCTATCCGCAGTACCCACATGGCAGATTGGGGTTGGCTGCCCAGAAGCTATTTAGGTTGTGGGTTGGCTTTCCCCAAGGTCAGAAGATGGTTTCAAGGTTCCTGAATAAACTGCTTGGAGAAGAGCCTGGTGTGGCGTCTTCCTTGCTGGTCGAGGCGGACGCGACACAGAAGTTCATTTCTTTGTGCTCAGAAGCCTAGTCTCTCAATCACAATTTGTTTAAAAAATAATTAATATGCTCTTCTATTTCAAATTTTGAAGTAAAATTAATGAAAAATAACAGTATGTGATCATCATTTAGATTTAACTAATGTACATATTTACTGTTGAATAAATAAAATATATCTAGAAATATTAATACCACATTACTCATTAGAGATTTTTATTTCTTCAGAAGAGGGATAACTTGTCAAGTAGACATAGGAACTTCAGATAAACTTAAATTAGACATGAGTTTACTATTATACCAAAAACTTTTTGAATATGACAATTTAAACATAATAAATGTTTCCTTTTCTATCAAGTTATTTTACTTTATTATTCCATTTTTATTTTTCTCTAGGGCAGTTTTCTTGTCTCAACCTCAATTTTCAATATTCCTGATGCTTCAGAGAATTTAAAACTTTGACAGCAAGGGAAAAATTGCATTAATTTTGATATTCACAAAATGAGTAGGACTCACTCATTTCATTACCTGAAGCAATTCAGATGGGTTTTTATTAAACATACAGTTATTTTTTTTTACCGGAATTATTTTATAAGGTCACTCAATAACTCTTACCAATAAGATCGAATAGTCACCCAATGAGTTGTTATTTTTAAATGCTTCACTTTATTTAGAAATATGACTGTAAGCAGAAATTGCACCAAGAATCTGAAATAGATGGTACACTTTAGTAGAGATGGAGACAGATGAGAATATACTACCTAATTTTGAATTCTATTGCCAAGCTATAAATCACATAAAATAGCTACAATTAAATGGGTGAATTTGATTGTTATCCAGTGAATTGGGGAACTGAATGATAGTAATTAAATAATCTTAGAGGAGAGCAAATGGATCCTATCTGCTACTCCCACGTCTGCTTTTTAGCAACCCTTTCTAACATTGTTTCCAAGGCACTAAATCAAGTTACTACTTCAGAATATGACTCTTCCTACTATGGGGTCTCAGGACTTCTGAGGTAATATACTTAAGTGTGTGTTCCAAGATATTAAATCCTGAGCAACCTCCACTAAAATGCTTCAGAGCCCAAAATTGATGTCAAATGTTAATCAAAATCTCTTGGCAAGTGTAGAATTTTAATGGAATTGCTTTGTTCTTGAATTAAAGTAAAAATTTTGTCTCTCAACTGTAAGAGAGATTCTTCTGGCATTCATTAAGAAAGGCCAATGTGTTACATAAAATGAAAGCTGCTCATACAAGTTGGTGGCATTAGGTAGGTAAGTATGAACATTAACCCAATCATTTCATGAATCTAATTGATTTGACCCCTCAGTCTTTGACAAGAAAAAAATAAGAAAGGAGTTCCAATATTTTTCAAACAAATTAAAAAAATCCTCACCCATCTTAGCTTAGGATCTCTTAATCCTTTTAGAGTCTCAAAACTGGGCTTAATGACTTTCATCTCTCAGCTTCCTTTCTTTTTTCTAGTTCACAAATTTATGTAGTGAAAAGGAATGGAGAAAGTGGTTTTTGTGTTACAAATAAAAATAATTATAATCATAGTTTCAAGGGACTTTCTCTGAGATTTTGAATCAACCAATGTTATCTAGGCTTGCTGACATATTTCAATGACAGTGCTTGTCTAGTCTTCAAAAGATCTTTGTTTCAGAGGCTGGAGAGAGGGCTCTTTGGTGGTATTTTATTTGTACTGAAATGTGATTTTAATTGTATGTTAATAAATAAAGTTGCCCTGGGGTCAGAGCTATTAGAGCCATAGCAAGAGCGTGGTGGTTAGAAGAGCTAGGTAGATTTCTGTGTGTTCAGGGATGCAGCCAGTATTGGAGACATATGCCTTTAAGACCTGGAGGGCGGTACTTACAGGCAGTGATGAGGCAGTCATGTGGTTGGGTTTACAACCAATGAGAAGGCAGAACAGAAAGACTATTTAAAGACAGACAAACATGAAGAAGCTCTCTCTCGGGGAAGCTAGGAGCACTGCAGGAGGTAAGATTTTATCTCTGAGCTCTGACCTCTCGGCTTTCTCTTTTACATTGGCTCTGTGTTTCTTATTTTAATAAGACGATTGGTTACATCTACAGGGCTCAGCAGTTAAGAGCACATAAGTCTCTTCCAGTGGACCCGAGTTCAATCGCCAGGACCCCCATGCAGTGGATTGAAATCATCTTTAACTTCAGCCCCTGAGGATCTGACATCCTCTTCTGGTCTCCATCTCCATGGACACACAAGTATATACAGAGAAACAAATACAAAATTAATATGCAAAGATAATAAGATAATTTTAGAAATGTTCTTAGTCACAAAATCCAGTAAAACACACACACACACACACACACACACACACACACACACACACACAAACACACCTGCACACATATGAGGAAAAAGGAAGGAAAGAAGGGAGAAATTTAGAAAGAGCATAAGAAAGAGAGAAAAACAAAAATGTCTTAAGTTTCTTGGAGAAAGTTGTGGTATGGAGATCTTCATCAATTGATTGTCTTTATTATTTTTATTATTATTATTAATTATTATTTAATATTATTGTGTGGGAAAACACAGCTATTGACACAGGGAATAAAAGAAAATAATGTCCTCATCTATATGAAAGAAAAACATTTTGGAGAGTCACAAAATATAACATTTACCTTTTGTAATTTGTTTTTGGAGGGAAAAAATTGTACTTGAAGAGTAATTTCAATTATTTTACAAAGTCTTTCTTACAAATGAAGTAACATGAGTTTATATGTAGGACCCACTTAGAACACTGTTGATTAATTTGATTCCAAAGAGAAATGAAATGTCAGTCTTAATGTATTTGGAAATTATACTGTGGTGATACTGTGTCCCCCCAATGTATTTTGCACCCTAATAAACTTATCTGGGGACGGAGAACAGAACAGCTACTAGACAGACATAGAGGCCAGAAAATGGTGGCATACACACCCTTAATTCTAGCATTCTGGAGGCAGAGATCCATCCAGATCACTATGAGTTCAAAGCCAGACATGGTGACACAAGCCTTTAATCCCAGGAAGTGAAGGAAGAAAGCAGAAAGGTATATAAGATGTCAGGACCAGGAACTAGAGCCTTTTTAAACTTTTAAGCTTTTTGCAGCAGTTCAGCTGAGATCAATTCGATGAGGACTCAGAGGTTTCCAGTCTGAAGAAACGGAATCAGCTGAGAAGTTGGCAAGGTGAGGTGGCTGTGGCCTATTCAGTTTCTCTGATCTTTCAGCATTCACCCCAATACCTGGCTCCGGGTTTGTTTTTATCTATAACATCTTTTAAGATTTGTGTTATATTATATACATACATACATACATATATATGTACATTTGCATATATTCTAAGTTTAATTTGCTAAAAATACTATCGTTCACTAGTATTTCATTATCTATTTGATACAAAAAGCAGAAATTACATGAAAATAGAATTAGATGTTGCTGGGGACCAACCTTAGCAGTTTCCGGGGTTCTGAAGGATGGGATACCTGGAAGGCGCAGTAAGGACTCAGAGATAGTGCTCGTGCAAGCTGACAGGTCACTTCGGGCTTCTGCAGTTGCTAAGTAGCTTCTCTGCTACAGCTTCTTCAGCTTCTCTAGCTTCTGCTTTTGCCCTGGTAACCTCAGCCTTGTATTATCATGTTAGACCCCCAAACTCTAGGGTCTCAAGTGGGCGCCCCAAGAACCCAGACTCCAGTCCAGTTGATGCAACAGCAAGAGGTGTTTATTAATGCGGCTGTACAGTCGGGCAAACTCAGCTCCAAAGAGCAAGAGTCGCATCTTATTGCAGACACATGGGGGCTTTTAAAGGAAAAACCCACAAAACCCACAAGATTACAATTCCCATACAATTTCATGGCCTGATCGCAGGGTGATCACAGAGTGGGTACAGTCATGTCCTCATGCACATTCTTCCTGATACCTCAAGGGGGGTATCAGGGAGGGAGTGGAGTTTACGAAAAGGTCACAGTGGTCCTTCCTGGAACACTTGCAACTATCCCAGTCACAGTTGAGCGCATCTCTTAACAGAAATCTTTTTACATTTTTGCACTGTGGCAGAGGTGGTTGAATAATGGCTAAGTCAGGTTGCCCTTGAAACTAGATTTTTAGTTTCTCATTTCCTAGGGCTTGGGAGGTGTAAGCCTGAAGGGTTAGGGTCTTTCATTCATAAGCAAGGGGAAACAGAAAGAAAAGGGGAAATCACCCAATACAAAATGTTCTCATGATTCCAAAGGTTATTCTTAGAAAATCACCAATATATTCTTCATCATCCTTTGCTAAACAAAGGAACTATCCCAGACTTAACACCAAAGCAAGCATAATCTATTTTTATTATTAATGATTATACAATCTTTTGAGCACTTGACCCAGAGGCTAGCAATATGCAATTTCGCAGAAAAAAAAAAAAGAAAGAAAAAGAAAGGTAAAAATAAGAACAGTGGTCAATGTACCAGACAGTCACTTCCTTCTCACACAGCCTGCTCCGGCTTCAAGACCCCTTCCCCAAGTACCTCCTCAGCCTTCTGCAAATACCAAGCCCCATGACTGGTGGGCCACAATGACCTCAGACAAGAAATCTGTCCCTTCAAGTCAGCAACTTCTGTCCCAACAATTCCAAGGAAGACCTGATCCAATTTTCAGAGCTTCCATGAAAGGAAGTTCACCTTTTCTGGCAGCTTTTTTTTTTTTTTAATCTAGGAACCCAAATAAAACTTGTAGCAATCACTCCATCAGTTGCCACATTGTCTCCATACTCTCCAGGAAGAATCAAAATATCTGGATTAAAGTTGCCATCTCTCTTTCTTGGTGGAGGCCACCATTCTCCTCCTATTCTAGGTCCCTACACTTTTAGTTTGTCATCCTATCTATATGTTACTCCATCCACAGTCTTGAGCCAATACCCCTTAGGGTCTCAAGTTTTACACAATGTCCTTGGAATAGCCTCAGAAACTGAATTATTCATCATGGCCAATTATGCTAAATAAATAACACCTGTGTTCACTATAGAGTGTGGGCTGGATTTTTCTCTAGTTTCTAAAACAATCTTGGAGTTTGTATATTTACATCTTCATTCAAAAATTTGTAAACTTTTTGGTAATTTACACCCCTCTAATCCAATGCCCAATCTCGCTTTCTGTCAGTAATTTAATATCAAGTATAATTAAACGCTATATCTTCTGCATGTAAGATTATTAAGATGAAGAGGACTTTAAATCAACACTGAAAACATGTTTGGATCTTTTTCTTAATTCAAAATTTCATAGTAAATTTATTTTAACAATGTTATCATAAAAAAATCCACAGATAAAATGAAAAATTTAATAAAATGAATGTACAGAATGAAGAGTGAAAATACAGGTGTCTAAACCCTACCAGGATCTATTGAACCTTGTTTTGTTTAGAAACCTTCATGCTTCTTTCATAGATACAACCTCTCAGCTTTTGAATGAAATATTTCTAATTTTCATATTAATATCTTATAGATGTAACTAACCGTCTTATTAAATAAGAAACACAGAAACAATGTAAAGGAGAAAGCCGAGAGGTCAGAGCTCAGAGCTAAAATCTCACCCTTCCTCCTGCTGTCCCAGCTTCGCGAAAAGAGACCTACTTCCTGTCGGTTCGTTTTTTTATAGTATGTTGTTCTGCCTTCTCGTTGGTTGTAAACCCAAACACATGACTGCCTCGTCACTGTCTGAATGTACAGCCCCCTAGGTCTTAAAGGCATATGTCTCCAATGCTGACTGTATCCCTGAACACACAGAGATCTTATGGGATTAAAGGCATGTGCCACCACCGCCACACTCTTGCTATGGCTCTAATAGCTCTGACCCCCAGACAACTTTATTTATTAACATACAATCAAAATAATAATTCAGTACAATTAGATTACCACCACAATATCTTTATAACTGCATAATATTACATATTATTTTTATGTTTATAGTATGTATATGGGTATTTTCTCTGAATATATGTCTGTACACCATGTACAGACACCTGCAGAGGCCAGAAGAAGCTGTTGGATCCCTTGAAACTCAAGTTACAGATTGTTGTGGGCCTCCATGCATGTCCTCATAATTGCACCTCGGTCTCCTGTAAGAGCATCTAGTGCTCTTAACCACTGAGCCTTCTCTCCAACCCCCTACAGCTACTATTTTAGAATAACGTTTTATCTAATTTCCTCTTTCTAGTCTTTATTTTTTATGCACAATAAAATCATGTTGTGCTTTGCTCTCTGATATGATCAGGTTAATTTTAATAATTACAATTTTATTCCCTTACAGAGACTCCCCAGCTCATTATCTTTTGGGGTCCTACTCTTCAGTAATTTGCTTACAGTAGAAAGTATGAAATTATTTCACATTTTAAAGGATTTTTTTTTCAGTATAGCTCTTGCCTGCGGCCCCAGAATAAATTTAATTCTCCATCTATATAATGTAGAAGAAAATACTGGGCATTTTAATTATTTTATTTCTAAGCAGAGATCTGTTATTTGACTTTTGAAAGAAAGACAAAACTGACCATTATCATTTGTACAGATTGAGATTTTCTGAATTATGTTTTTCTTTAGTAAGTTCCCTAAATGGACTGCTATTCAAATGGTAGACATATGTATGAATGTAAGGAAATACCACATTCTCCATTCATCAAATCCCTCATAACTGTCTGTCCATTACCTTATGGAGGCATAGTTTGGCAGAAAAAGCTTGTAATTCTCCCCTTTATTTCTCTTGTCTCTCATGTTTCTTATTTCCTCACTGCTTTTCAGATTTTCCTTTTTCTTGTTGATTTTGGCATTTTGAATTTTATAGGCTTGGTATAATTTTCCTCCTCAGTGTTTGGCTTGCATCTTTGTTGGACCCCTTTGTTCTTTGGGTTTATAGTTTTCATTGTACACGAAAGATTTCCTATCATTAAACTTGTGCTCGCCAGAGCCCAGCTTTTCTTGGGAAGTGTCTTTTGTACATTTGTCACACAGGCTTATACTGCTGAACATGTCCCTATTTCAGTCTTTCTTTTCAGTCACATAAATTGGTAGGTTTCCAGTGTTATGACACAGTCTTCAATATACAAAATATAATATGTAGTTTATATACACTTGGGGCTTAGCCAAATATATATATATATATATTCAGAAAAGGAGTACAACTCTGGTGAAAGTTATTGTGGAACATCTATTTACTTTTTATTGACCAAATTTGATTATTGTTTATTTTTTAAATCACAGCCAACTCCAACACCTTAAAAAGTGTTGGAGCCCACTGGGTTTCCCAGAGGCTGTATCCAGCAGGACTGCATAAGAGGTTGATTGGACCACCGGCCTGGGTACCAGGTGTTTGTAAGGGCCTACGCTTGACTGTAACTAGCAAGGGGGAAGTCTTCTGCTCCACCCCTTGGCATTGTTATAAATAGACCTTTCAAATAAAGTTCTTGGTTAGTGCATAAGGATCCAGGCCCACCCGAGGCTATCCTGAATTTCTCTCTGTTTCTCTCCCCTCTATTTCTAAGTCTCTTATTCCTCATTCCCCAAGAGTCCTTGGGGTAAATAAATAAATGTGGGGGCTGGTTCGCCATAAAAAGTCATTTAAAAATGTCTTCCATTATTATTTGGTTTGTGTTTGTATGTGGAGGGCACATATGTGGAGATAGGCGCACAGCCACACGGAACCCTGTATGAACTCAGATTATCAGCAAGTGCCTGTGCTCACTGAGACATCTCATTGACCTGTGAATGTTCATTTAATAAAGACAAATGGTTTGTAATTTGATCTGATATGGATTTCAAAGCTGAAACACCATTTGATCATATTCATAATTCTCATTTTTCTTTCTTTCACACCAATGCCTTACTTTTTCCTAATGTATTAAATATATGGTGTGCATTATTATTTTTTACTTTGTTTTGTTATTAGGTCATTCTTCCTGCCAATTCCTATACCTACATGAATCTTGGTTCTGACATTATTGGTTAATGATTTTTTTTCAGTGCAGTGATATTGTCTCACACTGGTTATTTGTTTCATGCATTATAAATTTTATTTCAAGATTCCGAAATTTATGTTAATATACCTTTTGACTCCTAGGTTGTTTTTTTTGTTTGTTTGTTTGTTTTTTGTTTTTAAATTTTGTTGAGGAGAAGGTTTTACTATACATAAGAAGGGGAATATAGCCAGAGGCATCTGGAAGAGTCCAACTGAACTGGGCTATGGGGGCTGAGGGTGTGGAGAAGAGAAGAGTGAATGAGGGGACCAAGAGCGCACATGTCCCAAATGGCAGGTTTGAATGGGAATCAGAAGCTAAGTACTGGGCTGGAGAGGCTTAGATTAGGTGACAAGGGTGAAAAGAGCAGAAAGAAGTACTGAGGGAGTCCTGCTGCCAGCCTGTGCTTTGGTATGCTAATGGGCACCACAGTTAGCCTTTTGTCCTGAGTTTCTTCCTGAAGGGACAGTTCTGTGGTAAAACCCTGCCTAGAATCCCCCAGTGAGGCTCTATCTGCCTAGCACAAAAGAGGTCCTAGGCTTCAAGCCTAGTAGGAGCAGCCTCAGGGAAGCCCCCCCCCTTCTCCCACCATAATTTCCACCTTGTTAGGTCCTACCCATCCCTGTTTTCATTCCTTCCTTTCTTTGTGGTACTGGAGACTCCTAAGTTTTATCAGTTGTGTTGTATCTATTTCTAAACCTCCTTACTAAATTAAAAAGTTTTCAATATTGTTTATTGAAGTTTTGTCTTATAGAACAAGTCTTGTTTTTTATTTTCTATGTAATTTATCTCTAGTTTCTCTTGTATTTAACATAGTATAGCATTATATTATAGTTTGGTTTGTTGTTAACCACCAGTTGAAAGCCAGAGTGCTATTCTGTTACTCACTATTTCTAAGTTTGATCGCTTTTCTTATGTGCCAATTTACTAAAATATTTTTGTTAAAGTATTAAAGAAATTATACTATGTTACTCTAAACAGATTATTGGTCTTTTTCAGGGTTCTAAGAACAGATTCATGAATACAGGTCTGTCTATTCAGGAGGCTTGTCAACGCGTGTTAAAACTTAATGTCCCCTAAGGAACTCAGTGAAGAAGCCTGGAATGGTCTTCTTCCCACTGCATGTCCTCTGCATTTCCAGGTGTCTGACCTATTTCATCTTGCTGTCCTGTACATGAACGGCTATAGGGAAGACTTCCCTCTTGCAGTCTTTCTTTCACTTCGAGTGTGAGATCATATCAAAGCAGAATTTGAATTCTTCTTAACGGATAACACAACTCGAGAATAAGCATCTTCCTGAATGTTTGTTTACATAATTCACATTCTCCACTTAGCTTTGGTCCACACTCGTACTAGTGTGGCATGTATTTTGTAGCTATGTAATATTTCATTTTTATTAATTTTGGTCAAATGATTGTACTATTATTCTTTTAGGAGTTTTTATTATTTTATTTTACATATATGGGTGTTTTGCCTATATGCATATCTGTACAACATGTGCATGACTGGTGTCCACTGAGGCTACAAGAAAGCATCACATCCCCTGGAACTAGAGATATAGATGGTCCAGACTATTGTGTGTGTTCTGGAAATTGAGCCTAGGTTCTCTGAAAGAGAAGCTGGTGCTCCTAACCACTGAGTTGCCTTTCTAGCCCCTAATAGCATTTCTAATATTCTTAGAAATCAAATTATTCTTTGCAATAACTCTACCTTTGGATATATTATGCATGGTTTAATGACACTTTTTAATGTTAGTATAAATAAACTTAAAAGGATTATAACTTGATTTTTTTAAAGATTAAACAATAAAAGAAATTATGGCATAAGTAGTTTAATAAGTATATAAATAAAGGTATTGCAGTTTCTTTGGATTGAGTATCTGAAATTAGCCAAGAAGTGGTAAGCGGCAATTATCTTGAAAATAGCATAATTGCTTTAAATCATTTGGGAGTTTTCAGAATAGTAATAATCACAGAAGACTGGAGAAGATAAAAGAATTTGATGGTGTATTTCTTAGCTATTATGGACACAGTAGTTCTGTGGATCAGATATATAAATCTATCATGAAGAACCAAGAAATGAGAGAGAGACAGGAGAGAGAGAGAGAGAGAGAGAGAGAGAGAGAGAGAGAGAGAGAGAGAGAGAGAGAGAGAACTGCTAAATTCCATTAATACAAAAGCAAAACATGGTCCTCTGCTCGGCATCTCCAAAACCAGTATTAAAATTACTGTGATATGTGATAAACAGGACTTATATAACTTTAAATAAAAACTCCAAAGATGGGAGAATCTCAAGTATACAGTCATAATCTTCAAAAATAATGTTTCATAATGCTTCAAAAATAAACAAACAGAAAAAAAATGAACAAGACAGTGAGAGTTACAATTTACTGACATAATGATGTGTGGAGCAATTATTTTTTAACTAGTAGTTTCAAATAAGCACTCTTCAAAAATGAATACATACCTGAGATGTTAGTGGTAAAAGAAAACTCCCGGCTAACATTATAAGATGATTTGCTCAACTCAGTCCAGATAGTTTTAAAGGACAGGATGATAAAGAAACTGATATTAAGAAAAGAAAAACAACATGAATGCAAATTTTATGTATTAGTAGAAGAAGATTTATATATTGCTTAATGAGCCCAAAATCTACTATTATTACCAGACAAAAAAAGAGGTTTTAATAACCACCCTTCAAACCACTGTCCACTTAATTTTCAATAGGGGATATTTCACAGAATATATGTTAGAGGCTGTCTGTTATATCATTCAGACATTTTTTCAAGCTTGCTTTATAAAAAAGAAAAAAACATGGTTTATAAATAATAATCATTTCAGACCAAGTGAATCAATTTGAAAGACGTGATTTTGGTATAGAAATAGAATATACTTTCTTCATATAACCTGCCTAACAAGCTCTATGACATTCTCAGTTAACCAACATTTTACCTCATATTTGATTTAGTGTAGAATCCTAAGGTTTGATGCCATCTGTCTTTCACAACATGGTTTATATCTCATGGGGATAAAAAGTAGATATTGTAATTAAAGAAAGTGTTCTCAAGGGGAACAATAAATGCAATACAAGATTTTTAAAACAGTATTTATATATCAATGGGAACACATAATTATTTAAGAAATGTTCAAGGTCAAAGATATTTTATGATTTATAATATAACATAATGTCTAAGAAGGAAGAATCACAGAACACACAATGATAAATTTACCTTTTATTTTAACTTTCCTTATTGTTCCAGCAGTTTGTTTGTTTGGTTTGGTTTTGTTTTCTCATAGAATTTCTTAGGTAGAAATGTATGATGTGTTGCTAAAAAAAATAAGAATCTATTTTTAACCAAATAATTTATACTATATCTCCAGTGGTTTTCAAGCTATAGGCAATTTACCTTAAGAGGCATTTAAAATACTCTTTTTATAAGGTCCTGTCAAGAATGCAGAATCACTTTTATTTATTCTAATTTCTCCAATATTTATTTTTAAAATTTATGAAACTCTTGGAATTTACTTAAGCAGATTTACTACTACTTCATATTTACTAAGTCTCTGAATCTAATTTGAATTTGATGGGTTCTCTTCTATCTCAAAAATATTTTGGAGCTGTGTAAATATTTCTTGAATAAAATAAACAGTGCTGTCTAGTGTTCAGTGAAATGAGAATATTAGTTAAGTTCTATTGCCTAGTGATGTGCAATGAGTATAGGGAGACTTACATTACACTTGATAGAGAAAACACAGACACACACAGACACACACACACAAACTCAAACCACAAATTTGAATATTTTAGTGCTCTTCCATCCTATTAGAGCCTTCATGCCCATGATTTCCACGTTTTGTTCCTCAAATGAACAGTTTAGAATTCTTCACTAGTCCTTCCATCTCCCACAAACAGCTTCATAGACCAATGTATTTTTTTATTTACACAGATAAGGATAATTCTTGCAGTATGGTATAAGCGAGGAGGAACATGGGGCTCTTGAATCTCTAATTTAGAAATCACAAAATTCCCAAGTCTCAAAAACTTTCTCATGTTACCTGGATGTTTCTCTCCAATGGGCATCCTCAAAACATTTAAGAGTTCATTCATTCAGCATTATTTTGTAGGAAGAGTAGTAATTTTATGCACATTTGTATAACTGTCTTCTGGGAAAAGTAAACCTATAGTGCAAAGAAAGGCTTTAAAAAATTCATCAAAGTTCATAGTGTTAATCATTCACAAACACTCAGAAGAATAGTAAGGCAATGATAATAGAAAAAAAAAGGACAAAATAAGACTCCAAACCCGTCATTCTATCCTTATCAAGGTATTCCTGAAAGACTCCTGTTCGCACTTGGAACTACTAACAATATAATTCTCACAGGTTTATTCTCAAGATTAAAATAGAATTTATGCATTCAAGTATTTTTTTAATATCAATAGCAAATATAAAATGTTAAATGGTAATTATATGCTTCTATTATAAAACTATCTCACTAAATTTTGCTGATTATAAATGTCACCATTACTAATATTCCATGTGATCCTCTACCTGACAGTATCATTTTCCTGTAAGAATTTTAGTGAATTATAAATAAAGATACCACCTTACTTAAAAGAATACAACATATCAGAATATAATTGGTGTAAGATCTTTAAAGCTTAGTGCTCATATTTGATAGATTTTGCAATTTTTGTATCACTCTCAACTGTCAATTCAGTTGACACTGGCTGTTATCTCTAGTGTGAAGAAGTTTCACCTGGCAATGTCTTCAGTTATTTTGAGATAAAGATGGCTGGCATTCATTCTAATATACCCCTTCTTCTTTTGAAACATATGATTTTTCATACTTATTTGTTATGTAGGGCTTATTGAAAATTAATTATACATTAGATTTTCCTTTCTTTCCCCTTCCTGCTCTTCTTTCTGCCCAAGCTTTCCTTCATCTTCTGTCAGTCCACCTCTTGCGTAAAGTTTGCCTTGCTTTTGTGACTATAGGATCCCTCCCACAATGGCATCATATATCAAATTCCAGACATGGAGTTATTGGATTTCTGGGGAGTTTTATGAAAGTCCCTTAGGGGGTTGTACCTCTATTATGCAGCTGTAAGTGTTTTCAGCAAGTTGTACTTAGAAGAAAGTATGTATTGTTCTATTTCTCATTATCTTTCCAAAGAATGTGGGGCCAGGTGAATGTGTGACAGCAATGTGTGGTGTCTGCCTCTTCAAAATTAACTTTATGCATTGTGTATAGTTCAGATGATTGAAAACAGATAGGAATGGGGTTGAATGCCTTGCTGTTTAGAAACTTAATTGTTTATAGGGTAGAGAAAATAAATGAAGGAAAATGGCATCATGTGCAGAAATGATGTCAGTATTAATAAAAAGCAGGCATCTTTTGGGGCTTAAGCATTTGTATAACAATTTTGCCTCCTTACCTTTTGAATACCTGCACATATAAATTTTTTGACTAATAATAATCATGTAATAATGGTTCTATTATTTGTTCTAAGACCATGACTTCTCCTACACATCATCAGTTATTGCAAATAAAGGTGAATCCAGAACAGTCATCATAAAAACAAGCTCACAAACTTAAGAGGTTGTTATGTGCTTACCAGAGACTGCGTGCTTTGTTTGCATAAATCATTCAGTATGCATGTGTCATGGAATCCTGTGTGATAGCCTGCTATTTGAGTTCTGTCATTACCAGGCTGTTAGAAATGTTTATTTCTTTGACCAACACTATACAAATTCGAGGTAATTTATTACATCCTGGGATAAATATAATAGAAATCTCAGAAAGGTACCATCTTCTCTTGGTCTTCTGTCATGCATATGACATGCACCACACAAAAATCTACAGATAAATTATCCATGAGTGATAAACCGTGAATGTACAAATACCACAGTTTAAACTAAAGTGTGTTCTTGAAGTTATATACATGTAAGTTTCAGCGCATGCGTTTACCATTTGAGACCAAGGGCTCATGCAGCCTAGGCTGGCATCAAACCCTGTATGCAGCTGGAATGACTTTGAACTCTGATTCTTCTGCCACCAGCTTCCAAGTGCCAGGACAGGTGTGCGGCACCATGCCTGGCATAGTTCTATTTATTTCTTTACATTTTTTTATTCTTGAAGATCTTTTTTAATATTTAATGCTTACATTGCATAGCCTATCAGCACTAGGAGTCCCCAAAAATTGTTGTGTCATTTTATGAACTACCCCTTCTTAATCAACAAACCAGTTTTTTTAAAAAATTGAGATTCTAATATAATTACATCATATCCCTTTCCTCCGTCTAAACTCTCTGGTGATATTTTATTTGTGCTCTAATAAATAAAGCTTGCCTGGAGATCAGAGGAAAAGGCCAATCATTATAAGTAAACACAAAAGTCCGGCAACAGTAACACGCCCCTTTAATCCCATCACTTGGCAGGCAGGGATCTGTCTGGATCTCTGTGAGTTCAAGGCTACACTGAAAACAGCCAGGCGTGGTGGCACATGCCTTAAATTCCAAGACTAGTTAACCATGGAGGTCTGTAGGTCTGTACAGACACATAGAAAGTGGTAGAGCTGGGCAGGAAGAGGAAGTGATGTAGCTGGACAGAGAGAGCAAATTAGATGGCAGAACAGCCAGGCATATAGATGTGGTTAGACAGGAAGTGACTCACATTTGGAAGCTGTGGAGTTGGTAAAGTAAGGTTAGCTGTGGCTGTCCCTATTTCCCTGGTCTCTAGGCTTTCACCTCTATATCTGGATCCGTGTGTGTGTGTGTGTGTGTGTGTGTGTGTGTGTGTGTGTGTGTGTTTAATAAGACCATTTAGAAATTCACCCACAAAAATCTCCCGCATGCCTGTGCTTGCTCTTCAAATGCCTGGCCTCTCTTTTTATTGTTATATACTCAATCCTAAACAATAACCATAGATTTGCTTTAAAAAATAAGAAATATTTAAAATTAACAAAATCACATTACCCCCCACCCCCGTTAACCAATTATCAGTACATTTTTTTTCTGTACTAGTTTTTGAAAGAACTTAGATTGTATATCTATTATCACATGCCTTTAACTAATTCACCCTCACTTCTATTCTTAAAAAATTCTAGAGTGTTGTAAACTATGCAAGAAAGTCACATGGTTTACTTTCAGTGTTTTTCTCCACTTTGAAATCCTATAATCATAAAAGTGAGGTGCTGTATGGAAGGAAGGAAGCCTTGATTAAGAATTTCATTTCCACCCACCCTTCAATGCCCGAGGCAGATGGGAGAGCTGGTCCTGAGGTCCTAAGAGCCAGAAAGCTCTCCCTGTCCTCCACCAGGGGCAACACCTGGGAGAGGGAGCAGGCCCTATACCCGCCCTGGACAGCACAATGGAGGCAGTCCTGTTGGTGGAGGTGTGGATGAGCCAGCCCCGACATTGTGAGCATGGGAGAACTGTGCCCATTACTCATGTATCATGTGGGGGCCATAGGCAGGGGAGAGATGTTTTCCTCACCCCCCCCCCACCCATCAACACGAGGTATGTGCGAGAGCTGTCCCTGCCCCTCATCAGCTGCAGCACTCCAGAGAGTGACCCCTATACCATGTCTGGGAATCTCAATAGAGGTGGTTGTGAAGGTGTGGGTGTGGGAGAACTGACCCTGAGGACTTGAAAGCAGGAGAATTGGCCCCGCCCCTTGTTCATCTCATTGGTGCAAGGGATGAAATGGCCAGGGCTATGCTGGAGAGCTCACCTGGTGATAAGGACAAGGGAGAGCTGACTGACTGGATGACCAACTGTGTAACTACCCAGGTACAGAACCAGGATTATGAGGTGACCCATCCCAATATCTACCCCATCTGTGATCTGCTGGAGCTTGTGGAGGGACTGGTACTGTAGACACAAGGCGGCAGGATTTCCACAACACGGGGCAACGGCAGGATATCCGAGAGGGAGTTCCAGTGAGGCCCCATCAACGATAGTGTAGCAGAACCCAGAGGCTTTTAACCAGACCAATGACTCTCTGCAATGAACACTTGCAAGTAAAGATGTATGGATTAAACGGTTTACTGCGTGACTAACTGCGTCACACTAAAACTTCCATGACGAGATTGATTTTTCCTTCTGTTTTTCTTTTTTATTCTTTTTATTTTCTCTTAAATTTTGTTTTATTTTCTTTTGGGGCAAGTAGGTTGCAAGGTCAGAGGGAGGATATGAAGGGATGGAGGATATGAAGGGATGGGGAAATGAATGGGATGGAGATGCGTGATGGGAAAAACACAAAGAATAAACAAAAAGAATGTTAAAGTTAGAAGAAGAAGAAGAAGAAGAAGAAGAAGAAGAAGAAGAAGAAGAAGAAGAAGAAGAAGAAGAAGAAGAATTATTTCATTCCCAGCCTGGGAAAAACAGTAGGGAAGGATGCTTATATTATTGATCTGTTGTAGTGACAGAATAAAATCTCTCTCATTTTTGAAAGACTAGTTCATGAGAGAATTTAGAAAAAAATGTCTGAATTATTGAAGTGTCTAGTTTTTGATGGTATTCAGTAATGCTGATATTGCCTGACAATTGTAGCATTAAACTGGAAGGTCATGATGTGCTTTGGGTCTCATATATTAGAGAATTTTGATTTATAACTAGGCCTGACTCCAAGTTTTTGTATTTTAAGCGTTCAGACTTATTGCCAAGTGTGATTCATAGACTGACATTTAAAGCCATGGCCTCCTTTGATGCTTTACATTACTTATTAAATAATTTATTAATTTTCAGCATTAAATGATGAGTACATGTGATTCAGTAGGCCTTAGACTGTATTACAGAAAAAAAATGACTGCACTAAAATCCTACATAGATTTATACCCTCCAATATAAAATCATTTCTCTTTAATTCTTATTCATTGTGCTCATAGTCCCAGAACATAAGCAATGTCATAAGAGTCTTAAATGACTATCGCCATACATATCAAAAGTCTAATTCAAAATCACATGTGTGATCTAAATATTTTTTGCTTAGGCACATTGCACATGGGTCAGGTTGTAAGTAGATTGAAAATATTAGTTAATAAGCAGGAAATTCTTTTTGGTATTAGCTCTTAAACAAAAAAAATGAAACAAGTACTAATAACTTATATCTCTTTTAGGAAATGAAGCAACTTGAGATCTAAGTATGCAATATACAAAACATGTTTCATCTGGGTTTGAATGGGATTCTAGGATTCTTCAAATGCTGTCTCTAGGTTTTAACTTTGCTATTATGAGCAAGAAGATTTCACCTGTCAATATTTGATTAGTCAATCTAACGGCTTAAGACAGATTTACTCAGTTTGATAGATAATCTGGAACTGCAATGTTATTGATTGAAGCTACATTCAAGGCCAAAAAGTGTCTGAAAAAAGTTGAAGATGATTCTGATGACTGTTTTTGCCTTGGTGCCAAGAGCAGGCTGTCCCCATCTTATCGCTACAAGCAGATTGTCCTACATTGATTGGAAAATAAATTTCAAATGTGTTTCAATTTGATGAAGTTTTAGAAGACTTGTTAAAAGCAAAGAAAAAGAACTCCTTGATTTTTCTTCGTATCTTTATTGAAATGTTACAAAGCCAGTTTATTTGAAAGAGTACCAGGAATAACATCACAGTGTGTCTTAAAACCTCTATTACTAGATAAAACTAATTGAAATGCAACAATAAATTAAAACCTTCAAATGAACAAGCTACAGAAAAATAAAAATTAAATACAAAGGTTTATTAACTAATTTCTTAGATGATCCATCAATTTACCCAAATCTTTCATGGATTACTTGAATAAAAGAATTGAAATTTATCACATACATACAAAGGGAATAGAAGACTTTGAGCATCTCAAGAAGTCTTAGAATTGCAATCCACATATCTTAATAGTCAAAGTCAATGACAAGTATTTAAAATATTATTTCCCCTTATAGATATCAGAAAAAGGAAGTGAACTTAGCAAAGAATAATTTTATGTCATTTTTCATAAATCTAAATGTATACATTGACCATATAGAGTGTGATAAAATTCACAATGCATGCTTCTGTCCAATTACAGATCAGTGATGATCTGAAGATGGCGATAATTCCAAATCTTTTTAAGTCTACAGGTTGTGTCTGTCCAGCTTCAGCACTAGTCAATCTGTCTTCTTTAGTCTTCATTTGCATTTCTGGAATTTAATAAAAATCGTGGCATACAACAAGTATGGTCTTTACTGTCATATTTTATTTTTGTTATAGATTTTATGATTTTAAGACATATCAGTGTTGTTTATAATCTAAGGGATCCTTCATTTCTATATAGATAATATCCATTGTGTAGATATCCACCAAATTTCATATTGACATATTGGACATATTATAAGATGATAAGTATTAATCTTGGAGTAATTATGTATAAAACTGAGAACATTCATGTACCTGTGTTCAAGTAAAAGATTATAGTAAACATTTCACATGAATCTGCATTATAAATTCATAGTTCAGTGAATGGAATAGATCAATTATTATTTACCCTTGATGCATTATTCTATGCCTCTCTACTGACAATGGATGAAATAAAGTGCTTACGTTTTAATTTCTTATGCCAGAATAGGGATATGAGTAATGGATGAAATAAAGTGCTTACATTTTAACTTCTTATGCCAGAATAGGGATATGAGTAAAAACTCATTTGTGCTAATTTGAGTGTTAGTTGGAACTTAACTACAGAGAAGTTCACATGCTTTACTTGAGGAAATTTTAGGTTTTGGTAAAGGTGAAGGTGAGCTTAATGAAATCATGAAGGAGACTGACTGAAGTCTTTACAGATGGGGGTGATGTCAAAACTATAATGTTCATAGATTTGACTACATCCTCAATCTTAGAATTATCCCTTATATTTCATCAAATTGTATATATAAATCAAGCAAAGGACTTGTGATCTATGGAACAGCTTATTATAAAGCACCCCAGGTGAAAGTCTGGAGAGATGGTTCTGTAGTTAAGAGCACTGACTGTTCTTCCAGAGGACTGAATTTGACTCCCAGCACCTGCATGGTGGCTTACAACCACCTGTAACTCCTGTCCCAGCTGATTTGATGCCATTTTCTGGCATTCCAGATACCACAGGCACAGACATACATGCAGACATACACTCATACTTATAAAGAAAAATATACCCCAGGTAAGTAAATATTACTTATTGGTAATGTTTTATTGAGCAAAAATACCAATAGTTTAGGCACTTATAGTAAAGTCAGATACAGAAACCTAAAAGCATATTTGCAGATAAAGGTGGGAATGTGGTGATGCAGAGAGAGTCTTAGAGGTAGATACAGTTAGGCACACTCAAAGGCTTGGTCAGCATCTGTAGATAGAAAGGCAACCAGGCAGTAGGGAATTATGGTTTGAAATTTGAAGAAGCAAAGACTATAAATAGTTTTTTAAAAAAAGGCACTAAAATCTAAGACACAATTTGAACCTAAAGAACATATTTGAGTATTTAGGATTCTGAAGAGGAAAAAAAGAGAAAGGAAGTTTGAATTGACTATAGACATATTTGAAGTCCTGCTTTCCAAGCTCTAAAACCTAATGAGATTATCATAAACTAATAATGTGTGGCTTAAGAATTTCATTTGTAGTCCTCATTCAAGTAGAAGAAAGCATTTTTTTAAAGTACCAGAATATTTAGTACATGTTAGGACAGCATTCTTTCCACGTGCATCTAAAATTATTCCCAATGAACAATATTCATCCAGTTATGTATATTTTCCTACATTAGTGGTGATAGTCTTGTGCTTATGTAGTACAAAGTAAATGGCATGGTTAAAGTGATCTGGGCCCTAGATTTTCCCTTGAAACTACCCCTGCTAACTCACTGGAAATATCTCAAACTCCCTGTGCTTTTCCAAGGAAATGAGACCTTTGCTAAATTATCTCTATGTCCACTCTAAAAACTTCTTCAAATGATGAGCTGACCTTTACCAGTTTCATGTGGCTCCAGGGATTGTAACTGTATGATATTTCTGTGCACTAGCATGGGACAAAATGAATTATTTGTTTATGTCTTTTTCCTACGTTCAGAGGATCTGATATCTGAGTCAGTTATGAAAGAATGTTTGCTCATAAATTATTCCCAGAGATTTTCCACCCTTACAGTTGGAGCACTGCAGCTGCATAATACAGAGTGTGTTATTAGAGTGCCAAAGTTTGGGGTGACTGCCTAGATCTTTAAAGAGAGTGTCTTTTAGATACAGTGACTCTTTGCATGTAATAAAGTTCAACATTCCATGCACCTCTTAAATGTATATCCATAAGAGAATACATAGCCACTGTGATGATAATAACGTAAATCAATAACCATTCTCTCTATCACAGAGGGCGATAATCATTCTCCTTCATGTGTGTTTTTTTTTTTTTCAGAGCTAAATGAGAGAAGCATCTGGGATATAGGAACATTTGAGAAACATTTCATTTAGTTTGGTTTGCTAAAGAGACTCACATAGGGCACACCTGTGTACACACACAAATGCGTAAATCATTGTTTCATGTAACAGAAATATATGACTCCATAATAATTAACTATTATACTATTATCAGACAATAAAATAGACTTCAAATATTTGATTGACAACTTTGAAAATTAAATATAAATACCATAATCCTGAATGTTTAAATTCGAAAATTTTCAAAATTACTGTCTCAAATTCTAAAATATTCAACTCTTGGAAATAAATTACAATAGTAATTTTAAAATTATCTGAAGGGAATCAATTTGCACTTCAAAAAGATTCATTTGACAAATATAAAACCTTGACAGAACAATTGACAGAAAGTTCTCATAAAAAAATTCGGTGGTGAAATGACTTAGCCAATGGAGCTCTGGTTCATAAGGATGAAGACCTGAGTTTGAATTGCAGAACACACAAGAGCACACACACACACACACACGAACACAGGTGGGATAGTACACATTTGAAATATAGAGATATTGAAAAAGATGGCTACCTAGAAGCTCACTGATTATCTATGGCAGAGGTCCAACTAATGTGACACTCTTCCTAAAAATAAATATGGTAAGTACAGGAAGAATGACATTGGAAGTTATCCTCTTACAAACACACACACACACACACACACACACACACACACACACACGCCCCCAAATGTACATACATATATGTAGACACATAGAAAAATAGGTTATCGTATTATAAACATTTTGAAAGCATAAATACTCATACATACAAAAGCAGAACTTGCACACAGTAGCTGCAAAAAATTAAAAGTTTGAGCCAGTAAATAATATTATAAAAATGGTCAAAATGATATATATGTAACTATAGGTAAAAATCATGTCCGACAAGCCTTTTTGGGTTCATAAACAGAAATACCATAATGCAGAATTAATTTTTTTCTTATCTGTATCTACTTGTTTGCTCATTTCTTTTCTAACTAAAATATAGTCACATCATTGTTAGAGTTTCTGTTTCTGTGAAGAGATACCATGACTACAGCAACTCTTATAACGGAAAAACATTTAATTGTTTAGCTGACATTTTCAGAATTTTTGTCCATTATCATCATGGTACAACATGGTAGCATACAGGCAGACATGGTGCAGGAGAACAGGCTGGGAGTCCTACATATTTACCCAAAGGTAACAGGAAGTGGTTTATCTCAATGGGTACAGCTTGAGCATAGGAGAACTCAAAGCCCACTCCCACAGTGACGCACTTCCTCCAACAAGGCCACACCTTCTAATAGTGCCTCTCCCTTTTGGGACTGTTTTCTTTCAAACCACCACAATCATTTTCCTCCACTTCTTTTCCTTCCTCCTATTCCTCCCATGTCTCCTCTAACTCCATTCACTCCCTCTCAAATTCCAGACTTCTTCTATTCTACACACACACACACACACACACACACTGAGAGAGAGAGAGAGAGAGAGAGAGAGAGAGAGAGAGAGAGAGAGAGAGAGAGAGAGAGAGATTCTGTCATGATTTCTGCACCACCACCACCACCCCCCACCCCCGGTATGGGAGAACCAATTAAGGGACTCCTCCCTCACAGAATACCAGTTTTCCTGCTCTTAGTATCCCTTGCTTTCCTGTAGTTCTTTGTCTGGATGAGGGGACCAATAAGAGTTTATCTCTCCACATTAAAATATTGATTGCTGAGCTTGTTCAATTTACTTTAGCTAGCTGTATTACTGAGACATGAAGCTTCCCTAACATTTCCAGAAGATAGAATTTCACAGCAGATTCCCTAGGTCCCTGGCTCTTACAATCATTCCATTCTCTTTTCTACAAACGTCCCTGAGGTTTAGGTGAATGAGGTGTTTTATAAGCAGCCACTGTGATCATGCACCCAATGATCAATTGCTTTCTGCATTTTCACTAGTTATGATTTTCTGTCATGGACTCTGTTCTATTTAGAGATGAGAATTCCAGTCTGTTGTTCTCTATCCACTGACCAGTTGTGTGTCTCATTATGAATCGCAAACCTACTGCAAAAAGAACCTTCTCTGATGAGGACTGGGAGATGATGCACTCTCATCTCATCTGTGGGTAAAGATAAGAACTTAGGGGACAGTACATTACTATGTCCATTTACCAGAATAAGTGTGCTAGCTTCTACCCTAGGGCCTATGACCTAAACAGGCAGAAGTTTTCAGCCCTAGTTAAGAGTACCAGGTATGAATGACTTATATCTTGTGAAGCAAGTTTTTCAGCCTAAGAATGTGTGGCTGAACTGATAACTCCCAGTATATTCATGTCACTATTGCATTAGTGGACATAGTTTTCAGGGTTCACAGATGAATAAGACTGTTTATGACTTTTCTTTCCCACTACTGTGCATAGAAGCTTATAGCATATGGAATATACCAATTAGGATAAAACATTCAAATTGATATAGATTGCATCATGTCTTATCATGCAAGCATGTATTGTCTTTACCAATAGAGTCTTACTTCCCATCAAATTATGGAAAGTAACCAAGAACAATGGCAATACCTAGTAATGTTTGTTTTGGGGGGGTGTCTAGGAGACCTTGATGACCGACAATTTGGAAATAAGTAACTCTTTCCTAGCACTGGGATTTTTGTTTAGTGTTCCATTATATTTGGTAAGGCATTATTACTTGCTTTCCTCCTCAATTCTAGGGAAACTCTCTTTAAATCTCATGTATATGTATATTATATGTATACCATTATTTCTTTTAAGGTCTAGTTATGGGCTATATTATCTGTTTCTGAGATACAAGACAAATGAATTAAGCACAACCAAATCAAAGTGTGCACTGAGTTGAGGAGAAATCTGAATAAGCCATATGAAGACATTTCTTCAAAATACATTGAAAAAGTAAATAAGTAATGATTTAAAAAATAAAACAGAACCAAAAGTCAGTGCTAAAATGAGTAATATTATGACAAAAATGTTATTTCCTTGTGATTGTTTTTAAGAAGAAATATGCACTTGTAGCTGCACTTTAAAATCTGTTGAATATGGAGCAATTTACTATGAAAATATTAAGTTTAGGATATTGAGATAATTAAATTACTATTGTTACAATCTGTTAATTGTTTTGAAATGCAAAATTTTCCAGTAACTACATTCAAAGGGCCTATTTTTCTGTCCTAGGGATTGAAAAAAAAATTTTTGTTTTTTTCAGGGATCTCCATGGGAACGCTGCAACCAATAACTGAACCAAATGCAACCCAGTTCCACCACTGGAAGCCTTGCCTGGCTACAATAGATGGCCAGTTCAGACTCTGTGTTGTGGTGATATTTTATATATTCTCTAACGAATAAAGCTTGTCTGCAGATCAGAGGGCAGAGCCAGCTACAAAGTTAGCCATAGATGTCAGGCAGCGGTGGTACACACCTTAATCCTAGCACTCAAGAGACAGAGGCAAATGGATCTCTGTGAGCTCAAGGCCACCCTGAACTACATGAGATTAATCCAGTCTAAAAGAGAAACACAGCCAGGCAGTCAAGCCTCACACCTTTAATCCCAGTACTTGGGAGTCACATGCCTTTAATCCCAGCATTAGGAAGGTTGCACAGGAAGTGAAATGGCTGGGCAGAGAAAGAAATATAAGGCAGGTGGAGACAGGACTCAAGGGCATTCAGTCTGAGGATCTGTGGTGACAGTATCTTGCCTCCTCTCAGGCTGAGGATTCCTAGAGGTAATAACTAGTGGCTGGCTGCTCTGCTCCTCTGATCTTTCAGTGTTTACCCTGGTATCTGGCTCTGGGATTTTATTATAAGACCAATTAGGATTCATGCTATACTGTATCCTCCATTAATAGGAATCCTCACTAGGGTCACTGTTAAAGATTCCAGGAAGTTTCCATTGCACTAGGTTTCCACACTACCTACAAAATGCACCCCCCCCCAAGTTGCAACTCTCTCTTCACACTCTCTCCCCCATCACCCACATGATCCCTCTTGCTTCCAACACTTCTACCCCCAGTCCACCCAAATAATCTATTCTATTAGTCTTTTCCTATTTATTTTATGTGTATGAATGTTTACCCTGTGTGTACATATGTGCATCACATGTGTACAGGACACCATAAACGGGAACTATAGTTGCAGGTGGTTGGGAGTCCCTGAAATAGGTAATTGAACCTGAACCTGGCTTTTCTGCAAGAGCAGCAAGCACAACTATCAATTCACAGCTGTTGAGACAACGTGTAAAACCAAAACCTGTGCAAGCTTAAATCAGAGAAAACCCAGCACCGAGGGGGAGGTGGACATCAAGCCCCACCCCTAGGTGAGGAGTGCTTGGCAACTAATAGCGACTACAAGATGGCTAACATTCCTTTCAAAGAGAGCAGAGAGCTAGGTGTGGAGGCAACTGTAGTTGGATTTCAGAGGATTTATAGGAAGGGTGAATATGATCAAAATATGTTATACAAAATTGTCAAAGAACTAACAAAAATGGAAAAGACCAGCGTATTTTACATAAAGTATTATACTTTGATGGTATCAACATACCACCTTCAATTTATATGATTTCTAAAGAGCATTACATTTTTAAATGTACACAAAGAATAATATTAAGGATTTTATCAGTATATTTAAAGGCTTGAATTTAAATGTACTCCCAGAGATGCAGGGATGCTTGAACATAACGAAAATTTGTCAATGGAATTCACCCTATAAACAAACTGAAAGAAAAAAAAGACATGATCATTTCATTAGATGCTGAAAAAGCTTTGACCAAATCCAACACCCTTTCATGATTAAAGTCATAGAAAGATTAGGGATACAAGGGACTACTTAAATATAATAATATTAATAAATATACTCCCAGTTTTCCAACTTTCAGAGCTAAATCATACTAATATCTAATCAATATCTGACCCTTTCCACTTTAAAAAATATATGTATAATTTTACAAGTTCAGGTATGAACTTAATATGTAAAATAACTTGTATGTTTTATTATGTGAAAAAAGAGTAACAAAAGCTATATTCAGTGTTTGTTGTGGAATATCACTTTAAGATGTGTTGTATTTGTTTATTCTGTGGAACATTTGTTTTAATGATTCAAAGATGGGTTGAATTCTTTTATGTTGCATTTGTTTAACTCTGTGAAGATGTGATTCCTTGCCTCTCTAAAACACTCGATAGTCTAATAAAGAGCTTAATAGCCAATAGCAAGGCAGAAGAAAGGATAGGTGGGGCTGGGAGCTGAGGAAGAAATAGGAGGAGACGTCTAGGAAGCAGGAGAGATCAAGGAGGTAGTAAAGAAGGGGCCAACCATCCAGTCACACAGCCAGCCATGGAGTAAGAGTGAAAGTGAGGTTACAGAAGTCAGGAATGGGAAAAGCCCAGAGGCAAAAGGTAGATGGGATTAGTTAAGTTAAGAAAAGCAGACTAGAAAAAGCCAAGCTAAGTTGGGGCATTCTCAAGAAAGAGTAAGCCTCCATGTGTGATTTATTTGGGAACCAGGTGGCAGGCCCCCTAAAAGAGCAAAGAGCAAAGAGTTAAAAAGAGTAAAGAGTAAAAAAACGATCAACTATAAGTGTTCACTGTTTTGTATCAATTTCTTTCTTTGAATTCATCCAGTCATATGAAAAGTACTTAATGATTAAATCTTTTGTCTAAGGTCCTAAAATTAAATATGTGAAAGTCTTAATTTTAGCTAAAACATTCAGTTCTGTTATTTGAAGCTTTGAAAGAATTTAACCCTACTCTTGTAAAAATCAAAATATTGTGATAGTATTATTTTACATCGTAAACCAAATTTCAAAGAATCTAATTTATGGCAAAAAAAAGTAAGAGCATTATACTCCTTTTAAAACAAATCCTGTTACCATGGTTTTTTCTTCTATACTTTGTCACTATAGTAACTAAGAATATTATGTAAATACTGCTTCTACATGGAGCATACTCACTCCTGAAAATATTTGCTTTCTTCTCATTTGGCCTTATGAAACTTTGTCTGAGTAGATATAACTAGAAACTTTTATATGATGACAAAATAACTTTTCTCTTATTAGTATGTCTTTCAAGTTAATTACCATAATGAAAAAGGAAGACCAAGAAATAAAAAATGGAGGTCAGCTTCAAACAAGTGTGAGTTTATCATTGCAGTGCAATAATTATTTCCTTGTCTATAAATTGAGGGTAGCATTACTTGACTTATAAAAAGTCAATGCAGATGCATACAATTATGATTGAAAAAAAATCTGAACTAATAATAATAATACTAGCCCTGCAAGAAAGAAAATTATTTCATGGGAGGGCAACTAATCCATATATGAAGTCTTCACCTCAATGACCCAAACATCTCCCACTAAATACATCCCCAATAATTTCATACTCTGACTTTTTAAGAGGCACATTCACACCATAGCATATCCCATAAACAATGACAGTGCAGGTAGACTTTGTTTCTAGACAGTCTGTCTGGAGATTCTTCAAGTGAACAAGCTCCATTCAGAGTCTGCTGACCTCGTCAGGTTTTTAACCTGTCAAGGAGTTCATATTAACTGGAGAAGATGCCACAGCACTTCAGAATACATCATGCTCCATGTAAAGGACTTAGTCAAATGTCACTTGTCACATATGAAATCAGATAAAATTAACCCCAAACTAAAGGCATCTGACATATAATGGTACAATTCAAATGAAAATTACCTCTTACATACTCTCAGAGAGGGGTGCATTATGCAGAAAGAGAGGTGGAACTCATTGTTACTTTAAAAAAACTAGACTGAATCTCAGTGAACCTTCACTTCTGTCAATATCAAAGTTCAATGGAAATATACCTGTAGTCAAGAAAATCTGAATGTGTTAAGTCACTGTCGTCTGAAAGAATGTACAAGAGGTAGAATTGTGGTTCCATTCCCTATCATTTCTCTAACTTCCTCTCTTTTTAGAACTAAAATAAAGCTGGTACCTAAAAATAGAAATTTAAACAGGTTACAAAACATGAAGAGTAAGAGCCTGCATTGGCATCCTTAAGTCGTTTTAGTCCTATCTGCTTTTTTCTCCAAGTGTCTACATTCTCAGTGTCTGTGAATACTTGTTAGGCATATTGCTCTATGCTGCCCACCCACAAGGAGCATTGCTATGATTTGTCCATAAATATAAGCTTAAATGCCTTTTTATAACCTGGGGACCTAAAAGCATCTACACTGAAATATTATTAGACATGAATGAGAGACTGAAACAAAACTCTGATCCACCATCAGCAGCACTAGGTAACCAAAACATCCTCTCTAATGGCATCCCAGGACACCAGCGAGAACTACAAGGCTCCCTTTGGGGAAGTCAGAACACTTTCATCAGTGATTCAGAGAACCACATATAACATCTGTAGCAATCAGACCCAAAAGAAGACGCAGTAATAACTACCTTGGAAATGAACTCCCCCACTTCATGTTTATACTTCCAAATTTGGACCAAGTGGAGAGAGTAAATCTATTTTCTAGAAATAAGAGGATATCTCATAGGGTAGTTCAAAAAGAGAAAAGGTGCATCCTGTCTCAGTGCTCCAGGGTCTTGGAAATTCATGAGTGGAATTTCAAGTGTTGCCTCAACAGATGGTAGGAAATAAAAGGTTAAGGGGGGTTATATAAAAGAAAACTGCAAGGAACTGTTGGAGAATGTTGCTTTAACTATGTATAGATCTGTTATTGCAGAATATTATTTTAAGTATGTAAAGGTATGTTGTATTTATTTTTGCTGTATTTATTTAATTATGTAAAGATGCGTTACCTTGCCTGCCTAAGGCACCTGATTGGTCTAATGAAAAGCTGAATGGACAGTAGCTAGGCAGTAGATGGACAGGCCGGGCTGGCAGGCAGAAAGAATAAACAGGAGGAGGAATCTAGGCTCTAAAGAGAAAAGAAAAAGGGAGAAAAATAGGAAGACTGGAAATGGACAGTTCTCTCCTGCCTGCCAGTTCCTGAATAACCACTCAGAAGCTTAATATTACTTATAAATGCTCATTCAATAGGTCAGGCTTATTAGTAACTAGATCTTATAGTTAAATTAACCCATAATTCTTATCTATGTTTTGCCACATGGCTTGGTACCTTTTCTCAATAAGGCATTCTCATCTTGTTTCCTCTGTGTCTGGCTGGTGACTCCTTACTCCACCTTCCTCTTCCCATCATTCTCAGTTTGACTTTCCCACCTAACTTCCTGCCCAGCTACCTGCCTGTCAGCTTTTTATTAACCAATGAGAACAACACACATTCACAGTGTACAGAAGGACATCCTACAGCATTTCCCCCTTTCTGTCTAATCAAAAAGGAAGGTTTCAATTTTAACATAGTAAGATTATATACAACAAACAATAATGGTCATTAAGTAAGAATTACAGTAACAACTAATTCATTTGCATTTGGAAAAATTAGAGGAAATACAATTATCTATCTTATCTTGGTGAGTCTAAAGTTTTATATATAATTTACTTTCTATTATAACTAAGGAAAACTATAACTATTTAGTCTTCAACTACATCAAAGATCCCAGAAGGGTGAAATGTTACCTAATGACAGGGACCTCAAGCTGTTGGACAGTCACCCAAATTTCCTCTGCAATATTGGGTCATCCAACTCTGGCCTACAGGCCTAGTGTGTCTGACAAACTTTCCTGTGAAGCAGGGAATTTTCAAGGACTTTCCTACCTTGTCTTGACAAAGTTTATCAGCCACTTTCTTCTGTGTCCTGCAGAATGTCCAGAAGTTTCTCCTGTGCAGCAGGAACCTGAAAGACCATCCTGCCTTGTGTTGGCAAGTTTAGCTGTCATTTTTCCATGGGTCCTGCATGTCCAGTTTATACAACATACTTTCAAGAAGTCCAGGCAAGAGCAGTTTCTTGCCCAAATGGCTAGCCTTGCCACATTAAAAGCAAACTCCATAAGGAGTTTCTTTGATGCCAGTCATTCTCTTTGAAGTAATTGATGATGCCAGGATCATACATGCCTCACTTCTGAGAAAAGTCTAAGTTCTTAAAACATTTCAAATGCCATATTCTGTAGGTCTTTGATGTGTTTGAAGATTACCTTTCTAGTTGAAATATATCTTTGTATACCTAGAAAACCTAACTAATATGGTTGTAAGTTTGACTATTATAAATAACTATTCATCTGTATTTTAATTATACATTACATTTTAAATTTTGCTGCATAAACATAGTATCTTAAACAAGAGTAGAAATATACATACAAACTAACAAAATTGACTCTAAATTTGTATCAATAAACTAATATCCATACCATGGTAAATAGTTTGAGATTAACAGTTATTTTTTAGGATTAAAGCAGATACAATGATCTATGTTTTTTTTCCATCATATCAATCTACTCTTTTACCTATAGTTTCTGTATCATATCCCCCTTCATTCTTTAGAAAGATATTGATTATGATCATTAACAATTTATAACCAACCCCCTTAAATGAAAACAAATATTCATAAATAATATTTTGGGAATGTGAGCAGAGTTCTCTAGACTACCTCCTATTGATTGGGGCACTGGTAATCTGTGGGAGACCCTGAGAAAATTCAAGATTACGGTCAAGTACTGACTGGAGTAGTTTGTAAGACTGGATCATCCCAGCCAGCAATTTTGAAGCTGTTCTGGGAGCAGAACTCAGAGGAGACTGCAACAGAGGTGGTCTGAAATGTTAAATCATCTTCTCCCATTAGAGATTTTTTTCAGGAGTCTTCCTTGATCAAACTTGATTTTCTTTAACATGGAAAGAATTTGCAGCCTCTCACTCTCTGTGGGAAGAAAAGCATAACCTCTTCTCCAAAGTAACATATCTTTTGACTTAAGTTTTGAAGTCAAGATAATTTTAAAATATATAGTTTGTTTTAATCTAGCAGCTTTCACAATCAAATGTCTCTCAGCAGTTATCATTTGTTCACTAAACATCAAAAAAATTAAAGACAGCATAATAACACACAATATCCAGACTGTGTATTCTCTACTTTACATGGCTTATTATATTTTTTATTACTCTATTTTTATTTTAAGGACTTTCTCAACCATTTTTTTCTCTTCCAAGCCTATATATATATATTTTAAACACATTGTAGACCATTTGGAGGGTTTTTTGTTTGTTTGTTTGTTGTTGGTTTGTTGGTTTTTTTTTTTTTTTTTGTCTGAATCCATCTTTACTGTGTATCTGCAATCCTTTTTTGTCTGCATGTCCAAATCCACCATGTAATGTGCTGGTGGTGTTTGTGCTAGGTACTTAAGCCCACCGGCAGCAGCTGGGAGAAACCTCTGTACCAGAGCCCATGTGAGAGGCTGCAAGAGCCTGACAGCAGCTTAGCTTTGGTAGTTGATGGCCAGATCCATCTAGCAGGCAGCTGTCTGGAGATGCATCTCTGTCCTACTACTGGCATGAGAATGTGAGACGTGGAAGCCCAGTGTGGCTCCATTTCTCTGCGTTCAGAACCTATTTAAAGCTTTCTCAGGTCTTATGATGATCCATGCCAGACACTGGGCACCATATGTAAACAGAAGGTTCTCTCCTGCGTGCCATTTCCTGAATAACCACTCGGAAGCATAATATTACTTATAAATACTCAGTCGATAGCTCAGGCTTAATACTAACTATCTCTTACCCTTAAATTAAACCATAATTCTTATTTATGTTTAGCCATGTGGCTTGGTACCTTTTCTCAGTAAGACGTTCTCATCTTGCTTCTTCTGCGTCTGGCTGGCAACTCCTGACTCAGCCCTCCTCTTCCCAGCATTCTCAGTTTGGCTTTCCCTGTTAACTTTCTGCCCAGCTACCTGCCTGTCAGCTTTTTACTAACCAATGAGAGCAACACGCATTCACAGTGTACAGAAGGACATCCCACAGCAGGAGACGCACAGAACCAGCCAGGCAGGCAGCTGGCAGACATTCAGACATGGAGTAGGACTTACAGAATGGAAAAAGGTTAAAGAGCCCTGAGGCAAGGTATTGATTAAAAGAAACAAGTTAATTTAAGTTATTAGAATTAGTGGAACAAGCATAAGATAAGGCCAAACATTTATAACTAATAATAAGTCTCTGTCATAATTTGGGAGCTGATTGGTGGCCCCAAAGGAAGCCTACTAAAAGGAACCTTTTTTTTTTTCCTGGAAGCAACCATCCCTGATAGAATAAAAATTCGCTCATGGGAGAGAAATCAATCTATGTAACACTTTTTTTTATCTTCAGGACTCAAACTCTACCTACTAAATCCTAAGTCTAAATTCTGTTGTGTTTGGGAAAGAAGTTTCTGCTCTTGACATTTTAGGAGACACATTCAGACAGTAGCAACCCCTAACCAATCACAATGCAGACAGACTTTGTTTCTAGATAGCCTGTCTGGAGATTACCCTCTGTACACAGGCTCCATTCAGAGTATATCTGAAGCCTTCCATTGTTTTCCCCCAGATAGCCTTTCCTCCTCTTTTCTTGACTTCTAATATCTGCTAAAACATAAGTGAGGAGTGGGGGATTGTCCTCTCTGTTTTAGGTAGCTTTTGATAATTCCCACAATAGCTATAAGAAAGATATGATTTCTGGTTAGTAAAATCAAGCTTAAGTGATCATAGGAAGGTCCACAGAGTTAGAAATCCTGATTTGTATAAAGCAGATGCAATTCTCTTAGAAAGTGAATGATTAATTTTTTTAAAAAGAGGGAAAAAAATAAATCAAGCTATATCGGCAATTGGCAATTAAACAGCAATTAGATTACCTAAATAAGATGTCAAGTGTTTCTGTTATTTGACTCCGAATATGGCTATTTTGTTACTTTTCAAGAACAGACATAAAAGTACATCAGTTCACCTCAGAAGTGTCAGTAAGAGACCCATGACATCATTCCATTCAGATCACACTTGGTGAGCCATGAGCTTACTGGGCTCACTTGCAGGAGCCTAGGTGACATGTGGCAACAGCATGGGTGACTCAAGAGTGCTGCTACCAAACATCCCATGGCAGCATGGGTGATCACAAAGGCAATATCATCGGAATTCTTCTCAACTCAACCTGAAAGCTCCTCTGTACTCTAGCAGCCCCCCAAACAGATGCAGCCAGGGCAGAAAGTTATGTAGTCAAGTGAATGGGACCAGGAAAACCACTGGCTAGATTGTCTGATGACTTTATCATTAAGGCCCTGTCCACATAGGAGGAAATGTCCATAGGTCTGAACACCGAGGGCTCCTGCAAATATTCACAGTTGCCCTGGTCTCAAGATAGCAGGTGTCCTATGTGCTCAGGGGACAAAAACATTGTTTTGCCACAATAGAGTTGCCTTATTTCTATCTCCATCTAGCACAGACATAGAGTAGCCTTGTCTACTATCAGTGTTCAAGCAATTAACTAGTATCCAACAGAACATAAAGGCCTTATTGTGAAAGGAAGAACACACCCACAGCACCAAGGCCTGGCTTAGAATGCCAGGCCAGGTCCTAGTGATTAGGAAAATTTCCATCCTTACTAGGGTAGATGATCATGGACTAGGTCTTACACTAAAAGCACTCAAAATACCACGTAGAAAAGCTGACCTAGTTTGCAGTGTCCAAGCAGAAATAAATAGCTCACGGTAGATCAAATATCTTTAAATCTGTTCTCACACAGGTATCTAATCCTTGCTTCTAAACATTTATCAAAGGAAAACTGGTACCAAAACTGGAAGAAACAATAATGAAGGGATTATGTGCCTACTTTTCACCTTTTCACTTCACAATGCAGGCCCCTTTATATTTTAGAAATATGACAGACCTTGTGGCTAAAATTAGAAAAATAAACCTATAATTGTTTGATGTTCATGAGTTTTTACCTTTTTCCCCTTTCCTTTTAATTTCCTCCAGTCTATGTCTCTTGGCTTCATACTGATTTGGTGCTAATTTTAATGATGAGTCACTGGGGACTGATAAAAGACGCTATTTTAAACTCAAATTCTACACTCCATTTTCCCCACAAGCTTTCAAATGATATTGATTGTTAATAGCTGTTTGAAGATGGGTAAACACACCAGGGAATAATAAAGAAGCTGATTGGCTGTAACCATTAGGCCTAAAAGAAGAAACAAATACAAATAAAAAGAAGGACAAAGAGGAGGGAGAGAAGGAAAACAAAGACAACAGACATTAAATGTCTTTTGAGTTTAATTTATGCATTCAAACTCTTTCCAGCTCTTTCTATCTTTCTCTGTGGATCATTCATATCTTTGATGAGTAACCTCAACCATCTTTATGAGGGTTCAGCATTAGCAGTAAGGGTAGGATGCTGCCAGAGAAAAAATACTGTATGTAGTTATACATACAATATATGCCATATTATATATTATACATATATAATAGATGTGTCATATTATATATTATATGTATATTATACACATATACTATACATGCCATATGTAATATGTATGTCAAAGATCTTTCGATGAGCAGATAAATGATCTTTTAATGACAAATGACTGAACTCCTACCTTGAGACTCTACCCTCTGTTTTCACCAGTAGGTAAAATGCCCTGTAAAGCCAAATCAGATCCATGCAGGGTTTTTCCTTCCTAAGAGAAAGCAGACACATGAGGAGTGGAGTCCAAGAAAACTGATGTCAGTGAAAACAATGTCATCTCTCCTCCGTGATAGAACAGCCTGTAACTAAACAGTATACCAAGCTTCATGACAACCCACTTTCAGTAAGTAAATGTTCCATAACAACCTGTGAAAAAAATCTTCCATCTTCAATTGCCCCAAACTAAAGTTACACATAGAATTAGAATGAAAGTAGATCCTTTTAATGCTTTTTTTTGTAAACACAATCATATAAATTTTTTTCTCCATGAAGGTCATTTAGTTCTACCCTGCCCTTTCCAGAGTGGATAGAATATCAGTGTTGTCTCTCACCGGCGTCTTTTTGAGTTGTTGATTCCAAGTGTGTATTTTCTGTAGTTATTTTCAAAATGACTTAGTTGCTACACAGCAGTCCTCAGTGGTTATAAATCAATTCCTTAAAGCAATTAATTAAGAAATTTAAGGCAGTTAATCCAGCCGAAGGCCTCCAAACTCATGGATCACCAGCTGGGTTTATGAAAGCCATCTGGCACACAGTGATTTTTCTATTTTTTCCTATTTTCAATTTCTAAGATAGATTGTTCAATCAAAGTCTTTCCTTGAATGATTCAATGCAGAGAATTTCCCCTAAAATCTATCCAACTGCAGGTAAGTATAGATATGTATTCAAATTAAGAGTGAATTTCTTTTGGTGAATTATATTACATGTTACCCTGGAAAAAATACATCTTTTAAGAACTACATTTGAAGAAAATTTTCCCTGCCTATCTTTATGCACTTTTATAAGTTTGAAGAAAAATAAAAAATAAACACATCGTAATTAAGAAAGTCTCAAAGCAATAGGACCCAATTATGTTTTAAGAAATAATATTTTATAATGTTTATTTGATCTTAAAATAAAAGTCATGTGTTCTACAGCTTATCTATGTAAGTAACCCATATCAAGACAATGATATAAACATAGGGAACATAGAAAAAACATAACAACTCAAGTCTAAACATGTGATGCGATTATATTAAGATATAATAATGTACTATTTTTAAACTAACATGCAATCACTATGAAGTATGACACCATGTAACATTTAAAAATAGAAAAATCTCTACTTTAGCATGTTCAAAAGAAAATTTCAAATTTCCACACCCTGCATTCTTCATATCTGAGTAACTGTATTTAAAATAAAAGACAATAAAAACAAAGTAAGATATGTACCCTCTCTTCTGGGTCATGGTTGCAATTCAAATCTTGACAAAGCAATGGTTCCCAGGGACCCATCCTTTAATTATAACAAAAGCCTCAACGTCCCATCTCCACTTGCAATTGTTTCTTTTCAGGCAGAGTATGAGTTTTCACTGGGGGAAGCTACTTAGCTGACTATGTATTTCTCATTCACTGGTGTTCATGTGATATTGAACTTACCACATTTTGGCAGTGTTGTAGGGGGTACTTTCAACATCATGCTTAGAATGTAAGAAACCCAAAGCTTAAAAAGAAAAAAATAATAACAGAAAAGCAGTTATATTGGTACATTAGTGATGATTTCAGTGCTTAAAGAAGCCATTTTATTATTGTGGCTATGGCTTAAATAAAGTTTAATAAATTTTGAAAATTTTGCCTGATTTTCTTATTCCTTGAAAATTGCAAAATACACACACACACACACACACACACACACACACACACACACACTTCTCAGAGAGTTCAGTGCTGCTATTCACCACAACTTTGGAAAGAGGAAAGACAAAGCACAGAGAGTAGCAAAAATTTTCCCAAGACTACATACCTAGTAGCAGATACGGAATTTGTTTAGAAATATGGGGGAAAAGATATTGTGTCATACAACATTGCAAATTTCCTGTTTATCTTATTTAGATGTCAAGAGCACATTTTGTGTTAACAAATGCTAGATACAGCTATCAGGTTTTTTTTTTCCTAGATAGGCAATATAGATCTTCGTCTTCATTCTTCAAGAAAAAGCTATACACTTTAGTGCATAATTTTAACCCTGTGTTTATATTTTGTTGTTCATTAATTAATTAAGAAGCAACTAATTTGAGTTCTGCTTATGTTTGTGCGTATTCATGGATTTGTATGACAAACCTATTTTTGTGAATGATGAGTAATGTTGACACTTGACCATCTTTCACCTTAACAGTAAAAAAAATGCATACAATTCAACATTTAATTTGCAAATTCATGAAAGTAAAAGAAACTAAGTTTCCTTCCACTATCATTCCTTGATGTCGGTGTCTTAGGGTCTGTACTGCTTTGATAAGATACCAAGGCCAAATGCAACTTAGTGAGGATCGGGTTTATTTCAGCTTACATGTCCCAACAAGAGGCTGGCATGCGGGGAAGTCAAAGCCGGAACTCAACGTAGGAACCTGAAAGCAGAACTGTATCATAAGTTATGCTTACTGGCTTGCTCCCCATGGCATCCTCAACCTGCTTTATAACCCCCCCCCCAGATACCTGCCCATGGATAGCATCACCTCCAGTGAGTTGGAACCTTTCTCATCAATCGTCAGCCAAGAAAAAAACCCTACAGCCTTGCCTACAAGCCAATCTCATAGAGACATTTTCTCAATTAAGACTCCTCTTCCCAGATATGTCTGTTTTATTTGTCAAGTTGACAAAACCCAACCAGCACAAATGGTATATGAGGCATATGGGGAATGCTGAATATGTATTAGTATTTCTGATTCCAAGAAAAAATCCCAACTCAAACAGAACAATTAACAGTGGTATATACGACCATGGTTAGCAAGCAACATGTTTCCACCAAAGGCATTTAGCAACCTTCAAGAAAGGCTGTAGAAATGAATATGTTTTATTACTCTTTCTGGTTATTTGTAGAACTGACATTCTGTTTAGAATATATGCAAATCTCTCTCTCTCTCTCTCTCTCTCTCTCTCTCTCACACACACACACACACACACACACACACACACAGAGAGAGAGAGAGAGAGAGAGAGAGAGAGAGAGAGAGAGAGAGAAACGTCTTCAGCTAATGCTTTGTGCAAAGTTGAACAAAGTAAATTTTCCAACCATAAGTTAATAAAATTTGACCTCAGCTTTCACTGACTGAGACCTTTCAGATCGTCACTACCCCATGAAATCCCTAAATGGCAGAAGCAGAAGGAATTTATAAGCTGTTTACTTCATTTTTCCTATAAGTCATAGAAGGAAGACAGAACTCCAAAATCAGTAAATGATTCTGATAACAGTATTGTTTTTATTGTAGATAGTCCTTAATTTTCTATTTTTAAAAATAGCTATTATAACATAACAATCTTAGTTGATACCCATTTCTTTATGGAATTAAAATATATTATTCCATGCTTTTTTCTATTTAAAGCTGATAATGAATGATCTAGAGTAATTTTGATGTTACTGCCTTTGTCTATGAGTTGGCATATTCTTTATTCAGCTTTTAGTATTGGATCTTCTCTACATATTTTTAACATTGTGAATATGGTATGTTTTCATGTATTTTAAGAGCTCTAAATGCATTTTATGGTTGGATGCTTACTTCTTCCTATAGGTTGGGAAGTTTTCTGCAATGATTGAATTAACTAATCTGCCTGTTCCTTTTTACTTTTACTTTGGTTCCTTCTTCTACACTATGGATATTTTAGTTTGGTTTCTTAAATCTCCACCAGACCAACTTATTGGAAGTAAAATTTGGGGTAACCTAAACCTGTGTTTCCAGGTCATGTTCACCCAAATTTGGCTCCAGAATAAACTTTATCTTTAAAAATAGGCCACTGGAGAGTAAAAGGTAAGGATGGCCTCAAACAAGTGACCTAAGCTTACAGACAGGTGATCCAGCATTACATCGTGAAAAAGTTGCTGTTTTACACTGTGAGGTGCTTATGTGAAGTGCACTATGACCTCTGATTCCAGGACCACAGGTTTCTCTGATATTTTTCTTTTAAACTTTTAGCATCCCTATCATTTACTTCAGGAATTTAGGTATGGTTTACAGAATCACTTTTAATCTAAGTCATTTTTATATTCTAATGGTTCTATCCTTTTAGACAAGAAAGTTCAACACTCCAGACCTCATAAAATGACATTGCAAGGTAATAACATTTATTTTCCATTTTCTTAAGATAATGGTCAAGTATTTATATTTAAAGCTGATAAAGAATTTAATCTCATATAGCTTCATTTTTTTTCAAAAGATTCCCACAATAACGTTTGTTGGAGGGCATAAAAATGGCATCTCATTAAATCTTATGTTAACAGAACATTCATGCAAAGTGCAAGTCTCTCACTTATGTGTGGTGGCACATACTTATAACCAAAGCACTTCAGTGTATAGGTACGAATGTTCAGATTTTATGGTAATCTTCATCTATATAGCAAGTTCAAGGTCAGCCTTCAAAACATGAGACTTATTTTTAAAATGCATACATATTTTCCATGCAATTTGTTTAGATAAAATATAATCTTAATTCATGACAGAAGTGAGAAGTATAATTTGTAATGATAGTCTTGGGGTTTTTTTAATTAACACCAACATTTTCTCATTCATTTGCTTTTTATAGCATTTCCTTTCTGTTTAAATAAGAGCGTAATTGTGTGTTTACTTTTTGTCACTAAATTCAACATGAAAATGTCCAAATTTCACTTAAGCCTCAGAAGGCAGTTTTGAAAGTCCGGTGTTAACTCCCTCCCATCTCTGTTTGACCTTTAAAGGAAAAGCACTTTTCTTTGGTGTTTGAATTAGTTTGAGATGAGTCTCAGCATCCTAATACAATTACTCAGTCACAGCAGAGATACCTAAGGAACCAAAGGATGCATCAAGAATTATTTATGAGCAATTCTAAAGCTCTTAGATACACAGTCACAGAGTTTGGAGAAATACAACTAGTATTTATTAGTAAAATTTTCATGCCAATGTGACAGAAAACTTGGAGTAAAATCCCACTGCAAACATCAGTCCTCAGCTGTCATATGGAAAGTGCTGAGCACCTCATCCACCAGGAGTCATCAATTTTAACAACATCAGGATCAACTTGCCATCAGAAGATGCAAATAACAAACCAAGGCAAGAAAGGCAGTCTCTTCTCTATGGAAAACGACCTGCATAGTGAACCTAGCATTTGGCAAACTTTAGCTCAGCAATGTTTTATTGTGAAACAGGAATGTAATAGAATAGAAAAAATTGAAAACAAGGAAGGCAGAAATAATCAATTGTCCCAGTCATTTCTTTTCCATTTTAAATCATTGCTATTTTAAAGTAAGTTGTTGTTACTGACTGCATAACTTGGGATGCAAACGGTTTCAAGCTCCCTCAAAAAGATGCTGAGCTAGAACTGAAGCACACCGGGTTGGTTCACTTTCAGGAGTGTTACGTACTTTAATAGCTATTTGATTTCGATATAACTGCAGGAATATGCTCATGTGAGACTGGAAGCTGTCCCACATGGGTTTTCTTTTTTTAGTTTCTGATTCATGGAGGTCACTAAGCATCATGGTACAGATGGGAAGTGGCAATATAGACAGGTTAACAACTTTTTTTGTGATTCTATCAGTGATTAAAATGAAATATATGTTTTCAACACTTTTGGATGTTGGGCTATTGTAAAACATTAAATTTGAAAGAAACATTGCAAATTAACTTTTCTTTAATATCAATAGTTTCTGAGCACTAATGATCTATATATTCCTGTAGATAAGAGAAACTTTGGCTATAAACAAGAGTATGTACCGACATGTAGTAGCTTGAATGTGAATGGCCACTATAGGCTCATATAATTGAATACTTGGTCCACAGTTGGTGCAACTGTTTGGGAAGGGTTAGTGGGCGTGGCCTTTGGAGGTACGATGTGTCACAGAGCATTCTTTGAGGCTTCAGAATACTCTTGCTATTCCCAGTGCACACTCTCTCCCCTCTGCTTGTTGATCAAGATGTGAGCTTTCAGTTGTTCTTGCTGCCACAGTTTTGCTCTGCCATCATGGGCTGTAACTCTCTGAAATGATATGCCCAATTAAATACTTTCTTTTATGAATTTCTTCCATGAAGGTATTCGTTGTTAACTGTATTTTATTATCTACCGTGGCTGTCCCTTAAGCAAAGGCTGTCCTAACCAGAGACTGCAAATCTGCTGCTACCCGCTGTGGGATGTCTTTCTGTATGCTGTGAATATGTGTTGCTCTGATTGGTTGATAAATAAAGCAGCATTGGCCTATGGCAGGGCAGGATGGAGCCAGATGTGAAAATACAAAAGAGACAGTGAGAGAAGAAAGGAGAGTGGGGGAGACTCTGCTAGCTACCACCAGGAGAAGAAAGATGTAAAAGTACTGGTAAGCCACAAACCATGTGACAAAGTATAGATTTATAGAAATGGGTTAATTTAAGATGTAAGATCTAGCTAGCAAGAAGCCTGAGCCACTGGGCCATATAGTTTGAAAAGAATTTAAGCCTCTGTGTGTTTATTTGTGACCGAGCAGCTGCAGGACTGGGCAGGACACAGGACAACATCTAGCTATAGCTATCAGCAGCAGCAGTTCTGCCTCAAGGGACAAAGCCTGAGGAGGTTCTGTTACCTCAGGCATGGACTCTTTCAAAGCTACTATGAGAAACTTTATCTAAATCTAAAGAACTCAGGATTCTATGGTTGAGGTGGAATTCTGCTCCCTCGTCGAGGCTGAATAGCAAATAATCAAACTTCTCCCTTTGCTGGCATCTTCCAAAAAAACCCAGAGTCCTTCTTGCAGCCCCCACTTAAAAAACCTTTGCTACCTGTGGTTCCTCCTTACCACTTCCTGTCAGCTACTTACTGACTCAGCCTCCTGCTCACAGGTTAATTTTATCTAATCAAATACATCTTTGAATTGTTAACAAAAGCAGTAGGAAAAAATGTAGCATATTTAATAATATTCCAAACAACACTGGTGCAGCAACAGGCAGAACCCCCTGGGGGTTGGAGACCAGACAGCCTTGCCTAGTCAGTGTATTCCTGTCTGGTAGAAACCCTAGCAAAAACAAAAGGTAGATCTGAGAAATGAAACTAATGACTGTCCTCTGTATGCAGATCTACATATATGTGTACACCACAACACAGATCCAGAGAGATGGAGAGAGAGAGAGAGAGAGAGAGAGAGAGAGAGAGAGAGAGAGAGAGAGAGATGGAGAGAGAGGGGGAGGGGAAGAAGAGAGGGGAGCAGCAGTTATATAATCTAAGTTATATTGGAATTGGAATATGATAAAAGAAATAAGGATTGAAGGATGTGGTAGGAAAATATTCAAATCATTCAACTGCAGTGACTGCAGAAGAAAGGAAAGAGAGCCAAGAATGGAATTAAAGCTTCTAGGATATAAATTGGAACTCATGTACCACCCAGACTTCAAGCATGCATTTTCATCAGTTCCTGGGTTAATATGCTAACCACAGAATCCAGACTTTACATCTTCATCCTCAAACTGCCAAACAGGGGTTGAGCAGAAACCTGAGGCCCAGGACATCATCTATGAACAAAGATTTTCAAAGAAAAACACTCGAGTATATTCTCCTTAGACTAAACCTTCAAAATCGCCCCCTCCACTCAGCAACTACACTATACACACAAACTTGGAGGTTCTGTCTATGACAAGAATAAGTCATCTTTGAACATGTTGGTCAAAGACAACATTTAACTTGCCCAAGAGTCCAGAGAAAAATAAGTGCTCTTAATATTTGAGGCAAAGATATAAAAATGGTGTCTTCTTTTTGGTGATATATTAAAAGAGTCTTAAATCGGCCGGGCGGAGGTGGCCCACGCCTTTAATCCCAGCACTCGGGAGGCAGAGCCAGGCAGATCTCTGTGAGTTCAAGGCCAGCCTGTGCTACCAAGTGAGCTCCAGGAAAGGCGCAAAGCTACACAGAGAAACCCTGTCTCGAAAAAAAAAAAAAAAAACAAAAAAACAAAAAACAAAAAACAAAAAAAAAAGAGTCTTAAATCAACCTTAGTGAAATATGTTTTCTTAAGAAATAGCATATCACTACCAGTCTAAGTCTAAGAAAAATCTACTTAAAGATGTAACTGGTGTAGATGTTCTATCTTTCTATACTCTATTATCACTTAAAACCATTATTTGTACATTCTAATTAAATGGGCAAAGAGAGAATTTTTGGAAATACAGTTATCAAACTTCGAATTTTCTATAGTTATTTAAGAAAACTAACATTCTGGTGCATATACTTTTCAATATCACTCCACACAAGATTTTTTTAATTAATGCCTAAAGTACAACATGTTATAATTTATGTAAAGCAACATTTTAAATGTTTAACTTAAACGTACAGATATAATTCCATCTAGTGTACCGAGGGAGTAGTCTCACCTCTTAAAAGTTAATTCTTTATCTATATTACAAAACTCTCCATTTAAAACTTATGCAAATGTCTTTTTTGATTAATTGCAAAGTTTGAATTCACAGATCAATGTTCTACAGGAGGAACAGATTACTTGTAAACATTGTTAATTCACTATTGATCACTGTTAAACTTTTTGGCAAAAGAAGTAGAGCAATTCCTTTGGAATAAATTATGAATGGTTGTGTCTACCATGGATGTTAAGCAACCCTCATTTTATGACTGTTGGTTTTGAATTACTTGTATTTAGTTAGCCCTACTCCCATCACACCTGTATTATTGAAAGTTTAATGTAATTTGCATGTTACTAATACTGTGAATATCAACGTTCCGTGGTATTAGTGTGAATGTGTTTTAAAAATTGTGTTAAATGTGTGTGGTTGAGTATGCACATTTTGCCGCATGTATGCAGGAGCCCTTGGAGATAGGTTAGAAGAGGACAAAGGCTCTCTTGGAATTGGAGTAGTAGGTTATTGTGAGCTACATTGCCGAGGTTGGGACCAAAGTCCCTGTCTTCCTCAAGAGCAGTGAGTGCTTATAAAGACTGAGCTAACTCTTCAGCCAGAATTGGCTTGCTTTGACCCTTTCTTTTTACTGTGTGCCTTTGCAGTGTCTACATAGAGGAAGTGAGTTTGCACAAGAATGGGAATAACTGAGGGTTCTTGCTACCAACTTTTTACTGTGTTCTGTTTCTGACTCCAAATGGGGCCTAAAGTTTTCCAATCTATTACTATAATTCACAGGAAAAACAAAGATCACCCAACAGAACACCCTCCTTAAGAATGGAAGTATTCATGATGATGAGGCCACTTCCTAGAATGGGAGCTGAATCTTAAATTTAGCTTGTGTCCTTAAGCAGTAAGGATGCTTTCAGACCATTTTGCAGAACAAGAGCTGAGAAAATAATGCTCAACCTGAACACACATTGACAGAGGCTGCTAATTAGGCACACTGCTTGTTTTGTGGCCTGATTCTTCTTCTCAATCTAAATCTATAGCAGATATCAGTAGTCTAAAATGAACCTAGGATCATTGTTTATTTATCTGATCCTCTTACCAAAGGGAGCCTTTATTCCATTTTCCTTTCTCTGCATTTCATCACTTCTCTGTCTTCAAGCTGTATACCAGACACTGTTATTGTGATTGTGCACAGTCCTTTATGACTCCACAGTTGGGAATTTTCCATATTAAGGGATTTTTTTCTTCTTAATCTGCCCCAAACTCCGAGCAATCTGAATAAGAAATTGTAAAAGTATTGTTATGCATGAAAATTATTAATATTTGTTTAATTAGAAAGTTGTTGTGGGCCAGGGAGTAGTGGCATAAGCCTTTGATCCCAGTACTCAGGAGACAGAGGCAGGCAGATCTCTGTGAGTTTGAGGCCAGCCTGGTCTACACAGTGAGATCCAGGACAGGCCACCAAAACTACACAGAGAAATCGTATCTCAAAAAAAAAAAAAAAAGAAAAGAAAAGAAAGGAAGGAAGAAAGAAAGAAAGAAAGAAAGAAAGAAAGAAAGAAAGAAAGAAAAGAAAGAAGGAAAGCTGTCTTGTATAGCTAATCCTACCTTACCTCCAACCTCAAAAAAATGATTAAGGACATAATTACAGGGTAGTCTAATGAAATACTTGCCCCACCCAAAAATAACACTCACCAATATAATGATATTTCTAATTATTTTAACCCAAACATCACTGTGAAATTTATTCATTAGTCTTTATTAAACATATTGAGCCTATAAAAATTCAAAGAAGGTTAATATTAATTTTAAAATCCTACAGAGACTTGTCTTTATAAATTAACTTGTCACATACAATAAATTAAAATTGAAATATAAAGAAATAAAAACTTGGTAAACTATTAGCATATTAAAAGTTTTTTTTTAATTTCATTTACTGTAATAGTTCCCTCAAAAATACTAACATGAAGTTACATCTACTGTTGCTTTAATAGTTATTTTAATAACACTGTCTTCTTCCATGTTTTGCTTCAAAAAATTATCATAATAATAATCCCTCCATTCTGATTAATTCATATGTTTCTTAACCCTCACTGCTATCCATCCTCTCTTTTCTCTCTCCAAGGCTATGTTCTTGGTCAGAACCCAATTATGTGTAATCTGTAGCCTTCTTATATGTTCTCCAGGCATCTTACAACTTATTCCTAGTGCAGAATTTATCATATTATATAAGTAATTTTCTTCTATATTACTAAATTATTTCTGACTTGCAGATGTCACATTTTACTTATAAACCAATTTCGAGTAATTATGAATATCTTGTCTATTGAAATTTGCTCAAATGGCATTACACTATCTACTGGTCATAAGTAAAACATAAAAATTTCCAGATCATCCAATCAAAAGTCTGTTAATTTTAAACAACGTTAATTGAATAGAATATGGATTTTGTAGATTTACCTGAATGCATCTTTAAAAAGATTCCGCAGAATTAAATGAGTTTGAAAATAAGCTCTGACTCTGCATGTATACCCACTGAGCAGCAAAACAAAGGATTTAAGTAAGAATGCATCTAGATTTACCAGTTAGATGTTAACATAAGATAGATAAGTTGATAAACGAGTAGGAGTTAAGGAGAGAAAATGTGGTTTTGTGGCTTACTTGTTTGAGCTCATATGGCTTAAACATTTCTGTATGAAGTGATCATAGTTTGAAAGTCATCAAACATGATTTAGCTGCATATTATTATAAGATGCAGAAGCTTTCAATACAACTTCATCTTCTCAAATAAGATTGTTGTGTACATATAACTGCGTGACCTTTCAATCCCTTCTCAGCCATTATTGCTCTCCCAGTTGATGGTAAAATGTAATCACTGTGAACATATCTATATTTATGGATGTATAGAACTATAAAAACAATTGATTTATTTGGTTGGGGAGTCTGATATAGAATTCTGAGAGTCATATCAACTATATATCAACCATGGTAATTTATTAATACAATATGGATGCACATACCAATGTTCTCAAAACTGAAAAGCCCCTGTGAAACAACACATATATGTCTCCATGCTTGGGACAATTTTATGGATACTGTTTTCAAATTTCCATGATTTTACATAATAGCAACCAAATACCCAGTGTGTTTGTTCTGTAAGCTGAACAGGGACAGTAGCATGTAGACTAAGTCTCATGCTCAAAAAATAGAAGTCAATCATAGACTTAAAAGGAAGATGGAAAACCCTAGAAATTCCAGGCAAAACCACTTTCCCCCTTTTTAAAAAACTATCTGGATTTGGGAAATATCTCCTAACACAGAAATCACAAATAGAATAATAAATAATTTTAAACAAAATTAAAGAAGGGGAAATAGAGGGAGAGTGATGGAGCATGGATAAATAACACAAGAGATGTTTGAACAAAAGGCACTGGAAAACATAATTTTATGTTAACTCAAACATACAGATATGCTATATACAAAAGTTGTATTTAGACAGAGTTAATAGACAGATAAATAGGAATCAAATGGAATTATGCCACTTGGAAATAATGCTTCATGCAAAAGACTTCAACTAAGTAATGAAAACCACGGTGCTGGGCTTAAGTAACCTCTCTTCTAGTTTTCAGTCAGAGGATTTCAGGAAACTCATGAAGCAATACAGGCCATGGCCATTGCCCTTGGTCCCCTGCCAAAATTTGAATGTAAAACCCTGCTGCTTGAAGATACACTTGGAACGTTGTACTTGGGTGACTTGAGCAGACCCTGACCTGTCAGCTTCATCACTGAGGGCTAGCTTTCAAAGTACCTGAAGATGCTACACAAGACAAGGGAAAAAAAAAAACAAGCAATAGTTCTATCCATCTTTAAGGCCTGTGAACCCACCCATGATGAATAGGACAAGATGCTACCAGTGGTACTACAGTGGCATGCACAACTTGGGAGTGAACAACAACTGCCTAAATGGATCTAAGGGTGACTCAATGAGTGAATGCTATTTCCTGGTTTTATAAACCAGGCTGATGAGGCTGTAGACACTATAAGAGAATCTACTAACACCACTGTCTTAAACCAGTGTAATTTCTGACTGCATTCTAAATATGTATTCTTATATCCACAGACAAGTCTAGTTCTCACCGATTCTTAATGAAGTTTCCTTCTGCAGCAGATGGAAACTATTACAGAAATCAAGTGGCCAAACTGTGGAGAATAACAGCTCTGGGTTACTTAACTACTATTGGTACATCAATAACTAATGCTTACTCCTAAGGGTCAGGGAACAGTGGAGCAGATGGCAAAAAGTCTAATATCTAAAGGACTAGAGCATTTGCTGAAAGATAGTATCTTCTGTATATGACAATAAAGCTTCATCCTTGAAATCTCAACTATTTTGTTGCCTAAACAAGACCAACTTAATAACAAAAATCAATGAATCAACCAGCAGAGATGAGGGGATTCTCATAAGGCCCCATCCTTGGATGAAAACCTACAGAAAATTAATAGCTATTATTTAAGAGAAGTAGAATCTGTCTTCTCCAGGAATGATGCATATGATATGTTCTTTAATCTCAAGTGTTTGGTGAGTAATTTTCCGTGTGTGTGTGTCCAACAACAGTTACTAAAGACGAAAAGTTCATGAATTTGAGAGGAATTGGGGAGATATGGAAAGAGTTAAAGGTGGAGAGAGAGAGAAATGACATAAATAAAAGACCCATGTATGAAACTCTCAAAACAAATTTTAAAATTGTGTTGAAAAACATAAGCTATACTTCCCGAACTCAAAAAGAAGATAAATGACTCCGTACTAAGTAAATAAAGATGTGAACAAATACTCTACTAAAGTAGACAAATGGATTGTTAATAAGCTTGTGGAAATATGCTCAACATAATTAGTCATAATTAAATACAAATTAAAGTTACAGCTTAATGCCATAATCCATCTATTAGAGTGCTTAAATTGAGAAGTATAGTTATATCCATCAATGTACATTCCCATATATAAAACCATGGTATAATGATTTATAACAACAGTTCATTAAGCAGTTTAACAAACAACCACCCTATGACCTAATGAGGTGTCTTTTTTTTAGTAAATTTTTATTCTTAATTATGTGTGTGTATGTATGTGTGTGTGTGTGTGTGTGTGTGTGTGTGTGGTAAATTTTTATTCTTAATTATTTGTGTGTGTGTGTGTGTGTGTGTGTGTGTGTGTGTGTGTGTGTGTAGTTGAAGTTTTCTTGTGTCCACCCGGCTCCTGCAGCTGCTCAGACCCAAGTAAACACACAGAGACTTATATTGCTTATAAACTACAGGCAGGCTTCTTGCTATGTAGTTCTTATATCTTAAATTAACCCATTTCTGTTAATCTATAAGTTTCCACATGGCTTGTGGCTTACAGGTACTTTACATCTTGCTTCTCATGGCAGTGGCAACTGGCAGCGTCTCCTGACTCAGGGTTCCACTTTCCAGAATTCTCTTCTCTGCTTGTCCTGCCTGTACTTCCTGCCTGGCTCTTAGCCAATCAGTGTTTTATTTATCAATCAATCAGAGCAACACATTCACAGCAAACAGAAAGACATCCCTAGCATGTATGTGTGTGTGTGTGTGTGTGTGTGTGTGTGTGTGTACACATACAGCATACATTGTATATCTAAAGTCAGAGAACAGCTTGGAGGAACTAGTTATCTCCTTCTACTGTGTGAGTCCTCCTTCTCTGTGGGTCCTCCTCCTTCTGTGTGGGTCCTCCATCTGCTATGTGTGTCTTCCTCCTTCTGTGTGGGTCCTCCTGTGTGGATCCTCCTCCTTCTGTGTGGATCCTACTTCTTCTGTGTGGGTGCTTCTTCTGCTGTGTGGGTCCTCCTGCTGTGTGGATCCTCCTTCTGTGTGGGTCCTCCTGTGTGGATCCTCCTCCTTCTGTGTGGATCCTCCTTCTGCTTTCTGGGTCTTCCTCCTGCTGTGTGGGTCCTCCTTCTGCTGTGTGGATCCTCCTTTTGCTATGTTGGTCCTCCTCCTGCTCTGTGGGTCCTCCTTCTGCTGTGTGGGTCCTTCTCCTGCTGTGTGTGCTCCTTCTGCTGTGTGACTCCTCCTGCTCCATGGATCCTCCTTCTGTATGGGTCCTCCTGTGTAGATCCTCCTCCTTCTGTGTGGATCCTCCTTTTGCTATGTGGGTCCTCCTCCTGCTCTGTGGGTCCTCCTCCTGCTCTGTGGGTCCTCCTCCTGCTCTGTGGGTCCTCCTCCTGCTGTGTGGATACCCCTCCTGCTCTGTGGGTTCTCCTCCTGCTGTGTGGGTCCTCCTCTACCGTGTGGATCCTGGGAATTAGACTCAAGTCTTTGGACTTTGTAGTTTCTTCCTTTAATTCCAGGGCCATCTTGCCTGCCCATTAACTTTTCTTCTACATATTTACCCTAAATTAATTGCATTTAAACAATTAGTGTACTCCATCTTTTTAGAATTTATAATCACTGTTCCATATGTAAATCATATTGAATGTAAAAACTTGCAATTGGGTACAAAACTGTGGCATATCTACATAATGGAAGATATTAATCAACAATATAGGAAAACTAACTGATTCAGGAAAAACTATGGACAAACCTCAAGATCACTTGCTCTGTTGAGAAAGCAAGACAGAATGATATGTATTCCACAAGTTTGTTCATATGAAAATCAATAGTCACAACTATCATGACAAAAGGCAGATTAGAGATGTTCAGCAGACTCTGGTGATCGATTTATGCTTATGTAAGGCCTTGGGGTCGTATGCTAAAACACTTCATTCTACCAGCAATAGGAACTCACACTGGCACCCCGAGGACTTGGGAATTGAGATAAGATGTTTTCAGGTTAGAGGCCAGCTTAGACTACCTAGTAAAACCTGCCACAGGGTTTGGTGAGATAGCTCCGTAAGGAAAGATGATTGTCACCAAAAAGTGTGTCATTCAGTGGCAGGTCCATAAAGAAAGGTGGGAGACAGGAAGAGATGAATTTTATAGCCACAAGCCTTTTCAAAATTGCTATTAATCCTTTTATAAGAAGGGAATCCTCATGACCAAGGGATGTCCCATTTAGGACTGTTTCCCAATACCATTACATGGAGGATTGAGTCTGCAATGAAGAATTTTCAGATATTCTAAGAACCCATGACCTTGTCAGGTAAAAAATATGTTCATCCCACCCACTAAGGTCAGAAATGTTAACTTGTTATCCTCAAGTGTAGAGTCCAGAACCCACTGACACTGAATACAGATGAGTGTTATACCATGATTCATCCTAAGACAAATTCTTCTCTAATTGAAAGATTCATAATCTACTTCCAAGTATAATCACAGGGTAGTCACAGATGGAAATGCCCACTCTAAAATGAAAAAGCATCTTCTTCCTTCCTTCCTTCCTTCCTTCCTTCCTTCCTTCCTTCCTTCCTTCCTTCCTTCCTTCCTTCCTTCCTTTCTTTCTTTCTTTCTTTCTTTCTTTCTTTCTTTCTTTCTTCTTTCCTTCCTTCTATCCTTCCTTTCTTTGTTCTTTTTCCTTTCTCTAGTTTTCTTTTGTTTATTTTGACGGTTTCACAATACAGCCAGATTCAGTCTTGAACTAATGATCTTCCTGCCTAAGCCTAGAAATACTGGGTTCCAGGTAATTTTACCATGCCTTTCTCAGGTTATCTTTTGTAATCAAAAGCTTAAGCCAGAAAAATATCAGAGCATGGAGAGAGGAGGTAGGCATGAAGTCCTTCCACTACCTAAGGAACTATTAGCAATTGATAGATGCTGGAAGAGGGAGAGTCATCACACACAAAGTCATGCATTTAATTCTCAGTATTGTGGAAAACTGGATATAATGGTTCATGACTAGAATTCCAGGATTTGGGAGGCAGATGTAGGAAGATCTCAAATTCAAGTTCACCCTCAGCTCCATAGTGAGTCCCAAGCCAGAATATTTGCAACTTAGATAAACAAGACAAATTCCTTTGAAATAGAGTTAAATACATTTTTAACATCAGACTACAACAATTAGATAAGTTTTACAATGTTTTAATATCATTCTAAAAAAAAGACTGTGGTTGAAATGATATATAAATATTACCAAAGTATCAAAAGCAGATGTTTAAAAATTTGAAAAAAATTCTTTGTAACAGAATGACAAGTTATAATGAAGAACTCAACTTTCACTATCTTAAAATATTAAGTAAAAGTACTTCATAATAGGTACCTATTCGAATTTCTGTACAATTAGTAACCTCACTATTAAAATTATGCAATGATTCACAGAAAATAAGTAGCAGAATAAAATTGAGTACTTTCCTTGCCCTCTAATATTGTGACTAGATTTTTAAAATGTGCTAAAGATAAAAGGGAAAATAAAACAAATATGAACATTGTAGGAGACACCATTGACTTTGTGGAGAATGCAAGGAATTATGGAAATGTGATTAGAAAATAGTAGTCACACTTAGCAAAAAAAAAAAAAAAAAAAAAAATCTGTTTAAAGATCAACAAGAAAAGCCAGGCGGTGGTGGTGCCACTTTAATCCCAGTACTTGGGAGGCAGAGGCAGGTGGATCTCTGTGAGTTTGAGGCCAGAGTGGGCCCCAGAGTGAGTTCCAGAAAAGGCTCCAAAGCTATACGAGAAACCCTGTCTCGGAAAAAAAAAATCAACGAAGATCAATAAGGAATGAGCAATTGCATTACTAGGAAGAATACAGAAAATACAATTTTATTGCAATAAATAAGGCATCAGGAAATAGTAATTTCACTGTATCACAGGAAATGCCATTACTTTCTAATTGATAGTTAAAGATAGTTCATTTCAATTGAAATCCTACCACGGTTTTAATAAGAGTTGACAAGCTCTTTCTTCTAAGTACAGAAAATAAGAAACGATGTGGAACATTATTCTGACTTTCAAAAATTTCTTTCAAAGCTATGAAAATCTAAGCTGTAAACCTTTAGATGGAACCAGTAAACAGTTCTCACTGTTAAGCGCATGTGCATGAGAACTTGAATGCCTTGGACTTAACTTTGTGTATGATTAGGGAAATTTTGGCAGCCAAATTTTGGTATTATTTATTTATTGTTTGTTTGTTTATTATAAAGCCATATGGTGGTAATATTACTTGGCTTTGTATGTATAAGTAAATAATTCAGGATAGATTAGTCCTTTCTATGACAAATGGCATGTTTTTAGTGAGGCCATAGAAGGACACATAGAAAAGGCACAAAAAGCTTAGTATATGGTCCTTGGAGCAGGTGACACAGCGTACCATGCAACACTGGGGAAGCACTGTAGTTCTGTTAAGAGCTAGAAGATGCGAGCATGGTGGCAGCCTAGACCACAACATTTATCTTGGGTTGTAAGATAAGGCAAGGCCGGTGTTGGGAAACAATTTGGTGAGTCTGAATTGTTTGGTCAGGAACAGAGGCACAACTCTGTCCTTAGTTTGGTTACCTGGTTCTTGGTAATTAAGTATGAAGTAGTGCCTGCTTTTGTTAATTGATCAGAGGATGGAAGGATCTTGTACCACCAAAAGAATGATCCCAGTGGAACAACTTGCTCTCTCTAAATTATCCATGACTCTGTCAGATTCACCCTTACCACAAGTTCTCTGTTCCTTTGAGAAAGTATCTACTGATCACAGACATACACTGTCTCCCACAAAATACAGAAGCAATAATATCCATATATCTGATACAACTTGAAAATACATGTTATACAAGCTTGTGACTTTTATAATATCTTATAAAAGAAATTATGGGTTTCTTTCCTTAAGAAAAACATGAACAGCAAAACAACTTTATGAAATTCACTCTAAGTTCAATTTAGTTTTTGTTAGGAAATGTATTGCCTTCTACATGAAATTAGAATTTTAAAAAGATTATACACTTTTTCTTTAGTTGACCCTGATAAGTATCTAATCCACTCAAGGAAAGAAGAACATGGAAAAGTTTAAAATACAGATAAATGTTTACTATGTCAAAAAGAATTTGGATGTCTTCAAATGGTAATAACAACACACCAGGAACTTAACTGCACATATGGAAATAAAATGAATGTGACAGTTATAATGATCAAGAATATATAGTGCTTATGTGAAGACAGATAAATAACAAAAGACACCGGAACAAAACAAATGTATATATGTATACACAATTATAAAGATAAATAATTTTATAGAGTCACCGGGGAAATGGAGTAGATAAATCTTAGCCCTTTTAGCTATTTCTGTTCAGAAATTTGGTGATTCACATAGAGTAACAAAATTCTAAACTTTGTATCTTGTACAAAATAAATATTCATAATAGATGATTTAAGCACATAATAGACCCAATGTTGTCAAATGCATGGAAAACTTAAGATAAATTCCATATAAGCTGGTTTAGACACAGATATCTTAGATTCAATATGAAAAGGACAATTCATACAAGCATATATTTTTTTATAACAGTTTTTGTTATACTTTTTTTTTAACTGTAACAAGCAGTTGACTGGATATTGAGACAGTCTAAGACTGGATTGTTTTTTTATTTACACACCATCCTCTTTCCCAACACATTATCTAATTTGTCCAGTGTGTATGCTATTGATAAGCATAAAAAATAGTTAAAAATAGAGAGATAAACTCTATTTAAAAACATCTAGAATTACATTATGTTTGCCTGTGGGAAGTAGAAACTGGGGAAAGAATGATTAAACAGCACCAGTGTGTATCACAGATGATGCTCTATATGGAGAATCACAAGTTGTTTAAATTAGGTAGGAATCTTGGTCTTTTGGTCATTTGAAATCAAATAGCAATGATGTATTGCTCATTAACATTGAGACACGTGTCCAGCTCATAGACTAGGCTTCTTTGCTTTCATTGTTTGCCATCTTTTTTATACAAGCATTTCTAACTTAGAACAATGTTTTTCTAGAAAGTCTTTCTCTGAAGAAACCAGACCATTTATCAACTAGACTGATGCCTTTACAATGTTCAAGTGTATTCTCAAGTGACTGGGACTCTGCTGTGTTAAACCAGCTATAATGACCAATGTTTTTCCAAGACCCATAAAATAGATTAGATTATTTCGCACTGATAATTGAATATGGACCTCAAACAGATGGCATTTTGTATAGGAAAGAGGAAAATTACACAGGTGAAAATCCTTTATCTTCTGAAAAAGAATTCTGATAAAGAATCCTGAGAGATATAATATTTGGAGTATGTCCTATGGTAAAACACAAAAGAGTCTTAACACACTTTTTGCACCAATCTTTAGAGCTAATATTTATTGTACTTAATGTGCATTTCATAAATTTTGCTATAATGATAGTAATACATATGAATACTCTGCTCACATATAAGACATTAAACAATACACAATGTGCTATCTTAATAAAGGTGGAAATTCACAATTCTGAAATAAATGTTATCCAAATTGTCTCATAGAGGGAATGGTGAGCCCACATACACTTTTCTTACTTAGTATGTATTATAAGATGGTTCTGGTTAGATAGAGAGCTATGGTGGTTCATGTTGATGGTTCATTTGATTGAACTAGACACTGGTAATGGACATTTCTGGACATGAATGTGGAGACATCCCCTGCAAGCACTGAATTAGGAGAGTAGACCCATCCTGACATGAGTGGCACAATCTAACATACTAGATGACTCCGTCAAGCAAAGGAGAAGAAGAATGACTATATAGCCTGGGACTTCTCAGTCTACTGGTTGTTCTATTGCCCTTAGCACTGGACCACGCCTGTCATGGAGTAACACTTCCAGAACTGGTAAGCAAATCAATTATTTGTCTTTTAAATTATGTGTTTGGGTGCAGGGCGTTTGTGTTACTGAAAAAATGTTTACCAAAAAAAAGTTTATCACTGCTGGCAACATTTTTAAGAATAATTATAACTAGGTGAAGGGAGGATTTATTCATAAAACCCAGAAATGCTGGCATTTTACAGCCATTCTCTGTAAGTAAGAAGGCCACCAAGTACTTACTATAAGAGAAAAAAAAAACAGAAACACTAATTTCTTGGCAAAATTCAGTGTTGTTTTAGGAACTTGAGTCTTATCAACACTGTGTGTAACCACCTGAATAGTTTTCCAGCATAAATGTTCAAAATTTTTTTCTGCAGTGGTAATGAGTAAAAATACTAAACCACAAAACAGAAAATACGATTCTAGAAGAAGTTTGGGATCTTCCCTTGTGTTCTGTTTGCACAAAAATTCTGTTTGCACAGAGCAGACTGACCCACTGAGTATGAAGCCTTCCTCTCAAGTGAGTGTTCTCTGAATTTCTTACATTTTTCAGGTCATTTCAATTCACTCTGGGGCCTGTTAGTGCCGGAGTTCAGCAGGTGACCCTGATGAGTTTGAACAGCAGGCATTCGGGATAAAGAGTAAACCAAGGCTGTCCACACACCCAGCTGTCTGTCAAATCACATACCCGTGGAAGACCACATTATGCCAGGGAGCAATGTCAGGTGCAGAGGGAGAGAGACTTCAAATATGTGATCACCAAATCTGGAGAACTAGACTTTGTAAGTATAAACAAAAGGAATTTTAAATACTCTGCTGTTGTGGGTTTCCAAAAATAGCATCTGTTTTCAAACTAATTTTGAGTTTTGCAGAACAGATGTGCACATAATACTGAGTTTTTCTACAATGTGTAGCAGTGTCCAAGTTTCTCTAGTGGCTTTGGCCCCATCTTATATCACTATGGGATCTGTGTCAAAAAAAAAGGGGGTGAAGATTAGGACATTAGTGTTAACTCCAGACTTGAACCCTATTTTTTCCCCTGTAATTTCCCATATTTGTTCTGGTTTCAAATCCTAGGCACTACATTGCATGGAGTCATCCTGCCTACTTATTTCTTCTGCTCTGTGACAGTTTGGAAGCCTTTTCACAATTTGTACAACTTTGACAATTTAGACAAGTACTGTCCAGGGAATTTATAGAATATCCCTAAAACTGTATGGGCATTTTGGAAAACTAGGAAGAGTATTTGATACCTACTGATAGATTTACCTTCTCTTCTTATTTAAAAGAATTGGTGTCATGCCTCTCAACTGTTTCTCATTGCCACAATTTACTTCTGAGAAATGAAACATTAAACTCACTTCGGTTTCAAAAGAAAGAGAGTGTGGTTTAAACACTGAGGGGCTTCCGGGAAGCAAAGGAGTTTCTGCTCAACCCAGAACAGCTTTTGCATATATTATTTGTCTATTGTTACTCATTTGTATTTGTAATATTTATTATTTTAATTTTTATTTTTACACTGGGGCCAATAGAGGTTTGAAAAAGCCATTGAGTCTCCTGAACCTGAAGTTACAGATGATGCTAAGGTACCCAACATAGGTGCTAGGAGCTGAACTTGGGTCTTTTGTAAAAGTAGTATGAACTTAACTGCTGGGTCATCTCTCCAGCCATCATATTTGTGTTTATATAACGATATGTCAACATAAGCATGGTTCTATTTTATTCATTTTATTACCACCAATATTATGTTTTCTTGGTTGTTATTGCTTGAATTTTCCAGCTTTGGCTATTGAAAGTTCTTTTCATTTGGCCTCTGTGCCTTTGACTGCCTTTTTGTTTCTGTCTGTCTGTCTGTTTCTGTCTGTCTGTCTGTCTGTCTGTCTCTCTCTCTCTCTCTCTCTCTCTCTCTCTCTCTCTCTCTCTGTCTTCATTTCTGTATTCCTGTTACATATATCATCTATCCTTCTTTCCTTTGATTAGATAATTGTACTTAGAAACTAAGATGTTGGCACCAGGAACACAATTTATCCCGAGGTTACATTACTTCCAGGCCTTTTAAAAGCAGCTAGCACTAAGCAAAGAACTTTCTAATTCACATATATTCACACATCTATAATTGTATCTGTCACTGTCTTGCTAATGGTATCTGTAACATCCTCCTGTATGTGTTAACTGCTGTCTCAAACTTTAATGTAACATTATGGAGTTGTTTTTTCCTTCTTGCTAATCTGTTCCTTTTGTCTCTGACTCCAAACACCCATCATTCATTCACTAAATTTCCCTATGCCAATATATGTAGAGTCAATTCAGATTGTTTTCCACACCTTACTTTTATTTTTACTGTTTGAGGATTTCATACAAATGTATATTGTGTTGCAATCAAATCCACCCCCATTCCTTCCCCCTCAGTCTCCCCCCCCCATTAGTTTCACTGCTATTTCCTCTCAATCTCATATTTTTTTAAATTTTTTAACCTATATAAACCACTTAGTACTACCAGTAGGTGTATTGGTATTAGGCCTTCTACTCATTTTCCCAGAGCCCTCTATTGCTAATTGCTTATCAGATAGGGTTGGACTTTTATGCCCACCTACTTTTTACATTCTAGATTTCTTTTTTTTAATGGATTGATGTTTTGTGCATGTTGTGACAACTATTGTGAGTTCATATATGCAACTTCCACATTATGTCCAGAAAATACTGTCTTACGGCCCTAGTTCACTACCTCTGGCCATTATAATCTTTCTTCATCTCTTTTATGACTGTCTCTGAAACACAGGAGGAATGAGTGTGACATGGATTTCTCATTGAGTGTTGGAAATTCCCATCTCTTTCTCTCTGTATTATAATCAGTTGCTTCTCTGTTTATTACCACCTGCAAAAGAAAATCACCTAATTGACCTATTGTGTATGATTGTGATAAACATGAGTTGCTTAAGAAAATAGACAGATAAACTGTATTATTTTTAAAAAGTTGAGTGATGTGCATGTGCTCATCTGTGGTTATAGTAATTGATGATTAGGAATGAGGTTGCTGAATAGTAGTATTGGATTTTCCCTTAGAGCCAGTAACCTGTTTAGCCTCATATTCTTGCCCTGATCGTGGTGCCAGGTATGGGTTTTCTCTTATAGAGTAAGACTTAAATGCATTCAGAACGTTTGGTTTGTTATTCCCATAACAATCATCCCACTATTTTATCACACATATTCTGCACACAGGTACACACACACACACACACACACACACCACACCACACCACACCAAACACAAGCACGCACATACAGAGCTAAAAATCTTTTTCTTCATACAGTTAATATTGCCTGAATTTTACCCATCTGCTGACCCGGTGAGCTGACTATGTTTCTAGTACCCAGCATGTTTTTCATCCTGTTGAGTGTGCTTTAAATCCAATTTGACACCAGTCAATAACTGTCAAGACATGAGTGCTAGTATGGTACCTGTAGGGGAAAATGTCATACTGGTAATTGTTGTGGTTTTTCAACTTGTGTGATGACATTTGGAGACAGGCCTTTGAGAGGTACTTAAGACTAAATGGCCCATAATGGTGATACTAATGGGAGAGCAAGATTGTGGTACTCATGGGGGGACATGATGGTGATACTCAATGTACAGACATGACTGTGGTACTCACAGAGAGGAACATGATTGGGGTATTCAAGGGGGATATGATTATAATACTCAATAGGGAAACATAATTGTAATACTCATGAGGACATGATTGTGACACTCATGGGTAATATGACTGCATTACTCACAGTGGGATTAGTGATCCTAAGAGGACCCCATGGAAATATTCCTTCACTTTAGGACCAGGAGAGAACTTGAGTTCACCTGTCCATACAGGGCAATCACAGATGTGTGCTTGCCCAGCAAACACCTTCCAGCACTTGGTCATAAGTATTCCAGCCTCCAGAACTGTGAAAAAGAAGTTTCTGTTTTTTTTCCCAAACTTTTAAATGTCTTTAAATATAATTAAATAATTTCTCCCTTCCATTCATCCCTCTAAACCCACCCATGCCCCTCCCTTCAAGACCTCTTTTGTCCCTCCATTCACACTCAAATCCATGATCTTTTTTGTTTTATTATTACTGTTACATATGTACATGTACATATATGTTCATCAATATACAAATACAACCTGATGAGCCTCTTTACTATTGCTGGTATGTATACAAACTTGGGACTGACCACTTGCTATTGAATAAACAATTGCGGATCTCATTCCTGGGAAAGACTATTTCTCTCTTAGCACTCTTCAGTTGCCTATATATTTAGGTGTGGGGCTAGGAAATCTCACATTTCCACAAAAGCATGTCTACTGGTCTTGCCACTGTTTGGATCTTTTTCAGGCAGCCATACTGTTGAGACATCATGGATATAGCTATTCTACAATTCTAAGAGACACGATCTCACAGCTGACTTCCCGGCCTCTGGCTCTTACAATCTTCCTGTGTCCTTTTCCATTATATTCCCTGAGCCTTAGGGGCAGCTGTTGTATAAGTTGGGGTTGGCTATCTCATAGCCCTTGATCCCAGCATTTTAACTTGTTGTGGCTTTCTGTATCTCCATGCCTTGCAAAAAGAAGCTTCTTTGATGAAGGGTGCAAGCTATAACTATGGATATAAGGATAAGCTTTTGAGTGCATTTAGTATTTATGCTAGTATAGTATAGTGAAATTAAAGGCTCTCTTCTCAGGTCCACGACTTTACTAGTCCCTTGCACTGGCTATGTTTTAAGTACTAGGCATGATTTCTCTCCTGTTGATTGGGCCCTAAGTCAACTATACAGCCTTCTTGTAGCATCAAGATATGAGTGACATTATTGCACCTTTAGGCATATCTAACCCTACTGGTCATGTTATACTTCATAGGCACCAGCTGGTTAGGACTGTTGAGTGCTTCCCTCTTTCAGAAACTTGCCAAGCACCTCCCAGGGCTGTGAAGCCATACCTCAGGGAGGGGGCATCCAGGTCAAGTCCAGCTCAAACTGCTGGAGGTCTGGGGCCCTAGGTGTGTTGTGTCATCAGCAACAGAGGATTAACTTCGATCTCTGAGAGGCAACCTAGGGATACATTAACTGTACATATTTGAGGGGGGATCCGTTGGAATCTGATGACCAAGAACTGGAAAGGAGGTTTCTCATGCCATGTACTGGGTTTTGATAGATATTTGTTTTCTGATGGGAGCATTGTCAGCCCATTTAGCAATACCTCATTTAGGATGTGTGTGTGTGTGTGTGTGTGTGTGTGTGTGTGTGTGTGTGTGTGTACATATGCTACTATGAATTACAGGTAATTTTTGGTAAATATAAAGTAATTTGATTCCCCCAAGGTTTTAACACATTATTTCCGGTGAAATTTGTCACTCCTCCTTCTCCTCCATTTGTTGCCCTCCCTTTTAATTTTCTTCCATCCCCCTTCCTATTACCTATGACCCACTACTGTTTCTGAGCTACTCAGTGTTTAATGTCTTGCTACTTTGACAGCTTGAGCTAAGAGAGCAGTTAGCAGAAACTGTGGGTCTGAAGGATGTCCAGGGAGATGTATGTTTTCTGCTCCTAAGAAATGTTCAGAGAGAATCTGATCTTCATATTTACAAAATGATATACATGCAAAGAGAGAGGCACAGGCAGGTGACTGCTGCTTATATAGCTAGAACTATTTTCTTATGAATCTTCTTTGCTTCAGCTTTAGAATTCTCCAGAGGACTTTGAGCTGCTGAGCTGCAGCCCAGTGACTTGCAAGGTCCCATAATCTTTTTATGATTTAAACAACAGGGAAGCACAATCATTTTAAATTGAAATGTTTGAACATATATTTCCTTTAAGCTAAATAAAATTACCACTCAACAGGAATTGAATTAGCTAAGGATGCATACACTCTTGGGGATAATTGTTACTCAGTAATATTTTAAACAGTACTTAAAATGTCCTTATATTACTAATAAAAGTCAGTCAGCCTGAATTAAAAGCCTGCATAAGCTACTAACTACATATGATTAACTTACTTTTAGTAAATATTTTACTAGTTTTTTTTTTTAATTTTACTGCCTTCATTTCTTAATCTATAAATGTAGATCATGATTATACCTAGGTCGTAAGACTTGAGTGAGGACCAAATGGGTGGTCATATAAACAATGTTATGAACAGGCTAAGTGTCCATTAATATATAAAAATTATGAGTTTGCTTTCTACATATTAGTCAGCTGCCCTGGAAACTGTCAACTCTTCCTTTTACTTTTTTCTTAATTTTGTTTTGTACATCCTCATCATTACTCTTGCTGGAACTACTATCAGAAGAAAATGTTTTCTTCTTTTTATATTCAATTATATACCTAAAACATTCATCCTCCTAGAAGCTGAGAATAAGAGATGCATAATTTAAAGTCACCATCCCCTAGTTTCCAACATCACAGGTACATTTCAGGAAACAGAGAAAAGGAGCTAATTCCTCAAGAAAGGCTATCATTTGCTGGCTGCAATCGTGATAAGTAGGAGATCAATTTCAAAAATAAGTATTTCTTCTCAAAGAAAATGTTGTAGTGACCTTTCATATGGTGTCTTATATAGAGTAGATGTGTGTATACCTCGAGAAATTACTTAGTAGCCTCATGTCATGGTATGGAGAGGTCATATGTGGGAAGCGACCAGGTCCAGATTGAGTCCGTAAGGGTAAGATTAGAGACTATATAAAAGAGATCATTCCTTTCCATGTGACTCAGCATTGGCAACCTGGAAGGGTGTCATGGTGGGATCTTGACCCTGAGGAGACATACATTGTTACTGTTTAAAACAATTAAGTATTCTGTTACAAACTAAGTGAACTAAGATAGAGTTTTTTCTATTTTACATGTCAACAGTAATGCTTACCACAGTTTCAGGACTTTCGCTCATCAGTATTAATAAAGATGGTTATCTAAGCCAGACATTGTAGTACAGCCTTTAGTCCTAACACAGGAGGCAGAATCAGGTGGATCTCTCTGAGTTTGTGGCTAGCCTGTCCTACATAGTGAATTCCAGGCTAACTAGGACTGAACAGAGAGTCCCCATCTCAAACAAAGCATAACAAACCAAAACAATATAGAAATAAAACAAAGAACACTATCTAGAAAATTCAAACAATGGCAGTAGCTCTCAATAGACATCTATGGGAATATGATTATATTTGTAGTTTAGTCCATGCTAATATATGAATCTTAAATGTGTTTTAAAAAATGGATGCCAAGCCTTGTGACTTGTGCTTACTGAGACCAGTAAAACCCAAAGGTAGGACCCAGTAGAAAGAAGTTAGGTCAGCTTGTGGACAGCATAACTTGAAGAAGACATTGAGACTGCTCTTTTTTCAATCCTTGCTTCTAGGTCATTGTGAGTTTGGACTCACTGCCATCATGTTCTGTCTGTAACAGGCCTGCAAAGCCATGGAACCAAACAGTCATAGAAAAAAACAGAAAGTTTGAGCAACATAAATATTTACCTATTTGTAATAGCAAAACGAACCTAGCATGAACAATAAGAAAAAAAAATGGATAACTCCAGCCAGGGAAGAATTGTAGACCTTTACCTCTCCTTTGGCTAAACCAAATCCAGTGCTCCAGTCACATCCCCAACTCTGCAGCAGAAAACATGCTGCAGTTGCCTTTTCCCTCTGCCCAGCTCCTATCTACAGTGATTCCCAAACATCTTCCACTGTCCTTCAACTTGTTACTCTATCTGGGCTCCCAACTATATCACACACTCCCTGGGAACCCACAGACTGCCAGGGAAACAGGTAGACAACCTGCAGATCTTCATCTCTCCCTCCATTCCTCCAAAGGCAATACCTTATTCTCAGCCTCAGCTCTGCAGCAGTGTGGGCCTCCTCCCTGCAACAGATCTTCCCCTCCCCAACCTCCCTCTACCAATCATTACTTTGCCCAACCCACCCAACTCCAGCAGTCATTCCCTGGGAAACCTCAGGCCACTCCAGCCAGGGAACCAGGTAGGCTAGTTGCAGATACTCATCCTCCTCTCCTCCTCTGATTATTTCCCCAGTCTCATCTCTAGGTCTGCAGGAAAGCACCTGCTCCAGCCTTCCTTCCGGTCCTGTACCCATTTCCAGTGGGTTACATGGTTCTTCCTATGGTGATATTTTATTTGTACTGAAATTTGATTTTAATTTTATGTTAATAAATAAAGTTGCCCTGGGGTCAGAGCTATTAGAGCCATAGCAAGAGCGTGGTGGTTAGAAGAGCTAGGTAGATTTCTGTGTGTTCAGGGATACAGCCAGTATTGGAGACATACGCCTTTAAGACCTGGAGGGCGGTACTTAGAGGCAGTGATGAGGCAGTCATGTGGTTTGGTTTACAACCAATGAGAAGGCAGAACAGAAAGACTATTTAAACACAGACAAACAGGAAGTAGCTCTCTCTCGGGGAAGTTAGGAGCACTGCAGGAGGTAAGATTTTATCTCTGAGCTCTGACCTCTTGGCTTTCTCTTTTACATTGGCTCTGTGTTTCTTATTTTAATAAGATGATTGGTTACATCTATATCTTTCCCTCCAAATTTCCCCCTACTCATTGCTTTTTCTGAGTCTTCAACTCACAGGCCACCTTGACCAGGGAAGTAAGTAGGCTAATTGCCCATCTTCACCCCTCCCACCATTCCTCCAAGTCTAATTCACAAGTCTCGTACCCAGCTCTGTAACAGACCTTCTTCTGTACCCTCTTCTCACACTCAGTCCCTATTCCAGGGAGGGGGGGTGGCAAACTAAGCAATGGGTGGTGAAATACGCCTTCTTTGGTCTTGAGAAGACCCTTCACTGTCCCCAGCCAGTCCCATTCCTAAGTCTCAGGTCTAAATACCCGGAAACACATTTGACTTGGAACCCTGAGTGCCCACAGCTATGAGGATCACAGAAGTTTTTCATACAGGCAACACACATAGCCACCATACCCTCCTAAGAACAAAAAAGGAAACAGAAATGAAGGAACAAAGCACCCACTCAATGAAAACAAGCACAGATATCACCACCTAGAATTACAATCTTCCAAATCCCAGACACTCAGACCCCAACTTAAAAACATGATCAATAACAGCCAGGACAATATGTCTCCACTAGAGTCAAGCAACTGCTGGCATTAAATATTTCAACATAATTGAAACACAAATAAAGACCATAAACAGCATGAATATGGTAGAGGTTCTTACAGAGGAAACAAAAAAATCTCTTAAGGAAATAATTGAAAACAAAACAAAACAAAAGAATAGTGGAAGGAAATGAATAAAATCATTAAACACCTGAATGTGGAAAGAGAATCGACAAAGAATGCCCAAACTGAAGGAAATCTGGAAATGAATGAAAGGAACTTGAACAGGAACCTCAGAGGCAAGCTTCACCATCACAATAGAAGTGATGGAAGAGAGAATATCAACATTGGGAACAGGATGAAATAAATAAATATATCACTCAAGAAAATGTTGAATCTAAAAAGTTCCTGACACAAAGGCTCAAGGAAATCACAAGAAAACCCACAGAATCAGCTAACCGGGTCTCCCAGTGGCTCACAAAGACTGAACCAACAACAGGGAGCCTGCATGGGTCAGATCACATTACTCTGCATATATGTTATGGTAGTGTGGAACTCCTAACAGTGGTGGTGGGGTTGTCTCTGACTCTTTTGCCCGTGTTTAGGACTCTTTTCCTCCTACTGGGTTGCCTTATCCAGCCTTAATATGAGGGGAGGTTCGTCGTCTTCATGCAACTTGATACGCCATGTTTGGTTGATATCCCTGGGAGGGCTGTCCTTTTCTGAAGAGAAATTGAGGAGCAGTGGATTTGGAGAAAAGGGTGATGTGGTGAGGAGAGACTAAGAGAAGAGGAGGGAGGGTCAACTGCAGTCGGGATGTAATGTATGAGAATAAATACAACAAAAAAGTATTCAAGGTTTTTATAATTCTCTTTTTTTAACACACAAACCAATGAAAATGGCAAGGAATAAGTTGGCTTATTTAAGGTAAAACATTTGTAGTCTTTAGGTTGATAATGCTTACTAAATTTACCATTTTAGTTATCTTAAATAAATATGTCCAATAAACTACTAATGATTTGACATTTGTAATATTCCAATTGTCTTTTAGTCATCATAATATAGTACATAATAATAATAATTGTTGGGTCCCACTTGACCTGTCAAACAGTCCTGAATAGAGGAGTGTGGACTGAGAAAAAAACAGCTAGACACAAAAGAAAAGACAGAGACATAGGATAGATTTGGGAGGTCTCTGAGTCAATACTGCAGCATCCCTGAGTTTATTACTCACAGCCTTTCTATACCCAAACAAAGGGGGGCAAAAGACCTCACCCTCTCAAGGACATCATGGTTCAAGAAATAAACAAGTGTAAACAGTTGCTTAATTGTCAAAACATCTGATAAGCACACCTTTGGCCAAACATCCTGTTATTTGACCTTGAAGAGTAAGACATCTGGTAACCATGCCTTTGGCCAAACATTGTGTTATCCAGCCTTAAAGAGCAAAGACAAGCTTGAATTCCCTGACCTTGAGTCAAGATGGAATCAAGCCACAAGCTAGAGTTTCTGTGGGCTCCCACAAACAAAAATAAATCCTGGTACCTTACATCTCGCTTGCCATGATGGCAGCTGGCAGCGTCGCCCTGCCTCAGCCTTCCACTTCCCAGAATTCTCTTCTTTGCTTGTCCTGACTATACTTCCTGCCTGGCTACTGGCCAAACAATGTTTTATTTATTAACCAATCAGAGCAACACATTTGACATATAGAGCATCCCACAGCAAAGGAAGGAAGAAAGGGAGGAAGGGAAGGAGGGAGGGAGAGAGGGAGGGAGGGAGGGAGGGAGGGAGGGAGGAACACCTAGCCACTTGAGTAAAGGCTAATAAATGAACTGTCACACTTGCTGGGAGAGCGAAAATCTTTTTTTGATTTGCTTCCCAATAGAGTGGCAATGGGTATAACAGCCACTCTAAGCCAGTCCTCATGTTCAGGGGTAATTGACCAACATATAATTGGACACTACATTTTTCTGTTTATGTGCTTTTATTTGGTGGATTTTCATGCTGGTTTTGTTTTTCTTTGTAGATATTGCTTTTGTTTTCTTGTTTTTCAGGAGTTTTCTTTCTTTCTTTCTTTTTCTTTTTTTGAAGAACTTAAAGTTGGGTGGATAGGGAAGGAAATGGGGACTACAGATCTGGAGGGGCTTTGCAGAGGGGAAAATATGATTAAAATACATTTAAATTTGAAAATGGTTTGTAATGATAAAAATATAAATATCAATATATTTGGTATATATAAAGAAATGTGGAAAAAAGAACAAAATACATTTTTAACAAACTGAACTTTAAATGCCTAGCAATATCCTCGTTTTCTTATGAGAACAGGTTCCATTAAATGCTGTATAGAGGTTGTTTTCAAGGATTACTTTAATCATATAAGCCAGAAGGATATTATTTATTAACTGGGAGAATTTTAAATTTAGTGTGGCAGACTCCTTCTACCATCTCTCATTTGATCCGTGTCAACACAAGGTTAATGTTAATGTGTTGCATGCTGGTTAACTTGTTTTTCAAAATTAACCCCCTTTCACCCATGTTTGCATTCTGTATTACTGTATTACAACCACTTAATTTCATATTGCTTCCAAGGATCTAGTAGCTAAACAGAATGCACATGTTGGGAAAGTAAAACAATGGCTTGGGAAAAAAAAAAAACACAGGCATTCTATGAAGACAGGTTTGAAGCCTATAATTGACCTTTAATGTGTTAAAACCAGAGCCTAGAAATCCTCAGAGATGTATCCTATAGAGCACAGAAAACAGAAGCTGATCAACAGATGGTAATCGCCTTCCTCGATAGATAAATGCATGACTGGAAAGGAGAAAAGACTTTAGTCTCTGTTTCCAAACTTTCCTGCACTTTTTGCTCCCCTTACCTGGTGCTGCTGGGGATAATAGTGTTATTTTCTAAGAGGATGTGTATGTCTGGAAGTGCTATTACAAGAAGCTGTGCTACTTTGTCTCAGCCATTCCCGGGGTGGATTCCATTATCTGTGGCTCTATTGCCTTTCGGATAACACCTTGCTTCTCTTTGGACAGAATCTGTATCTAATTGTTCGCTCTCTGTGGTGCTTTGCGGGTTATTCTGTCTGTCACTATGCTTCTTTGAATCCAGATGGGGGTTTCGGAGCGCTTGAAAGATTTCTTAAACCCACCTTCTGTTCTGTTCCCCTTCACTCCCCTTTTGAGAAGCATTTACACTGTTTCCTGGTATTATTGGGTCTCTTCATGAGGCTTTTACAACAGTTCATGGGCAGTGGTGGATTTTGAAGTCATGGGTTTGAATGCATTGCTTTAAACTTAGATGTATGTCTCAGATGAAAGTTGATTTCAAAATAAGTTTTTCCAGTTATGAGTCTTATGTAATATGAAAATAATTATAAAGGACAACATTTACAGTCTTTATGTATTTCTTGGAAACTAAGATGAAGTATGCAAAAGTTTTTACAAAACATTACATTTTTTCCTGTGATGATTGTTTACATTAAATGATTAAAAGTAGAATTGCATTATGTATGTGTTTATTAAGAGGAAATAATTATAGACAAGACAATGTGATTTTTAACTTTATTGACAACCAGATAGTTTTTATACTCAAAGCAGGCAGTGTTGGAATTCCTGGCCACTCCTCTAGCTACATGACCACACATGCGCAGTTCAGCAGCGAAGCAAGGGGCCTTGTGACCTATGTAATCCATGCACAGCATGATCATCTGCACATAAGTGGTGTAGCTCCATAAACCCATATGCACATGTACAGGGGAATCCATAAGAAGCAGGACACAGATTCCTGCCCCCTTCTTCTCCTTCTCCTCCCCTGCCTTCTCTCTCCACAGGTGTCTTCCACCGGTCTGGTCACGACCTCTTCTGTCCTCTTCTCCTAATAAAGCTCTGATAATGGGTTTTGTTGTGCCTCATGGTCTTTCTTGCATGGTAACAGTGCCATTTAATGAATAACACAGCGCCACCACATTAAAACCAACAGGCAGAAAAGACAGCTTGTGCATAAAAGAATTGCAACTGATAAAAGGAGAGATAACCATACTTCAATTGTTTAGAGCAAAGCACTGGTGTTAAGCTGTGGATGTTCGTTAATAAAGTGCTATAAATAACCATAAGACAACGATGGGTACGACTTATTTAGATCTCTTTAGAGTCTAACAGACTAGTAATTATTTAGAATCCACAATACTCTCAAACTGAGTCTATGAGGTTTCACCAAGTACCAAAAAATAAAACTCATCAAGAGGACAAGAGTAAAATAAAATCAACAGCGACACAAAACACATACTACCAAGGAAGGAGCTGTGATGAGCAATGTGTTAATTAGCTACCGCTTCCTTTTCAGGAGGAGAAACTTCATCACATGGACTGGATGTGATAGTTACCTCAATCAGTGTTCAGTGGCGCTTGGGAAAAAAGTAATTCATGATAGACTGCAACACTGAATAATTCACTCTCATAATTCAGTATTCTTGCTTGTTCTCATTCCTAGATCATTCCAACAAAGCTCTCCTGTTCTTTATCTATAGAGTCTCCTATTTAATAATTCTCATAATTATTTTATATTTTCTACACATTTAACAAGACATGCTAAATTTTTCTCATTTTTATCCATGTATATTTATGAATCAACATATTGTTGTAAGCTTGAAAGATTAGCTAATTAGCATTGCCTTTAAAAATCCATCAACTGATGTGTATTTATCTTTTCATCACAAGTATGGTTTTTTATATTAAGTTTGTATTTCAATTAATCTGAGAATGATTTTAATATTCAGAGTTGAAAAGATGGTGTAGGCTAAGTAATTATAGTATAGTATACATACCTAGTTAAGTTATAGCAATTTACATTTTTTACCTCTTTCTAAAAGTAAATATCCCTAACCACATATTAATTATAATGCAATGATAGTCTTTACCTCAAACTCACCATTATTTTACTACAATGTGCTAATTTCTTCTCAATTATGCTGCTGTATTATTTTTAAATAATGCATTTATACTAACCATTCATAATTTACAAGTGTAATAGTAGATGTTAATTATACTTATTTAATAGGTATTTTAATTTACAGCTATATAAGCCTAACAGGTAACTCCAGCTTGACCAAATTGTATCTTACTCCATTTTTGTCTTGTGTTTAGATACTTCTGATTGGAGGGCAAATAACTAGTTTAACACATGTGTAGTCCTTTGTAAAAAATGTAAGTAACTGTGGGTTGAATATTGTAATACCTTCTAATTCCCCTTCTCTTGTTAAGAATATGAATTTCTCTGAAATTTAAATATCTTCTTAACTTTAAAGCCAAGTTACAGTCAAAATATACAATATATATGATGTAGAAAATTATGTTAAGGTGTGTTAGTTCTGTTTATGCTTTGGAACATTTGTTTAATGGTGCAAAGTTGTGTTGGATTAAATAAAATCTACCTGAGGTCAGGGCTCTGTCAGCAACTAGGTGACTAGAAGTGGTAGGGAGGATCCAGGTGGAGAAAGGTTTATAAGAAGGGTCGAGGAGAGGCACAGGGCTTTTTGGAGGATGCCAGCAAAGAGAGGAGGTGAGTTACTTGCTATTCAGTCTCTGAGGAGCAGAATTTCACCTTGACCTTTGAATCTTGGGTTCTTCAGAGATTTAGTTAAGTTCCCTTCATAGCTTTGAAAGAGTCGGTGCCTGAGGGAACAAAATTCACTCAGGCTGAGGCTCCTGTGGCCTAACCACTGCTGGTAGCAGCAGAGCTGCACTTGCTAATCTGGACAGCCATGGCTTAAAAGGCAGCAACAATTTTAAAAAAGGACAATACGAATGTGTGTGTGTGTGTGTGTGTGTGTGTGTGTGTGTGTGTATGGTGTATGTATATGTATATGTAGGTATATATGTGTTTTATATACATGCATGCATATATATTTCTTAATCTAATATACCATGGTAACTCTAGAAATTCATGTCATGTTTTATCTTATTCTATGATCTTTTGTAATTTTGGTTATATGCTTTGTGTTTTATATTTTATAAAGTAAAAACTCATAAAATCTGATATAAATGGCCTATCCATACATTATGACTGAATAAATAGCATGCTCTTCTTAAATTTTATTGTTACACAACCATATATAATTTATTTTGAGCTATTAGCAAAGACCACAGAATATTTGTTCATATACTCCTGGCATTAGATAATCTTATGTTTAAATCTTATTGAACTTTTTTTATAATCTACATTGCCTTCAACAATGTTATTAACTTCTCTGGGCTCCAATTGGCCTCTATATGTTAAGAGACAAGCCAAGACTGACTTGGAAATTAAAAGATTTCCCGAAGTGCTAACATTCATAGGACTCAGCTTGACAATTCTTCCTGGAGACGCCTGGGTTCTTCAGCACGGATTTCTAACATCTCTGGCCCCATCTACCTTTTATCTACTCTGCACAGGAGAGAATAAGAAGCCTGCTATTGAACTTTATCTCTACTATGCGATGAAAGCAAGGAAACAATGTAAAGCGTCCGTTTGTTCTCAAGCTCTATGTCTTCATTACCACTTTAATAGTTAGGCTTCTAGAGCGACTGTCTGTGTGTTCTGGTGTAGAATTTTGTTTCAAACTCATTCTAGAATATTTAGATGGTAGATCTCTATTTCCAACTCTACAAGCGGGCCCTCTATCATTAACAGTATCAAACCTTGCCACCAGCAACAGGTTTTAGTTTCACTTTAAATTCTGTGGTGCTACATTTTCATATAGTCTTTTTTTTTATTTGAATTCCCACATGTTTTAACACCATTTTCTTTGCCAACCTGAGTCCTACTTTAGCATCATCTCAAATGTCTGCAGGTCTTTTCATTGCTCGCTTACCCTTCCCTGTAGAATGTCTTCATGCTTTTCAAGGACATCAAATGTCATGACCATATTTCCTAACTTTTATTTGACTAGTTCCTTTCTTATAAATTTCACACTTTGATGTTCACTATATATCTAAGATTGAAATTTAGCATAATTGTCTGAATCAGAGCTCATAAAACATGTCTTTACCATCTAATCCTTTTCAACAGGCTTCATTTCCATTTTATTTCCACAGCATATTCCTTCCTCTGTGATTCAACAACCCTATCTAGAAAGTCATGCTTTCATTTTCAAGTATTTCTGGAAGTCTCCTCCTCAGGTGAAAGACTGAGTTTAACAAACTCATAATCAAATTTAAAATTTTCTTCTCTAGTTACATTTATGTAAAGTCAAAATCACTTGATGTATTAAGAAAATTTTTAATTTTTTTGATTATCATCAAATATTCATTTTCCTCCATATTCACAACTCTCTGCTTGGTCTTTTAGTCCTTCAAATGCACAACTTCTTCAAAATTTTGTCTTTTGTTAGTTTTTAATTCATCTTTCAAAACATTTGATAATTCATCTCAGCAAAAACATTTGACTAGAGAAAATATTAATAAAATTTGATATTACATCTATTAAATTGCTGTTGCTGGAGGGCTTCTCTCCAGGTTCCCCAAGCCCCACAGTCCCACAATCCACATATAAAATAATCACTCAGACGCTTATATCACTTATAAACTGTATGGCTGTGACAGGCTTCTTGCTAACTGTTCTTTTATCTTAAATTAACCCATTTTTATAAATCTATACCTTGCCACATGCCTTGCCTTCCCAGAATTCTCTTCTCTCCTTGTCCCACGTACTTCCTGCCTGGCAACCTACTTCCTGCCTGGTCACTGGCAATCAGTGTTTTATTATATAGAGAGATATCCACAGCAATTTGCATTCTAACATTTTGATTGTCCTTTATAATATTTATCACATTTGTATGAGTATGTGCAGCTCGATATTATTCATGTAATGCTAATCCCTCTACTTATATAAAAGGTTCCCTTCAGCCTAAGACTCGCAGTGACAGTGGAAATGGCCTTTATTGTTTGTAAAGTGTCTTGGACTCTCCTGACCAAGAACACAAAGGGAGACTACCCATGCTTGGTACTGGGGTTTTGCTAGATACTCTCTGACTCTTGGGGGAAGGCATTATTTCCAAAAGTTGTATGTGCATGTGCGTGTGTAAGTATGTTTGCATGTGTTTGTGTGTGTGTGTGTGTGTGTGTGTGTTTGTGTTTTAAAGTACACATAAAATAGTGTTTCCTTGTGGCTTTTCAAGAATCCTTCCTGTCATTTCTCCTCCCTCCACTCTTGTCTATATTTTCTTCCCTTCCCTTTCTCCAGTTAAGGTCCCTTCCATTTTCCCTTTTTCTCTTTAAAAGAACCTGTCTCCTGATATTCCCCTCTCTCAAGCTCCTCTCTGTAACCCTGCCTTTCACCAAATCCCTTTTACTTTCCTTGTTGCTGTGCTTGTTCCAGGTCATATATAAAAATTAGGAGCTAAGAATAAAAAAACCAGAACAACATGCATTTATCTGTGGGCATAAGGATAGAGAACAGCTGTCCATGGGGTGCCCATCCCAGTTGATTTATCTAAACTATGACGTTTATACATGAGGCTCAGGGGCCTTGATGGAAGAGAGGGTGGAATAATGATAAAAAGCAGTGGCTCAGGGCATTTTCTGTGAGATATTTTCTTCAATATATGACAGGGATGCTGCACCTATGGAATCCCAAATTATGCTCACCTGCACAAGACCTGCACAGCAACAAAATCTCACGAAGCCCCATCCCCAGATGAAGAGCTAAAAGAAAACATTGGCTGCTAGGAGGGAGAATCACTCTTCACTAGAGATGCACCACTGATAGGTTATCAATCCTATATGGCAGGCCCTAAACATACAAACAACATTAAATGGACTCATAGGCTCTCTCTCTCTCTCTCTCTCTCTCTCTCTCTCTCTCTCTCTCTCTCTCTCTCTCTCTCTCTCTTTTCCTTCCCCCTCCCTCCCTCCCTTCCTTCCCCCTTCCTCTGAATGTCTGTATGTATAATTAAATAGAAAGATGTCATGAATTACACATGAACATGGGGTTATGATCTGAAATGCCATTGGAGTGGGGAAGAAGGATGGTGGAAATGAAGAAAATAACAGTATTCCTGTATGGATCTCTTAAAAAGTAAAATTAAAATCAAAAGGAAAAAAACAAAAACAAACCAAACAACAAATAAAATCAAAGTCAGGGTCTATGCTTTTTGCTTACCCAAATCTAGTACATGAAGAAAATTCAGCCCCAGATCTTAGAAGCAGAGTCCAAGAATAATGTGTGATTGATTAAGTAGTTGCTAGATTAAATAGGATGATAGTTTTAAATCTTTCATAAGAATGACCCATTGTCAAACTTCATGAAGTTATATTCATTAATGAGAAGTAGTTCTTTTCTGGAATATTCATTATGTTAAACTTGGTGGGCAATCAATTCATAATGGTGAAAACACATGTCAAGTCCTGTCTGCCAATGGTCAGATACCAGCTTTGCTAATTATACCTGCCTCATGTTCATCTCTTTTCAAATGGGATGGAGGTGTCTGACAGGCAACAACAATGATCAAATGAGGTGGTGCCTTTGGAGCACATTTGCGATGCACACTCAGTGTACATTGATGTAAATTATAATGAGAGCTTTCTTAGGATATTTTAACAAGTACCTAGATTTTATTTAGCTCTATATGTCTTAAACCGTCTTTGGAAATTTTTCTCTCTACTCTTTACATTGTCATGATGGTTTTTCTTTTTTTTTCTTTTTTCTTTTTGTTTTAATTATATAGTAAAAAGTCTCTTCCAGTCATGATAGTAATTTAGGTTTTTTCTTTTCCTGCTGCACTGGCTCTCATTTTTCTCTTTGCTCAGATTTTTGCAGTGAGGATCCAAAGATAAATTATTATTTCAAGTTTTTGTTTTCCTCCTTGGGCTCAGCAAAATGTCTATGAGCATTCCTTCCATATTTAGAAATTTCTACTACTGAATTTTTTTTATTTCTTTTAACTGTTTTAAGACCTTAATCACATCAAGTGATATTTAAACCCCTGTTTCTAGTCTGCAAATATCTCTCAAAATTACATCCCAAGCTTCTAATCTTGCATTAAAATACCTGCTTATAACTATCTGCATTCATAGCCCAAGTACATCCCACACACAGTCTTGAATGCCAGGAGATGTCCATTCTGACAAACACCTTTGTTTTCCTCTCCCACTCTCTTTATATTTCCTAACCTCACCCTATGTTGAAAGGGCACTCTAATTATCATTTACTAAGTGCACACTTTCAAATCATCTCTGCTACTATCTTCAACAGGAAAAACACAGAATGCTGGAATTAGCATCTGTGACACAAATTCTAATAGATCTTTTAATAAAAATCCCAGACCAGATATTGGGGTGAAAGCTGAAAGATCAAAGAAGCAGAGCAAGCCACAGCCACTACCTCTTACCTCACCAACTTTTCAGCCTGAAAGAGCCTCAGCTGGAAGGTCTCTAGCCAAGTGGGGTTCCTCAGCAGAAAAGCCTTTAGTTCCTGTCTCCTTGTGCTTTATATACCTTTCTCTGCCCACCATATAACTTCCAATCTCAACCTCCCTAATACTGGGATTAAAGGCATGTGACTTCCAAATACTGGGATTAAAGGTGTGTGCCATCATTGCCTGGTTGTTTCTCTCCTAGACTGTCATTAATCTCATGCTGTCCAGGATGGCTGTAAATCACAGAGATTCAGATGGATCTCTGCCTCCCAAGTGCTAGGATTAAAAATGTGTGCCACCACTGCCTGGCCTCCATGTTTAATCTAGTGGCTTGTTCTGTTCTCTGATCTTCAGGCAAATTTTATTAGGGTACACGATATATCACCACAAACATTGTCTTAGAATTAACATTCCTTCCTGAAATTCTCTACTCTGACCAGTATTTACAACAATAATTAACAACAAATCCTTGTAAAAACACTGTACTCAGGTAGAAATGTAATTTTAGTTGATATTAACAACTTTGATATATATCTTTAACCCAAATTTGGGAATATATACAACTTTTAAAAGAAAAACCTAAGGTGAAAATACATGCTATTAGTACAGGAAATCAAGTTTGAAGATTGTATTATCAAGATTTTTATTCTGTATCTGTTTTAAGAGTATACCAAACTAAATATTATTTTATTTTTATACTATAAGATCTGATAGCATCTATTTTTTTTGCTTTGAAGACAAGAGATACTGAATAATTATTCAAGTAAAGATGGCTTGCTAGCAACACCATTAAATATTTATTGAAGTGAAAATACATAGTGACTGGCAATATATTAATTTATACCTATATCCTCATTTGCTTTTAATTATATTAAAGTTATGACAAAGCTGTTATTCAAAGCATATGACTATGTAATAGAGTTACATAATTAAAAACTGTACTAGTAAAAAGACTTATTCTTAAAAATACTCTTTTTCCTTTCTCTATTTTTTCCCATGGTGGAATGTTGAGGCTTGTAAACAGGACAGTGGATTCCAACACACTTGACATGATTCAAAACACAGGAACATTGCATGTTATATTGTATCTTCAGGTCAACAGATGGAATTAAGCTAAATAATCATCAATTTACCTTAAAAAATAGCATTGTACTGGATTATACAAGTCAGAAATCTGTAACTAGTGGGCTAGATAGAGGACTCAGGTGTTAAGAGCAGTTTCTGCTCCTCCAGATGTTCAGAGTTCATTTCCAAGGACTCATGTAGGCAGTTCATAACTGGCTGTCACTCCAACCCCATAGGATCCAATACCTTCTTCTGACCTCCGTAGATACCCACACTCACATGTGCATAATTATATACAGCAGACAGTCACACGTGTACTGAAATGAATAATGTAACTAAGGAGTCATTTTCTGTGGAACAGGTGGACAGAAGAAAGTGTTGGACTTAGCTGGTAATATGATGGAAGGAGTTCTGACCCTTTAGCTTGAAATCTTATATTTGTATTATTTAAGCCAAACTTTTTGTGATAATTTCTTATGTATTATGTAATTATGAAATTTAAATAAAGATCTTTACCTATCTTCATATTTGATATGAGATCTATGCCATTACTTTAGTTTTTAAAGAATTAAAACCCAGGATTTAAATTTAAGTTAAAATTAAATTTAAAGAGATTAAACCCAGGACTTTGGGCATAGTGCGCCAACATTTTACCAGGAAGCTATAGTTCCAGCCTCAATACCTGTTTTAAAATCACAACTACTTCAGAATCAACCAGCTCCAGTACTCTAATTTTTCAGAAAAGTAAAAAACAAAAATACAAAGAAAAAAGAAAAAAATACAAAAAATACAGTCAACTATTTCTGAAGTTATCTATTTGTAGACATTTGATCTAAAGTATCACAGCTTTAGACAGCAATGGTTTCACTGGTAGAAATATACTAAAATATACCACAGACATTAATAATTACTGTACAATAAATATACATAGAGTAAGTTATATTACTTCAACTGATTCCTTGGTCAGTTTCTTATTATTATCAAGATTTGTCACAAAGTCCTTGTGATTATTAAAACTTGGAAGGTACTGTGGTAATTTGTTTAAATTTATGATTAAAAAAAATAAGAGCCTTAATTTGTTTAGTATTGTGTATGAGTTAGGCAAGTCTTTATATTTTCCTCATATATTATCTAATATTATTTCCCAAAGACTTTTGTGATGTATATTATTTATAGATAAAACAGTGACGTGAGATGGAATGGATAGATAACTTGTTAGGAGTCACACACGTGGGAAAAATAATGTCAGAATTTAAAGAAAAGCCATGCAAAATTTGTTTATGCTATCCTGTTTGTGTCCTCATGTGTTCTTCTGGGTTTGTCTAAAAGAGAGAGGGAATGGCTAGTCACTTATTAGTCTTAGTAGATTTTTCAGCTTCAGCTAACCAGAATCAATAGCACCAATAACACAAGGTCTTTACTTTAGTATTTATCTTTGTTACTGTTCTATTGCTCTGAAGAGATACCATGACCAAGGTAACATTTAAAAGAAAACATTTAACTGGAGGCTTGGTTACAGTTTCAGAGGGTTAGGGAGGTCAGAGGGTTAGACCGGAGTGTAATGATAGAAGAAGCTGGAGAAGTAGCTAGAGCTAGTGATTGGCAAGTTGCAGACAGGCAGACAGATAGACAGACAGACAGAAAGATGTAGAATGTTATTTTAAGATGTGTTACATTTGTTTATGCTCTGAAACATTTGTTTAATTATGCAAAGATGAAATACATTCTTTTATGTTGCATTGGGTTAACTCTGTGAAGCTGTGTTTTTTGCCTGTCTAAAACATCTGATGGCCTAATACAGAGCTGAATGGCCAATAACAAGGCAGGAGAAAGGATAGGCTGGTCTGGCAGACACAGAGAATAAATAGGAGGAGAGATCTGGGAGGAGAAAATGAAGGATCAAGAAAAGAAGGGGCCAGTCACCCAGCTACACATCCAGACATAGAATAAGTAGGAAAGAAAAGATATACAGAAACAGAGAAAGGTAAAATCCCAGAGGCAAAAGGTAGATGGGATAATTTAAGAAAAGCTGGCTAGAAACTAAGCCAACCTAAAACTGGGCATTTTTAATTAAGAATAAGCATCCGTGTGTGATTTATTTGGGAGCTAGGTGGCGGGGCTCCCAAAAGAGCAAAGAACAACTAACAGCAATAGATACGTAGATACATAGATAGATGATAGATAGATAGATAGATAGATAGATAGATAGAATGATAGATAGATTGATAGATGATAGATAGATGAGATAGATAGATAGATAGATAGATAGATAGATAGATAGATAGAAAGAAAGAAAGAAAGAAAGAAAGATAGATAGATAGATAGATAGATAGATAGATAGATAGATAGATAGATGATAGATAGATAGATGATAGATAGATGACAGGTAGACAGCAGCAATACTGGGTCAGGCACAGACATTTGAAACCTCAAAGCCCATTGCCAGTGTCACGCATCCTCCAACAAAGCCATACCTCCTAATCCTTCTTGAACAGTTCTACTAACTGGGGACAGGCATTCAAACATATGAACCTATGGGAGCCATTCACATTTAAGTGGCCACAGTAGTGCTGGTGTCCTGTTACTCATAGCTGATTCTTCAGCTACAGTAAACACAAACCACAAATAGTTCAAAGAATTACACAAATGGCTTGAGTAGAGTTTCTGATAGATTTTTAAACTTCCCTCTAAAACTTCACGAGCCAGGCTACAATGCATTTCTTTTGATCTCATTCCCCATGTGCTTCCGGAACAGCTCATGAATTTCTCTCTGAGTGCTAAATACATTTTTCCAGCTCAAAAATCCCCAGTTCTCCACCCCCTTCCCATAAAACAGTCCAAAGCGTGAAAGTCACATGGTCAGGTCTGCCGCAGCAATGCCTACTCTCTGGTACCAATTTCTGTCTCAGTTTGTTTTGCTCCTGCTGTGATAAACACCAAGGCCAATAGCAGTTCCAGGAGGAGAAGGTTTGTTAATTTCATTACAGGCTGGCTTCCCTGGCTTGCTTAATTACCTTCCATATGCAGCCCATGCCCACCTGCTCAGGGGTGGCACAGCCCACAGTGGCTCAGGCTCTCCTGCATTAACTACTGTTTAAAAAGTGCGCCAAAGAAATGACCACAGGCTGACCTGATGAGGGTAATTCCTAAGTTGAGTTTCTTTCTTCCAAAGATTGTCAAGTTGACAGCTGAAGCTCACTATGAGAGTAAGGAAAAGTGATCAAGCAAAAAAGTAGAAGAACAGAGTGTGCAAGCGAGAGGATCCATTCCGAAAATATCAACATTGTAAAATACATGGGAAGGATTCAAAGCGTACAAGCAATTTAAAGCTGTACTTTTAAAATCGGAGGACAATGACCTCAAAGAAAATATAATGAGGGTGTTTGTTAAGTTTGTGTTTCTTGAAAATACAATGAATAATGGCACTCCTTATTCAACTCCTTGAAATCTGTAAATATGTTGCCTTCACTTACAAAGGCATAAAAGACTGCAGAAAAAAATTCTTAAGGATCAGTAAATAGAGATATTATTCCGATTTATGCAGATGTAGCAGAGTGACAATATCTTTATAGGAGGAACAGAAAATGGAATAGATAAACAGAGGTATAGTTGCAAACAAAAGTGGGAGTAAGAGAGAGAGAGAGAGAGAGAGAGAGAGAGAGAGAGAGAGAGAGAGAGAGAAAGGATAAGAGAGGGTGCTCCTGACTTCAAAGACAGAGGAGAAACAAGAAGCCAAAGCATAAGGACAGTCTTTAGAAGCTCAGTAAGATTTCTTAAAAAAAAAAAAAAGTCCTTCAATACTCCAGAATGAATCAACCTTGGTGATTCTTCGACTTTAAGAACAATAAAGTTGCTTTCAAACAGTTGTTCAGAACTGTACAAGAAGAAAGCGTCAGAGCTTGTGATGATCTGTTGTAACAGCAAGGAATAAACACTCAGTAGAGTGATGGATGGATAGATAGGAAGGTAGATAGGTAGATGAGATAGGGAGATAGGATGTTACAAATAAAACAGCTCTTTATTTGTAAGAACAATATCATTTAAATTTCAGAAACTGAAATTAATATTAATTATTAATAAATAAAATAAATTAATATTAAGAATACAAAAAGGAGTTAGAGTGTTTAAAAAAAATCAAGTTCCTATTAATTATCTAATGATGAAATGTAGAAGTGTTTAACATATACTTCATACAATTTAAAAATTATTATTAAATAATAAATCTAAACTAAGTGACAAATATCTATTAAAATTGGAAAATAAGAATAAAGGATATGCCACTTATCTGAGAAGAAGTTATTAAAGGTAGATTTAGAGAAAAAAATAAAATCAGACACTGTAAGATAAAATAAAATTTGCAAAATAAACACACATAGGGGTTCCTACAGTTTTCTAAATAATATCCAGGTTGAAAATGAAAATTAAAGTCATGGGTACTTTAATATAAAATATTAAATATTTAAATAAAAATTTTAAATATAAATGTGAGATGTAGCCAGAATGAATATATATATATATATATATTTATATATTATATATAAATTAATATATAAAATTATATGTAATTAAAATATATAAAATTATATATATAATTAAAAATAAATACATAGACAAATATCCTACAATCTAATATATTAATAATCAAATCATATAGATAGATATTAGAACCAAAGACATCATTGATAATCTGAATTTGTTAATAAATGACAATGACACCTTCTTTTTCAGGACAGGTAGGGTGTGGTTTGCATTTGAAAGATGTTTTTGAGGGCTTTGATTTTCATGTTGGATTTTTTGGTTTTGAACAGGATCACCACAGGTAGGCCATCATAGCCTCCAACTATCATGCAACTAAGGATCCAATTGAATGCAGATCTTTCTGCATTTACCACCAGGTTGCAAGCTGATCTACATGGTTACCAGGAAGTGACTTTTAACCACTGACCTAACTCTCCAGCCCTAGTACAATTATCTTTAAAAGTGCTAACCAACAAAATGAGACTCAACAACTGATAGGCTTGCTTAGCTACAGCATATGCTACCTCTGTCTACCTACACATACCATATCTACTTCTGATTAATGCCACTCATAACATACCCACTCTTAAGTAGGGCTCTAAAAACAACTGTGCACCATGCAGTGATGGTACTGGTCCTTTTGTGGGGAAAAGGGTCCACTATCCCCATTACACTACACATTTTCTTTGCTCTTGTTTATGTGCATTACATTCAGTAGCAATGGAGACTACTGCCAAAATATCTCTTTGGATTTAACATTTAAATTTTTTTAAGATTCCTTTCACATACATGCTCTTCAAATGCCAGCCCTTATCCTGCTTTAGGGCTCTGATATAAACAGAATACTTGATAATTCAAGATCCTCATGACATCTTAAGACCAGAGATATTCATGCTCATGTGGGTATTCATTAATTTCACTAACAATATAGAGCATAGTCAACTTACCCACCATTATTGAGAATGTGTATCAAAGATCATACTAGACTAGAACAAATTTCTTGAATAATTAAATGTCTTGCTTCAGAAGGTCTAATGCTCATGACAGATGCTTTCCTACATTCATTTAGTTAACTGGACACTATACTTTCATATATTATGTATTTATATGTTAAGTTGATGATATGTATCACAGATAAATCTTCAAAATTCAAAGTTTATGGAGTTTTTGGAATGCCGTGGCCATCTGTCCTAGTGAGATACATATTATGGCTAATACTAGATGCTATGTTATTCCCAAGGGAAAAACTACTTCTGATAGTGATAAATATGCAGTTCCCATCAGCAACCACTTGCTGCATGTTTATAACCTTAGGGTCATTGGGAATGTGTTAACGAAGAAATCTGATAACTGACAAATCAATAATTGGAAATGCAAAGGCTTCCTTGCGTAAATGCAAGGATTTCATAGCTGCTTGCAAATCCCAAAGGTTTACTTGTTACCCATAATGACATTCACAATAAACTACAAAGCAAAACAAGAACTTCTGCAGGATTTCATAAAGTGGCATAGGAATCCCTCAACAAATTGCCACAAGTTTGAATGAAATGTAGACATCCAAGTCAGCTCAAGGACGGGACTAACTATGAAGACTAATTATAAAGGCAGGAAAGGGAGGCTAAAGGTGCAGCAAAGTAATTTGACTGCTATCCTCAAATGCGCTGTATCTAACTGTGCCACTTTAATTGGACAGGGTACCAATTAGGAGAAATAGGGTGCATAAAACCAAAAGTTTCTAACCATCGATTTTAATTGTGTCCCATAGACACATACACATTCCAGGTATAGGCCCACCATTATAATGTACTCTATAGCTATAAAAGCATCTCCTGTGACTTAAAAGACTCACTGCCTTGTCCTGTTTGATAAGCTAACACAATGCTAATTTGATCCCGGCAGAACATTCATTTCACAAGCTACACGGAAATGAGCATTTTCCCATGGCTTATGAGGGAGCCACAGGAGGAATAGAATGATAGAACTGGTGTAAGGATTTGAGTGTGACAGTTTCTTTTTTAGTCTAAGGGCACAGTGTGTCAAAGTCATGTGGTCACCCACCAAACTTTAACATGGAGCAGTGGATTACAAATTTATTGTATCAGTCTAGTGATGGCTGACATGGGTACTTCTGTGAGTAAATAAACCAAAAAATCAAGCTTTATTAAGGAGAATGCAAAAAGTACAGTCAAGGAAAAATGAAACATTAAGGAAAATGGAAAAAAAATATCCTGAGGGAAATAAAATACCAAGAGAGGAAAAAGTCATTGAACTGCCTTGTTTAAGGGTTTTTAGAGCTCTATAGAAGAAACCAGACTAAGGTTGAGATAGTGAATGGATATGAGAGTGTTTAGTTCTCTGGGATATCATGCATTAAGCCAATAAAAAATTTACAATAATACTGTATGTTGTTATGTTTTCCTAGTCCAAGCAGATAGGGATGGTTGAAATGCTGGCCCTTGGTGTGTGACAAAACTTTTCCTGAGACACAACACAGAGAGAGAGAGAGAGAGAGAGAGAGAGAGAGAGAGAGAGAGAGAGAGAGAGAGAGAGAGAGAGAGAAGGGGGGCGAGAAGCCTTCTCACTCAAGACAGGGAACCACAGCACTCCAAAGTACAAATACCCTCCAAGCCCAACTTGATCAACCAATGGAGTTTATTGGACTTACTTACAGCAGTAAAGTTTCACGGTCACTTACAGGAGCAGAAATAACTCAAGACAGCTGCCTGGCCAAAGCCCACGGCCAATTCACAACAGCTGGAGACCTGGGGCACACTAAACAGACTTCGGGCAGGTGAGTGCCTTCCAGACTCTTCTGTTGGCCTTTGCTTCTTTCAGGATGCTTGATTGCCTTAGTGCTCTCTGCTCCTTCCAGGACACTGGGCTTGTCTGAGAGTCTTCTTTATAGCTGGACTCATCCGAGAGTGACCCTCAGCATTCTCTCCAGTTTATACACTCTTGGGAAATGAGGAGCATAGTGAAACTGGTCAGTTTTAAAGACTTCCAGAAACTATTTTGACTTTTTTACTTTCTGTCTTAATTAACTTCCCTGCAGTGTAGAAGGTTTCAATCTCAGAGGAAAATGCTGCACAGCAGTCCCCTTTCCATCTCTGACTCAAGGTGTGTTGGTTATTGACCTTGTCTGCTAGTTACTTTGTTGACATTACTACTCTGCAATCTCACAGGGTCTTGCCTGCTATTAATTACATTAAGCTTTCCTTGTTCTTTGTGACTACAAAAGTAGGGTTGCAGTTGTTTTTAGTTGACTTCTTGTCTATGGGATCATCTGAGAAATAGGCAGAGGCTTTTTTTTTTTAAATCAGCTATACATACTTATCATTTACAATTAACAGAATTGGAGTTAGGAATAAATTAAAGAGTAAGAGTAATAATTGCTTAAAATAGATCCTCAAGAGCTATCTGTGCTGGGAGAATAGGTAGCCTACTTCCACTGATCCAGACTATGCCCCTCTTCATATCTGGTCAGTTTGGTCATATAAATCATAACCATAGCCCTCTTGTTCAGTTTCATCAGTGATTAGATTTTGCCATTTTAATTCAATCTTCCTCCATATGTCAACCACTATTCTTACTACCACATTTGAGTGCAAATATACTTTTGATCATAGGTCACTTTCTTACTATCTATGGAGAACTTTCTAGCTCTTACCTAAGAATGAGGAAATAGATCATAATAACCTGAATCTCTCCAGAAATCTCTATTTACCAGCTATCACCTCTATCTTACTAATAGAAGTCATTTGGGAACCATACATTGACTTTCAGCAAAGAGAACTTTGACATTGTCACACTTATTCAAAACAAATGAACTTGGGTGGCCTGAGTAATTTATGCTTGTGAATCTCAAATGCTAATATACAAAAGTTCTTTTATATTTCTGCCTTGAAATGAATTTTCTCTGATGTCCTATTTTTTACCTATAGGCAATGTTAGCTTTAGAATATTTCCTTTTCTGGGACACAACCATAATTGGAGAAAGAGTCTGGAATATGGAAACATGAAGATTCCTTTGTTAGTACCTACAACTCATAACTTGGCAACCAGGAAGTTCAGGAGGTTAATGCATCAATCTGCTTAGGATGTGATCATGCTTCTTAGGTTGCACAATCAAGAGAAAAAAAGATTTGGGTCAAGCAACAAGGGCAGTGATTCTCCATTGAAGACATAGCACAAAAATTGGAGAAATGGCCTATGTGGCTATCAATTATTGGATAAAAGCATCTTCAGCATTAATAGGTATATGAAGTCCAGTGAGAATGAGAGCAATGGGTTACTATTTTGTTCTCACAGAAGATGCTGCAGTTCTGAGTGCTTTGAAATAAAGAAGCTCAGATGACTTGAGAAGAAGCAGATTTAACTATTGTATTTTTTTTCTAGGCTAAATTCCCTCTCATCTAAGAATCCATGGTAACACATGGCATAGATGGTTTACAATGAGTCAGAACTCCATCAAATCATTTAAGGCTAAAGGTTTTCAAAGTTACATGTGAAGGGAATAATGGCAATCTCAAAGTCTTCAGTGATGTGCTGATGAAATATTGAGACTTTTGTTTTATTGTCAGGTCCTGTTTCTGTGTATACAGGAACAAAATTGACAAATGAAAAAACAATACAGTAGAAGACCTCAGGTCAGACAGGTGGTTTTCACCTGTGCATCTATAGTGCCAGCTTGACTCATTTACACCCATGTAGTTAGCTGAATTGTGATAGTTTGTATTTGGAATTGTAGATCATCTGCTATAGAGGCTTAAGCACTCTTTATAATCTTTTCTCTAGTAGAAGTTGTTGAATTCTGTTTACAAATAGGTGGAAGAACCACATCATTACAGAATTTTGTAGATTACTCAGTTGTTCCCTATACATCTAAAAATTTGAGCTTGGAAATATTAGTATCAGGATCATTAAATTTATCTACTGTTTTGATAGCTTAGTAAAAATATAAATTAGAATGCTCAAAAAAATATTGACACTTGTACAACCTGAACCCTGTCTTGGCTATTTGAGATGAGTTTCCAATCTGTAACACATTATTTATTTATTTTAACCAAGAAAGAGTGTGTGCTCATCATCTTTACAGAACTAACTTCCTTGTATAGATAGCATTTTCTTTATTCAAGTTGTGCTTATTTGTTTGTGTAAAAACTTATAGCATACGGTACCTGGTCAATCCCATTACACCATAACCAACTCAAGAGTGGGAGAAATGGGTACTTTGTTTTTGGAACAACTCAGGAAGGAAAGGTGATTGCAGGCCACCTGCCTTACCCTGCTGAGTGGTAAGATCCACTAGCCATGGGGGATGGTCACATTTGAAGCTGGTGAATAAATGATGGGCCCATCAAATTAGTAATCATTCTTACCAACTGCAATATTTTACAATCATGGAGGTGGTTGCTATTCTGGGATTGTTACTGTTGGTTTAGGCATAATTAAGCTACATGCTCTCCATGACACAATTGAGCTTCCTAGATGAAGATACTTTTAGATTTCACTTTAAAAAAAAAACCCTCAATGTTATGAACAATCATCAGTCATGGGTTTGCCATAATTCCCTTGGTTGGAACTTCTGGTGGCATCATATTTATAATTTGGTCAATCCTGCTGTTTTCTACAAATGTATTTGTAGCCTTTATTCCACAGAAAACACAGGCAGAAGATAGAAAATAGAGTCTCAGCAAAAGTCCAATTAAAATGGCTATAGAAAAAGAGATGATGTCCCCAGTTACAGTAATTAATTATATAGGGGCCTCCTAATAAAAGTTCCCAATAGAGGACAACCTTGCTAGTTGTTTTCCAGGGTCTCTTTTCTGAAGCTGTTTAGGCTTTACAAGCTGAATAGATCTAATATCTGCCATCTGAACCTTGCCCTCTCAATGAGCACAGTAAAAAACAAAAACATGGACTGGAGGTAAATACACATATAGAAGAAAATCACTTTTGAAATAGTGGCATGTTACATCATTTTTCCACATGGCTTGACTCTAATTTGAGGAAGAATAAGTCTGACTGTAAAGAATAGTAGAGATCTTTTTTTCATGTTTAGAGAAGTAGAAATAGACTACATGTATCTCAAAAACATAAAGATTGAGAGAAAATATGTAAAGCACTCCCATTCCTTGGAGTATATACTTTGTTTGAAATTATTACACAGATACCCCAACACACTCATCCCTAGTAAGAGAAAATAAACCCAAATCACACCGACAAACTGATAATATTGTCAAATATCAATGAACAATTCATCATAACAGTTTATCTTTCAAGAAAAACTCTTAAAGCTAGCCAAAGTTTCACTGAATGACTCCAAGGCTACCAGAAAAACTTAAGAACTCTTCATGGGTTCTTTTGAAATATTGCTTTTCATGTTTAATGCCTCATTTTTCCAGACTCTACTTCAGAATCTATGATTTCATTTTAATAATCTTCTTTATTATTCAAGTGCACAGTGGAAATAAAGACAGCCTTTGTACATGATTTATAAAATTCATGTCACCATGGCAACAATAGTTTAATTTTGAAAACAGGCATCTCTACAAGAACCTGGAAAACACTAATGAGAAATGGCCACAAATGACAGGAGAGTTTTCTTTTAAATCTTATTGTATGTTATATGACTATCTCATCTTAATTAATTTATGAAGTATATTAATTTTGCCACTTTCCTTAATAGTACTCAATATAGATCTCCTTACTGTTTTAGAACTTTTGAAGAAAACTTAGAAATACTTTTTTTTAGAAAAACAATCAAAGAAATGAGAATAAATTAAACACAACTCAATGAAAATAGATGAAATCTGCAGTCTTTATTTTTTCTCAAGACAATAATCTCACTTTAAGTTATTATGAAAGTAAAATGGTTGGAATATTCATAGCAAAGAAATGCTATTGTCTTTGAATTTAAAATTGGCACAAAGACTCTCCTCACTAAGTCAGACAAGAATGAGGTCTCAAAAAAACAGCTGAGCCACACCAAGATGCCAGGAATAGACCTAAACAGGATATAAACAATTCATCCAGTACTACAATCCTCCAGACTGTGTCTGAGTTGGGAATATAAATCCATTGCATATTTAAGGTAGCCATTAGCACAGATGCATTGTTTGTTTGGTACCATACATGTTTTAGGTAACATACAACAATGAAAAAGAAAAGAAGATACTCAGTCATCTACAGGGAATTTATAATTTAAATAATGAAAAGTTTTAAATATTACTAAAAGCATGAAAACCTATAAATATTTACATTGTTATAAGTAATTAAAAACCCTGCAATATACAGTTTTCCATTATTTTGGGGTTCTCAATAAATCTAGCAATTTTCTCTCTATTTATATTAGACTAATGACTAGAATTACTACATTTTATACTTTATTTTATCAAACATATAGAAAAAGAAGCTTTGTCTTTATCTTAGTGACTTAGTCTGTATGCAGCCCATTGAGTTTCCAATTTACAGTCAACATTAACATAAAGAGCTAATTATACTGCTTGAAATAGATAAAAATACAAAATTGAAGGCCATAATACATAGGCAAACGGCATACAGGCTAAGAAAAAGAAAATAAATGCCCAGATAAAGCATTATAAGGAAAAATTCCTTTCAAATATACCATTTTGTTTGTTTTGTATTGGCCATCTACTCATGGGCATGGATCCTGGACTAAGAGTAATTTGTATCTATAATGAGTTTTCAATGGAGAAAACTAATTTTTCGTTTGTAAATGTTTATCAGTTGGAGATAGTTCTTGGGTTAGAGATGGAGACTTGTATCCATTTCTACTCTCAGTTCATTTAGCCACCAAGCCCAACTTGTGCAGCTCCTTACATGGTATCTGTAAGTTCATATGTGTGCCAATCCTGCTGGGTTTAGAAGGCCTGTTTCCGTGGTGTTCTCCATTCCCTCTGGATCTTATAATCATTCCACCCCATCTTCCCTACAAGTCCCTAATCTGTGAAAGGAGGAATTGATGGAAACATCCCATTTAGGATAGAGTGTTCCAATGTCTCTCACTCTATGAACATTGTCTAATTTGGGTTCTCTATATTTGTTCCTGTGTAGTATCGGAGGAAGCTTCTCTAATGATGGCTGGGCAAGACACTGATTAATGAATATAGTAAAATATAATTAGGAGTCACTTTGTTGCTACTTTTCTTTAGCAGAACAGTCATTTTTGTTTTTCCCATGACTCCATATGGGTCAAAGAGATAAACATGAGTCCACATACATTGCATGTAATAGAAGAGATATTGGGAAATAGTCATTGAACTCATTGGCAGTCAATGAACTCATTGGCACAAGAAAGGACTTTCTGAAAAGAACAATATTGGGAGAGACACTAAGAATAACAATTAATAAACAAGACCAAGGAAATAGAAAAGCTTCTGTATGGCACAGTATACCAGGGTTTGGATAAAATGGCAGCCTACAGAACTATAAAGGATTTTTACAAAATACATGTCTGGTAGAAGGTTAATATCTAAATATATATAAAGAACTCAAAAGAAAAAATGGATGTGAAGAAAACTAATAATCCAATTTAAATAAACAGTACATATCTAAACAGAGAATTCTCAAAAGATGAAGCACAAATGTCTGAGAAACACTTAAAGAAATGTTCAACATCTTTAGGATTCAGGGAAATGGAAATCAGAACTACTTTGAGATTTATTCTTTTGCCATGAGATCAATAATACAAGTGGCATCTCATGCTGGTGAGGTTGTAGAGTAGGTAAATCACTCATCCATTGCTAGTGAGAATGAAAACTTGAATATCCACTATGGAAATCAGTGTGGTAGTTCACCAGGAATCTAGGAACTAATCTAACTCAACACTTAGCTATCCCACTCTTGGGAATATACTCAAATGGTATTTCATTCCACTAGAGAGACTCTTGTTCAACCATGCTCATTGCTGCTCTATTCATAATAGCTAGAAATTGGAAACAACCTGGACCTCTGTCAAAAATGAATGGATAAAGAAAATGTGATACATTTACATGTGGAATATTGCTCAGCTGTTAAAAAAATGAAGTATACAGATAAATTGATGGAGCTAGAAAAAGTCATCCCGAGTGAGGTAATCAGAACCTGTAAAGACAAATATGTTATGTATTCAAGTATATTTGGAAGTTAGCTGTTAAATCTTCAATAAGCAGTTCATATAACCATAGAGGCTAGGTATAGAGCAAGTGACTGGGGGACTGAGATTGAATTACTACAGAAAGGGGAAATTATATACAGTTATGAATGGATAAATAAAGGGAGGACTGGAATTAGAGGATCAAATACAGAATGGTAGGAAAAGGGGGTTAGGGAGGGAATATGGGAAAAGACAGTTAAAACTAAAGGCTGTTTGAGGGGTTTCATGGAAACCTAATACAGCAGAAGCTTGCTAAAATATATACAAATATGAAGGTGATCTAAATGGAATCACTGAATAATGGGGGAGACAGGGCCTCAGCTGGGCATCCATCTCACATTGCCAAATGCAGAATTTGGCAGTGCTAAGAAGGGGTTATACCTGCAGAGTTGTTTGCCAAATTGATCCTATTGGAATCCCCAAACAGTCCAGCCTATTGCCAAACGCATTGCTTGTTCTTTACCAACTGATGGTAAGACTCTATTGCTGAAGACAAAACCTATACAACCCATTGGACATAGAGAAGTCGAACTGGTGGCTGCATTAGAGCCTTTATTCTTACTGACCAGTGTCCATGGTGCTGGAAGGTACTCTGAAGGCTACCACAGGAGCAAATAAACACAACTGAGCTACAAAACCTTTGTTCTACAATGGTGACTTGCATGCAAAATGCACTAATGTAATAGTGGCACAAAGCTTGTGGGAGTAGCCAACCAGTATCTCCTTGGATTTTAAGGCCCACTTCCAGATAAGGAACTCATCTCTGCCACTGATTCAGTGGTCCAGAATCTACTGCATTTTATTCACATGGTTTCTATCAGGTCACCTCAGTTGCATCAGCCAGAGGGAACCTCTACTTGTGGGAGGACTCACCTTAGAATATACTTTAAGACCCACTAACAACCCAACAAATAAAGAGCAGACACTTTTAAGTGTGGATCGGTTTGCCTTTCTTAAAATGATTTATTAACAGTATGTGCTTACTGCTCAGCTTATTATCAGAACTCCCAATACTTTTTTAATTATCTAAGTGAGAGAAAAACCACCATATTAGGGCAGACTATAAGCTTAAACATACAGTGGAGATAACATACTAATTATTATCATTATTCCCCAAGTCTGAATTGTAATATCTGCCTTATTGAAATAGTCTCAAAGTTCCATTTGGTTGAATAACAATAATAAGGAAAAAAATCTACGTACTGATGTTTTTCCTGCAACCAGAGTAAAAAGGTGTGACTCATCACATCTTTTGTTGTATGTTCTAACATTTTGAATATGGCAAACTCATATGAGGCATCTCAGTGCTCTGATCATCTCAAGGCAGCAACTGATGCACAGATTATAGTGCTATGTGTCCATTGTCACTCAGGGTCCCAGACTGGAAAGACAACCTTGGCATACAACCAAAGGAGGACAGTGGGCTGAGAGGAGGATTGGAGGAAGAAGTTACATTGATTTGTAAAAAGGCAAACTAACACTGAATGGAAGTCTTCACCACTGCATGTTTTCATCAAAAGAAACATAAATATACAACATTCTTTAAAATCAAGACTCTACATTTTAGAATCTTTTATCAGCGACAACACGGTTTTAAATGATGTGAACCTCAGACTTTCACAACACCAATTTAAAGAAAAGCTATCTCAGCTTCTCTCATTGAATATTTCTTCTTCATTATTATTATTATTATTATTATTTCTAGGGTTTTCTTTTTTCGTACATGTATGACAGTTTATCACATACATGCAGTGCCCATGGTGGCCAGAAGAGAGCATCAGATATGATTGTTAGCTACCACGTGGGTGCTGGGAATCTTACCCGAGTCCTGTGGAGGTGCAGCCAGTGTTCTTGGTCACTGAGCCATGTCTACAGGCCCTAGAATAAATACATCTTACTAAGTAGTTTTTCTATACTTGGCCTTCATATTATTTTATAGTGGGTCTAACATGAATTCCCTGTGTTTTGTTTGTCTTCCCTCATCTATTCTCAGCTCTAAAATCTGTGACTGGCCTGCTAGAAACGTCACAGGTGAGGTCCTATTTAGTGGACTCACTGAAGTGATACAGAAAGAATAACATAGATCACCTTCAGCAAAAACAAACAGCGTTTTTACTGTTCCCATTGAACACACTGTTGAATAAAGGGGTGTAACATCGGCTGTGGGATAACACTTTTAATTATAGTGCATGCTTTAAAATTGCAACTGAATATAATATAATTTTAGCAGTTTGTCTCTCCTAAGGCATCAACACCATTTATCATGACTGCTGCCATCTGGCATGTCTGAACTATCATGATCAGCAGTTTATGAGGAAATTAAAACATTCAATGAGTCTCTCTTCAATAATGTTTTGAGGTCAGGGACAATATTGCCAGCGGCGGTGAAGATGCATTTTTATCGCACACTTGAGAGGCATCCATTCAACATATTTTATAGCTTTCTAGTTTAAGACTAGCCAAGCTTTTCCTTATTTGTACTGATGTGACATGGGGGTCATTCTCTATAATAGCTATCTAAGAATCACTTAGCGTAGTCTCCTCTCTAATATTGTGCTTATGCAGCTACATTCAGCTCAAAGCTGAGCTGGAGCAGTAAAAGTTGTATTTTTCATCTAATGTCAATTCCATTGGATTTTTTTTACAATAGACAATCATCCTTTGTATAAATAAGTAAAAATGTTTCTATCCTTTTAAAACATGTATGATTTTATTTATTCGTTTTATTAAGTTAACAAGTGCAAAGTTCATGGATGTCACCACCACTGACATCCTTTCCTCTTCCTCCTTTGAAGGTACTGATATTGCATGTCGGTTACAGGTTAGTTACGCATTGTCTTCTGTGCTGGCCGCATCTGTCTTTTGCCTAGAAAGATATGCACACCATGTTTTACTAGGACCGAATTTACAAATTTTGTCCTTGAGCCAACTTTCCAGGACAGAGTGTTGTTACCAGCCCTCATCAAAGAAAACTGTTTATTCCCCCAGCAAATGAAACCATCACCGCAAACCATAATAGGACACAATGCAGAGATCAATGGACTCATGGAGTCCCGAACAATGGATACATCTATGCTACAACTCACGTGTCTATGGCTCAGGAAACATCAGAGAAAAGACACAGAGAGATTGTCTGATCTAGAATACCAGAAGTCTGTAGTGGAACAGCCTCTCCCAGAAATGGCTACATGTACAAAACCTGAACAAGACAACATCAATGGTGATAAGAAAACAGAAGGGGGACATTTTCATGGTGATCCCATTCTTAGACAAATATCTACAGGCAACTGATGACTGCTAGAAAAAAAATTAGCTGTACCCAGGAATAATCCCCCTTATTGGTTGTCAAATACAATCTTAAAATCATATACACACAACAACACAAATGGAGCTAGTGGGCTTTATTTATAAATTTGTGTGTACATATTTAACAAGAGTATTTTAGTTAAAAAGGCTATCTATCAGCTTGAGAGTGGGGCCCAAGAAGGACTGGAGGGGTGAAATTAAGGGGTGAAAGTGATAGATTTCTATTTAAATTAAAAAAATAAAATGAAGTTAACATAAAGATAGCTTATAATTGATAAAAATAGCAATAATTAGTTTAAAAAGAAATGTTATTTCCAAAAGTTTTTCAGGGATATGACCTTTCTTATCATTGTAAACTTTGCCTCTGACAGAGATTTGCTCAGTGGAACAATTCTTAATTGTCTTGTTTTCTCAACATGACAATATAGTTAATATATTATTAGTATTTGAATTTGCCTAACACTATGCTTTTCTTCCAAGTGTTACATTATGTTTAACTATTACTAATAGAACTGTTGTCATCAATCTGCCTTTAGCCACAAAATTATTTTAATTTATTCCAACATTCAACTTCAGAATCACCACACTAGAAACAGTAATGATGTTGGAGCTTTCTCATTGCTGTTATAAAATATCCAAAAAACCAACTCAGGGTGGTAATTTTGATTCACAGTTGCAGGGGTATACAGGCCATCATGGGTAGGGATGAGTTACAAAAAGCAAAAGAAGGAGGCTAGATGGTTATGCTGCATTTGCCCTCAGGATGTAGAGAGTTAATTGGAAGTGGGACTGGGCTATAAACTACAGTGCCTACCGCCAGTGATGCACTTCCATGGAGGCTTAGCATTATAAAGATACCATGATGTCCGTAAACAGCACTTGCACTACCTCCTAGAGATCCAGTGTTCAAAGACATCAACCTATGAGGGACATCTTTTATTCAAACTACAAGTAGTACGCTTGGGAAAACACAAAATTGGCAATAAATTATTTTGATATATATTTTTTTTTCAGGTCTTAGGCATTTTTCTTCCCTCTGATAGATTGGGCCACCCACAATGCTAGTGGAGCTTCAGCTGCCTAGACTGCTGTCATGGTGCTTCCTGACAGCTGGATTTGAAGGTGAGAAATGATACCTTGGGAAAATAGATGAGAAAGAGTTTTAAGTCCCTCTGTCTAATTACTTGGAGCCACTGGAAGACAAAGCCAGGAGCTGTGGAATAATCCTCTTGTACACTGTGAAGATATGCTGCTGTCATTGACAGTAAAGAGCTGACTAGCCAATAACTGTGCAGGAAGAAGTTGGGTGGAAGAGCCAAAATGAGAGAATGCTGGGAAGAAAGAAGAGAGGCAGAATCACAATGAGACACGGAGGAAGCAGGAGATGAATATGCCATGCTGGAAAAAAAAGGTACCACCGTGTGGTAGAGCATAGATAGCAATATGTGTTAATTTAAGTTGAAAGAGCTAGTTAGTAACAAGCCTAAGCTTTCAGCTGAGCATTTGTAATTAATAATAAATCTCTGTGTGGTTATTTGGGGAGTCAGTGGCCCCAAAGAAAAATTCAGCCTACATACAGGAAAATTGGAAATATCAGTGCAGATCAGTGTCCAGATGTTCCTAGATATGAGTTCAGAAGCATGGTAGCTTTGTGTGGGAAACTGAGGTGATAAGGAAGAGGGATTATGACAAAGGAGTGGTCCAAAACATTCACCTTAAGACAATCTTATAATTATCTGTGGTGATTTTGCATATGGGTAAAATGCCTATTTCAAAATTTGAAGTTATGTTATAATTTTATCAGTTTCATAAGTGTAGCTGATAGAGGGGAATCAGCTTTAAAGTTAGTCACTGGTGAAATTATGTACATGGAAAGTATCAGGCAAATTTATATTTAGTGTTAAATGCTTATGCATCTGTCAAACATTCTAGATACAAGAATTCTCAATTTTAAAAGTGATTAAAGATACCTCTACTTCTTGTAAGTGTGTAGTGGTATTTTCTCTGCCCAGGACATTGTGCTATATAGCCCAAAGGAGGAAGTGCTTTCTGCTGTTGTACATGACCCCTTATAAGGACAGGGGAGAGGGGTCACATGGTCCCTTCTTCCTTTTATTTATTTATTTTTTATACTGGCCTGACTGGATAGACTGTGAATGGCCTAGGAATTGAACCTGGCTCCTCTAGAACATCAGTCAGTACTCTTAACCACTAGGTCACCTCTCTCCTCTCTACTAGAGCCAATTCCTTCTCGGCATTGACTGATAATTCTCTTGGACTATTTAAGTCCTTGTCCCCTTTTAGGGTATTAGCCAAATTTACTAGTCCATCTAGTTGGAGGTCATGAGCAGAGCAAATAAATACCATTGCAAAAGTGAATACATATTTTTTTCTTGAAAATCAACACAAAAAGAAATAAGGACACTTACTTACAAGGTTAATAACAATTTTGGAAACTAACTTCTAAAAATAGTGATTACATTATAGTAGCTATAATTTTCCAAGAATGACCTTGTTGAAAAAATTGTCTTTTATTGCCATTATCATGATTGCACAGCAGCAATATTTTGTAAATTTTAATCACTTGGCAAAAAGGCTCTTAATAACTATGGATGATTTAATATGTGGTATTTTATATAATGAAGCTTAACAAAGTTTCAGATTCCTTATGTGCTTATACAGAATATTTCAAATGTTTCCTATGGATTCTTTATGACTTTATTTTCTTGTAATGTGTTAGAGATTAGCTATGCAGAAGCTACAAAATCGAAAACACCTATGTTTATAAGAAAGCATAGCTCCCACTGTTAGGAGACACTTCAGTTTCCTACTCTGGAAAGAGTGAGTCCCACACCCTTCCTGCACTCTACTTATCTCCTGTTTTAGGAAAAGCTTGTACCAATGTACTTTAGATATTTTTATAGTAAACAATTCTCATTTGAATGTTAATGAAAGTAGCATGCTAAATCTAGTGTTTTAATAATTTGACCTACTTTAGAAAGTTACAGATTTTTATTCCTAAAATATTTAATTGCTTATAATCTTTCAATAATTTATCAGGGTATTTACATAGTGTTTTAGTTATATTCCTTTCAAATATGTTATCACGAGCATAGTTTCTGATCAATGCTTTAAGTGCAACATCATGCTTTTTCACATATTTACAATGTATTAAAAGCTTACATTGGAAGTAAAATGCAAATCCATTCAATGCTTACATTCTCCCTCCAATTTGTCTTTTAAATCTCTCTGTCTTCTCTTTCTCTCTTTTCTCACACATGTCTTCTCTCATTTGGTCATTTTGTCTCACAAAAGAACAACTATAGATATTAAAGTCAGGCCTTGTCAATTAAAACCTACTACACATTCCTTTACTTAAGCAGTGGTATTAGTAGCACTGATAGATTTTCTTTGTTTTAGCTTTGGTGTTTGCTTGAATGTTTGTCTCTTTATGCATTCCAACTGTAAGGACTGAAGCCCAGCAGAATCAAGATCAGGACACTTAATAGGAAATAATTGCTGAAATATTACTAGACTAAAATTATAGTAGTCCAACTATAAACATAACAAATTTCATTCTTCAGTAAATCACAAATATATTCAAAGAATGAACAACACAAAATTTGGCAGAATCACACCTCTGGTGTCACTTGGGACACCTGACACTTCTGAGTAAAAGAAATATGAGGACCAGAAGCAGCCAGATCAAGGTGCATCTTGCGTCTTACCTGGGACCTCAATGGCCATTTGCAGTAAATGAAAGAGCTTGATTTTTTTTAACATAGTATTTTTAATTGATTCTTTGGGAATTTCACATCATGTACCACAATCCCACCCATCTCCCAGGCCCTCCACATCTGCCCCTCACCCCTGCAGCACCCCCCTCAAGGAAAACTATAAAAGAAAAAAATAAAAATATGGTAAAGATTAAGGAAGAAGAAAGAAATAAATAAAAAATACAAATAAGAATACCAATTTCACTTGAAAAAACAAACCAACAAAAACCAAAAAACAAGCAAACAAAACAAAACAAAACCATTTTGCTTTGTTCCTCCATCTTTGCCTCTCCATCTCCTCTTTATTCACCCTAGGGGCATCGGGACCTGCTGTGTGGGGGGTTCTGGGAGCATACACTGCCACCCCAGTCCATGGTGACATCTTGGCTTAGGCTGCTGCTGAAGACTATATCTATGTCTGTGGTCTTGCCACAGCTGGGGTCTGTGTTGATGTTTAGTTCCCTCTGTTATTACAGGGGCCTATATGGAGCATGTGTCGAAACATGAAATGAAGTGCAAGGGCCTTGCTGAGCTGGCCCTGCCCCTCACTGGCCCAGTATGATCTCCCCACCCCCCAAATGGAGAACTGGCCCCTTCTCTTGCCTGCCCAAGGATATGAGACCAATGACCCAGGCACAGGAAAGCCAGTCTCACTCTCAATAGGAGAGTTATACCCCCATACTTGGGAGAGACAGCCCCACTCCTTATCACAGTGTGGGAAAGCTGGCCCCAGCATCCCAGACTGCTGAACTCAGAAGCCACCCAGGTACTCATCGAGGGCTTTGAGCTGGCACACCCCAAAATCTACCCTATCTATGACCTGTTGGCATGCGTGAAGGGACTGGTCCTGCAGAGCCATAACTGCATGGTCTACCTGACTTGGAACAAAACCAGGATGTCTGGGGAGCTTGTGTGGGGGTCCAGGGTTGATTGAGTGCTAGAGGCTAGAGGCTTTGAAACTGCCCAACAACTCATTATATAACAAATGTTTCCTTTTTCTGCCCAGCTTCATCGCTTACCTCTTTCTGCTCAGCTCTATCACTACCTGTCTGTCTGTAGAGACCACCAGACCTCTATGGTTAACTAGTGCTGGGATTAAAGGTGTGTGCCACCATGCCTGGCTCTGTTCCCAGTGTGGCCTTGAACTCACAGAGATCCAGATGATTCTCTGCCTCCTGAATGCTAGGATTAAAGGCATGTGCTATCAATGCCTGGTCTCTATGTTTAAAATAGTGGCTGGCTTTATCCTCTGACTTCCAGGCAAGGTTTATCTGTTAGAGCACAAATAAAATATCACCACAATTTATATTTGAGATATTGGTTGCTCCATAACTACTTTCCCACTTTGTTCAACATTTCTCTATCTCCAAATACTATTCTATAAAGTTTTCATCTATAGCCGCTCTTTTATCCCTTCAAAAAATTACCATATTAAAAACTGTCCTTTCTCTCTGAATTAATTTGCTGACATTTTGTTAATTATGTAGGAAACAAAACACATTTTTGCATTTATCTTTGAAAGGTTAGGTCAATTTATTGGCAAAGGAAAAGATAGTGTTTATCTTATGAAGACACATTTCATGTTTAAGAAATATTTTCTCATTATTATAGAAACACATTTTCTTTTGAGAATTTGGGGAACTTAATAGATGTGTAGAAATAAGTTTGTCTTAGATTTCTAAGGGTTTCATTTTGATTTGTTAGACTTACGCCTTGATACTTCTTAGTTTTCAGAAAAGCACATGAGAAAAAAATTCACATAATTTAATTATGAAGATAAAATTTTCCATTCTTTAGTCTTCTTTCTTACATCTTTATTTTTTCCATGTTCATGTGTGTGTAGTATGTATGTATAGTTTTGGATGTGTTTGGGCAGATATATGTGTGTTCATGTGCACACATGAGCACATGCATTTGGAAGCCTGAGGTCAAAGTCACTCATCATCCTTAGTCTCTCTCACAATTATTCATTGATACAGGGTCCTTCAATCAAACCAACCTCATCAATATGACTGGTTACTCAAGTCTGCTTGCTAAGGGATTTCTTTGTCTCTGCCTTCCATGTTGGAATTGCTGTTGAATGCCAAAACTCACTTGATACGAGGGATATGAAACTTCATCCTTACACTTGCCTCACAAGTATTTTCTTCACTGACCCATCTCTTGAGACCTGAAGTTATCGAGTCCACCCTACTCTGGTGCTTAGAGTTGAACTTAGAGCCTCCCTTGTGCTAGGCAAGCACTCCATTGAGTTGTTAATCAAGTTCTTTTCTACATTTTAATAATGAGGAAACACTGGGTCATTAAGGTGTTATGTGTTTACAGAAAAATATACTGTTGTTCCACCAACTTAATGATTATGAGATTTCTTCTTAGTTATTTTTATGATCATATATATGATATATATGATATATGATCATATATGTATAGCTATTTTAAGGGTCAATGAACTGGCTCATTGTGAAAAGGAGCTTGCTGCCAAGCCTGAAGGTCTGAATTCTACCCTCAGGATGCACATTTTGGAAGGAAAGAACCAATTCTTATGAGTTGTCCTCTGATCTGTAGACACAAGCTGCAGCATGAGCATGTACACACACATCCAACACACAATAAAGGCAATAAAAAGTACACAACAGAAAACTAGTAAGCATTCATCTGTAAAATGCATTTGAAAAGTCAACTATTAAAAAAATGAAGCTTTATCCATTCCAAAGAGCAGAATAACAAACAGAAGAGAATGTTTACTATAATGGCATAATCTTTGTTAATATCTTACTATGCCATAGAAAACAATAAATGAAAAGAATATTCTCTGATGCAATCAAATTGTCATTAAAAATAATTAATTCCCACTGATAATATTAATATATTGCAAACTTGCATTTATATATTAAAGGCTATGGTTATTTATAGCTATTGCTTAACTCATGCCTCACTAATTTTAAGAACTATTTCCATGTAATATATATTTATATGTGTATATATACATATATATAACGTATATATTCTTATGAAATATTCTACTTTTGTGAAAGTTTAGTAACTGAATAAAGACTTCAATATCTTTTAAAATGTCAAATTTGTATTAAAACCCTGTCATATACCTTTCATATCATCCAGATTCTACTTTCAGCCAGCCATGGCATTATAAAGTTCACATGCCTAAATATTGCAGACCTCACTGAAATTAAAATAGTCTTTAAGAATCAGTTTTGCTTAACAATAAGTGTAGACATGAGTATAAATGACTGTAAAACTTTAATATGTAGTTTATAAGTAAACATTATTTCAGATATTATTCTCCATTTTGGTATCTCTGTTAAAATGTAGCATGAATTTCTCAATTTCTTCATTGTGTTTTCTCTTCATTCATGCCATTGGGGATGATAATGTACTCTTAGAGAAGTATATATTTCCTGAAATATTATATAAAACTCTTTCTTAACAATGATTGATCCTTAGTAGAGTGAGCTGAGACCCCTTGCACACCAAAACAGCAACAGAAAACTTCCACATTAGCATACTAAGTTTCCATTAAAACTACAACAAAATACATTGTAGCATTGCACAAGAAATCATTGCTTGAAGCCAAGACACCTGGTCCTTCTGTCCTGGATTAAATTGATGATGTGAGCTGTGAGTAAGCAAAAAAGAAAAATAAATAAATAAAATAAAACTTCATCTGCCTTTGCAAAAGCTATATATTCTATGTCTTGAAAGACTAAGAAAGAATAGATGATTGAATATGTCACATCTTACTGGGTTAGTTGGCTCAAGAATGCTTTTAAATACGTTTTTGAACCTTAAGAAAGAGAAATGAAGGGTTCAAAAATTCAAAGTTAATAAAATAAATCTTCCATAAATACATAACACAGATATTTATTTACATGATAATGTCATGAAGTCCTACGAAAGGAGACACATAAGGTATCCACAGAAGGTCCACAAGATGTGACAATGTTTTCCTACTAGTTTCAGTTCTGGATAACACACATATTAGTTGATCAGCTAAGATTTACAGCCTATATTTCCATTTCTAAAGCTCATGCTGGGAGAAAACATGGCTTCCAACCTTCCCTTTCTGGACTTCTTTGAAAGTTACATAGAGTGTTATTATGCTTCACATTTAATGTTTACCATGATGATTCACCTTTTCTGCCACTAGCGGTCTTCCTTTTTTATGCTTCCAAAACTGCTCTCACAGTACTAGATGATTCCTCTGTGTATGTTTGAACATTCTGAAAACACTTCTTTTTGCTCTGTGTGCTGTCACTGATGAAGAAGATGATTTTCTTAGTTTGTTGTTTTAGGTGATACCTAACATTGTGAAAAATGCATCAGGGAAAAACATAGATTTAAAATCTCTGTTAGAACTCTCTCTAAACTTTAGTGGAAAGACACGATAGCCACATGACGACCAATCCCTCATCCGACTTCACAATCCACTCAGGGAAGTAACTAACTACTTCATACCTGAACCATGTTCCATATATGTTCCTCCCTGGGGACTGAAGAGATGGCTCAGAAGTTGAGAGCACAGCATACACCACTTTTGCAGAGGACTTGGGTTTGAGTCCCAGTACCCATGCAGGGTGGCTCAGAAATATCTGTCTCTAGCTCTAGAGAGATCCATTACCTCTGGTATCTGTGGGCACCTGTCCACATGTGAACATACTTGTACACAGACAAAAATATATGCACATAATTAAAAGTTTATTACATTTCCACTTCTCACTCCCAAATTGTACTCTGGTAGCAGGTAGACACAATGACTTTTAAAACTTGGTCGAGGGAGTAAGGCTAAGCCTTCATCTAAACTATAAAATTGTAGCCACCAAATGCAGAGAGAAAGACAGACTCATTTCAGAGTTCATTAAATGAAAAGAAAATCACATCTAGCATTGAAACAAAGTAAACAGTAGTTTTCAGGAATAAAACTTGTTATGTGTTCATATAGACATGAAACCCAATAAAGAAAATATTCAGCAAATCTCACTTTCAGACAATAATTTTGTAAGTACCGGTAACACTGGTCTGTCAGTGTTCACAGCAACCAATAATACATCATAAATTCACAGGAAGGAACAGGCCTATAGCATGGAGGTGTCAAGGTTTAGATGTTAAATGTCCCCATAAGATCATATGTGTTGAAGGTTTGACCCCCTATGGAGCAATACTCAGAAGTGTGGCCACCAGAAGGGGATTGGATCCTTAGCATTCTGACCTCTTGAATGGGTTGATCCATTTAAAGATTCATAATTGAACAGGCTTTTTAAGGGGGTTGATCTTTACAGAGGGATAATTAGAGACAATTGGTCATCCAGGTTGTGCATTGTGCATTTTGTTACTGTCATGTTTCTCTTAAGCCTCCTTCTGCCTTTTCCTTTTCCCTTTCCATGGTATTCGCAATGATCTGACTAGCTTTGCTCTATCTCGTACTTCCTGCCATGATATTCAGCCTCGTCACAGGCCCAGGAACAAGGGACATGAGTGAGCATGGATGTAATTATTGAATCTGTGAGCTCAGAAGAGCCCTTTCTCATTGAAATGGATTTTCTCAAGTGTTTTCTCACAGCTATATAAATCCAAGTAAAGGAGTGTAGAGTCCTTTATTAGGACATAGAACTTATTGTCTGATCCCACCTTGGGGTTGGATATGGAGGATTTTGGACAATAAAAAGACTCTAAGAAAGCAATTCTGTCTGTCAAGTCAGATAAGAACTTCCCATCCACATCAGAATAAGGCTTCAGACACAGAAAAACAAAAGGAGTCTCACTTGTTTCTGTTTAGATCCACGAAAGTTGCATATTTTCCTTTATTTCCTATCTGAATGGAAAACATTTTCTAGCAACGATTTCTTGTCCCCACCTCTCCCTCTTGCATCTATTGTTATTTTGTGTCTGACTTCTAAAGTGATTGGATCACAATGTTAAGTCCTTTAGGCATATTTGATTTTCTGCTGGATGAAGTCCCTAGATCAGGTATTTGGATAGCTACGTTCAGCCAGGATCTCTATGTATAGAGAACAGATACATATTGCCAGAGGGGCAGTGTGTACTACAAACTTCTCTTTTAATTTTTATAACAGAATCCTCCATTTCTAAAAATATACATATTCTCTGAAGACAAATGATATCACAAATTATTTTATTCTTAAATATGGAAAATTGACAATGTTCAAGCAAGTAATCTGCAAAATGAATGATGCAGAAATTGTTTCCTTTTTATTCTCAAGAACATAATAATTACAAAATTTCCCCCTTCCTTTTCTTCCATCCATTACCCTTCCACCTACCACTGGTTGTTCTCCTTAAATTCATGGCCTCTTTTTCTCACTAATTGTTAATCCATGCATATATGTACTTATATATACATATATTCCTAAATACAGCATGTGCAGTCCATATAATCTTACTTATATGTATGTTTCCAGAGTAAAATGTTTGGCACTGGATGATCAATTGGTATATTCTTCCTTGGGGAAGCATGGAGAAGATATACTGTATCCTTGTAACTCTGTGCTATGTGCATTGCTACTGTGGTTGCTGGGAATTTTGTCACCATTTCAAATATTAATGTTAGTCCCTCGAAAAGGAAAGGAGTAGGTGAGGAGAGTCCAGGGCATCCATCTCTATTTCCCATTAGGATGAATAACCACATTTTATTTAATTTGCAAGTATAATGGGATTAAAATTTGATGTTAGTAGCCATCTTGACTAATTCCTATTAAAACCACTATAGTATTCCCTTAAATAAGTGAAGAAAAGCCTGAAGTAAAATTTTCTACATGCTATTGAGCCATGAAGAGTAATGTGGTGTATATTTAACATAACCTGATCATAGAAATATATGGTGATATTTTATTTGTATTCAAATGTTATTTGTATGTTAATAAATAAATTTGCCCAGGGGTCAGAGCTATTAGCAAGCCATATGAAAGCAGGGCAGTGGTGATGTATGTTTGTAATCCCAGCACTTGGTAGGCAGAGATAGGTAAGTCTCTGTGCGTTCAGGGATACAGCCAGTATTGGATACACATGCCTTTAATCTCAATACCAATTATAGAAAACCTGGAGGTCTATACAGACAGGCTGTGACGAGGCGGTAATGTGGTTGGGTTTACAACCAATGAGAAGGCAGAACAGAAACACAATAAAAAGACAGACACACAGGAATTGGCTCTGGTTCACAGAGGTAGGACCACTGCAGGAGGAAGGGTAAGGTTTTAGCTCTTAGCTCTGACCTTTGGCTTTCTCCTTTGCATTGGTTCTGTGTTTCTTATTTAATAAGACGGTTGGTTATATCTACAGAAATATATATATTTTTTCCTTTTCTCTTTGAAACAAAGTTTCATGTATCCCAGGCTGGTCTTGAAATCACTATATACCTAAACATGACATTAAACTTTTAAGGAGTTATATTTTACTTTTATTACTTTGTAGGCATGGGTGTTTTGACTGCATATTATGTCTGTGTACCACATGCGTGAAGTGCATCTAGAGGCTAGAAGAAGGTATCAGATACCCTAGGACTGGAGTTACGCAAGGTTGTGAGTTCCCAAGATGGTACAGGGAATCAAATCAGAGTGCACTGAACAGCAACCAGTCTTCTTGAAGCATCTCTCTAGTGCTTGGCCTTGAACTTTTAATTCCATTCCTCTAACTCTCAAATGCTGGTAGACATGTGTTATCAAACCCTCTTCAGGCAGAGCCCAGAGCTGTGTATATGCCTGAGAAGCACTCCATGGACTGGGCCACATAGGCAACACAAATTTTTTCTTAATCTTAAAATAAGATAATACTTTCTAAAAATCAAGTGATATGTTTTAATTGGATTTTAGCATTAATATAGTATATGTGTGTGAGTGTGTATATGTATGTATATATATGTATATATATATATGTATGCATATATATATAAAACTGCTTTTGTGAGAATAATTCATTCTAGAGTCTGAGAATTTATATGTATGCTAAATCATTTAATTTGCTTGCAGCTACAGAGCTACAGCAGGAAAAAGTATCTGAGTTCAAATTTTATGCAAGTTGCTTTCAAATTCGAATATAAAAATATTATTATATTACAATAAATTATGCATAATAAATTAGATGAAATTAATATTCAATAATGTTAATGAAAATAGGCTGTCACAATAGTGTAGCACAGCTTTAAAACAATGGTTTTATGTGCTGGCATAAGTATTTTACCCTGTATCTTTCAGAATACACATTTTTCCATGTGGTTATCAGTTTGATTTTAAAGATAGTGGCTTTTAGAGCAACTGTAGCATTTATCATTTGATGGTTGATGGCTTATGTAGAAACAGTCCTCCACTGACCTTCTAGAATATGGAAGTCTTATTCTGGATTGACCTAGGCTTACAAACTATTAAGATGTACACCTTCAAGGAAATTATCCTTTTTGTTGTTATTAATGATGTAACTAATCAGATTAGTAGAGAGTTTTATGAAATTTTTTGATATTTTAATTAATAAAGGAAATATTTTCAATAGGATAGATCATTAAATTACTCAAAGAAATATTAAATTTAGAGGCTAACATTGAGCTATTAATCAATAAATAAGTATAATTTTATAGCTATTTATTTTCTTTTATAGGGTGAAAACAAAAAACTATTATGTCTTGAAATGTTACTGTGTTTCATGAAAGTAAAAAGAAATAAAAAAGTGACAACTCTGAGATATAACAGTGCTTATTTTAGAGATAGCCACTTCTTTACTTATTGACATGAGTAGGAGAGAGAGAGAGAGAGAGAGAGAGAGACAGAGACAGAGACAGAGAGAGACAGAGAGAGACAGAGAGAGATTAGCTAGTGATATGGTTATTTGGTTATTTTTTGGAAATTTGTTGGAGATCAGCTCCTGTAGTCTGAAGTTTTCCTGTGTCCCACCCAGTCTGCAGCTGCTCAGACCCAAGTAAACACACAGAGGCTTTTATTACTTAAAACTGCTCGGCTATTGGGTCAGGCTTACTACTGACTAGCTCTTACACTTAAACTCAGCCCATTTCTGTTAATCTATATGATGCCACATGTTCCGTGGCTTTACCTGTGTGCCATTACATGCTGCTCCCTGAATGGTGGGCTGGCATCTCCTGACTCAGTCTTCCTCTTCCCAGAATTCTCATTGTCTACTTATCCTACCTATACTTCCTGCCTGGCTACTGGCCAATCAGCATTTTATTAAACCAGTGTACAAAAGCATTATTGCACAGAATTTCCCCTTTTCTGTTTAATTAAAATGGAAAGTTTTAACTTTAACATAGTAAAATTATATATAAGAAAACAGCTATCAAGCAAGAATTACATTTACAATTATCTAGTCTATTTGTATTTGGCAAAATTAAAGAAAATATTCTATCTATCCTATATTTGTGAGTCTAAAGTTTCATATCTAATTTATCCCTTATTATAACCAAGGAAAATTATAACTATCTAGTCTTCAACTACATCAAAGAACTCAGAAAGATACAGTGTTACCTAAGTAAACAGGAAGAGCACTGTAAGCAACTTCCCAAAATCTAGAATGACAGAGACAACTGCCTGCCTGGACAGTTACCCGAAGTTCCTCTGTAATGTTGGGACATCCATCTTCAGCCTATAGGCCTGTTCTCTCAGTCATTTTTTTATGTGTCTTGTAGAATGTGTGGCAGTTTCTTCTGTGAAGGAGGAACCTGAAAGACCATCTCACCTTGCAAAGTTCGGTGGTCACCCATAGGTCCTGCATGTCTAGTTTATAGAACATATCATCTAGTAGTCAACATAAGGACTCTTTTTTGCCCAGTGGCTAACTTTTGCCACAAAGAAAGCAAACTCCATAATGAGTTTCTTCAATTCTCATTATCTTCTCTGAAGTAGATTGGTGCCGCCAGTAGTGGACATGTCTCAATGTCCAGAAAGTCAAATTTCTTAAAACATTTTAAATGCCATATTCTGTAGGTCTTTTAAGTGTTTAAAGATAACCTACCTAGTTGAATTATATCTATGTATACATAGAAAATTTAACATGATTATAGTTTTAACTATCATAGAAGACTAATTATTAATCTGTACTTCTTAATTATCCATTATAATTTAAATGAGCTGCACAAACATAATACCTTAAATAAGTGTAGAAATATACATACAGTATAACAAAATTAACTTTAAATTTGTACCAATAAACTAAAATCTATACCAATGTAAAACATTTTAAACAAGGTGCTCTTTAAAAGTAGATTCAACAATCCATCCTTTAATCCTATCATATCTATACCCTATATTTCCATATCAGGGTCTGACCTGTTGAAGGGTTCTTGAGGGGAGGAGTGAGGAATGAAGAAATATTAGATAGAAATGTAGGTGTAGACAAAGAGAAAGACAAAGACACAAGATAGCTTCTAGAGGGCCCTGGGTCAATACCCAGTCTCACTGAGTTTAATCATGATGGACTTTTTATGCAAAGGAAGGAGCAAGAGATCTAACCACTGAAGGTTGAGGTTTAAAGTACCAACATGTGTAAACCTGTCAAACCACCTGGTAAGCATGCCCTTGGCCAAATCTTCCCATTATGCAGCCCTGCTGGGCAAAGCAAACTCAGACTTTGACCTTCAGTAAGGCCTTACTAGGAAGCCTCTGTCGGCCCCCAAAGAAATTAAGTAACCTATATACTAGTTTGTGTAAGTTTTTAACATATTTTATTTTTAAATAAAATTAGAATATATATAATTATACATAGGCAACAAGTTTATTTCCTCTTCACTGTCCAGGAACATTATCTTCTCTAGAAAATCCTTAATGAGAGCATGTCAATCAAATTCACAATTCAGTTTTTACTGGTGTTGGTCATTTGGTTAGCTCTATATTACATGCCCTCTTTTCTACAGCAAACAATTGATGTCTACCATAGCACTACTTGAGATATTTACAAGGCTCATTAATATTACAAACATGAAATGTAAAATGAATAGCATGTGGTATAGTTTCAGGGTCCTGAAGGAAAATGGCTAAAAATACATAGCATAACTGACTACTTCTTCAAAATATTGTGTACTCCACATTGCTATTAACATTTTCAAAGTAATAATAACACAAGTTCATTGAATCAGTATTTTAATTTAATCTTTTATTTTCCACTGTTATATTGTGTTGATTTATTTAATTATTGAAAATAAAATTTATAGCACATTTAAAATTTGGTCATAAATAATGCTTAATATGAGTGGCATATAATCTCTAAATATTATTACATTTAAATGTCAACCACCGGACTTCCCTTCTGGACCAGAGGTGAGTCCCCGGGTCCAGCCCGGACCCCATCCCTGGGCACCAGCCACCGCGGGGAGGCCTGCACAGCTTGGCGCTGGGTTCTGGCCACCGGACAGCTCCCCTTCTAGCCCCACCGGGAGGGATCCCCTTTTCCAAGCCCCCCGACAGCCCCTGCAGTCTCCGCGCCCTGCCCCCACGCCCATCTGCCCGAGACTCCGGGCACTTCCTGAGACTTAGAGACCGGCCCCCAACTCCCAGCCTGCCCCCGACTTCCCTTCTGGACCAGAGGTGAGTCCCCGGGTCCAGCCCGGACCCCATCCCTGGGCACCAGCCACCGCGTGGAGGCCTGCACAGCTTGGCGCTGGGTTCTGGCCACCGGACAGCTCCCCTTCTAGCCCCACCGGGAGGGATCCCCTTCTCCAGCCCCCCCGGAAGCCCCTGCAATCTCCGCGCCCTGCTCCCATGCCTATCTGCCCAAGACCCCAGCCACTTCCTGAGACTTAGAGACCGGCCCCCAGCTCCCAGCCTGTCCCCGACTGCCATTCTGGACCAGAGCTTGCCCCTGACTTCCCTTCTGGACCAAAGAGTTGGACAAGAGAACTCCCTTTTGGACAAGAGAGTCTTCCTGAGTCTGTCAGCTCCTTGTGAAACAAGTACACTGATAAGACCAAGAAGGAACCACAAGGAGATGGGCAGACGTCAAGGCAGAAGTACATACAGCAAAATGAAGAGCAATACAGCATCACCAGAACCTAGCTCGCCTCCAACATCTAGACCTGAACACCAAAAATTGGAAGAAGCAGAAGAAAGTAGCCTTATGAGTAACTTCATGAAGAAGGTAGAGGCTTGTGTAGAGGAAAAGACAAGAAAATTGGAAGAACGCTGTAAACAACTAGAGGAAAGGGCAAACAAATTAGAAGAAAACAATAAAGCCCTCCAAGAAAACAATAAAGTCCTGGAAGAAAACATTAAAGTCCTGGAAGAAAACAATAAAGCACTGAAAGAAAATCATGAAAAAGCAATGCAACAAACAAAGGAAACAGTCCAAGAACTGAAAAGGGAAATTGAAAAAATAAAAAAGACACAAACAGAGGGAATGCTAGAAATAGAAAACATGAGTAAAAGATCAGGAACTTCGGATGCAAGTATAACCAACAGAATGCAAGAGATGGAAGAGAGGATTTCTGGCATTGAAGATACAGTAGAAGAAATAGTTCCATCAGTCGAAGGAAACACTAAAGCCAACAAAGTCATGAACCAAAATGTCCAAGAAATCTGGGACACCATAAAAAGACCAAACTTACGAATTATAGGGATAGAAGAAGGTGAAGAATACCAACTCAAAGGCACAGAAAATATATTCAACAAAATTATAGAAGAAAACTTTCCCAACTTAAAGAAGGAAATGCCTATGAAGATACAAGAAGCCTATAGAACACCAAACAGACTAGACCCCCAAAAAAAGTCCCCTCGACACATAATAATTAAACAACTAAATGTACAGAATAAAGAAAGAATATTAAGAGCAGCCAAGGAAAAAGGCCAAGTGACCTATAAAGGTAAACCCATCAGAATAACACCCGATTTCTCAATGGAGACTTTGAAAGCCAGAAGGACCTGGACAGATGTAATGCAGACACTAAGAGACCATGGATGTCAGCCCAGACTAATATACCCAGCAAAACTTTCAATCATCATAGACGGAAAGAACAAGACATTCGAAGACAAAGCCAGATTTAAACAATACCTATCCACAAACCCAGCCCTACAGAAAGCTCTAGAAGGAAAATTCCAACCGAGGGAAGTCAGATACACACTTGAAAACACAGGCAATAGATAAAGCCACAACAGTAAACCCCAAAGAAGAGAAGTACACACACTCTACCACCAAAAATAACAGGGATGAAGAATCACTGGTCATTAATATCCCTTAATATCAACGGACTTAATTCACCTATAAAAAGACATAGACTTACAGAATGGATACGAAAGCAGGACCCATCTTTCTGCTGCATACAAGAAACACATCTCAAATTCAAAGATAGACACTACCTAAGAATAAAAGGCTGGGAAAAGACTTTTCAATCAAATGGTCTTAAGAAACAAGCAGGGGTAGCCATCCTGATATCCAACAAAATAGACTTCAAACTAAAATAAATCAAAAGAGATCAAGAAGGACATTACATCCTCGTCACAGGAAAGATCGACCAAGATGAAGTTTCAATTCTGAACATATATGCCCCAAACACAAGGGCACCCACATATGTAAAAGAAACATTACTAAAGCTTAAACCACATATAAAACCCCACACATTAATAGTGGGAGATCTCAACACCCCACTTTCACCACTGGACAGATCTCCCAAATCGAAACTTAACAGAGAAATAAAGGACTTAACTGATGTCATGACCCAATTGGACCTAATAGATATCTACAGAACATTCCATCCTAACAAGAAAGAATATACTTTCTTCTCAGCACCCCATGGAACTTTCTCTAAAATCGACCATATACTTGGCCACAAAGCAAATCTCAACAGATACATAACAATCAGAATAACCTCCTGTGTTCTATCAGATCACCATGGTTTAAAGCTAGATTTCAACAACAACAAAAACTACAGAAAACCTACAACCTCATGGAAACTGAATAATGCTCAACTGAATCACCAATGGGTTAAGGAAGAAATAAAGAAAGAAATTAAAGACCTCCTAGAGATCAATGAAAATGAAGACACCACATACCCAAACTTATGGGACACTATGAAAGCAGTGTTAAGAGGGAAATTCATAGCACTAAATGCCCACATAAAGAAGTTGGAGAAATCGCACACTAGTGAATTAACAGCACATCTGAAAGCTCTAGAACAAGAAGAAGCAAAGTCTCCCAGGAAGAATAGACGCCAGGAAATTATCAAAGTGAGAGGTGAAATTAATAAATTAGAAACTAAGAGAATAATACAAAAAATTAATGAAACAAAGAGTTGGTTCTTTGAGAAAATCAACAAGATAGACAAGCCCTTATCCAAACTAACCAAAAGACAGAGAGAGAGAATCCAAATCAACAAAATCAGAAATGAAAAGGGGGACATAACAACAGACATTGAGGAAATCCAGAGAATTATAAGGTCATATTTCAAAAACCTCTACTCCACAAAACTGGAAAACCTAAAAGAAATGGACATTTTTCTGGATAGATACCACATACCTAAGTTAAATCAAGACCAGATAAACTATTTAAATAGTCCAATAACCCCTAAGGAAATAGAAACAGTCATTAAAGGTCTCCCAACCAAAAAAAGCCCAGGACCAGATGGTTTCAGCGCAGAATTCTACCAGATCTTCAAAGAAGAGTTAATACCAATACTCTCTAAATTGTTCCACATAATAGAAACAGAAGGAACATTACCAAACTCCTTCTATGAGGCTACAATTACCCTGATTCCTAAACCAAACAAGGATGCAACAAAGAAAGAGAACTACAGACCGATCTCCCTCATGAACATTGATGCAAAAATACTCAATAAAATACTGGCAAACAGACTCCAAGAACACATCAGAACAATTATCCACCATGATCAAGTAGGCTTCATCCCAGGGATGCAAGGGTGGTTCAACATACGAAAGTCCATCAATGTAATACACCATATAAACAAACTCAAAGAAAAAAACCACATGATCATCTCACTAGATGCAGAAAAGGCATTTGACAAAATCCAACACCCCTTCATGATAAAAGTCTTGGAGCGATCAGGAATACGGGGAACATACCTAAACATAATAAAGGCAATATATAGCAAACCAACAGCCAACATCAAATTAAATGGAGAGAAACTCAAAGCAATTCCACTAAAATCAGGAACGAGACAAGGCTGTCCACTCTCCCCATACTTATTCAATATAGTACTTGAAGTTCTAGCCAGAGCAATAAGACAACATAAGGAGATTAAGGGGATTCAAATTGGAAAGGAAGAAGTCAAGCTTTCCCTATTTGCAGACGACATGATAGTATACTTGAGTGACCCCAAAGATTCCACCCAGGAATTGATAAAGCTTATACACACCTTCAGCAACATAGCAGGATACAAGATCAACTCAAAAAAATCAGTAGCCCTCCTATATACAATGGACAAAGAAGCTGAGAAGGCAATTAGAGATACATCACCCTTTACAATAGCCAAAAATGACATAAAATACCTTGGGGTAACACTAACCAAGCAAGTGAAGGACCTATATGACAAGAACTTTAAGTCCCTGAAAAAAGAAATTGAAGAAGATCTCAGAAAATGGAAAGATCTCCCATGCTCATGGATAGGCAGGGTTAACATAGTAAAAATGGCAATCTTACCAAAAGCAATTTACAGATTCAATGCAATCCCCATCAAAATACCAACACAATTCTTCACAGATCTGGAAAGAACAATACTCAACTTCATATGGAAAAACAAAAAACCCAGGATAGCTAAAAGAAACCTGTACAATAAAACAACTTCTGGAGGCATCACAATCCCCGACTTCAAGCTCTACTATAGAGCTACAGTAATAAAAACAGCCTGGTATTGGCATAAAAACCGACATGTGGACCAATGGAATCGAATTGAAGACCCTGACATTAACCCACACACCTATGGACATATAATTTTTGACAAAGAAGCCAAAAGTATACAATGGAAAAAAGAAAGCATCTTCAACAAATGGTGCTGGCATAACTGGATATCAGCGTGTAGAAGGCTGCAAATAGATCCATATCTGTCACCGTGCACAAAACTTAAGTCCAAGTGGATCAAAGACCTCAACATAAATCCAGCTACTCTGAACCTGCTAGAAGAGAAAGTAGGAAATAGTCTTGAACGCCTTGGCATAGGAGATCACTTCCTAAATATAACACCAGTAGCACAGACACTGAGACAAACAATCAATCAATGGGACCTCTTGAAACTGAGAAGCTTTTGTAGAGCAAAGGATACGGTCAACAAGGCAAAGCGACAGCCTACAGAATGGGAAAAGATCTTCACCAACCCCACATCTGACAGAGGACTGATATCCAGAATATATAAGGAACTCAAGAAATTAGACATCAAAAGGACCAATAGTCCAATTGAGAAATGGGCTTTAGAACTAAACAGAGAATTCTCAACAGAGGAATCCCAAATGGCTGAAAGACATTTAAGGAATTGCTCAACTTCCCTAATCATCAGGGAAATGCAAATCAAGACAACTCTGAGATACCACCTTACGCCTGTCAGAGTGGCTAAGATCAAAAACACTGAAGACACTTTATGCTGGAGAGGATGTGGAACTAGGGGAACTCTCCTCCACTGCTGGTGGGAATGCAAGCTTGTACAACCACTCTGGAAATCAATATGGCGCTTTCTTAGAAAATTGGGAATCAATCTCCCCCAAGATCCAGCTATACCACTCCTGGGCATATACCCAAGAAATGCTCAATCATACCACAAGAGCACTTGCTCAGCTATGTTCATATCAGCATTGTTTGTAATAGCCAATACCTGGAAACAACCTAGATGCCCTTCAACTGAAGAATGGATAAATAAATTGTGGCACATATACACAATGGAATACTACTCAGCAGAGAAAAACAATGACATCACACGGTTCGCAGGCAAATGGATGGATCTAGAAAAAATCATCCTGAGTGAGGTAACCCAGACTCAGAAAGACAAATATGGTATGTACTCACTCATAGGAAGATGCTAGATGTGGAACAAGGATGACTAGACTGCTACTCACATCACCAGTGAGGCTACCTGGAAAACGGGACCCCAAAAAAAGACACGGAGAAATGGACGAGATCTACATGAATAGCCTGGTCATGAGTGGGAACAATGAAGGGCGACAGTCGAGGGAAAGAGTGGGAGATCCTAACTGGATCAAGAAAAGAGAGGGAGAACAAGGAATAGGAGACCATGGTAAATGAAGACCACATGAGAAGGTGAGAAGGGGAGGAAACAGAGAGCTAGGGAGGCACACGGAGATCCACAAAGATACCCCCTCAAAAGACTGCTGGCAATGGTCACGAGACGGCAGGAACTGATCTACTCTGGTGATGGGATGGCCAGACACCCAGATAGTGGTGCCATAAACCCCATCCAAGGACTGAGGAATCTGAAGGCAGACATCCATGGCTGGGCCCCTGGTGGAGCACTGGGAGTCTAATTAGTGAGTAAGAAGAGGGTTTATATGAGCGAGAATTGTTGAAACCAAGGTTGGATAAAGCACCGGGACAAATAACCAAATGAATAGAAGCACAGGATCTATGAACCAAAGGCTGAGGGGCCCCCAACTGGATCAGGCCCCCTGAACGGGTGAGACAGTCATTTGGCTTGATCTGTTTGGGAGGCAGCTGTGCATTGGTGCCAGGTCCTGGGCTCGTTGCATAAGTTGGCTGTTTGAATCCTGGGAATTATGCAGGGACACTTGGCTCGGTCTGGGAGGGGGGAATGGACCTGCCTGGACTGAGTCTACCAGGTCAACCCCGGTCCTCGGGGGAGACCTTGATCTGGAGGAGGTGGGAATGGGGGGTGGGCTAGGGGGAGGGGTGGGCGAGAGGGGGAGAACAGGGGATTCTGTGGCTATTATGTTGAACTGAATGGTGTTGTAAAATAATAATAATAATAATAATAAAAAAAAATGTCAACCACCAGCAATTTTGCTAGTTCAAATCTGTGTTAATATTTAGAGCTTATGTTAGAGATCTAGTAATTGTAATGATTTAACAAGAAGCATGAATCCACTCTACATCAATCATGAAAACTGTCTTTTTATTTAGAAAATTTCTGCCTAGACTCACATACACACACACACACACACACACACACACACACACACACACACACACTTGCACACAAACACACACACACAAGGGTATGGATAAACACGGTCATCTGAACTTTGTACTTTATATGACTGTATATAATTTTTCTTCTGTTTTACTTTACATCTCCCCATTTCCTTATAAATTCCTTTCTGAGCTCAAAATTTAGATACAGATAAGTAAAAAAAAAGTTTCCTGAAGATTTCTTTGTAATAAATTTCCATGTTATCAATCAAATTCATTTTTAAAACTTCTTCATGTTTCAAAACTTCCAAAAGCTTCCTCGAGAAGAATGTGTCTTTAAGCCTGAATTGAGTAGTTCAGTCACATTTGCCTTGTGCAGGAACACTGCCCTGCTAATCAGGTGTAAGAGTAAAGAGTACCCAGTAAAGTCAGAGTGGGATTTCTGCTGCACCAGGCCTGAACTAAAACAGATTAATGCATTCAAACTAATGGTGGGGAAGACCCCAGTGACCAGTGCGCGAGTCGATGTACATGAAAGCATTTAACATTTCATTCCTTGTTAGTTTGATCTATCTACATTAAAAAGGATGTGCGAGGAAGCAGTTTAAAATAAAAAAAGGTCCATTTGTCTCCTTCTGGACCAGAAAGTAATAGCTGCCCAATTTTATCTCTTTATATAAAAGAAAGAGAGTGAGGAAAAATTTGATCTATGACAGATCAGGCTCAGAGAATTTTAGAAATTTGTCTAAAATTGAATTGTTCCAGACTCATGCATATTGGTTATACAGATGGGTACTTTGCCATCCCCAAAAGCCTTTTAGGAATTTAGCTCTTGAACAAGGTAACCACAGGAAAGTGTCCCATAGCTGATCCTACTGTAATGAGTAATTTTTTTCACAATGAAGCCGTATTATGGTCAGAAATAGTTCTTCCTTGAAGCATTAATTCCAGAATCTAAAATAGTGATTACATTTGTAATCTTACTGCCTTAATTTCTTTCTTTAGCATGTGGCTGAATTTGTAAGGTTAAAAAAATGTTCTACTGTTGATCTGTTTCTGGAATATGTTCCTTCATTTACTACTCAAGAAAAACCACCACTATTTTATCCAAAAGGATTGCAGCCTACAGCACTAAACTATTTCCATTATTTCAAACATTCTTTCCTGCTACTCTAGCCTTAATCCTGCCTACGACATCTCACTCCATTCAATTGCAGAAGGCTTTTCCATACATTTCAAATGTACCCTGATGTTGTCTTCCCATTCCTCTTCAATAAACCTTGGTCTAGAGTTAGTCTTTCAAAAATAAATATTTCAGAACCATCTTGCATTTTCTATAGTCACTAACGATGGGTAATACTTTAGTTTTCTGACTAAGAAGTTGTAAGAACAGATATACTTGAAACTAAGCTCTTTAGTTGATCAAAAACATACAAAGTTTGGAGAAAGATTTTTTTTTAAAGCAAAAATGACTTTACTCCTATGGGAATAAATCTTATATCAAGGGATCTCTTCCTGTCTTCTTTATTCACGTTGAGGTTTCAATATTCTATTGTAAGTGTGATGTCGTAACAAAGACCTTCTTACTTCCTTCACTTACATCTTTGCAGTCTAGTGTGCATATTTCACATGTTTGCAATGAACACTAATATGTTAATGTTCGAAGAATTACACAGTCTCTCTTGCTAATCTTTTCCTTTATGATGGTCTGGATTATGATTTATTTAACAATGACTTTTAAATGATGGAGTTACTACTTATATTTTATTTTTATTTAGAATATCAACACATTGAGAATGAGAAATTAATTCATTTGGAAAGCATTGTGTACAATTGGTGAAGTAAACTATGCTTATGAGAGGAATCCTTGTTATACAAATGTTATCAACTTCAAACCTTAACTTGAATATTACATTAAACTGTCCTTTATACATTCTGCAATCTGAAGTCTTATATATGCTTGAGAACATTTGGACCGTCTCATCATTTGATTTATTAATTTGATGAAATAATTTTCATCAGAATAACTTATTATATTATTTTGGATGGCAAGTTCCTGAACCTAGAATTATAGTTTAAAATTGTATTGAAATATTCTTATATATACCATCCCATATATACTTACAAAAATTTTTAATACTCTTCAAATTGGGATTCTGTTTGATTTTATGAAGTAAATATTTACTATAAATTTGCAATAGATAAAAATATAAAATTGAGCCTAATTATTACTTAAATATATAGTCAAACGTATTATTTGCTCTAGCTAATTCTCAAAGATTTTATGAATTTTCTTCTCAAATATTTCATTAGGCATGATTTTTTTGGGACATACATTAGATGCTAATTGTTCGGGATACTTATCCTTTAATGAGTAATTGGGTATCATGAATTTTATCTATCAAGTGAAATGTCAAACTTCCAGCTTCAAGCAGTAATACTTAAAACTTGAGTCACAAGTGAAAAGCCTCCAGTTCAAATGTGAATGTGGAGAAGCCTATAGATGTTGTTACACATTCAGAAACCTAACTAATTGTCTCATGCACTTTGACCCTGAGATTGAATGAATGAAATTATAATCAGGGATGACAATATAGTCATCCTAATTCTTTTTTTTTTTCTCCTCAGTTACCAATACGTGTACTATTTTCTCTGTTATTCGTCCAAAGTTGAATTAAGATTTAAAAAGTGCAATGTTCTAAGATAACATTAAATGGCAGAGAGATAAGAAATGTGGAAGAGAATGCATCATGAAAGCACCAATTAATATAGAACCAAGAACTCCAGTATTTGACATTTAAGCATCTCTCTCAAGACTTCATCATGAACAATTTATAGCCTTAACTACAAATGAAATGTCACAGATAATTGGTCATGTACCTTTGACATTTCATCTAAGGTTTGGTGAATCAATTTTATAATTTTGAACATTTGAAGCCAATATCAGGGACTAGAGTTTCAGGACTAGCCATTTTTTATGGAATGTGTAGTTTTTCCGTTTCTTCAAACATAACAGTATAGTTATATTAACACAGACACAATATGCAAGACCCCACAGACATCATAATTATCATCATCATCATTAACATCATCATAATAAATGTCTTTTTATATTTTCTTTAAGTGAAGTAAACTTAGTATACCATATCATAATTTTGAAGCTTGAGGAAAAACTGCATATTTTAAGAACTTTATTTATATATCTATAATATGAATTCCTCATTACAGTTGTTTTGGGTTTCAACAACATACTACCATTCCATAAACCTTGACATATGTACATCTCTTTCATCATGACATATAAATAAGTCCAAAAATCTTAGTTGAGATAATGCAAATACAAATAACATTCCAAAACATCATATAGAATTGGATCCACTTAGAAAATCTAAAATGAAAAATGCTGGAATCAAGAAATTGATATCTTGCTGGCAAAGTAGCTCAGGGATTAAAAGCACTTGAGCTGTCAGCCTGAAAGGAGAGAATGGAATTTGAAAAGTTACTCTCTGATCTCTGCAAATGTGCGATGGCTTACTCACTCCTGCATGATATACACAGATAATGCACACATATAATAATAGTAAATAAAAATGATTCAAGACTCCCTAACATTTAATTGTGAGGAATAAATATAGTGGAAGTGGATATACTTAGGAAGAGTAAACTAAAACTTATTTGATACACATATTTTCTGATGAGTGCTTTTCTACTCTAAAGCTTGGGAAGTGCTTCCAAAACCATAGAGAACTATTAGAAACCGATAGCTTAGAGGCTTTTGTCAGTGAAACATGAAAGAAAACCTTCCAAAGGTTTGAAAATAAATACTCTTCAACTTAAATGAAAATAAAATCATAATTTCAAATGTGCCTAACTTATCCACTTACATAGAAATATTGTACCACAATGCAGGCATATTGCATCTTGCTGTTAGATTTACTCTTGTGTGTTCTGATCCTTCCTGGTAAATGACATTCACATACATAGACTGAGTAGCCTTTGGGACTTAAAAAGAAAGAAGCATTGAATCCCACTCATCAGTTAGTGTTACTGCTCATGCTGTGGCATACCCTGACTCCTTTTGTTACAAATAAAATGAGTTATGCAATGTTTAGCATTTAAATCTTTAATAACACAGAATTTATGTTTTCATGTGTATTCACTAATTTGGCTGGAAGAAAAGAGTTATTTATTTTTCACAGAAGTGCACCTCCTTGTCTCTGACTCAGCTTGGCCATCTTCTTTTCTCAATAACTCTAAGGTATCCACACTGACACCTAAGTCTATCTTTCAGCCTTTCATATACAGTCTCTCTCTTTTTATACACTATTATCTTCCCTCATTATTTATTCTTGTTTGTTGTGTTGGTTGACACTGTTTTGGCTGTGATGACATACCATGACCAGAAGCAACTTAAGGAATAAAGACATTATTTTGACTTTCATTTTCAGAGGGACTGTCCAATGTTGGGGGAGGTATGGCAACAGGTGGTCTGAGCAGAAAACTAAGAGATAACAACTTTATAGACAAGAAGGGATCAGAAAATGAACTGAAAGTAGGATGGTACCATAATCTCTCAAGAACTATCCCCCGGAGATGTGCTTTCATTGGAAAGATTCACCATTTTAACATTCCATAATTATGTGTTCAAATACCTGAGCCTATGAGAGACATCTTTCATTCAAAACACCATGCTTGTTTATTTTTGAAGATATTAGACCTTGTCAGTTGAATTGTATTATCAGTCATTTTTTTAGCTGTCCATAAAACAACATCTCCTTCTTTCTGAATGTCTTACCAAAGGTATATCCTTACCATCTGCATCAAGGTTTACAAAAGAAAAACACTCATTCTCTTGCAGATTCTCTGAACTGTAGTCAGAGCTTGTCGGTGTACAAAGTCTGCCAAGGAATGCATGGCTAAGGCTCCAGAGCAATGTGGTCCTTAACAGTTCCACTGAAGTCCACTTCACTCCATCAGTCTCAGTTTGCTTAACTATAAATTGACTGATGAGTACGTTTTTCTCAAGTATTATTGTACAGAAAACTTAGCTGACGGCATGTGTAATCTTCTTCCATCATGTGTTAAGGTTATGTTAAGTTGATATATGGTGTGAATTTCTGAGCACAGTGACTGGCACACAATGAGACCTTAATAACTGCAATCTTTCCACTGACAAACTTCCACTGACCTTGGAGACTAAAGTCAGCCATTTGGAGAATACCAGGGCTGAATGTAAACCTTTGCCTCCTTGATAACCATAGACATACAATGGGACAAATTCTTCAGTTTTTATATTCTCTCATTTAATCCCCTCCTTCTCTCTCTCTGAAACACACAAACACACACACTCACACACGGTATTTCTTCACTCACTGTATAAAAGTAGAATTGTCACATATTTTGTAAGAGAATATGTTTGTATAATAACTAGAAAGTTAACTCTAGGTTAAATGTTAAACCATTCAGTGTATTATTGTGCTGTTAAGCTTTCTAAGAATTTTTGTTTCCCTGAACATTTTCATTTATTCATTTTATGAATTGCTTTCTAGGTCTGTGGTCATATACTTCAGTGAGTTTATTTTTCATTCATCAGACATTTCCTAAGCCTTTCAAATTATGTGACTTTTAAACTATAAAACTTTTAATATATACTTATATGTATTTTCTTTAAAGATTTTTCTAGCATTAAAGATGAGTAATTTCCTGACCATTTATCCTTCCAGAACTCATTTTATTTTTATCTATATTTATCATCATATACACTATTCTTTGATTCCTATCTTTTATATGTTATTCTATCTCTGATGTGTGTTTGATGTCTGAAGATTGCCTTGTGATTATATTTTCTAAATTTCTTAAAATTTCAATGTTATGTTGTAACCTGTGTCTACTCCTCTGATACACTGTTTGTATAGATGCAAAATCTTTTTAATTCATGGAGTAAACAGGTTAGAACTTATCCATACCATTTATTTCTATTTTATATTAATTTCTTTGTCACTTATATACTATCTAAATTAGGGAGAATTTTTTCTTTCTGTGGATTAGATGAGATATTAACAAGCACTTTCTTCTCTATTTGTGTGTGGATAGGAATACATTGGACAATGTGTTTAGAAGTACAGTTTAATAGAATGATGGCACAATACCTTCACATCTGTCACTTTTTCTTGGACATTTCCTATTCACCTGATACACTCATTGAAGATTGATGTTGGCAATACCATTCAGTTTGTGAATACTAAAGACAGGTAAATAAGTTCATATGATAAAATTCAGTTAGTCATTCTGAGTTTAGCTTCACATGCTCCTCAGTCATATTCAGTGTCTGCAGTATTGATACTGAGCATAGAAAATCAGGTTCCTTCAAAATGAGCATGCTCTAGGGATGATATGGGCTCTGTCTTCTCTTCTTCTATTTGGTTTTATGTTTTCACCAACCTTTCACCTGGTTCCCATAATTCAATATTAAATAAATATTTCTGCTAAAGCTCTTTGTGTAATATTGTATATTAGAAATTTAAAACTATCTCTGATATTTCTATAATTTGACATTTTAAAAGAGAAATCAATTGGGTGTGATCACTCCGTGAATTTACATACATAATTAAAATTGTTAGTAAGTGAACAAAGGGCTTAAAATATTAAAAGCCTGAATACCCCAATTCTCAGATTTTATATATTATATTAGTTCCAGTATGAATCAGTACAATTTTGACCAGTAATAAAATGTCTGCATTACCCCCACAGTAATCATGAAATATGCCAATGCCAGGTTATGATTGAATGAACTTCATTTTCTCATGTTCTGCAAGGTTACATAATGACATAGAAATGAGATTTTTTAAAGCTTGCATTTTCTGACTTTCATAAATATGAAATATTATGAATCCTTACAAAATGTAGTTTTAATTAAATTAGATAATATGACAGAATGTACAGCTTACTGTTAGGACATTGTAAGCCTCAAGCAAATATCTGTTACCTTGTCATCTTTTCCAAGATCAATTACAGAGAAATATATATACACTTAACAAGACTTTGAAATGAAATTTTAGCGATAACAATGTCTAAGTATAGCAATTTTAAGTACCAAATTGTAACTTTAAGTCAAATATAAGACAGTATTAAAAGATATGGCTTAATGAATCTGTGATAACAGAGCACTGCCCAGGCTGGTATTGTTGTAGATATATATGCAAAAGTTCCATATCAATAACTGGTGTCCAGTGAGATAATAGTCACACAGTTCAAGCAAGCAGTTTTAATGCTCAGAGATTAAAGAGCAAGGAAAATCAGGAGCCTGTGACTCATGGCTAACTGGTGACCCAAAACTCAGAAGCATTGACTAGAATGATGGAGTCTCTTCAGTGTTTCCTATCTCACATCACAACCAAGGGACATGTAATGTTCTCAGAGTGTGTGTGTGTGTGTGTGTGTGTGTGTATGTGTGTGTGTGTGTGTGTACGTACAGCATCTTCTGTTCACCACAGTCCTTCTTTCCTTCAGAATTTGTTCTCAGGATATTTTGCTTGAATTGTCATCCAGACAAAGGAGTTGAGTCAGTCAGTGAACCCTGTCCACTAACATTACACATAGAATCTCACAGGAAGCTGCAGGTCACACTAAGCTGAGACAGTGTATTGGTCATTGTAGTTTGTTTTTTTGTGGGGTGGGGGAATTCCTGAATGTGACAATGTGTGTATCTGTGCATTTATATTCATTTCTTTCTTTGATTTAAGAAAATTTATATTCAACTTATATACCCACCACAGATCCTCCCCTCCTCCCTCCTCCCTCCTCCCTCCTAACCCCCCTAAACCACCACCCACTCTATTCTATGAAAGAATAAGGCCTCCCATGGTCTGTTTGAAAGGCCCCTGACAGTAGGATCAAGATCTATCCCTGGTACATGAGCTGGCTTTTTGAAGCCCTTACTTAGAATAGGACTCCTTGCCTAGCTTTGATGCATGGGGGAAGGGCTTGATCCTGCCTCAACTGAATATATCAGGTCATTGTAGTTTGATTCACTGATTAAAAAAAAGTTTTTGCTTCCATCAAATGTTATGCTTTTTAAATAATAAATCTGCAGTAACTAATTTATATATCTGAAAAGAATAATTACTTAGCAATGCTATGTTGACGGCTTCATAAACAAATAAAACCAAAACAGAAACTTTAATTCAGAAGCGGTATGATTAATTTAGCCTTTAATGTGTATTTTATTTACCTTTGACACTTTATGAAAACTAACACAAGTTTTGGCTTGCTGTGTTTCTTGAACAGAATGGAAGTAGAACTTTTACAACCACGAAGGAATCCCCCGAATTCCAAAAATATAAACAAATAAAAACATTATTTTAAAGATTCAAAAATATGGATATAAAAATAAGTTATATTCATAGTTACAAGACAAGCATCAATAGATTTTCCACAGAAATTTAAATTATTTAAGACAATAAATTGTAACAAGCTACCTGTATCTGAAGCTCACCAGCTATCCAGACAACTTTTAGACTCAGGAGGAAAATGTGAAAATTCTCTATTATTTAATGCTGATATTGACAATTTTATTCTGTAACATTGCTTTTGATGTTGTATTATTTTGTTCTCTTAAAGAAATTACTGAAATTATAGATTGTGAAGTGATATACTTAAAAACCAGTATATTACAAAAGAGCTAATTTCAAATGTTTTCAACAAAGCAGATGTGTTTGAAGTGATGAATGCATTAATTATTTTGATTGAATTATTCCACACTGAGATAAAAATAATTTTGTCTCCAATAAATACACACAACTATAAAAAATCAGTTTAAAATCATTTAAAGTAAGTAAACATGTAGTAGGCTTATTCACAAATTTCTATATCCTGACTTATAAATACAATAACATACTGTTAAAATTTAAGAAATATATAAATCAAAACAGCCAAAAGAAATGCAGATTGGATTTTTATAAAAATGAGGCTCATGATAAGGAAGAAAATTAATGTAAGAAAGAATCAGAATAGTAATGTGATAAATGAAATAAATATATTTCAGGGCAGGCATTATTTTATTGCTTATTAACATGGCATTTACCTCTTCTAATTACAAAATTAGGCCAAAGATCTTCATGGAGGTTGTGTTTGTAATTCTAGCACTCTACTTCAAAGGCCAAGGAAGGAGGCCCTTTCTCATCCTTCCAGGTTACATAAGGCGTTCCAGGTTACTCAGGGATGCAGAGAGAAGTCATTATTTCAAATAAAATAAAATACAAAAGCCGGAGAGCAGGCCAAAAACACATTTAAGGAACAGTTCTTTCAAAGACTCTAATAAATTAAAACTCTTCTATCTTATATTAAATAAAAACAATGTAGGCTACATGGAGAACTTAAAAATCGGTTCAGAGCTTTACCAAAAGCCTTGCTGCTCATATGAATGTAGAACTGATCCAATACTTAATTAAAAACCTTCCATCTCTAAGGACACACTCCTAAGCCAATTTTCCAGCATGTCTTACTCCAGAGATAGCACCAGTGATTCCTTATTGAAACCCCTGTGCCCAATGGGAACCTAAAATAAAATACAACAGTATTTTTTAAAAAGTTATGATATCCACAATATCACTTGTCACAAATGTTTGGGACCAGAAGTGTTTTAAGTTTTGAACTGTGTTTTAGTTTATGGAATATTTTTGTTAACTACCGATTGAAAATACAAAGTAATTTAATGATCTATTTCTCTAGCAAAACTTAATCATATTGTGAAAATCATCACATTGACCTAAAGTAGTTTTCTCTGATGTAAATTGAAAATACTATGAACCCATAAGCATTTTCGTGAAAGTGCAATTAGTTTTATATATATAGTGTAATAATTACATCATCTGCATATAGAATTTAATAAGACAAAGTTTATTCGCAGCCAATAACAGAATATAATGAGTTATAATTTCGGTTCTATGATGATGGTGACCACTAAAGCCTTCCAAGTCTTAAAATTAGCAATTCAAAATGAGTTGATAACTTTTTACATGCACTGAAAGCCCCTTTTTTTAAAAGAATAGTTATATGAAGGATACACGCATTATTTTTGGCCAACTGCACTTCAAATGATAAGTGGAACCTTTTAATTACATTCTATATGGTAATTCATTTAAAATCCATATGCAAATTTGTCATCTTGGAGTCCCTCTTCAGACAGTGTCTAGATCCTCTAGGCTGTCAGCAATTTATTCTAGTTAACAAAATATTCTGAAAGTGTCTAAGATAATAGAGGTTCTTGAAAATGTTCCAAGCAGCTAGAAAATGTAAACAACCATTTGCAAAACAGTAAAATCACATTGCATATATTTGCATTTTTAAAATGAAGTAGTAACTGTAAACATTTAAAAATAGAACAGCAACTGAATAATACAGATTTTGTGTTATCTGAATATTTAGCTATTTCACATAACAATTAATGCAGGAAGCCATCATCATTTGTAGACAATTTTATTCAGTAGGGTAGTTCATATGATTTTCTTTCGAGGCAGTGAATTCTTTTCTCAAAATATCCTAAAAGAAAATATTCTTTTGCCTACTAATCATTCAAATAATTGCAACATAGGTTTGCTTCTCACTTGTTTTTGTTATAAAATTTTACAAACTATCATTTGTTTGTTGTAACCTGAAATGATATTATTAATTTTTGTGCATTATGGTAATCAGGGCTGTCATCAGTGCCCTATACAGAGGGATGAGGTTGAGGTCAGTGACCATGAGATTATCTGATTCTGGGACAAATGTGGCATTATGTCATTATACTGCTGTAAGTACTGCCTGCCAGTGCTACAAAGGACAAGTTTATTTGGTATCCTTAACTATTTATTACAAAGTTTCTCAAGTTTGTATATCTTTTCATTTTCTGTGCCTAAGATCCTTTTCATTTCTACAGGTCTAATGTGTGTAAAAAATAAAATCACCAATAATAACCAAACATATGTGACCCAAAATAAACTCGATTCCATTCTCTCTCTAGATTAGGAAACTTCCTGCTAGTTAAAATATTGCTGTCCTGAGAGAGAACACGTCTTTTCCATATGTCCAAAATGACAACTCTCAGGGATGAGTAGGAATATTTGGCACCAACTACCCAAGCTGAGGCATTATCTTTTGGAGGCATTGAATTAATGTTATACTAGCTCTTAACAAAAACACAGAGTTGCAAATTATATATGAAATTAAGTTATCAAAAGTAAGATGGAATTTTCTATGTCTGATTTCCTAGTAGGAAATTAGGGTATTAAAAATGGATGCCAGATAGCAACTCTCCTTTGTATTCTTTTATTTTAAAGAAATCTATTCTTAATTGGAATATTGTGGAGAATGGGATTCTTCTGTTCCTTAGAGTTTTAAAAATGGCACAAAACCAATAACAAAATTCCCTTAACATTTTTCTAGATCTATAAAACAACATGACTCTATTAATTTTGTATGCTTATCTAACACATAAAATCTATACATATTTTAATCATTAGTTAAAGTACTTTTCTTAGTTTGTTTTTGAAATAGATGTAGTTTTGTTTTTAATTCATTTTCTTGCATGACATATACTCAATTCATGCTATTAAAACGTCTAAAAAATGAGTTACTTAAATATAAATCTGTAATTCAAAAGGAACTTTTTGTTTCATCAATTGCAACAATATCACAATGATTTTCCTTAGATATTTCATTTTACCCCATATAAGGGCTAAAGAGTGCAAATGATGTGTTATACTTTATCTTAAAAAATATGTAATTTTCTCCTCAATAACTCTTCTCAATAATTCTACTGAAAACATCTTTTCAATTTCTAAGGCAAGTTCTTACATAAATTTGTAAGTTGAATTATTGAATGTCAATGTAAGATAACATAGTTCTAGAGGTCAAATCTGTGTGGTCCTGCTGCTCCATTGTGAATCAGAGTCCTGCCACCCAGTTGCTCTCAAAACATTGTATGCCCTTCCCCCATGCCTCGATGTCTTCTTTACAGCAGGAAATGATCCTAGTAACTCTCCTGAGGGCTGCTAGAGCATTTAATAAAATGTAGAGTCCTGGCACGTTGGACTAACAGGAGTTTCCTTTCCCCATACTTTTATGAACACCAGTTTTATTGTCTTCTTAAGAATAACACCTATAATAGGCATGAGGTAACATCTTACCAGGAGACTATGTGAAGAGAATGGGTGACATCTGCTCATCACTAATATCAGCAAATGTGGTGCTTGTATCATACAGAGAAAGGCATCTCCAATCACCTTCACTAGATTCTCACTCTTCGAAGCACCTTACTCAGCTTTACCCTTTTGCCATGTAAACAACCTCTAGAAACTATGGAAATCAAATGTAAGTTAGGGCATGGTGGCATGGGTCTGTAATGCCGGCATTCAGGTGGCTAAGGCAAGAGAATCAGGAGAAAAAAGCCATACTAGATTGTGAAAAATAAATGAATAGAAAAGGTTTACTCTGTAACATATATCACATATGGAGGCATTTTCTAAAGAGAAATATTTTTTTCAAAGAAATTCAATTTAGTAACTGGGGAAAGGAGCAGAGGGGGTCGAGAATACAAGCACACCCCACAAAAGTGATTTGTAAACAAATGATGCCCAGGAATAAAATAACTTAACTCAGGCTAGAAATATAAATGAATCATAGAGTATGCCTAAATTTCAGGGTATTTTAAACATACATTTGAGCTCTGACAGGACCAATGAGTTTTTTTTACTGTGTTTGTCAAACTGCTTCAGTCACTAAAAACAGGTTTTATATTCACAACTCAATGGCTGTTGTGAACACAGTACAGGTCCTCTACTGTGGAACACTGTAAAACTGGACAATGTATTCTCAATCTATAACCTGGGCCATAAAATATTTTCCCTGGAAAAGTCATACTGCCAGGGGCTTCTACATTTCATGTAGATTAATTTCTTTTGAAGATCAAATAACACTGTTTAAGCACTGAGTGGTATATATTGTGTTAAATTCTATATAAATCATGCAACACAGAGGAAGCACAGCACACAATGCAATAATTTTTCTTCCTGGGATGTAATTTTCCTGATAAAATTGCTAGGTTTTGTTTTCCAGCAGTATATTCACTCAGGTAATCTGAGCTCGGGGAGCATCAGGAAGCCCCCATTCTCCGGAGGCAGAGGCTCACCTTATTAAGGAATGTAAGTGTGACAGAGTCTAGGATATTGCTCAATTAATTTTCCTTTCTGAGAATACATTCTACACATTGGGGAGCATGATGTGCTCAAAGGTTTCTGTATACGATTACTGAAAATTGATTTATGACGGAGAGAATCAGGATCAAAAAAATCCCCAGACTACTGAAACAGTGGTTGTATTTTTTTTAAGTTGAAAATAAAACAATTCAAAGACTTCTTCAGAAAACACCTATCCATCATCAACGAGACTAGAAACTTAGTCAGCTAAAAATTCAATCTATTTCCTTTAGAAAAAAAAAAAAAAGATCAGGCCATCTCTGAACATCTCAAGCCACCCATATGACTGGTTGAAATGTAGTATATTGCAAAGAGGTTTGAGGTAGATTAAAGTGATCTCTTGCCACCAGATACTTGTACAAAATTCAATGGGAGGGAGAAAAAGTCTCAGTAGTACAAGGACTAAAATATTAAAAAGCCAAAGAAATGATGTTACCATAATTACATCTTTCCATTTTTCCCAATTGTGCTTGCTGATGACTTCTGAACTAGTAGGATAAAATCAGTGTCTTCTGACTTAGTATTTGAACACATCCAAGGTGGCAATGTATTCCTTTCTTCCTGGTTGCATCAGATAGTCTCCCAGGCTTGAATCTGAGTTACATCTTCAAATTTCAGATAGAGTTACTGTATATGACACAGAAGCCATTTCTATTACAGATATTTTTGTCATGTTTGGTTTTAAATTTGTGCATAGTTGAGGACATTAATTTTCATTCTGGGACATAAAATTCTTAATGATATATTTATTCTTTTGTAACTCAGTCATTTTTAGTTTATTATTTCAACAGTTGTGAAAATAGAAGAGCTTATCTGCTCTAATTTTTTTAAATATTTTGTATGTAGAAAGATAATATCTATGACATTTAATGAGTTCTTATAACCTTAAAGTATGATATTCTCATGACCCAAGAAATAAGATTTTAAAATATAGTCAGACAAACCTCTTGGATTTGTACATAGCACAAAGGTAGAATGTTCACATTCCACATGGAAAATTCAAGTTTAATCCTCAGCCCTGAAAATACTGTTATTTTTTAATTGCACACTTAATTTTACTATTGTTATTTTATGTATATGGAAATTTACCTACATGTATGTATATTCAATACAATCATGCCAAGAAGAGGCCAGAAGAGGGCATTGCATACTGGGACTAGAGTTACTGATAGTTTTAAGGTTCCTTATAGATACTGGGAATCACATATGGGACCTCTGAAGATCAGTCAGTGCTCTTAACCATTAAGACATCCAGCCTTGAGAAGTTATTTTTATGCAAAATGGTGATATTATACACATCTAATTTTCTAAAAGGCGCTTTCCTTATATGTACATGAATAGGAATTTATTATTTTGTTTTTGGTTTTTCAATTTTGAAAACAAAAATATTGAAATTACATCTGCTTAAATTCTCAAAATTCAGTTGAAGTGATATTTCATATACAAATGAAATAAAACTCATAGAAGTAGACTAAAGAGTACCAGCTTGACTACCACATACAATAATTCTTTTAATGTTTCTCAACTAGCATTTCTTTCAAAATACATTTAAACTTTAAAATGACCCTAAAGATATAATACTGTCTATCTGCTTTATATTTTTTAAAGGATTTAAAGTTTGGTTATATAATATTAAATGCATAGAAAATTTTAATTTATAGAATGATAATGATAACGAAAGCTGTGCATAGGACTAACACACATAGGACAGAGTCAGAAGAGTCAGATTAGGACTTGACGTCTAACTTGTTCAGGACTACATCATACAGCGAGTTCCTGGCCATTTTGAATAGCCAAACTGTGCCTCAAGAAAATACCAAGCAAAAACAAAGGATTATGAGGTCTTGTGCTTATGTGATATTTAGTGTACAAGTTATATCTATAGTTGCATAAGGTAATAAGGGTGATGTCTTCATTTACTTACCTTTAAAACACATTTACCCATGATATATATTAGTGTTAGTTAAAATAATTAAGTTGCATGCTTTCATAAATGCTAACCAAAATGAAATTAAATGTTTCCTAAATGCAATTATAAGAATTATAAGAACTCTTAATAATGTGAGTAAGAATGGAGAGTCTATGAACTCAGCATGTGGTAGGCAGAAGCAGGAAGCTCAGGGTTTCAAAGTCCTCAGTCCCCTCAAGCATTTAAGGCTAGATGGTAAAGACAGCTTAGTGGTAAAGAAAGCTTGTTGATTATCTAGAGGGCCCAAGGTCTGCCCATGTTGAGCAGCTCACAACTTTCTGGAACCCAGCTTCAAAAGATCTGATTCCCTTTCTTGGCCTCTGTGGGTGCCCAAACACATGTGCTCGGTACTCACATAAGCACACACATGCACACACAAACACACACACATACATAAATAAATGAACAGATAACTAACTCATTAGTTTAACTCCATCCTAGGTTACATGTGACCCTGTCATAAATCTAATTGATTAATAAACCCAATAAATGAAAATGATTATAAATGCTAATTTCATGTTTCTAATATGAGCAATTATTGTCCTGCTTCATAGAGTATGGTCTTGCAGTCACTATTTTCAGTGTTGAGTGTTAATATATAGAAAGAGTGAATCTTGATTTATTAGTCAGTAGTTACATTGTATCATAATTTTTAAGCACAGCGCTTATATGACCACATTATTTTAAAAGCTATTGCTGTAGATAAGATATATGTGTACACTCACACACACATATACATACATGTATACTTTAAGACATATATATATATATATATATATAGCTAAAACATTTAACTATTGACCAAGCATGGTGGTGTATGCTTATAATCCCAGCACTTGTGAGATAAAGACAAGAGAATTGGAATTCAAGTCTCATTTGTCCTTAGGAACATAGTTCCAATTTTGCTTCAACTCTTTAGCCAAACCCTGTCTCTAAGAAGCATAAAAAGAAAGTAACACAGAGGGCTGAACATGTATCTCAGGAACAGAGTGTATGCCTTCTACACTTTGGTCCTCAGAGCTACAAGTAATTTTTAATTAATTATGTAAAGTAAATCTATAAAAATCTATTAAAGAAACAACTGAACTCTAAAGATCTATTTATCCTCTAGCTATTTATTCTGTGTTATCTCATTAGTTATTTATCATCTTCTGATGAATTTTAACTGTGCTTCAAGAAAGTTCTTTTTGTATTTTCAAGAGTTTTTTTCCTATCCAATGCATAATTGTAATGTGCAATTATGCATTTTCCTTCTTTCTCATAGAGTGTTTAAATCACAAACAATACAATGCTAAGTAGATTCATCTGTGTCTGTTTATCCTCTTAAATATTCATTTTAGCACTTCCTAGTGTTGGCCTGGAGAAACACGCACAGGCACAGAACACTGCTACTTCCCTTGAAATGAGAACAAAATTCACAGGCCATCCAATTGTCTGTATTCTACAGAAATAATGGCTTGCATGGCATATAAAGCACATTGCTGGTTGAAATGAGACAGGTCTCCATTTTCTGTTTAATTCAGATTATCTTCTTGACAGTAATTAGATTGCCTTAGAAACAAACCTCAAGGCAGGTCTGTAAAGGAGTTTTTAGACTATGTTAACTAAGGTGAGACTATCCACAAAAATGTGGATGGTGCTATTCCTTGGTTTTGGGTCCTGGACTTGTGAAAATGAGCAATCTACCTGAACAGCAACATTGATCTTCCAGTTTCCTGACTTCAGGTGCAATGTACCAGCTCCTCCAGGCTTCTGCCACCATTATAGTGCCTCCGCGATGGACTGTGCTTTCAAACTGTGTGTCAAAATAAGTTCTTTCTCCTTTAAGTTGCTTTGGTTGTATCTTTGGTTGCAACCCTGAGATAAATAACAAACACAACTGCCAACCACAATAATGCTCAAAGAAAAATGATTTGGGTAATTGTGTAAGCCAGAGTGTGGGCTAATGTGAGACTAGGAGTGATTGTTTTTATCACACTTGATTTTTGCTTTAAATAAACCTCTTTCGTTGCAATATGGTAAGTGAGCATGTGTATTTTGTTAGAAATCTAAAAATATCCCCAAATGTGGATGTAGCAATTATCTACGTAACAGATTGCAAATATTTACAAGCAACCTTGATCTGACTTCTCAGCTTGCATTGCAGTTTACAAACACAAGCGTAAGGCAGCATCATGTAACTATGTCTAGGTGCTTTGCAACCTGTTGTCACTACCCTACTGTGCTTTTCTCATAGACAATCCAAGAAATTCATGGAAAGGGAATTCCCAGGGTGTACAGATTCACTCCATTACAGAATTTTGACACAACATCAAATGACACAAGCAGGCTCCCTCTGAAGTTTAATAAAGCGTATGTTTTGTTATGTGGTTCTGCAATAGTATAAGAGGATTTTAAAAGTTAAAAAAAATAAGACTATAAAATATGATTTCCTACGAGCTTGGAAATCTGTAGTCTCTGTAGATGTCCACATCATGATCTTGACTCGTCCCCCTTTGCTCATATAATTCCCCTTCTATCTCTTCAACTGGACTCCTAGATCTTGACCTGGTGCTTGGCTATGGATCTCTGTATCTGCTTCTATCATTTACTGGATGAAGGCTCTATGATGACAGTTCAGGTATTCAACAATCTGATTACCAGGGCAGGCCAGCTCAGGCACCCTCTCCACTATTGCTAGTAGTCTAATCTGTGGCCATCTTGGTGGATTCCCTAGTATCAGGTTTCTCTTTATCCCCACAATGCTTCCCTACATCAAGATATCTCTTTCATTGCCCTCCCGCTCTGCTATTCTCCTAGCTCAACCCACCCACCCAATAGCTGTGCAACCTGCATGGGACCAGACTAGGCCCTCTGCATAAGTGAGAGAGTTGTGTTCCTTGGTCTGTTTCAGGGCCCCCTGGCAGTGTGATCAGGATCAATCCCTGGTGCATGAGCTCAGTTTCTTAAGCCCATTACCTATGGTCTGACATCTTGCTCAGCCTTGATGCAGAAGGGAGGGGCTGGGTCCTGCCTCATATGAATATACCAGGTTTTGCTGAATCCCCATGGGAGGCCTTACTACTTTGGGGGAGGGGGTGGGAGTTGGGGGAGGAGGCTGGGGGGAATGGGAGGATGGATGAAAGGGGCATCTGTGGTTGGTGTGTAAAAGGAATTAAAAATGTCTTAAGAAGAAAAAGAAGACTATAAAATATTAACAGTTTGGAGGAACATGATCAATCTGTTCTTGGACTGCACAACAAGTTGACTTCCAGAGTGAATTGTTGAACTTGCTAACATAGTGTAATTTGCTGAGGCTGATACATACCATTTCTTCTATACACTATTGATTTTGTTTTCTGACCATAAATACTTTTAGGATAAATGCCTTTAGCTTTAAAAGGAAGCAAATGTCTTCTAGTGACTCTTAACAATTTGGGATAATATTCCTTTGATCCTTCACACCCTTACTCGATCCAAGCACAAACTTTTTTTTTTTTTTTTTTTTTTTTTTGGTTTTTCGAGACAGGGTTTCTCTGTGTAGCTTTGCACCTTTCCTGGAACTCACTTGGTAGCCCAGGCTGGCCTTGAACTCACAGAGATCCGCCTGCTTCTGCCTCCTGAGTGCTGGGATTAAAGGCGTGTGCCGCCACCACCGCCCGGCCCAAGCACAAACTTTTAGTGTGTTTTATTCTTACCTTGGCCCATAGGCCTTATTTTAATCCTCCAAAAATTAGAAATAACTTTTGGTAATGAGGGCCACTTCAATAATATTTACTTCTCAGCTTACAGTGCACACAGTAGAATGACATTGAGATCATTGATTACTCTAATTCCTCATGTTCTTTTATATCTCTACCACACTTGACAATTTATCTTTCTCCCTAATAATCACTTTTCCACATCCATCTCTTTATGTTTCACTTTATTGCCCACTGAGTTTAACCAAAACTCTCTGTTTGACCACAGTTTTGTAACTATACATTGAAGCTTGGTGAGCTCTTTAGTAACTATTCAACCAAAGAAAGCTATTGCTCCTCTCACAGAATCAATCAGTATCTAGGCAGTTCAGCAGAGAGTACTATGTATCTCAGTCCCCCTAAGTCATGGGGTGATAGCCATAGTAGCTGTGAGTTCATGATGTCAATGCCCATGGCATGCCCAGAAGATGTGATTTCAAAGTCCATTTCTCTGTCTCCTACTTCATACTTTCTACTCCTTTTTCCATGATTATCCTAGAGCCTGGAGTTGGGTAGAGATTAAAAACTGAGCATTCTAGCATCATTTAACCTTAATAACCTGAAAAAACATCAGTCTTTGCATTCACTGGTGTTCACTGCCAAGAGAATCTTCTCTGATTAAGGCTGAGATAGAATTTGTTTAAGGATATAAACACATGTATTTATATGACTGTATTACACTTTTGTAAATTAGGTAAATGACAGTAGCATTTTTTTCAGGGCCTATGACTTCCCCAGTCATGAGTTTTTCAGCAAGTCTTTGCATTCACTGGTGTTCACTGCCAAGAGAAGCTTCTCTGATTAAGGCTGAGATAGAATTTGTTTAAGGATATAAACACATGTATTTATATGACTGTATTACACTTTTGTAAATTAGGTAAATGACAGTAGCATTTTTTTCAGGGCCTACGACTTCCCCAGTCATGAGTTTTTCAGCAAGTTTATAGTACCACAGGCAAAATTCCCTCATTCAGAATGGGCATCAATTTCAAACAGAGTGGTTGGTTACCCTAAAATCCAACGTGCCACTATTACACAAATGTGCTCATCTTTCCTGCCAGGTTAATATTGTGGTTCCTAGGGTTCACAGTTACAAGTTTAACTAAACTGGATATTTCCTCAGTGTTGACTAGATTTCATGGTGACTGAGGGTGATATACATGCTACTAAGATAGAAAAAGGACCAATACTCTTGTGCTGCAATGATCACTATGGAGTAAAATACCAACCTGTGAGGCAAGAAGAGCCAACGTATTCAATAATGGCATAACTGTTACAGCTGTATTGTCTGCTAAACATCTACCTTTAATTGTTCACCACAGACTCTTGTTACAATGATTCTACTATTGCTAAACCTTGGATTTTTCATTCTCAATTTACAGTTGACTTTCCACACACATCTGGAGATAGCCCTCTTCATTATTATCTTATATTTACTGCATTAACTTTTTTATGTTCAAATTCTTAAGAAACAGTATCTTTCGTAAGAGAATACATCAGAAAATCTTCTTCAACTTATATGGTAGTAATAAGTTAGCCATATATAAGTCTAGCATACTTACAACCTTCCAAGAAGGAAGAAGTAGACTATCATGATCTATGGCATTAAAGAACAAACTATTCAGCCTTCCTCCACATCCCACCCCCCATTCCATCCTCTGACAAGGTAAAGCTTCCCATGTGAAGTCAGCAGAGCCTGGTATTTTCAGATGAAGCAGGTCCAAGCCCCTTTCCCTTAATCAAGGCTGTGAAATGTGTCCCACCATAGGTAGTGGTCTCCAAAAGCCAGGTTATGTATCAGGGATAGATCCTGGTTCTACTGTCAGGGGACCCCTTAGGCAGATCCAGCTATACAACTGTCTCCCTTATGAAGAGGGCCAGGTCCAGTCCAATGAGGGCTCTTTCTATACATTAACATTCAACACTGAAAATGGTGAATGTAAGACCACATTCTATGAAGTAGGACAAAAGAATACTAATACTAGAAACATGATTTTAAACATGATTTTAGTGTTTATAGTCATTTTCATTTGTTGTGTTTATTAATCAATTGTACTTATTATATATAGTTTTCTATGTTAATACTTTTGCTTTTCGCTTAGACAAAAAGGTGGAAATGTTGTATGATATTTTGTTTGTGATCTGACAAATAAAGCTTGCCTGGAGACCAGATGGCAGAGCTTGTCACTAGATAAACATAGACGCCCAACAGTGGTGGCATACACCTTTAATACCAGCACTTGGGAGGAAGAAACGGGAAGATCAGCAGTTCAAGGCCACCCTGGGCTACACAAGATTGAACCAGGCAAAAAGAGAAACAGAGCTGGGTGGTGGTGGCTTACACCTTTAATTCCAGCACCTGAGAGGCTCATTCCTTTGATCTCAGCATTTGATAGGCTCAGACTTTTGATCTCAGTACTTGGGAGGCACATGCCTTATATTAGAGCACTCGAGATGTGGAGACAGGAATATAAGGCAGGTAGAGATAGAGTCTCTCCCCATTCCATCTGAGGATTCATAGATATAGGAGCCCCACTTAGTCTGAGGATTCCTAGAGATAGTATTGCCCCAGTCAGTCTGAGGATTTGTAAAGATAAGTCTCCTAGTGGCTAGGTGCTCTGCTTCTCTGATTCTTCAGCTTTCACCATTGATATCTGACTCTAGGTTTTTATTGTTAGGACTAATTAGGGTTGCTCTTCATCTGGTATCCAACTTTGGGGGCACAAATTCACAAAAAAATCCACTTTCCCATGGCTTTACAGCCACTGACACATGCCAGAGTCCCTCCCTTGCTGGCTAGGTTTTCCTTTTTCTTCTTCTTCACAAACCCTCTGAGCAAGTTTGGGATTCTTTTGTTGCAACCTCTCTGCAGCAGACTCTACAGATGCTTGAACTTCAAACACCACCAGAGTTAGCCACTTTTAGAGTCCCCCCCCCCATGCAGATGACTGGCTCTTTGTTTTCTCTCCTGGTGGGTTATGAACCTCCTCCTCAGGCTGCTGCCACACTAGGTAATTGCCTTGACACCTGATAGGGCTTCTAATGTTCGATGCAGCAGCAGTTAGTCTCACACTTCACCTTCATCTCCACTGCCATCATCATCAAATTTTGAGACAATTGGGAATTCTGAAAAGGGGAAATTAGTTAAAAAATGCGAGAAAGAGAGAGAGAGAGAGAGAGAGAGAGAGAGAGAGAGAGAGAGAGAGAGAGACAGAGAGAGACAGAGAGAGAGAGACAGAGAGAGAGACAGAGAGAGACAGAGAGACAGAGAGAGACAGAGAGAGAGAGTTTACCTAGTTACAACATGGAAAACACTATTATGATGGATAGAGTTAGGTCTTTGTATAATTACACAATGTTGTTCCAATTAAAAATGGAACAACTAGATGAAAGGGTGATCAATTTTAAGTGGGATTGGCATAATATTAATTGTCATTTTGATAATTCTTGTCATCTGTTTGATAATTATGGGTTTATCCATAAAAAGTTGGTTGATATGAGTGCCAGGTCTTAGAAATACTTATTAAAATGGATCATAGAGATATTCAGATACAGACAGAAGAATTTAAAGAAGAGCCAATCTCACCATTGCATTATAAAATTAGAGAGGAACAGCCCAAAGTTTTCAAACAACCAACCTTAATTTATCCAGGAACTTCAAAGTGAAAGATATCCCCAAGACTGTGAAAGAGGGGACTGGATTTCTGTGGAAGTGTTAGATTTAAGAAGATTTAAGGAAGTGATAGTCTCATGTGATATGCATTCACCTTTTGAGAAGCAGATGTTAAATCCATGGTCAACTAGTAACAGAATTGTCCCATGAGACTGAAAAGACTTGATAGCAGCAGTATTGGAACCTGGTCCTCAGTTGCAATGGAGTTCCTGGTGGAAAGATGAAGATAGGGCCATTCAATAATGAAGTAGTGCTAGAGGTATTGAAATCTCCCTAGACTAACTTCTTGGAGAGGATGATTATGCTGATATACAAAGACAGTCTCTATGTGATAACCACACCCTGGCTCAATGCTGTGCAGCAGCTTTGAATGCTTGATGCAGAGTTGAAGAAGGTAGAAATAGAACTGGGCCATTTACTTAAGCTATTCAGGGCCCAAAAGAAACCTTCACCTTGATTTTTTTTTAACCAAGAATGACTTCAGCTGTTAATAGAATGTTACCAAATTCAGAAGCTAAACAAATAATAATTGAATCTTTGGCTTTTCAAATTGCTAATTCACAAGGCAAAAGGATAATTAGGCCTTTAAAGGCAAGATCACCACCCACAGAGGAATAGATCTGAGATACAGTCAATATTGAATCTCATAACCATGATAATGTTTAGGTAGGAAAGGTGATTTCCAGAGGTTTGAAGAAAAATCAAAATATCAGGTGGTTTAGTTGTGACAAACAAGATCTCCTAAAAAGGGATTATAAACAGGGCATTCTTAGAAATAATGTTTTTTGTTTTTTTTTTTTCTAGGAATAATCCAAACAGATGGTCCCTCCCTTCTGGAGTATTCAGAAAGTGTGGCAAAGGCAGACATTGGGCTAATGAATGCAGATCAACAAGGGACACAGGGTAACCCTTTGCTGTTGGGAAATACCTTGGGTGGACTCTTGCAGTTCCCCATGTCAAATTTGGTTCAGTCATTTTAAAAGATAAAACAAAAATTCCAGGAGAAACTGTGCTTTCAGTCATTTGATGGGTTATGGATATGTGTTATCATTTAGGGAGGTTGGTTACAAGTTGTTATTGGTAATGGTCAGGAAAAAGCTAAACCAAGGAAATTAGATTCAGGGATCTTGTCCTAAAAGGAAACAGGGGGATATAGCATTAGGATAAAAAAGTAGATTATTGAATCTACTTTTAGATGAAAAAAGCAATTACTAGTTTTAAATAGTTTACATTGGCTTGGATTTTTGTACATTGATACAAATTTCAGGTTATTTTGGTTAGCCCATATTGTGCATATGTTTCTAATCTTGTTCTAGGTATCATACCTATATAGCTCATCTAACAATGTAATGTAAATTTCTAGTCCTTGAAAGTTATTATTACAAACTAGGATAATAAATGCAGGTTAGTAGTTAGTTACCTATTAAAAATCAAGCTTGTAGTCATGTTAGGTATGGTTTAAGGTCAAACATATATTTTAGATAGGCAAGTGGTCTTTAAACACTTCAGAGATCAACAGAATATGGTATTTAAGATGTTTTAATAGCACTAGGGATGTGGAGACAGGAATATAAGGTAGGTAGAGACAGAATTTTTGCCAATTCAATCTGAGGATTCATAGAGGTAAAAGTCTCATAGTGGCTGGCTGCTCTGCTTCTCTGATCTTTCAGCTTTTACCCTAATATCTAACTTGGGGATTTTTATTGTTAAGACTAATTAGGGTTATAGTTCATAAGTTTTTGTGTGGTAATTTGAAAGTGGCTCCCACGATGGAAAAACTCTGCCTACACTCTTGGATGTCATAGTTAGCTTTAGTTGTTAATTTGATGCAAATCGAGAAACACCTGGGGAAGAGAGAATCTCAACTGCAAATTATCTCAATCTAATTGACCTGTGGCCATGGCTGTGAAACATTTTTTTAATCCCTGTATATATGAATACTCAGCCTGCTATGGGAGGTACTATTCCTAAACAGAAGTGCCTGGGCTGTATAAGGAAGGTAACTGAAAAAGGCAGGGGAAGCAAGCCAGTAAACAGCATCCTTCATGGTTTCTGCTTCAATTCCTGCCTCTAAGTTTCTGTCCTGACCTCCTTTCAGGGCATCTCTCATAATACACTGTAACCTATAATCAAAATAAACCATTTCTCTCCAAAGTATTTTTGATTATAGTGTTTATCACAGAAATAGAGATGTAACTTGGGAAGTGATTTAAAATAAGAAGACTTGAAATTGTGAGGATAAAGCAGTGTGGGGTGTGAAAAAGTGATAGATTTGATAAAAAAAATATTGCATGCATAAATAAAATTCCTAAACAATACACCAAAATATTTGCTATAATAAAAACTTTTCAAGTTCCTAATAGATTGGTTCAGGTGTATATGTAAGTTTCCCTATTATGGTCTTGATGTCTCTTGCTCATAGAATTCCTCTTCCCTCTCTTTAACTGCACTTTTGGAACTCAGCCTGGTGCCTGGTCATGGCTCTCTGCATTTATTTCCATTAGTTTCTCTATGATGACAGTTAGGGCATTCACCAATCTGATCACTGAAGAAGGCCAGGTCAGGAACCCCCACCACCACTGCAAGTAGTCTAAGGTAGGGTCATCCAGAACTTTGGACAGACAGCTGTGGAGCCTGCATGGGTCTGGACTGGGCCCTCTGCATGGATAAGACAGTTGTGTAGCTTGGTCTGTTTGAGGGGCCCCTGACAGTAGGACCAGGGTCTACCTCTGGTGCCTGAACTGGCTTTTTGGAGCCCATTTCCTATAATGGGACACCTTGCATAGCCTTGATGGAGGGGGAGGGGCTTGGACCTGCCTCAGGTGAATATGCCTGGCTTTGACTCCCCGTGGAAGACCATACCTTTCCAGAGGAAGGAATGGGGGATGCACTAGGTAGGGGGAAGTTAGGGGAGGGAATAGAAGGAGGGAGGAGGGAGGAATCTGTGGTTGGTATGTGAAATGAATAAAAAAATTACTTAATAAAAAATATGGTTTCACCTCCACAAAAAAAAATTAAAAAAGAATTTCACAAACATTGGCTCAAGTGAACACACCATCTCAGCATACCTATTTATAGAAGATAAGAAATTTGAGGAATGAGCAGAGTGCATTCAACAGAGTGAAATAAGGTAGTTTTACACATTCAAATCCTCCAAAAACTTCTTGACAAAGTAATGTTTTATCTCATCAGCATTCCTTTATTTTTTTATCTCACAAAAATCGCTAGTGTTATGACTTGGGACTGGTAACTCTGATGGGATGGATCCAGGGGCTCCTGGAAACATTCCACTACCATTTTGTTTGTTTGGTTGTTTGTTTTGTTTCGTTTTTGGTGGAAATGTGTAGTGATAGTTCGAGCTATACTGAGAAGTACAAGGATTAATCTTAGAGCAGACAATTTTTACATAAAAGGCATTGTAATGTCTTATCAATTTATGTCACAAGGAACAGAACAAATATGGCTGAATTTCTCAGGGTGTTAGATCATACTGATGTGTAAACATGGATATTGAATCAGGAAAAATTTATTCACCTCTGTTCTTTATCTAAGATTATGACATTCACTAATTTATTCTGAACATAAAGAAATGTATTCAGTTTCTTAGGTTCATTAATTAAAGCCTGAACTTACTCACAGCTTATGCTTGATGAAGTTGGAATTCTCTTACTCACCTACTCATACACTTAGGGAAAATATTCAAAGGTAAGTTAAAGGCCTGGTGAAAAGCTCTGCTATATATAAACTTGTTGTACAAGCATTTAGTATACTAATTGGAGACACTGGGAGGACATTACTTTATCAAGATATTAGGAAGCAATGAGATTGTAGCAATGGTAACAAGCAAAACATGTATATGTTTCTTGATCCAGATTGTCAATATGGTCATAAATTTGCCTATTGAAAATTCATTAAGCTACTTTAAAGTTATGAATTTTTTGCTGATATGATGTAGGATTGCGAAACTGTTAAAAATGAGTCCATATGGAAAGCTGGTGCATGCTTGAAAAATAATATTTGAAGATTATGTCCTGAAGACTGTAATAATGGGAAACTCAAAGGAACTGGATTTTATGTTATTTAAGATGTCTGAATTCCAACAGGAATGAATCTAACAAGATTAGTATGATACACCACTGTATAACTCTGGTTACCAGATTGTTCTGGTACTCTGCAACCACGGATCAGTAATGACATTATCTACGTGAATTAAATGCTGGAAGCTGCATAAGGAGTCATTTGGCCCATCTGTCACAAAATGTCCATGTCTGTTTGGCCAAAACTCAGCTGGAGTTAAGCTAATGTGAATTTTCAGCCAACAACTAACAAGATTTCTCTGTGAATAGCTTCATGGTTCATGCAAAGGCATGGGAAATAAGTAACCACATATCCCAAGGGGTATCTGCTAGAACCAATAAACAGAAGTCTCTTGAGACTTGATAGATGATGAGATCAAGGTAGAAGTTTATAGACAAGGGTAAGGTGATGTATGGAAGTTTGGTCTGGACTTGTTTCGTTGTGCTTCTAGTAAAAGGGTAAAAGATCTGGTGAGCATTTTCTTACACTTAAATCTTATAATAAGACTATATCAATTTACTGGCATATATATATATCCAATTCCCACACAATGAATGTATTTGGATGCATCAAATACCCAGAGAGTATGATGTTGGAGAGTAACTACAGATTATATGAGTCTAATATATTTGTTTATTGTTGACAATACATTGGTGGTTTCAAAGGAGTATATCAACCAGCCAAACATCTAGTAATTGCCCTAGCAAATACATTATTTTCCTTTTCAGTCAGCAAAAATAATTGCAAACACTATCTCTTCATGCATGAAATATAACATTGCACCAATAGTTTCTTGTGTTAGGGTTATATGATCTTTTGTTTTATGAAAAATACAGGCTGTAGGAATGTGACTATGTTCCTTTCCATGGATTTTTCCACCTTGGTTAAAATACTGAAGTTTTTTTTGAGACAGAGTTTCTCTGTGTGGCTTGGGAGCCTGCCCTTGAACTCACTCTGAATGACCACCTCATGATCGTTCATAAGAAATACATGAGCCAGAGATGGCACACTTATAAAATCCCATGACAGTTCAGGGACTTGAATCAAAGGAGGAGTTTCCAAGATGCAGGGGTACAGCATTTGTTTAGAATAGAAGAAGATCAATTGATATAACCTTTTTCAATACACCAAAGACGTAGAAAAGCTTGGTAGATATATTTAGATTTTAAAGGCAATATGAATAACATTTGGATTTCTAATAGTGACTAAATGAGTCCGTGGCCTTCCAGTGTACAGTAGGCGCTAGATGTAAGTGAATGCTCACAAACATGCCCAGGTTTTTCAAGCAGTTATTTTAATAGTAACGAAGTAAAAGTTACTGAAAGTTATTGGATAGACAAAAATTCTTGGTCAGGTGTCTGGCTAGATGTAAGGAAAAAAACTATTGAAATAGGTAGAATCGTGGCACAATTATATATCTTTATTTGATGTGTTTGTAATCCAGAAGGTTGCATTGGCCCTTCACATAAAAAGAATTTCTACCCTACATGAGTTAGTTGTTTGAAACCTGGGACTTATGCAGGGACGCTTGGCTCATTCTGGGAGGAGGGGACTGGACCTGCCTGGACTGAGTCTATCAGGTCGATCCCAGTCCTCGGGGGAGACCTTGATCTGGAGGAGGTGGAAATGGGAGGTTGGCTGGGGGGAAGGGGAGGGGGGCAGGAAGGGAGAGAACAAGAGAATCCGTGGCTATTATGTAGAACTGAATAGTATTGTAAAATAAATAAATAAAAAAAGAGTCTACATAAACATAAAATCCAGTGTGAAAGGTTGATGATGGTATATATACTGAATCAAAAAGGTAGACATAGACAATCATATAATGTCCTTAATAGGATATGATAGATATCAAGATAGGGCATAAAGCATGCTGAGCCTGTGATCACTATATACAAGCAACTGTATGAGCTCCTGGTAACTCTCTTATGTCTTGGCTATCTGTTCTTTATATCTTTTTTATCACACATATATCCACAGAAGATTTTCTGTGACCAGTTGAAACAAGGAAAATTCATCCCTGGTTTATCTAATGATCTGTTAAATATGCTTCTATTATCTTGAAAGTGAAATTGCCACATTGCAACTCTATTCAGGATGACAGGACTAAAGAAAAATTCTCTTAATAAGCATAGCTTCAAGAAAGACATCTGATTAAATAAATTTAATGGGAACAGAGATTGCCTGAGATCTACATTCACAGTGATTAATGGGTTATATTTAATGGATTGTTTGGATTATAAGTAACTCTAAAAGAAAAAAATTAAAAGATTGATAAGAGAAAATAACTTACTATAATGGGCAAACATGAGCTTATTCGTATTTTGCATGAATGTTCAAAATATATCTTTCTAAAGAGGAGCTTTCAATAACTATACTATTTTATGGTTCACGGTGTAGCTATATATGGACTATAGCAGACTGTGTATCATTCAACATCTTTCTCAAAGCACATGATCCTTGATAACAAACCCATGCACAAATGGTTATATGCAGTGGGTAGCTCTTTCAGCTTTGACCTGGAAGTACCACCCCTTAGTGAGGCTTCCAGTAACTGCCACACCTACCTATGACCTGCCCCTGATGCAGGGTGAGAAAGGACCCTTAAGACCTGAGATCCAGATGTGCAGGCTCTCCTGTTCCTTGGGATCCAGGATGTTGGATGGTAGACCAACTGAGCAGAGTTCTCCAGAGAACACTGCTAGACTGCACTTCACCTCTCCTGGATCCTGTAACCAACCCCTTTACTGGCTGTAAGTTACCCCAAAATAAACCTCCTTTTTAACTACATGGAGTTGCCTTAATAAATCCCCCAATAATTATATGAGTATCAGAATTATCTACTGCTGTATCTAAGCTCCAACTGTTAACAGCAAAAGATAGATACACTACTGAGTTTCTAACAGGATACCATTCAACAGGAGGGTCAGCTGTCAATGTAGTAAAAGGTTTATTATGTTACGTAATATTCACAATTGGAAAAATGTAATTAGTTCACCTAAGAATATACACTAACTACTAAAGTTATTTTCCCAACAACTTCTACCAATGCTACTGCATTTGTACACATATCTGGCTTTGTGCATGGCCATTGTAATCCATGAAAGATTTTCCCTGAAGAGGTACTGCTGTTTACATTAAAAGAGAAATGACAGTACAACTGTTACTTTAGGTAGGTACCTTATATTACTATAATATATAGAAACCACGAGCTAGACAAAACATTAGATGAGGTCAAGAAAAATCACTTACAGCTAAGTTGGAAAACATCTGAGAGACTGACATATCATCCTTCAGATGTGTCAACCTTACACTATTGGAAAATAGTTACTCTTCCTGTGTAGGAAACAAGGGCAACGTGTACATGTATGTCTACTTACAATTTTAGCTACAAAGAGCAACTTCTCTCTATTTCTACAATCAATTATCAAAAATCTTTAGTGTACAGAATCACCAAAGGAGGGATAATGTCTCACTATCTGTGTTTTTTCTGGTACTTGAAATGTAAAGAGAATGAAAGCTCTATGATGGCTGGGATGGCTGGCCATGACTATCAGGAGGAAGTGTGTAGCTGCCTCAACTGAATTATAATGGCTTATGTATGAAGCCTGAAGTCGATGGACACTCTCAGTTTCTTCAGAGTTCTCTGCTAGTTCAGCCACTGTGTGTGGCATTGATAGACATTCCTCGTACCCCTCTCAAAACTGCACCAGCAACCAAGGCCAACTTCACTTAAGCTTGTGATTCTTTACAGAGCATCAGACGTGAAGTGTCTGGTTTATGTATTCATGTGCATAAAAAGTGAATCTGACACAACCTCACAGCCTGTCCCAAATCAACAAAGCATATAAAGAAGAAAATATCAGGAATTAATCTTCTATCAAAATATTCATTTTACATTTAAGAAAAAAATAATTAAACATTTTATTTCTTTCTTACATGAGTATTTATTCAACACTAAATGTATGCTTCCTTTAACTTTGCATTATTCCATTGCATGGACTTAAAATGTGTATTTTCAACATAAGAAAATTGTAACTAAAATAATTTTTGTATGTATCTAATGTGCATGTTATTATTGCAAGAAGCCCACAGCAAACTTTCTGACCTTTAACATTTCTGAACTTGAGAATGTATCTTCTGAAGATAGGATTACTCCTTTCTAAAGAACAATGAAACATTTTTATGTAAATGTTTCAAATTATGTTCCGTATATAAAACTGCCATATATTTGGATATCAGTAGTCAATCATCAAGCCACGGTGGCTAAGGATTTGGTCATTTGTGGAAAATGCAGCATCTTTTGGAAAATGACACTCATTTGCCATTGTGCTCACTGAATGGGAAATAACTGTAAATCACTAGTCACCAGGACTTGATTATTCTCTTCCCACCTTCTCTGTGGATAGCACAGGGGAAGGAAAGATGTGGGTCACTTAGAAGTGTCAAAAATGTAGGGAAGTTATTCTCAAATTCTTCTAAAGAGTTAGAATTAAAGTAGATTACCTTTGCACATATTGACACCTGTCATATGTAAGTCATGGACTCATTATTTAATCAATTTTGATTATTCATCATAAAATTACATTATCTCTTCTCTTAGGGCTTAATGTTAATAAAATGATTCATAGTATTTTGTTAGCATTATGGAGAAACAAGTGATTTTTCATTGGTGTCTGATGTAAGTGAACTTCAGTAAATCCATGGAACTCCTTCAATCTTTGTATTTCCACAGAACCAGTGTAAATGGTCATGTAAATTCTATCCATGAAAATCACATCAATTTCATTAACAGCCAACAGTCCATATTATCAGAATGAACTCTAAAAGCTGAAATATTTAAAATTCGTTTCCCTATTTCTGATCTGCAAATACCTATTTTTACCCCCAAAATAATCTAAAAGTAAACCAATGTTCTTTCTCTGTCAAACTCATCTAAAAGCCTCCCTTGTATACTAGAATTAGAAGCTACAAAACAGAAAACAAGAACAGAGCTTATCGCTCCACAAACTCTGCATTTGTGCTGCCGTGGACGTTGCTTCACTTTCCATAAGGCAGCAATCTAGAAAGAAGGCCAGGGGAAAGAAGCAATTATGGACAAATTTATTCTTAACTCCCAAATTAAGCTGAGCTGAGGCAGAAAATTTAGTTTCCCTTCTGAGAAGTCACGATTTCTATAGGCACTTCAGGAAGAGAGGAAGATCGTATGGAGGCAGCTTTCACCTGGAGCTGTTCATTCACCTCTTCAAAACTCATAGAAACCTGAAATCCTTCGTGTGTACATTTTTAAACATGCTTTAGGCACAAATCTAAGAGAAGATGCCTATCCTTGCCATATAAGTTACACACACACAAGCATGTCCATTTATAAATATGAATTGTTCATCTTCCTTTATATAATTCTCTTAATATGCTGTGCACAAATGAAAATCAAATTAAATTCAAAAAGGGGTTTTTTATTTTAGAATTTTAATTTTTCTTGAAAATGGATTTTTTCTTTTTCATTCAGTATATTCTGATCATGATTCTCCTCCCCCTTATTCATGCCCATGTCCCTACCCATATAAATTTGAAGGGATATGTTTTGAAACAACTTATCAAACTCTGAACACAGACTCCAATTTTTGTTCCTTTATCAACACTGTGATTTTTGGCAAAGTAGTGATCATATATTGTTACACATAAAATTTCTTAGCAATTTAATCATTTATTGCATGCTTCAATTTTACTTATATTCCAGATTTACACTTCTGTATATGCATGTATGGTCTGTACCTGTGGCTGAGGCACTGAACCACAGTTTTCAAGTATTGAACGTGATGGCTTTGCCTTTATGTCTCTGTATAGAACATTTTATAAATCATTGAACAGTTCACTATAAAACTTGGGAATATTTTGATGTTATCTGCTGTTCCGGAATAAAGCAATGTTAAATTACTATTTGCTATATTCTTAAAATAAGAAAAAAACTTTCCATTATCATACCATGAATTGGGATGCATTGAATATACAAACTCTTTCAGCACAGAACCTACTTGATCTCTGAATTGTTTCCCATGAATATTTCAGAATAATGCTTTGAAAAGCAGTATGAATGGGAATTTGAAGTAACACTCTATTCTTGAAAGAAAGAATAGAGAATGTGTTTTAATGACATGATGACAAACCAAGAGTATATATCTCTTGTCAAAAATTATGTAAACTTACCAAATCATTTGACTTAAATTCTGTGGACCCCCATTCTAGGTAATATCCTGCTCCCCAAAAATGTTATCTGTGTACCGTATGTCTCTAAAGAGAGACGGAACTGAAAGCTCTGCCTTGTGTTTGGGTCAGATGTAACTTTCCCATTGCACACATGACTTTCCTCTGTGAATCAAAACCATGCCATACTAGAAAGATGCATTAATGTTTGGAAAACTTGCTAGTTTAGGAGATTAGTGTTTCTAGGTGTTAAAGCAATATTAAATCCTCAATCTGCTGCCCACTGTTACTGAATGTTATTTTACTGAATATTGGTATGAACCATGGAAACAGTGGAGTTGAGTAATAATATAAATGCATAAATTTATTTATCATTTAAATGTGAATGTGTTCCCTTTTGAGGGTCTGCATACCTGGGTTTTGCTTTGCTCAGAATCTGGCACGTGGCCCAGGCTGATAGTTGGCCATTGCTTACCTACTTAATCTCTCTTAACATACTGCATTTTCCTAGCCAAATTAATTGAATCTGTGCTTTCAGGGCTGGCAGTCTTGAGGTAGGCAGCATAGACAAGTAAAGCTTTTTAATTTAGTATTTATAGACCCTAAAATGTCTGTAAACATTCCTGCTCTCCTATGAGATAAATTGAACACAACTATATGTATTATAGCATAAATCATACCTGCTTATTAATGTTCTTATGGTGAACTTTATTCTTCATGGCCACTGTTTTTACAGACACTACATGTTTTCTTTATGGAAAAATAAACACAGGTAAAATTTTTTGCTCATAAAATAGTCCCTATCTTTCCCACTTTTCTTGAAGTGAATGATTTCAAGTTGTTTTTCCTTTTGTTGTCATTTTTCAAATAAGAATGAGCATGTTGTATCTGTATATGCATATATGCAGGCAATATTACTATTTTTCAGTAACATTTGAACATTGTATCGTACCAGAGAAAGTAACCTGTAATGCATACTATGATCATTCTTAGAAAAAGTGTTCTATTTAAAAAAAATTACCCAACACTTCTGAAGCATATGATAGCCTATGCTACTCATCCATGCCCATCCATAGTGGTGATGCATTTCAAAAGGACAGCAGAGTCCATTTCAGAGAATACTCCAGGGGAAGATAACAACCATCTTCTATTTTTTATTCTCTTAAATGGCTTTTGAAAATCACTACAAATGATATTTCAGTGAACTTACCTGATCTATAAAGAAGTTATTCATCATAGGGAATGGTCTATAACAAATATTTTACACACAGATGCTATTCTATCATTTTAAATTTTGAGTATTTCATATAATAAATGCTTTTCTCCAGGGATCATAATTATAATTATAATTAATATATAAATGTACAGACTGAGAACATCCCTCAGGAGCCTGAGGATGGAAATTTATGAATTTGAAGCCTGTTAGAGTTACATAACTAGTCTATGTCTACATAAATATGTAAACCAATAGAAAAGCTAAGATAAATATGAAAACTAAAAATTATTAATAATATCTTTGTGTAATTAATTAACTGGAAATATGCAGTTGTGTATCATCCCATAGTCTGTTGTTCAGATATTTCTCACCAATTTTATATCACACATCCATAGAATATTTTGTTTTTCACAAAGTCTTGAATATTTATATAAAGATATTTAGAAATAAGTTGGGATTGCCGGGCGGTGGTGGCGCACGCCTTTAATCCCAGCACTCGGGAGGCAGAGCCAGGTGGATCTCTGTGAGTTCGAGGCCAGCCTGGACTACCAAGTGAGTTCCAGGAAAAGGCGCAAAGCTACACAGAGAAACCCTGTCTCGAAAAACCAAAAAAAAAAAAAAAAAAAGAAATAAGTTGGGATCATGAAGTCCTAATCTTGCTAAAGTGTGTGTAGCTCTTCACAGGTTTACTCTCAGGATACTTAAGTAGATTCTAAATCTCATTATTATAAAATTCAGAAGGTCTGTACTCTGTTCTCTGCTGAGACACATTCTGTGCTTGCTTAAACTTTCCTTGTGTCCTGTGAGCTTAGAGGATAGCCAATAGGGTTTAAATTATTCACAATTCTATCTGCTCTGCATTTTGTATATTCAAATCTCCCATTGTACTGGACTACAGTTCCTGTCTAGTTGAACAGACAATCAAAATTAAAATAAAGAAAAATAAGTCTTCACACTATATAAGTGTGGAAATATTCATTTTCTTTGTGTATTTTGTTAACTGTGTCGGTGATCTGGAAGAAATAAAATACATTGATCATAAACAATGTGAGATCATTAATGAAAACAGGATTTTGATTATCAGAGTGAAGAATATAAAATTTCACTAAAATGATGAAAGTAGAATGATCTGTATAAAATTGTCACATTTATAACAGCACTTAGTGTAAGAGTAAAGTTTACATATGGCTGCACCTGTTAGTGTTTATGTATAAATGTTGCCTGCATTCAGTTTAAATTCTAAATTATAAGTTGCTATGTAAGACTTGTCTACTTCAATGAAGATTAAAACATATAAAATCTTGTTAACTATTCAATGAAGCCAATATTAAATGTGTTATCATGTTGCTATAACCCTTCAGGATTTTCTCATTGAAAGAAAAAATAGTTCAGCAAATTTTCAAGTTTCAGTCAGCTGCCGTTACCTCCTGTTTTTCCCATCTGCAATTTATGTGGGAGCCAAACATCATTTTATAGATTAATTCTCAACACTAGTTGCATAATTAAATGTCAGATGTTTCCACACGTTGTGTTGTATATACACACATAAAATTAGTATATAACTATTTGACTAGGCATTTGTAATGAATGGGCCTCACCAGAGTACTGTCAAATAACTCCTGTTCGACTAAGCTGTCACTCTTAGGAAGTATCACAATTGGTCACCAATTATTTTAGTTTGTTACACAGGTTAGAATGATACACAAGCATTTATATGCAGTCAGCTAGGGAAAGTTTAAAGTGATTGCTTAAAAGTTTAGTTTATTTGAGGAATTGCATATATATTTGAGCACACAAAGACATGAAGATAAACTGATAACTTATAAACTATTTTTCTTAGTTTCTCTTTCTCTCACTCTGTCACACACACACACACACACACACACACACACACACACACACACACACGCATGCACGCACACATATTCTCTTTTGTTTGCTAGTTTGGTTTTTGAGAGAGTTTCTGTGTGTAGCTTTGGAACCTGTCCTGGAACTCACTTTGTAGACCAGGCTGGCCTCAAACTCATAGAGATCTGCCTGCCTCTGCCTCCCAAGTCCTGGGATTAAAGGCATGTGACACCGCCACCCGGTGTCTTTAATGTTAAAAAAAGAAAATTAGTAATTAAATCCCCAGAATTGTATCTGCGGGGAGTGTGCTATCTTTTGTAAATACTGGGATTCACTGTTAGACTTCTGAACATTTATCAAGCCCTGCCCATTTAACCTACCAATACAAATTATAAAACGATATCTTCATTTTTGGTAGAACAAAAAATGTGTGATTGTAAAAAAAAAAACCCACTTCTGTTGAATGTGGTGGCACATGCCTAGAAAACCAGCACTTGGGGTGGGGAGGGGAAGGAGGGGCTGACATTTAAGGCTGACCTCTTACACAGTTAGTGAAGTGAGGATAAATTATCTGAGACCATTGGCTGGGCTTGATCCTACCTTAATTTACTAAGCCAGACTTTGGTGACTTCCCAAAGGAGGCCTTACCTTCTCTGTGGAGCAGATGGGGGGGTGTGATTGAATGAGGTGGAACAAGTAGGAGAAGAGGAGGGAGGTGGAACTGGGATTGATGTGTAAAATGAAAAAAAAAAGACTTTTTTTGAAAAATAAATTTATAAATATTTTAATTTAAAAAATTAAGGTCCGTAACAAATCTCTGACCAAAAAAAAAATAAAAATAAAAATAATAACAAAGCATGACATACCCATGGGAGCACTGCCCTTTTCTGAGCAGAAACAGAAGAGGAGTGGATTGGGTGGGTATGAGGGGGTGGGGGGTGAGGGGAAGAGGAAATGGGAGGAGAGGAGGGAGGGGAAACTGCAACTTTGGTCAGAACATAAAATAAGTGAATAAATTTAATTAATATGTGGTGATATTTTATTTGTGCTCTAACAAAGAAAGCTTGCCTGGGGATCAGAGGACAAAGCCAACCATTGTATTAAACAAAGAAGTCAGGCAGTGGTAACACATGCCTTTAATCCTAGCATTCTGGAGGCAGAGATTCATCAAGATCTCTGTGAGTTCAAGGCCATACTGGGAACAGAGCCAGGCATGGTGGCACATGCCTTTAATCTCAGCACTTGTTAACCATAGAGGTCTTGAGGTCTGTACAGACACACTGGATAGAGCTGTGTGGAAAGAGGAAGTGATGTAATTGGACGGAGAGAGGAAGTAAGAGGGCAGAGCACAGAAAGGTATATTAGGTGTGAGTATACAGGAAGTGGCTCTCTTGGGCTGAGGATTTCCTAGCAGTAAGAACTTGTGGCTGGCTAATTCTATTCCTCTGATCTTTCAGCTTTCACGCCAATATCTGGCTCCAGGTTTTCTGTTAATAAGACTGTTTAGCAATTTGTGTTACATTAATAAAATAAAAATACATAAAATAAAAATAATCACTACATGTAAAGTCATCAGAAAAACCTAGTTTGGGGAATTCTTCAAAGATTGCCTATGTAATATTTCTGAGAGGCTCATTAAGATTTCAAAATGGTTATTTGACAAATTAGTTTATTTTATAATCCATTTTAATTAATTTGTATCTCTTATACTTTAATAGAGAAATTTGGACTTGCAAAAATTATTTTTTAAAATATCAATAAAATATAGCTTGTGACAAAAAATAAATAAATAAAAATAAAAAAATTTAGACACACTACTTGGCAATATGTAAAGTTTTCAGGAGTGCCCCAGTTTTGAATTTTGGGAATAATCACTGAAAAATGATCTACTGAATCTAAAACAATGTAAACTACTGAAGGTTTCTTCTGTTCTAGCCACTGTATTGCAGTGCATGAAATTAAAAATTGCCTTAAGGAATGTGAAGAAGAAAGACTTCATTTCAAATGTGTGAAAAAAAAAAATAGATTCACAGTCCCAGGACCTTGAGACAAGATTTTGAGCTTCCAGTAAGAATTCGGGCAACAAGCAATGTAATCATGCTGTGAGGGATATTTGAAGATGCAGCAGAATAAAAGGTTACTTTTTTGCTCCAAGACTGTTCTGAAATTAAAATTCCAAGGCCAGTCATGTGCTACAGAGCACTAAATGTGATGGATGCTAACTGTCATGTTCAATTATCTAGATTTGAAACAGTGACAAAATGATTGTAATTATATGATTGACAACAGGAGATACCTGGATAAAAATCACATGGAGTTGCATTTTTGGCCAACATCAGTTAGATAAGCCCTGATTTGAGTTGCTTTTTCAGGGCCGCTCAAGAAACATCTAACCTATTATAACTGCTCTTTCCCAGAGGTGGAAGGTAAGTCTATGTGGCTGAAGACACCATGTGTTCCAGACACAGGACCCAGAGGATCTCAGTTGGATCTGACCTGAATGCGTTGTTCCTGAGGATTAGATATCATGGTACTAGATGTCGTGTCAGACAAGCAATCTAAGGATGAAAGCTATCTATAATAATAATATTGCTATATTATTTATATAATTATAATAAACATTTATTTTGACATTTAAATCAAAGTCATGAATATTCTTTAAAATAGTAAGTATCACCAGTTTGCTGTGCATTCTCTGTCTCAACTTTGAACTCTCATTTCTCCCACACAATTGCTTAGTAAAAATAGCAAGGACTCAGTAGTTGGATATGCAAGATGAACATGAAGCTAGAATTGAGAAAACTAAAATATTATTTTTCCTCCTTAGAGTTTTGAATGAATAATTTTCCATCCAAAATAATTAAAGCAAATATATATATTAGGTATGATTTTAATCATCTCAGTATGATTGAAAATGGGTTTATGTTTGACTTTTTTAGTAAATAAGACAATAAGTCTCTCTTTACCATGTCTGTTTATAAATGCCTTTATTCAAAATTAGTTAGAAACTTGTGATTTGAAATTAGCAAAATAGGACAGCATCAATAATTCTCAAAAGCTAGTATTTTACTTTCCAAATGATATTGGTAATTTTCCTTAATTTTAGAAACTGAAGTGAAAAAGAGACTAATTTTCAGCTCAAAAACTATCGCTTAGGATCTTCATCTCCAGTTAGTCACAAGCAATAAAAAAACAAAAATGTATCACACTTCATAGGATTCCAAAGTAGAGAAAGGAGAAATTACATTTGCTATTTGTTGATTTCTATTTTTCTTCTTTTTTTTTTCCAGAAGGAAACTTTATTTGAGCTTATGGTTCCAGAGAGATCGTCCACAGTGGTCAGAAACACATGACAACAGGTGGCCAGAGCAGGAAACTGATCTTATCACATTTTCAACTAAGCCTGTGGAGGTCACTTCTCATTAAACCATCGAATTCCATTTCCTGGTCCCCATTGTTCCATAGAAACATCATAATGCAAAATGCTCCTAGTCCAACTATAAAAGTCTCCTCAGTCTTTCACAGTACCAACATTATTTAAAAATCCAAAGATGATTTCCAAAGGAAATTAAGATAAACTTCATACAGAAGTGCTATTTTGATTTTGGTTTCGCTTGTTGCCCTGCCTTGAATTTGGTTTCTGTGACTTCACTGACCTCCATGTCTTGCCTAACTATCCAGCTGTTCAGGAAACGGTAAGTTCTTTCCTTAAGAGATGGCTCCTAAAGAAACAACCTTGGCATAACAATCTCAGCCTCTCTTTCAGGTCTTCTAGAAAACGGGCAACATTGCTATGCTGACTCTTTATTTAACCCAAGGAAAACATTTTGGAATTAAAAGAAGATTCCAAGTATTTCTTAAAGAAGGACCTAGAGGATATAAAGAAACAAAGAGAATAGGAAAGGGAGGAAAGGTAGAAGCTAAGAGTTACTTGCCTTATTCATTGTGGTTGTTGTTTTCCATAGAGGAAAGGGCTTCACTTATAGTCTCCACACATTTTGAAAATATAAGTCTTTGTAATGATATTTCTGTCTTTCAGTGTTCTTTATGTTTATAAAGTTGTTAGAGTCACTTATGAGTTTGGTGGTTTTGGCAATTCAGGGGAAGGGATGGCCATAGTCTTGGAAAAACGGACAGGTAAATACAATATTTGCATTTTACAGAGAAAATCAAATGAAACAGAAGGCAAAAATTAATTTCCTTGACTCTTAAGACAATAACTCCAATGATGCCAGTTCTCCCCACTGTGGCTCTAAATACCTGATATGCGTCATATAAAAAGGTTCTCAAAGAGTTAAAATGGTTTACATCTTAATCAATATAACCCAACTCTTGTAGATGTTTCGATAGTGTATGCATAATTATATTTATAGTTACTAAACATTTCTATGTCTTAGAAGATAAACTTGAAACTCCTTAGACAAAAGAGAACAATTATGAAAATTAGGCTTATATCAAAATTGGTTGGAAATAGGAGTCAGATATGAAGGAACAATTATCAAAGCTGGAACAATTTAATATATTCCTTTAATATTTTCAAAGGTTTTTTTTTCTTTTCCCATTTGAATCCCCTCTGTAATTCCTCAGAATGCTCAAGTAGGAATTCTCTTCTCATTTACAGGAAGTATAATTTGAGTGTAATCACCAAAATAATTGGTAGACAAGTCTTTATTTTAATGTGTGCTACAGGAATTGCTAAGACAAGTTCAGGAATCTTTTGTTGCTGAAAGAATACAGCACTAAATCCACATTTAAGTGTATTTTGAAGTTTAAAAAAAGCCCTAAATTTTCTTGAAGAGCTATTCAATATCTCTTTAAACACTTCTAAGAAAGTAGAGTTACTTGTTTCCCTCAAGAAAGATTTTCTTAAGTTTCTATCAAATAGCTAAACCTATAAAATCATCCTTCTTACTTTATACTCAGTATAACAGATATGCTTGGAGTTTTTTGATTCCTCTAGTCTGATCCACCTTTGCCTTATCATGGCTGAATGAATTGATTTACACTTCAATAAAATCAGTTAGCACTAGTTTTCTGTTCTCAATCATTGTTAAAAATAAATTAAACATAGATATATTTTGAGGAGAGAAAAATCTAAAAAGGATAAAGTCAATTTTAAAGAGAGGGTGAAAAAGCATAGGATGGAAGAAATTATGTGAACTTTTCAACAAACCCTTGAGAACAATTTTCTGAAGGGGAAAAAATCCTTAGATTGGGTACACTTAAAGATTATCTTTATAGTAATGTATTCCTAAGACCATAACTTTACCAAAATTCAGAAGTCATTTCTGGCAGTATTTTCAATTCTGACAATTCTCTTTTTGTGTTTACACTGTAGATCTCTCTCTCTCTCTCTCTCTCTCTCTCTCTCTCTCTCTCTCTCTCTCTCTCTCTCTCTCTCTCTCTCTCTCACACACACACACACACACACACACACACACACACACACACACACACACAGAGATTTGACCTCTGACTTTGAATCATTCTTGTTCATTCCCCTTCCTTTTCTGAACTTTTATGGATTAAATCCATTAGGCCAGTGAGGTTAAAATAAGATTACTACCCATGCCTATGAGCTTTTAGGAGGGGCTGTAGTATTATAAGACAAGTTAACAGAGTCCAGGCAAGTAGAAGCATGTTGATATGGAGGGTCAACGTGCTTGGAGTCAAGGACTGAGGTAAAGAAGGATGTTTCTGTGCAAAGATGTGCATTTAATTACATAGAATCCCTAATGCTTTATTTGTTTTTAACATTTTTAATATTAAGTTTATTGCACTGGGCCTAACATATCCCACTTTTCTTTATTCCTTAAAAAGTGAATTCCCACCTTGTTTATTTTTGCAGATGAACTTTAGGATTATGTAGTAGAGCATGTAGAAAATTAAGCTAGGTATTTTTATAAAATGGATGCCATGTGGATATTTTATCTTACACATTATTGTTATCTCTACAAAGCTGGCTCTCATGTCCCAGAACATGATATTCTATTAGCTTTGTTCAGTAAACTTTGGAATATTTTAACAGTTACAAAGGAGTCTTTGCTCAGATTTGTAAATTCCTTAGTAAGTCCCAGTTATTTAATATTTTATTATTCTTAAAGGTGAATTACTCTCCATTCATGTCAATGTCAATGTATTTTCTAAACACTGCCTCAATATACAGGAACTCAATTGTACAACTTGCTATCAAATACACCCCGCACTCTATCTTATTTTATGAGATACTGTCCCATATCCTCACACTTTCCATAAAGCCCAAATTAGCCCCAAACTGGTGATTCCTCTGACACATGCTGCTCTGGGCTGCTACTACAGGCATGTACTGCAAATCCAAATGTAAACCTGTTTCTTTTAACACCCCTTTCTTTCTTCTTTTCTATGTAAATTTTACCATCTTTTAAATGGGCATAATTTTGTTGTACTTTTCAAAATCCCATGTGAAGCCTGGCTAAGGTGGGAGAATTGTGAACTCAAGGCTATCAAGGCTAGGTGGAGCTGTATACTGCATAGTGAGACCCTGTCTTTAAAACCAAAGCAAACCAAACAAAAAATAATAATAATAATATTACAAGTATGATGTGTGTCTTTTCTCTTGCCTAGGTAAGTCAACTAGTGTTATGATACCACCATTTGCAATTCCCCCTGGTTTCTGTACCTTTTCTTGGCTATGGTACAGAGGCAAGGGCTTGGCTTCTCCTTACCTGCATATTGATAACTGTGTATTGATGCAACTTTTGCACAGAGAACGACAGTGCCTTTTTTCAGAACAAGTGTGGCCTTGTTCATCACTCTTTGTATATCCACGTGAGATCATATGCATCACCCTATTTCCCAAAGCTAGACTATAGGTCCAGAGGAATGTATGCATCTGCTATAAACTCATGGGCTATACTTTTTAAAAATGTATGTATTGTCTTTAATGCCATTTATTTTCCCATCATTCATGAAACAGTATCAGATAACCTTCTTATCTTGCTCATAGTATAAGTGAAACCTCATTAATATCTTTAATGTGGCTTTAAATACTTGTGGCTTCTGAGAATGTTTTCTTTAAATGATATTAGTGGGGATGCCTCATTAAATATTACTGTAGCTCTTATGTTGATATACATTCAAAACTAATCATGTTACAGAACTGTATAATATTCATTTTTATTGTTATTTAATTCAGAACACATTGAATTATACCAATTGCTTTATATGATCTGCATCATTAATCATAAATTTTATTATATTAAGACAATTAACATAATGAATTACATGAAATACTTCCTGATACTAATGCACCTTGTATTTTTTAAATAAATTTTACTTGGTATGATGCATTGTTTTTAATATGATCTGGACATAAAACATTCTGTTTGCTAATATTTTATTTCAAATTTCAGAATTGGCATTCATAATGAAGTTGGCCTCAAGTTTTATTTTTCATATTGTCTTTTGCTGTCTTTAGAGATGAAAAATCCTTGAGATACAGAAAAAACATAAGACCTTTATAGAATATAGTGAGATTATAAGTAAAGATGGCCAAACTGTGACTGAAGAGGTCATGAGAGACTGAAATATGTTTAGTATACCTGCCCAGTGTTAGTGTCCATTCAGAAATTTTTATTAAAAAGGCAATATCAAACACCTCTAATTTTTGGAGCAAAATAATTTTTGAAAGTAACTTTTTGTGTTCACCATAGCACTGAAGATATTATGCTTATAAGCAATTATTCCCATTAGAGGAAATTCCAGTTGTGAGCATAGGAACCTATGTTCTTGAAATCAAAGGACATAAGACCCCAGATTATTTTATTAAAGTTAATGTTGGAATAGATATCACTATAGCTTAGATTCAGGTTTTACAAAAACTACATTTCTACAATTTTTTTTTCACAGAATAAATATTAAAAAGCACCACAGCTATATGTGGAACCATTTTGCTGACCCCCAACCAGTCTCTGCCTCTGGTTGTATAACTCTCCGGACATAGCAAGTCCCTCATTTGTTTTTGATCCTTCACACCTTCCCCTGAGTCTTTTTTAACTTGGGACCCTCAGCAACCGAATTGTTGTATCTTTTCTACACTTTCTGAGATGTTCTTTGGCCTCCACCTACAATATCCTGACTCCCTTCTTAAAGATGTTCCTACATTAAATCTTCTTCATTCCAGAGAGTCTCTGGTTGGAGTTTGTTTAGTCCTTTCTTCTTCAAGACTATGGAGCCATTTGAGAACTGTGCTCTCTTCCCATGCCTTCAAACTCTGTGCTCTGTATCATACACCTCTCTGTTGCAGTCATAGATGGTCAAGATTTTAGTCTCCTGAATTGTTAGTATTTATTTTAATATTACACTCACTCTTTTGATCATTGCTTCAACCATCGTCTTAGGAACACTTCCACAGCAGGCTTTAAATTTCTAAATTTCCTTTACATGTTTTCCTCTGTCCACCTTACCAACTAATTCTCACTTACTTATTCTTGTGTATATATCAAAACCTCATAGGACTTAATTTCAAGTTACATCTCTGTTTTTCACAGTTTTAAACTGTTTCAATCTCTTAGTACTGAAGTTTAAAACATCCTATGGGAATTCTCTGTCTTATCACCATA